>NC_056630.2:261962395-262591572 GCF_002870075.4 Lactuca sativa
ATGGTCAATCCCGTATAGATCTATACACCAATTCACGCTCTCCCTCCAAGAAACTATGGTTACAAAACGTGACACAACAGTATATTGCCAAACCATGAAGTAGTGGTTCACGTTAATGTTATAGTGTTCTTGTATTAGTATAGTATGTTCTCTGTGTTCTAGTGTATAGTATGTTCCTCCCTATTTCTCTTTATAGTATTTTCTTTCTATTTCTCATTATAGTATGTTCTTCTGTTTCTCGTTTATAGTATGTTTGAACTGACTCATGTATGGCCGACTCTTGTATGTTTACATAATATATATCTAAGATTCAAACGACACTCGGACAAACAACCAATACCGTAAGTCCACAACCAAACAAGGAACACAAAATAAAGCGAGTTATTAGTCCTAAGCCCTTTCAACCTGATTTATATAACTATATCTATATAGACACGATTTTGATAATATATAAGGTTAAAAGAGTTTGATAAAGAGTTTAGCATATAAAAGAGTTTTAACATATAAAATATGTTTTAACCATTTGAATGGTTATAGATGACTTGATGTCAGTTTATCAAATGTTTTGAAATATTTTGTTTGATAACATAGTTTTCAAGTATAAGGAATCCACTTGTTTGATAGTTATTAATCACATGTGATTGATACAATAACTATAATGTTTTCTAGTCGTATTACCCCCACCCCCCATAAAATCATTCAAAATCATTTAAAAGATATGTTTAGGGGGTATGAAGTCACATGTAGTGGGTGATTCGAATGTAAGATAGATATAGGATGCTAAGTGTCAAGTGAAGTCTCGAGCACAAACATATCCTATTAAGCATATACGAAACATACATGTATATAATTAGTGTATATAACAACTAATCATGTATTGGAAACAACCTTAGGGACTAGGAAACACTTGGAATGAAGTGCTAAAGTCACATATGATTGTATAAAAGGTGTAACACCGTGGATTTTCAAAGCAAAATTTTTCATTTAAGTAATCAATTTAATATTAAAAACACTTGTTTAAAATCTTATTCACATTCGAAATTCAAAACATAGTTTCATTTTCGTTATAATAGAAGACCAGGATCCTCCAAAACACAACTCTTTCTTCGGTGTGTACAATCGAACCGTTGCCATCCCGCGTTACTGTAAGAACCTGAAACAACATAACATAAACAACGTAAGCACGAAGCTTAGTGAGTTCCCCAATATACCTTACGCACATACGCCTTCCGGCCCGACCTTCCGGTCCATGTGTCTCAGGGGACTTCCGTCCCTGCTGGGTAAACCTTCCGGCCTTACCCACGCCGACCTTCCGGTCCATCACACATCATATCGCCTTCCGGCCCATAACATAATCGCCTTCCGGCCCATAATATAATCGCCTTCCGGCCCATAGTATAATCGCCTTCCGGCCCATAATATAATTGCCTTCCGGCCCATAACATACATAGCACATATAACAGATAACTTACCACATATAGCATACATATCACGTATCATATCCGACCTTCCGGTCACACAGTCAAACCCTTCCGGGTACAGTATAGTGAGAAGACTCACCTCGCGGACACTGGAAGATAGCAACTCCTAAAATCCCTTGCACTTGATCCTCCGAGCTACAAGCTCCCTGTAACATCATATATCCCTTATTTAATACTTCTATCTTCCACGTTAACTGACCCTAAGAAATCACACCAGTCAACTCTGGTCAACAATCCATTGTCAGCTCGACTGGACTCGGCGAGTTCCCTGGCGACTCGGCGAGTCTGGTCGTCCTTCAATCCTCTAAGATTCCCCTTCTACTCGTCGAGTATCCTCTTTGACTCGACGAGTCACTCCTGGAAGAATCGCGGGGCTACCCCGACTCCACTCGCCGAGTCTGAAGAACAACTCGGCGAGTCCCAGTGAATCTTCAAGCTACTCGCCGAGTTTGATCATCCGACTCGGCGAGTCCACGCCATGCAGTCGATCGAACTGCTTCCTGAGATACATATATTCCCGAATATACAAACATGGGACCTTCTGGACCTCTAAGGGTCCTAATACAAGGTTATAAACATTGGGTAACGACACAACAATCCATCTAATCTCCAAATGGGTTTCATAAACCCTAAATTCGTGTACACATCAAAATAACAGGAATGATCCGAAACATAACCTGAAAACGTACTCTCTGTGTCCCCAAACCTCAGAACTCGACCCCCTTGCTCTTCCTTTGGCCAAAATCCTTCCTCTTCTTGCACCACAATTCCTTCAAAGTCAATAATGGCCTTCAAGTTTGCTCTAGATGCCACTGTCGTTTAGGGTTCTCCTCAATCGGCCAAAAGACGTGAAATGACGACATAACAACCCTTATATACGACCCAATACGAAACGGCTAGGGTTTCCGCTGAACAGCGTCGACTCGCCGAGTCCATACCTGGACTCGTCGAGTCCAGTCGCGAACCCGCGACCAAATCTGCGACCCTACTCGGCGAGTCTGACTCCAACTCGCCGAGTCTCCCCTTTAAAACACCCCAAAATGCAATTTAACAATACTAGAGATTTTGGGCTGTTACAAAAGGTGTTCACGGCCACACAAGAGTGTGTTTACAGCCAAGAGGTGTTCACGACCAAGAGTTTACACATGAAATAACAAGGAGCTTACGGCCAAGACTTGAAGAAGTTCACGGCCATACAAGGGTTTATGGCCGTAAACTCTTGACGTTTTGCTAAAATGGTTGTTTCTAGGATGTTAATCAAGAGCTTCTAATGAATACCAAGTATATGGAAAGGATACTTACGATTTTGAAGCTAAAAGGGGTGATTACGGCCCAAAGAACTAGTGTGTGTTCTTGGTTTTCCTAGTGTTCTTGGAGATGTAACCCTAAAAAGAGATGAATTCACGGATGAAATCATGGGGTTTTACTAGATCAAGAAGGATATCAACAAATAAAGAAAGAATCACTTACAAATTTGTCGAGAAATGGAAGTGTTCCTGACGATACTTGAGAGAGAAATGAGTGTTCTTGACTTGGAAGTGTGATAAGTGAAGAAAATGAAGGAATATCATAGTTAAGGGTGGAGTTCACGACCAAACAAGAGCTTACGGCCGTAGGATCTAGTTTACGGCCATAAACTCCATGTGATGGAGTTTTCTGGCTTAAATGTTGCACAATGAACTGTAGTAAATACTTTCTAACACCTAATCCTTGAATGTACTAGGCTTTACACACTCCAATAGTCCCTTAACAATGCTAAAGGATAGTAGAAACAATTCTGACTTTTGATTGGTTTTGAATGGATTTATAAGATAGAAATTTTAGGTTGGCACATTGGTGTTCATGGCTCGGTGTTCACGGATGCAAGGGTTTTGTGGTCCATGTGAGGATTCTCGATTCCTAAGGCTTTTCCCTCCAAACTATAACACACTTAGTTACAAGGCTTTGACACTTATAATCCAATAATCCATCTATTTTAAGTTAATGGAAGGAATAAGTTTGACCAAAGTTGACCTTTATAAGAATAAAATTTTCGGGTTATGACACATACTCATCTTAGTTGGACTCGATTTCATATGACCACTAGGGTCAGATTAACAATCATCTTCTTGGTAACCTTGTGACTTTCCCTGATCCATGTGCGAGTCTTGTGCTTCCGGTAGTATAGGCCTCTAATACCATTCACACCTACTCATACTCGTCCCAAGTATTATCTCGTAGTTTTTTCCAAGTCACCATGCAAGAAAATCACATATCAACTTAACACACTAGATAACAAAACCAAGGCTTATATTACTTCTTGAAATCATTACATATATATTAAAAATCAACCTATACTATGCCTCTAATATGTTACACCTCCTGATACTATCCGCATGGCTACTTCATAACTTGATCTTCGGGTATCAGTCCTCATTCCTGATGCCTTGCATTGTCATCTGCTTCGTCAAGGATCATATGGAATGTTTTTGCCTTTGGCTTTGATGTTTCATTTTCCATTGTAGCTCCTTCCCACTTTGGGCAGTCTTTATTGAAGTGCCCTTATTCATTACATCCGTAACACACCCTTTTTTTGAATATACACTGATTGGCGTAATGCCCAGACTTTCCGCACTTGAAACATGTCACCATCTTGCCACATTTTCCAAGGTGTTTCTTCTTGCACATATCGCACCATTTTGCTTCACCTCCTCCCCCTTCGAACTTCTTCGAACCAGACTTCGAGCATTTTTTCTTCTCATTGGACCTTCAAGATCCTTCAAATTTTCTCTTTTTTCCAACTTCGACCTTGTTGGTGGCTCTACTCTTGATCATTTCTTCAACGGACTTAGTAGCCCAGATAGCCACCTCGTGGGTACGTGTCTGGCATACTAGCACAACATATTCCCATGGTATTCATTTTGTATACTTATAGACTTTCATTAGTTCTTCAGGGACGATGCGTAAAGCAAATTCCATCTTGTCGGTGAAGGCATTGGTGTATTTGTCAATAGACATGTTGCCCTTCTTCAACGTTAGGAATTGGTTCTCTAGCTCTTGCAAATTTTAGGGAGAGTAGACCATTTGTTTGAAATGCACCAGCAACTCTGCCCAAATTAGTTGCAGTGGCTCATTGGGACTTATGATCTTTCCCAAGGTGTTTGATCATCGAACAGAACCACCCCTGAACTGATGCACTACATATGTGGTTTGTAGCTTGCGTTTGCATCCACATGTTATGAAAGCCAACTCCATCTCCGAGATCCAGTACATAATTACGATTAGATCCTCTTTCCTAGTGAAATTTGATGGTTTCCAAGTTGTGAAATCCTTATACTTGCATCCGTTTCTCTCAGTCCCTTCCTCTTGGTCATTCCTCCTAACCACTGGCGGTTCAGCTTGACCAACGGTTCTGCTGTAATTCCCATCTTCAGACTGTCCATTATTTAGTTCTGGTTATTCAACGTGCATGGTAGGTTCATCCCTATTAAGCAACATTTTCCTCATCTCCTCCCTTTGTTCGGCCATCATAGCGTGAATCATTGCTTGGACTCCTACCATTGTGATTGGCTCGAGTGCAGCTGCTATCTCTGGTGTACGTTCAATCATAGGCCATTGATCAACTTTTCCATTGGCGTTTCCTAATCCGCTTCGAGTTCTCACCATGTTGATCTATACACCAAATCAGACGGTTGGTGTGTAATGACGACAATTAGGAAAGATTTTATTTACGATTGACGTGTGAATCTCCTTATCACTCTGAAAAGTTACATGTCAGTTCTAGTACCGTAGTTAAACGTTTACAAATCTGAACACATAAAGTTTCCAGATCCTATCGGCAATGGACCATAGATCCGATCAGACGATAGCATCATAAATTTTTTAGCACATAAAAGAATTTTACGCATCTTCGCTAAATAAGCTAGTGATTGTCTCTATTCAGGTGTACTACCTAAAATATATTAGACACACTCAACTCACGATCATCGCTTATCATTCTGAGTGTAAGTCTAGAAATTTTCCTAAAGTTCCTAGTTTGCTTAAACTAATGCTCTGAAACCAACTGTGACATCCCCATTTTCACGGTCAGAAAAGACTGATTTGTTTATGCTTTATTCAAAAATAGAGTACCCTTTTTATAAAAATGTTGCAAAATTTGTTCCAAGAAAAACATGATAAACGTGTTATCAAATCTTTTTCCAAAGAAATTTATTTCATTTCTTTTAAAACTTTGGGGTGTCATCGTCAATACAGAAACATAAGCATAAACATACCTTATATTCATTTACACTATTGATCTACACATCTCCTTAATCTCTCACTTTAAAGTAGCTTCGTATCGACACCTGTGATACAAATAAACTTAAGTGGGTCAGGTTGAGAAACCTTGTGAGAAAATAGGGATTTCAACCCAAAAATAATATAATTATGTTTAATCATTAAAAAAATCAACCTAATTATCAATCCCCATTATCTTCTTTATTTCTTAAGGATCTATCCTAAGTATCGTTTATCATTCACTCATTCATTCCTAAGGATTGTCATAAGGAATATGCACGAAGTCCATCATTTTCCTAATGACACAGTTGTCAATGTTATCTATTAACCATAGCTGCCAATATTATCATTTAGGAGCAGCTGCCAGAATGACATTCTCTATTAGGCATAGCTGCCAATATTGTCCTTTGGGTACAGCTTCCAGGGTGACGATGTTCTCTATTAGGCTCAGTTGCTGATAACTACCCTTTGAGCACAACTGCTAGGATGTTTAGAGTTCATCGTAGATCAAAACATCTACTGGTTTTGGCACAGCTCCCAATGCTCATTTGTAGGGTACTAAGTCTATTGCTGCCAATGTTCAGCTATAGGGCACTAGGTCCATAACTGCTAATGTTCCTCTATATCAACTTTCATCCCTTATCATTCATCTACCCATGTTTTACCCAACATATTTTGTAGATATAAAATACATATACAGTTTAAATCATTTAAAACATGCATAAGATCGCTCATCTAGCATAGATATCAAGTAAACATATAATATGAACACATAACACGTAATTTGTATAAAATACTTCATATCTATGTGTTAGATGAAAGTAATTATGCACTTACTTGTTAAAGTGATGATTCTAAACTCGGGCAGCACTTCGCTTCTAACGATTCTATTTTCCTTCGACGAAACCGAGCATTATTATCGCTAAGTTTTAGTCTAATCTTTATTGTGACTATTTGTTAGTCTAGATTCATCATTAGCTCAAAGTCTACTTTCATCATCTATCCAGTAAAGAACAACCAGGTAGGATCATATCGGAGGTAGGGTCCGTTTGGTATATGAAGTATACTATTTGGAAATCCCACTTTAAATACCTCACTAAATCACAGCCTAGACATCATCCCTGTAAGTAGATCAATCAGTATAACGACTTGGAATCACTGATAAATCTTGTTTATAAGTTCATAATAACGATAATGAACTTAAACATAAGTTATATGTAAAGTAGGGTAAGCATAACTCACTTACTAGGGGGTTTAGCTAGGAACCGGGCTGTGCGGGGGCGGAACTTCTGAGCCAAAAGCTCTTCTTCTCGGAGCCTTCTGGCACTCCGGGACTCGCCTCTAGCACTTGGAAGTTGCTAGGGATTAGGACGGAGAGATTGGGAGTGTTGACAGAGAAAGAAGGTTTGTGGTGTGAAGAAATGGGGTGATTTACGCCTATATTTATAGGCTGACAACGCTGAGTACGCTGAGCATACTCAAGAATTATGTTGAGCGTAATTGGTTTTTAAGGGTTACGCTAAGCGTACTCAAAATTACGTTGGGCGTAATGTGCCACGTGTCGCGATCTCAGGCAAATCCGTGGGGAAGAATTTGTGGCTCAGATTGCGCCACGTGTCATTCGCTGATTACTCTAAAAAGTAATTTTCTTCTAAAATCTGTAACTTTTGCATACGAGCTCCATTTTTGATGTTCATTATATCTACGCGTAGGCATGACCTTACTGTATAACTTTCGTTTAGACTCCGTCGGCTATTTTTGAAAGTTATATTTTTAACAGGCCTTGACAGATAAAGTCCGTTTTCATCAGTCTTTTTATTGTTGAGCTCCTATTAATGAAATCTTTGATTCTCATTTAGGTTGGGTCGGCTAAAATTCGGTCGATCTAAAATTCAAATTCCGGGCTATGCACTACTATGCTAAACCTTAGAAAAATCATAACTTCCACATACAAAGTCAGTTTTTGACGTTTATTTTATGTACGTTCTTGGTTTAACATATACTAAGACTTTTTTTAGATTCCTAAGGCTAAAAAGTAATTTACAAAAAATTTACTTTTTACATTACGTGGTGTCGTGCCGATTTAGTCGTAAAACTTTGACGGGTCATAACTTCTTCTTTATATGTTACACCCTAAAACCGAGAACGGCGGAATACGTTCTGGGGTGGAGGAAGTCATGTACAGTATCATAACAATGCATAATAGTAAAGACAAGCAACAACATCCATTGCATTAATATAATATTTGTAATACAAGCGTGTTCTATACAGTTTGTTAGACACCAAAAGTATAATCAAAATAAAAGATGGGTCTTGTATGCACTCCATCTTCTCAAAAACTGCATTTGTACCTGTCTACTGATGACCTGAGAATACAAGTTATTTTGAAAATGAGTATCACTATAAAGCTGGTGAGTTCATAAGTATTTAGTGTCATTGCTTGTATAAAAGTGTTTTACAATCATGTAATATAATAGTTGTTATCAATGTTTGAAAATAGTATGATCCCTAGAAAATCCTATATTTTCCAGCAAAAGTAGTCTTCTACCAAGACTTGGTTATTTGTATGTTTGATCCTTTGAAAGTGTAAAAGTTTTCCCAGTGAAACTATCAGTATGAAAATATAGTTTTAGACTTCATTCATGTAAACTAATTGGGAAAATAATATTTTACCCCAGCAGTGTCACTGCCTACTGGATGTAATAAAGATGCAGACTCCAGGTAGTATTAAATGTATAATACACCTCAGGGAGTCTGTTTCGCCTTTAATTCTTAATGTGTTAATTAAAGGTCCGAATGTGAACTCGTATGTAACCATGCTAATTGACGATCGAATAACAGATGACCCTCCGGGTCACACGTAGTATGGTGACATTTTGTTACCCCTAGGCCTATTCGGCTCGGACTGTAGCTAGCAGTTGGGATGTGGGAGTGTCTGTCCCATATAGATCTATACACATAATGCCTACTCTCCCTCCAGGAGACTCTGGTTACACGATGATAGCACATTGAAATGTCGTATCGAGAAGTAGTATATCACATTCTGTTTTAGTATATTCTCTTGTATTAGAGTAATATGTACTTCATGGTATAATGTATAGAGTGTTCTCTTGTATAGTATATAGTGTTCTCTTTGCATAGGATTAAACATGTATTGACTCATAACTATACTAACTATAGTAAGTGTCAAGGTAATAGTGGTAATGAGCGGTAATCCTTAACTATACCCATTATAGTTAAATAGTATGTTAGTTGCATGGCTTCGATACACAAAGGTATTGAATTGAAATGAAGAATTTTATATCCAACACAAATATATTTATATATAACTAAGAATTCAATGATAGTTGGACAGATAACAATGTACCCTAAGTCCACAATCAAACAAGAATAGGAAGTAAGGTGAGCTATCAATCCTAAGTCCTTCAAGTCTTACTTATATAAATATATTGGTGTAGATATGGTTTAGGAAACAAAGGAGTTTAAAAGAGTTTAAAAATAGTTTTATAACAATTTAACATGAAAAATGAGTTTGATAACCATTTTAAGCAATTTTGTTGGCAAATAAGTTAAAAGTATAGGAAATCCTTTTTGGTTGCAAGTTATAATTCACATGTGATTGATACTATAACTTGTTTGATTCAACTTGTATTCCCCCCCCCCCCCCATAAAACATTTAAAAACATTTAAAAGGTTGATTAAGGGGTATGAACTCACTTGTAGTGAGTAACTCGAATGAAAGATCGCTATAGGATTTTTGGGTGCCAAATGGAGTCTTGAGCGCAAGTGATAGGTACATGTACTAACGACATAAAACACTTAGAATTAAGTGTTATCAACTCATACAGTTGCACATAAGGAGTGTCACACCCCAAAACCAAGAACGGCGGAAACGTTCTGGGGCGGAGGACGTCATGTAAAGTATCACCACACAGTAAATGTAAATAAGCAAACAACATCATCCATTGCATTAAATATATAATTTTAGTACAAGCTTGTTCTGTACAGTTTTAGACACCAAAAATATAACGTAAATCAAAATAATAATATGATGAGTCTTGAATGCGCTCCATCTTCTCAAAAGCTGGCATCGGTACCTGTCTACTGATGACCTAAGAATACAAGTTATTTTGAAAGAGTTTATCAGCATTAAGCTGGTGAGTTCATAAGTGTTTTAGTGTCGGTGTTTGTTATTGAAAACGTTTGAACCTGTCGCAAGTATCAGTTGTGAAATATATGTAAGTGTTTGTAAAAGTTTGAATCTCTCAGAAAAACCTATATTTTCTATTAAAGTAGCCTTCTACCAAGGCTTAACTATTTTGTATGCTTGTTTGATGTAACAGTGTGAAATTTCCCAAGTGTAACTATCTTTTAACAAAATATAGTTTATACAATAAAGTTTAAGTGAGGTTATCACTAAAAATGTAATGGGTAAATCATTGTAGTACTGTAGTTTTGTATTATAGGAACTACTGCTGTACTAACTACCTTAAACCGGATTTATATTAAGGTATAATGTGATAATTGCACCATACTATCGACTGATAACAACGACATAAAGAACCGTCGTAATAAAGGAATGACGTTTGACACCCACAGACCTGCAGGTCTGGCTGTAGCTAGCAGCAAGGTGTAGGATAGTCAATCTAGTATAGATCTATACGCAAACTCACGCTCTCCCTCCAAGAGAATTCTGGCTACAACTCGGGCCATGACATTTAAGGCATGCTCCGATACAGTGGATCACAATTGTTATCGTATTCTTTTATATGAAATGAAATGTTTCTCGTTCTAGTATAGTTTTATACGTTCTCATAGTATAGTTGTATATATTCTCTTCCTAGTATAGTTGTCTATGGACTCATGAATGAACTGACTCAGTGATCTAGCAGTTGTAATAGTATGATCCTGTGTTACCCCGATGGTAACTTACTAATGGTGTGTCTAGTACGCATGAATATGGAAGTACTTTTATGTCTATATATATATATATATATATATATATATATATATATATATATATATATATATATATATATATATTTGATATATAATTAATATGGAAACGACCTTCGGATGGTCACCTGAAATTCCACCAGACCACATCCAAATCGAGGAAAACGAAATAGGGCATGTGGCTTTCCTAAGCCCTTTAAACATTATTTATACATCTATACATATATAGGCATGCAATTTACAAGTAGTAGAACAAAGCTTAGATAAAAGCATTTGATAAGTAAAAGATTTTGTAAAACATTTTGAAGTAAAACAGTTTGATAACAGTTTGAACAGTGATAAAATCATTGGTTTTCCTAGTTATTAATCACATGTGATTAATGCAATCACATGTGATTTAAGCAATAACAATAAGTATTTAACTTGTATCCCCCCCCCATAAAGTATTTAAAACATTTAAAATCATTTCACAGGTTGATTAAAGGGGTATGAACTCACTTGAAAGTTTGAAGATAGCGAGATTGAAAAACGGGCAGAGTTCCGTCTCGGTAAACGGATTGTTCTCGGGACTCTCGGGAATCTCGGGAGTAAAATCGACCCTCAGGACTTGAGCAAAAAGACCAGAGCTTCGGGTTTGAACGGGCACGGAAATCGAGGCAAGATCGTGAGAGAAAAAGAGAGAATGAGCAAAATTTTCGGATAGCCTCGCATTCTATTTATAGGGGGGTCTGAGAAGCCTCGTACGCGGGGCGTACACTTGTACGCAGGGCGTACGCATACGTCATGCATGAGCGAGTCCTCGACTGCCTCGGCTTCGGATGGGACGGATCGGATGGGACGGGTCGGACAGGGCGGGTCGGATGGGGCGGGTCGGAAGCTTCGCATAGGGGGACGTGGACGATCCGAGGACCTTGACCTGAGTACGCGGGGCGTACGAAGGTACGCAGGGCGTACTCCGGTCCTATCCGCTGACTCCCCTTCGGATAATACCGGGAGTTTATAATTAAATTTATATTTATTTTAAATAAACTTCTAAAATTCATATCTCCGTCATACGAACTCCGTTTTTGATGTTCTTTATTTCCACGCGAAGGTGAGACTAAGATCTACAACTTTCGTTTAGATTCCGTTGGCAAATTATGAAGTTATTTTTATTATTTATTTAATAAGATGACGTGATTAAGAAATTTCTTCAAAAATTCATAACTTCTTTACCCGACG
Source organism: Lactuca sativa (assembly GCF_002870075.4). Taxonomy (NCBI): domain Eukaryota; kingdom Viridiplantae; phylum Streptophyta; class Magnoliopsida; order Asterales; family Asteraceae; genus Lactuca; species Lactuca sativa. The sequence goes on from NC_056630.2 coordinate 261,974,311, forward strand.
TCCGTTTTGGACGTTCTTTTTATGTACGCTCACGGTTTGAGGTTATCTATAACTTTCATTTAGATACTTAAGGCTAAAAACTGTTGTATTGAAACTTCGCGTTTTTCATTTAATCGCTGTTGCCGGTTTTGCCGAGAATCTTTGGTTGGTCATAACTTCTTCGTTATAACTCGGATTTGAGGGTTCTTTATATGTACAAAAACCTTGATACGATTCCTACTACTTTATTTAACCCAAATAAGATTTTAGGAAAGTTATATTTTGACCTAGATTTGATTGGTTTTACATTACATTGTGTCGAAATATTGGGTTGTCACATCATCCCCCCGTTAGAAGGAATTTCGTCCCGAAATTAGAATTTAAGCAAGTAAGAAATTACAAATAACTAAGCAAAAAGGTGAGGGTATTTCAGTTTCATCTGATCCTCATGTTCCCAAGTGAATTCCGGTCCTCGCTTGGCGTTCCAGCGAACGTTCACGATAGGGATACGGCTTTGCTTTGTCTGCTTGACCTCACGGTCCATGATCTCTACAGGTTCTTCCACGAAGTTGAGGCTCTCGTTGATCTCGATCTTGTCGAGTGGGATTACAAGAGTCTCGTCGGATAGACACTTTTTCAAGTTAGATACGTGGAATGTAGAATGTACGTTACGAAGTGCGTCTGGTAGTTCGAGTTTGTAAGCTATGGGGCCGACTCTTGCAAGAATCTCGAAAGGCCCTATGTACCTCGGATTAAGCTTCCCACGCTTGCCGAAGCGTATCAAGCCCTTCCAGGGTGAGACTTTGAGAAGGACTCGGTCTCCCACCTGAAATTCCAAAGGTTTCCTTCGTTTATCAGCATAGCTCTTCTGTCGGTCTCTAGAGGCTTTCAATCGTTCACGGATCCGAACGATTTTCTCTGTCGTTTCCCGAATGATCTCAGGACCGGTGAGAGTACTGTCGGAAGCTTGCCCCCTGGCTAATTGGGTATCACCCATCTCAGCCTAGCACAGAGGGGATCTGCACTTTCGGCCGTAGAGAGCTTCAAATGGAGCAGCCTTGATGCTCGTGTGATAACTGTTCTTATAGGAAAACTCGACAAGGGGTAAATGAGTATCCCATGCCTTCCCAAAGTCAATCACGCAGGCTCGCAACATATCTTCCAGTGTTTGGATGGTCCTCTCACTCTGTCCGTCGGTCTGAGGATGCTAGGTTGTGCTCATGTCCAGCCTTGTTCCTAGGGAATGTTGTAGTGATTGCCAAAATCTTGAGGTGAACCTACCATCTCTATCGGAGATAACGGACATAGGTACACCATGTAGCCGTACGATTTCCCTAATGTATGTTCGCGTAAGTTTCTCCATCTTGTCGGTTTCTTTGATAGGCAGGAAGTGTGCAGACTTGGTCAATCTATCAACGATGACCCATATAGTGTCAAGTCCACCCGTTGTCTTGGGCAACTTGGTTATGAAATCCATAGTGATCTGCTCCCACTTCCATTCCGGGATCTCTGGTTGTTGCAATAAACCAGAGGGCTTCTGGTACTCGACCTTAACCTTTGCGCAAGTAAGGCATTTACTTACGAAGGTAGCAACCTCTGCTTTCATATTAGGCCACCAGTATAGCTTCTTAAGATCCAGATACATCTTATCTGAACCTGGGTGGACATAATACCGAGTGTTGTGCGCCTCGGTCATGACCAAGTCTTGGAAACCACCGTGTTTCGGTGTCCAGATCCGGTTCATGAAATATAAGGCTCCGTCACCCTTGGCTTCTAAATTCTTGTCCATTCCTCTAAGGGATTCATTTGTCACATTTTCAGATTTCATGGCTTCAAGTTGAGCCTCCTGAATTTGCTTAGACAAGTGTGAATGGATGGCTATTGACAATGACTTGACTTTGCGACCAGAATATTCCTTCCGACTTAGACCGTCTGCTACTACGTTGGCTTTACCCAGATGATAACGAATATCGCATTCGTAATCACTGAGTAGCTCGACCCACCGTCGTTGTCGGTAAAGATAGTGCTCTTCGTTCCATACAAGTAATGTCTCCAGATCTTTAGAGCTAACACCACTGCTCCTAGTTCAAGATCGTGGTCCTTGTAGTTAACCTCGTGTGTCTTCAACTGTCTCGAGGCGTAGGCGATGACCCTACCTCGCTACATCAGGACACATCCGAGCCCTTGATTCGATGCATCACAATAGACTACGAAGTCTTCTATTCCTTCGGGAAGGGATAGTATTGGTGCGGTGCACAAGGCTCGTTTGAGCGTTTGGAACGCTCTCTCTTGTTTCTCTTCCCAGTCAAAGGCCACGCCTTTCTGGGTTAGGGTTGTAAGAGGTTTCGCTATTCGAGAGAAGTTCTGAATGAGTCTGTGGTAGTAGCCAGCGAGACCTAGAAATTGACGAATTTCTGTAGGCGTCTTAGGTGCTGACCAGTTCTCAATGGCTTTAATTTTGGATGGGTCCACGTGGATTCCCTCTTCGCTTACCACTTGTCCTAAGAATTCGACTCTCCGGATCCAAAATTCACATTTCAAGAACTTCGCATAAAGCTTCTCTTTTCGTAATGTCTCTAGAACTTGTCACTGGTGATTGCCATGCTCTTTCTTACTTCGGGAGTAGATCAGGATGTCGTCAATGAAAACGATGACGAACTGATCCAAGTAAGGTCGGCATACTCTATTCATCAGATCCATGAAGACTGCGGGCGCATTGGTCAATCCGAATGGCATCACCACAAACTTGTAATGTCCGTAACGAGTTCGGAAGGCTGTCTTCGGCACATCCTCCTCTAGCACTCGTAACTGGTGATATCCGGATCTTAGATCAATCTTAGAAAAATAGTTTGCCCCTTGCAGTTGGTCGAATAGATCATCTATGCAAGGCAGAGGGTAACGATTCTTGACCGTCAATTTGTTGAGTTCTCTGTAGTCAATACACATACGGAATGATCCGTCTTTCTTCTTAACGAACAAGACCGGTGCTCCCCAAGGTGAGAAACTCGGTCTTATAAAGCCCTTGCTGAGCAGTTCGTTAAGTTGACCAGAGAGTTCCTGCATCTCAGCTGGTGCTAAGCGGTAGGGAGACTTGGCTACTGGGGTACCTCCTGGGACTAAGTCGATTCTGAACTCGACCTGTCGTTGCGGAGGTAACCCGGGTAGTTCTTCTGGGAAAATGTCGGGGAAGTCGCTCACTACAAGGATGTTCTTTAGTTCTTTCGTTTCGAGGCTTGTGTCGACGACGTGAGCAAGGAATGCATGGTATTCCTTACGCATATATTTCTGTGCTTGAATACTTGATATGATGCGAAGACTTGCACCGGGTTTGTCGCCGTAGACTATAAGAGTTTCGTTAGACGGAAGGTTTAGACAGACTGCTTTCTCGTAGCACATGATGTCGGCACGATGAAGGCTTAACCAATCCATGCCAATGATAACGTCGAAACTTTTTATTGAGACTAGCATGAGGTCGATTAGGAATGAATGGTTATCTAGAGTTAGGGTACAACCTAAGTATATGCTACTCGTACTTTCAGTTTTTCCATTAGCCATTTCTACTATGAATAGTTCTTTGAGTGCGTGCGGTGGTTGATTAAGCATGCGAGCAAACTTATGGTTTACGAAGCTTCGCTCCGCTCCACTATCAAACAGAATGCATGCATAGGAGTTATCGAGGAGGAACGTACCAGTCACCACTGTTGGGTCAGCAACTGCTTCCCCGTGGCCTATAGCTAGTACCCTCCCTGCTCCTCCAGCATTCCTCGCTTTGGGGCAGTCCCTCTTAAAGTGGCCTGCTTCGCCACATCCATAGCAGGTTGGGCTCGCGCCAGAGCCAGGGACTTGGTTGATAGGTTGTGCCGGGAACTTACAGAAACGGATGGTGTGTCCTTTCCTGTTGTAGTTAGAGCACTGCATTTCACGGCAGGGGCCGTTGTCGTGGTAGTTGCATTTGTTGCACTTGGGCGAACTTCCAGCATACCGACTCACCGGAGCAGTAGTAGCAGCAGCAGGGGTTATTGCGGCATGAATTGCCACCATTTGCTGCTTTTTGGCAGCCTGCTGCTTTTTCTTTTCATCCCACAATTTCCGCTTAGTATCAGCGGGTTTGGAGTGTTCCGGGATGGCTAGGGTGGTTGTGGTTGCAGGGGTTTTGACTCCATGGTCAATGAGTCGTTGTGCCAATCGTTTGGCACTGTCGAAGGTAGCGGGGTTTGATGCTAGAACATTCCCCTGATACGGAGGCACTAGCCCCCATATGTACCTCTCGATCTTCTTCCCCTCGGTGGGAACCATATTGGGGCAGAGGACCACCAGCTCGGTGAATCGGGCAGTATAAGCAACCACGTTGGTGCCCTTCATCGTCAGGTTCCAAAGTTCCTGCTCCAATTTCTGGATCTCGCCCCTCGGGCAGTATTCCTCAGTCATGAGGTCTTTCATTGATTCCCAGCCTATGTCGTTGGCTACAACGAGAGTTAGTGCCTTAACATGGCCGTTCCACCATGTCAGGGCCTTTCCTTCAAAGGTGCATGTGGCATACTTGAATTTACTCGCCGCAAGGCATGAACAGATTTTGAAGACTGATTCAGTCTTCTCGAGCCATTGCGAGAGGGCAATGACTCCGCCGGTGCCGTAAAAAGGCTTCGGTTTGCAATTTGTGAAATCCTTGTATGAGCACTCTCTCGAGCGCACAGGGGTTTCAACCGGGGTTGATTCCACAGGGGTTCCACCTCTGTTGGCATCAGAAGAGTGATACTGAGCCATGGCAGTTGCCACTGCTGCAGTTACGGCAGCATTCAGGCTACAGTATTGATGACCGAAGGCGGAGGAGGTGGTGGTGCAGGATTATTCCTGGGAGATTTGCGAGGAGGCATCTTTCAGCTATAAGTTTATAAAGATAAGAAAAATGGTAAGAATCAATTTGTAAGCAACGTGAGAGTGACACATGGGCTAACTAACCATAGCCCAACAGTTGAATGAGTGTTTGAAATCACAATAAGAAATATTAGTAGGAAAGCACAAGTGTATAGATTTTTCCCACAGATTAGATAGATTTCAATAATACTGGTATTACTGATGTAATAAGTTCAAGGAAAATTGACCTAACAGTAGGTCTTCCATCATACCATATAGAAAAGTTTGACAGTTCTTAGATTCCTAATTAGAGTACTGAAAGTTAGGAATATTTTACAGATAAGTGCTACTTAGAGCACAGATGTTAAGGGCTATTCTTTAATCAAAAGACAGAGATGTACTAGACATCATCTAACGGTGATGGGAATTCCCCGGGCGAGCCGTGAGGTCGGACACTTGACGAAACACCTCTTGAAGGTGTCGATCCTGAGCCCTCTGACGAGCTCGAAGTTCCAAGATTTCAGCTCGTGAGGCAGCCAGCTGCTGCTGCAGGGTTTCATTGGTTCTCCGGGTCCGTTCCATGTCTTCTTTAAGACGGCGGATGCGGACTGTGTTGACACCTGAGTTGGCATCAATCTCTATGACCCGGTCGATGGCTGCTCGACCTTGCTCGACATTACGAGCTATTCTGCGGATAAAGACATGCAAAGCTCGGTCAGCAGAGCCACCATCGCTGACGTTGTAAAAGCTTCGGTCCCCAAAGTATGGTAAGGGTTGACCCTGCTCATCACTCCAGCGATTCAATTTGTTTGCCCACAAGGGAGTAGGACCTGGAAAAGCTGGTCGAGGGTTGTTGTTCAAGGTTTGACCTACAAGCGGTAGGTTGTTGATTTCAGGCTCGGAGTCGGATCCATCAGAAAAGCCTTCTGCGAGGTGATCATCCAAAGGGATTGGATGCTCAATTTCGGGCTCTTCATCGATCCACCCGACATTTCCTTCATTTGGAAAGTACGGGTCGCCGTGATGGAATCTAGCCATTAGATCTACGCGAGAAGAGAGGTATAAGAATGTAGTATACGTGTAACTAGTATTACAAAATACACCTATAGTATTTTAAGTTTAAGTTCTACTGATCTTCTTGTGGTATTGTTGGTAAGTTTTTAGACTTGTTAACCTATCACAACCATTCTAGGGCATATGCTAATCACTCCTAGGACCAGCATAGTTGATCAGGCTATGCCATTTCCAGGACTGACCATACATCCCCGAGCTCACTTGTAATATTTAACAATCGTAATACTTTTGTTCATGTCATTGTGACACTGATTTTAATATGAATGCAGACTAGTATACTTAATTAAATATTTTAATATTTAAAGTATAGACTCTTGGTCAGAGTTTAATCCCTAATGGGTTTATAGTTTAGTATATCTTTTATGGGTTGATATACTTGATTCACTATAAACAATGCTCTGATACCAATCTGTCACACCCCAAAACCAAGAACGGAGGAAACGTTCTGGGGCGGAGGACGTCATGTAAAGTATCACCACACAGTAAATGTAAATAAGCAAACAACATCATCCATTGCATTAAATATATAATTTTAGTACAAGCTTGTTCTGTACAGTTTTAGACACAAAAAATATAACGTAAATGAAAATAATAATATGATGAGTCTTGAATGCGCTCCATCTTCTCAAAAACTGGCATCGGTACCTGTCTACTGATGACCTGAGAATACAAGTTATTTTGAAAGAGTTTATCAGCATTAAGCTGGTGAGTTCATAAGTGTTTTAGTGTCGGTGTTTGTTATTGAAAACGTTTGAACCTGTCGCAAGTATCAGTTGTGAAATATATGTAAGTGTTTGTAAAAGTTTGAATCTCTCAGGAAAACCTATATTTTCTATTAAAGTAGCCTTCTACCAAGGCTTAACTGTTTTGTATGCTTGTTTGATGTAACAGTGTGAAATTTCCCAAGTGTAACTATCTTTTAACAAAATATAGTTTATACAATAAAGTTTAAGTGAGGTTATCACTAAAAATCTAATGGGTAAATCATTGTAGTACTGTAGTTTTGTATTATAGGAACTACTGCTGTACTAACTACCTTAAACCGGATTTATATTAAGGCATAATGTGATAATTGCACCATACTATCGACTAATAACAACGACATAAAGAACCGTCGTAATAACGGAATGATGTTTGGCACCCGCAGACCTGCAGGTCCGGCTGTAACTAGCAGCAAGGTGTAGGATAGTCAATCCAGTATAGATCTATACGCAAACTCACGCTCTCCCTCCAAGAGAATTCTGGCTACAACTCGGGCCATGACATTTAAGGCATGCTCCGATACAGTGGATCACAAAATTGTTATCGTATTCTTGTATATGAAATGAAATGTTTCTCGTTCTAGTATAGTTGTATATGTTCTCATAGTATAGTTGTATATATTCTCTTCCTAGTATAGTTGTATACGGACTCATGAATGAACTGACTCAGTGATCTAGCAGTTGTAATAGTATGATCTTGTGTTACCCCGATGGTAACTTACTAATGGTGTGTCTAGTACGCATGAATATGGAAGTACTTTTATGTCTATATATGTATATTTGATATATAATTAATATGGAAACGACCTTCGGATGGTCACCTGAAATTCCACCAGACCACATCCAAATCGAGGAAAAGGAAATAGGGCAGGTGGCTTTCCTAAGCCCTTTAAACATTATTTATACATCTATACATATAAGGGCATGCAATTTACAAGTAGTAGAACAAAGTTTAGATAAAAGCATTTGATAAGTAAAAGAGTTTGTAAAACATTTTGAAGTAAAACAGTTTGATAACAGTTTGAACAGTGATAAAATCATTGGTTTTCCTAGTTATTAATCACATGTGATTAATGCAATCACATGCGATTTAAGCAATAACTATAAGTATTTAACTTGTATCCCCCCATATAGTATTTAAAACATTTAAAATCATTTCACAGGTTGATTAAAGGGGTATGAACTCACTTGAAAGTTTGAAGATAGCGAGATGGAAAAACGGGCAGAGTTCCGTCTCGGTAAACGGATTTTTCTCGTGATTCTCGGGAATCTCGGGAGTAAAATCGACCCTCGGGACTTGAGCAAAAAGACCAGAGCTTCGGGTTTGAACGGGCACGGAAATCGAGGCAAGATCGTGAGAGAAAAAGAGAGAATGAGCAAAATTTTCGGAAAGCCTCGCATTCTATTTATAGGGGGGTCTGAGAAGCCTCGTACGCGGGGCGTATGCTTGTACGCAGCGCGTATGCGTACGTCATGCATGAGTGAGTCCTCGACTGCCTCGGCTTCGGATGGGACGGATCGGATGGGACGGGTCGGATGGTGCGGGTCGGATGGGGCGGGTCGGAAGCTTCGCATAGGGGGACGTGGATGATCTGAGGCCCTTGATCTAAGTACGCGGGGCGTACGAAGGTACGCAGGGCATACTCCGGTCCTATCCGCTGACTCCCCTTCGGATAATACCGGGAGTTTATAATTAAATTTATATTTATTTTAAATAAACTTCTAAAATTCATATCTCCGTCATACGAACTCCGTTTTTGACGTTCTTTATATCCACGCGAAGGTGAGACTAAGATCTACAACTTTCGTTTAGATTCTGTTGGCAAATTATGAAGCTATTTTTATTATTTATTTAATAAAATGACGTGATTAAGGAATTTCTTCAAAATTTCATAACTTCTTTACCCGACGTCCGTTTTGGACGTTCTTTTTATGTACGCTCACGGTTTGAGGTTATCTATAACTTTCATTTAGATACTTAAGGCTAAAAACTATTGTATTGAAACTTCGCATTTTTCGTTTAATCGTTGTTGCCGGTTTTGCCGAGAATCTTTGGTTGGTCATAACTTCTTCGTTATAACTCGGATTTGAGGGTTCTTTATATGTACGAAAACCTTGATACGATTCCTACTACTTTATTTAACCTAAATAAGATTTTAGGAAAGTTATATTTTGACCTAGATTTGATTGGTTTTACATTACATTGTCTCGAAATATCGGGTTGTCACAACGAGTGTGTAGCCCTATATTGGAGTGTGAGGCCAAAAAAGCATGACTTTTGTGTGTATGTGGCCAGAGTGTGAGGCCAAGCGTGTGTGCGGCCGCACACACACTATGGAGTGTGTCAAACTCGTGGTTCCAAGCCTTTGGGGCTTTCTAGTGAAGATGTTTAGACCATTGCTTGGACAGACTAGGAGTTTGGGGCCATTTTGGACCCTAAAAAGGGTGTGTGCGGTTGCACATGGTGTGTGTGGCCATACACACTCCTACAAACTTGACCAAATCGATTTTCCAAGGCTTTGTGATGACTCTAAGAAGGTGTTTTGGTCGATGTTAAGCTTAGGTGAGTGTATAAGCCCATTTTTAGGGCCAAAAGATGTCTGTGCGGTCACACATCATGTATGTGCGGCCGTACACACATGAAGATCATATAAAATGATGATTTCAAGGATTAAATTTGAGGCAAAGGCTTTCTAATGTGTTTTAGTAGAGATCTAAGGGTGTTTACTTACTTGTTTAGATGATTGGAGAGGAAAACTTGTAGAACTCTTGAGAGAGACTGTTCTAACTTGAAGGAGTGTGAAAAGGGTGTAAGGTTGACTTAGGTCCTTTATATAGGCTGGAGTGTGAGGCTAAGGGGGTGTGCGGTTGGCTGTGTGCGGCTGGTTGGCCGCACACTCGTGTGTGCGGCCGCACACACCCTGTTGGGTGTGTTTGGCCCGATTTTTGTGATGCTACACACATTCTCACCCTTCCTAAGACTTATATCTAGGTTACACTAAGCCTCAAGCACTCAAATAGATCCAAAACATTATTATAAAATAGCAAGACGGGGCTATCTTTAATAAAAATTGAAGAATGCACAAGTTAGAAATTTCGGGTTGTCACATTATAACTCGGATTTCGGCGTTCTTTATATGTACAAAACCCTTGTGACACATACTATGACTTGGTTAAGATTATTCATTCTAAATAATCTTCCATAAGAAATTCATTTTTGACGCTTATTGTCTCTAAATTGACTAGCCCGAATATATGGGCCTTACAGAAATGATTTTCAATCTAATGTAGAAAAGAACTGTACACAATTTTTAAGTCAAAGATGATTTTCGAATGCACCCCAAGTTTTTCGTGAATAGAATGTTGGTTATCAAAAACGTTTTCAAAATCGTTTTCAACCACAAGCAAAACTAGTGTTTTCAACACAATATTTTGAAATTTTGAATGAAAATGCAAAGAGAAAAGTAGCATTCAAAACTACTCAACCTCAATTTCCTAATCCGGGTTCGAAGCAAAAAGTCAAAGCTTCGTTTGTCAAAGGTAAATCTGATGTGAAAAACATAAATCATTGGCTTGAAGGAAAAAGGAAAGGTTTTCAGTCAAGGAAGTTCTCACAAGATAAAATTAAGCATGCATATGAATGCTACTTAAACGAATCGCAAATTGGGAGTTTGTCATCTATGGAATCGACTTCATCAGTTTGAAAGTGGAGAGCTATTCCGAAACCAAGACTTGTGCTCAAACGAACTGCTGGAAAAAGGGAAAGTGAGTGTTGATCCTAAACCAACGAATGATTTCATTTCAATACCCTTGTCTAACGAAGTGGGCTTAATTAATAGTTTGAAATTAAAAGTTCGTAATTGGGTTTTAGGATCCTCGTTTCACAATGCATTTACTTCTACTAACCAAGGACCCAAAAAGCCTTGGGACCCAAAATTTTCCATTGATTGCAGGTTTTGTGTGACGAGCAATATGATGACAAATGGTACATTAATAGTGGTTGCTCTCATCACATGACTGGTAAGAAGGAAAAATTGCGAAATTATCGAAGTCTAGATAATGTTGGTGTGGTGAAATTTGACAACAATAACAAATGTCAACTAAAAGGTTATGACAAAGTCACGAATGGCAAGTTCACAGTTAACAGGGTTGCATACGTCAAATGTCTTCAACACAATTTGATAAGTGTTTCGCAACTTGTTGTGGGCACTGGCAATCTAGTTGTTTTTGATGAAGAAAGAAGTGTCATTTCGAGCAAAGACATTAAATAATTTCTTCTTAAGTCAAAAATAAACGGTGATATGTTTACCCTTGATCTCAAACACATTGTAGGTGTTCCCTCGGGTTGTTTACTCTCAAAAGCATCATCAGACATAAGTTGGCTATGGGATCGACTTCTTTCATATTTAAATTTCAAGAATCAGAATAAATTGGTGGTACAGGATCTTGTTCGTGGTTTACCTATCTTAAAGTTTGATAACGATACTTTGTGTGCAGCTTGTGAGCCAGGAAAACAACATCGACAAGGTCATCTGATTGTCATTGATTCGAAGATCATTAAACCTTTGGAAATTCTTCACATTGACCTTTGTGGCCCTTCGAATTTTGATACTCTCAATAAGAAAAGGTACATTTTGGTTATTGTTGATGATATTTCTAGGTTTACTTGGGTGTATTTTCTTCAACTAAAATCATAAACAACTTATGTAATGATCAACCTCATCAAACAAATTGAATTGAGACTGAAGAAAAAGGTTCGTATGATCACGAGTGATAATGGCTCAGAGTTCAAGAATAAGATTCTTGATTCATATACGAATCTTCCACAACATTTCTGTGAAGCAACAATAACAATGTTTACATATACGAATCTTCCACAATATATCTGGGTTGAGGCAGTTCCGCCAGCTTGCTTTACTCAAAATAGATCTTTTATTCATCGTCGATTTAACATAAACCATTATGAAATTGCGACAACCCAAAATTTTCATTTGTATAATTTCCACACTCAAACTCTTCTAATGTTAGTCAAAAACATTTCAGTACATTTTTGGCCGGATTTAAGTCCGTTTGGTGTTTTATTTTATTTTTCGTCAAACGATTTAATAAAAGAAAGTGACATTATTAGTTAAGTATAAAGAGAAAAATAACCCGACACCTTAGCAAGGTGTTTACGGCCTAGCAAGAGGTGTTTGGGCCATAAACACCCTTTTTCCCAAGACTCATGCATATAGCATGAGTTTACACTCGTGACCTCATTTATCCACTTCCCACTCAAGAACACAAGGCTTTTTCTCACAAGTATCATCACCCTCTTTTTCCAAATCCTTCAAAAACATAAGTTTTCCTTCCTAGATTCTTTCCTACAACACTTAATATAGTGTTTATACATCTTTTCATCCATGGAATTTCGATTTTTACATAGATCTTCAAGTGATCTTCAAAGCACCAAGAGCACATTTGTGTTTTTGGGGGGCTCTAATCACTCTTACAAGCTTCCTATAAGTAAGTATACTCTTCCTAGCTAGTTGTTTGCTTAGTATACATGATAATCCATGAACTAAACACCAAAAACCCTCGAGAACATGAGTTTACGGATTGGGAATCCCCAAAACCGTAAACACCCCCAAAGAGTGTTTTGATGCCCCAAACTCCTTCCAATGCTTAACTTAGAACTAGGAAATTGCATGAATGATCTAAGAGCCGCAAAACACGAATAAGATGAATTGGAAAGGGTTTACAGTCGTAAACTCTTGGGGTTTACGACCGTAAACTCCTAAGGAGTGGTTCAAGGACCGCAAACTCCAAGGGAGTACCATTTCGAGTCCTAACCACTTCCTAAGCCCTTGAACCAACCCTAGAACCCTTCTTTGTGAAGCATGAGGCCTTACATTCCCATGAGTTTACGGCCATCAACCCATGGGGGAAATGTTCCTCCAACCGTAAACACACATAGGGGTGACCGATTGAAGTGTAAACTCTATAGTGAGGCCATACACTCCTTAAAAGCAACCCGTAGCACTCCTAACACGTGAAATAAAGTGTTTTCATGCATTAGAGTGCCTTTACTTACTAAATTAGTGATTAAATAACTAATTAGATACATTTATGTATCACTACATGTTACATAGGATCTGTGTGTGTGTGTGTGTGTTCACGTCCTCACTTGACACCTAGCATCCTACCCGGCACTTCCATCAAATTTACTCACTGCAGGTGAGTTCAAACCCCTTAATCAACCTTTTAAATGTTTTTAAATGCTTTTATGGGGGGGGGGGGGAGAGGGGAATACAAGTTAAATCAAGCAAGTTATAGTATCAATCACATGTGATATATAACTTGCAACCAAGATGATTTTCTATACTTTTAACTGCTTTGCCAACAAAACTGCTTTAAATGTTTATCAAACTTATCTTTCATGATAAATTGTTATAAAACTATTTCCAAACCCTTTTAAACTTCTTTTGTTCCCAAACCATATCTACACCAATATATTTATATAAGTAAAACTTGAAGGACTTAGGACTAATAGCTCACCTTACTTCCTGTTCTTGTTTGATGTGGACTTAGGGCATATTGTTATCTGTCCGACTGTCATTGAATTCTTAGTTATATAATATGTATATTTTTGTTGGATATAAAAGTCTTCACTTCAGTTTAATACCTTGGTGTACCAACGGCATGCAATTAACATTTCTATTTAACTATAATAGGTATAGTTAAGGATTACCGCTCATTACCACTATTACCATGACACTTACTATAGTAGTACAGTTACGAGTCGATACATGCTAAATACTATGTAAAGAGAATACTATATACTATATAAGAGAACACTCTATACATTATACCATAAAGTACATTATACATTAATACAAGAGAATATACTAAAACAGAATGCGACATACTACTTCTCGATACGACACTTCATTGTGCTATCACCTCATAACCAGAGTCTCCTGGAGGGAGAGCGGGCATTACGTGTATAGATCTATACGGGACAGACACTCCCACATCCCGACTGCTAGCTATAGTCCGAGCCAACTAGGCCAGGGGTTGACAAAATGTCACCATACTACATATGACCTGGAGGGTCACCCGTTATTTGATCGACAATCAGCATGGTTACATACGAGTTCACATTCGGAACTTTAATTAACACATTAAGATTTAAAGGCGAAACAGACTCCCCGAGGTGCATTGTACATTTAATACTACCCGGAGTCTGCATTTTTATTACATTCATCCGGTAGTGACACTGCTGGGGTAAAACATTATTTTCCCAATTAGCTTACATGAATGAAGTCTAAAACTATATTTTCATACTGATAGTTTCACTGGGAAAACTTTTACACTTTCAAAGGCTCAAAACATACAAATAACCGAGTCTTGGTAGAAGACTACTTTTGCTGGAAAATATAGGATTTTTTAGGGATCATACTATTTTCAAACATTGATAACAGCTATTATATTAGATGATTGTAAACACCTTTATACAAGAAATGACACTAAATACTTATGAACTCACTAGCTTTATGTTGATACTCGTTTTTAACTTGTATTCTCAGGTCATTAGTAGACAGGTACAGATGCAACTTTTGAGAAGATGGAGCACATACAAGACTCATCTTTTATTTTTATTATACTTTTGGTGTGTAACAAACTGTACAGAACACGCTCGTCTTACAATTATTATATTAATTCAATGGATGTTGTTGCTTTTCTTTACTATTATGCATTGTTATGATATTGTACATGACGTCCTCTACCCCAGAACGTTTCCGCCATTCTCGGTTTTGGCGTGTGACAGAAATCATTAACAATAGGAAACCACATATCAAAATTTTCCATGTTTTTGGTTGTAGATGCTTCATTATGAAACTTAAAGATAACCTTTTGAAATTTCAGGTAAAAGCTGATGACTGGGTATTCCTGGGATATTCTCACCATTTCATAGGGTATTAAACAAGTGAAACAGGGAAATCGAAGAAACCTTTAATCTTACATTTTATGATTACTTTGTTAAAAGAGTCGAAAAGAGTTTTGAGCAATAGCCAATAATTAATGAATCGAATGATGAATCTCAAAGTTTGAATTCTTTAGATTTTGATTATCTTTTAATTTTTAGTGGACCTGACAGGGCTATCGATGCAGAAATTTGTGTTGATGATAATCAATTACATGAAGCTTCAAAGCATTCAGATGCTTCGACTATCACACAGGATGATATGTCCAATGCAGGTGATGGTTCTAAAGAAGAAAAAATGTTTGAAGATGCACCGTTGGATTTTGATCCTGCATATCCACTGATGGATAGATGGACATGAAGTCATCCATAAGAACAAATTCTTGGTGATCCTCAAGCTGGAGTCTTGACTAGAGCTTAGCTACATGCGAAGAATGAGGTACTCAATGTTCATCAAGAATTTTGTATGTTCAACACATTTATTTCTAAAATTGAACCAAAGTTAGAAAAGACTACTATGGATGATCCAAATTGGATTGTATCCATGAAATATAATTGGTTTAATTTGAAGAAAATAAAGTATGGAGACTTGTCCCGAAACCCAAAGATGTATAAGTAATAGGCTTAAATGGATCTTTAAAAATAAAACTGAAAAAGAATGGAACATAGTTCGAAATAAGGCTAGGCTTGTTGTAAAACGATATTTGCAACAAGAAGGTATTGATTATTAAGAAACTTTTTCCCCTTTCGCAAAACTCGAGCCCTTACGAGTATTTTTAGCCTACAAAGCTCATAAGGACTTCGATGTATATCAAATGGATGTGATGTGTGCTTTTTGCAATGAAGTGCTGGAAGAAACGGTGTATGTCGAGCAACCACCAGGTTTTGTAAATTCACAATACCTTGATCATTGTTACGTTTTAGATAAGACTGTTTATGGATATAAACAAGCACCAGGAGCCTGGTATGGCACTCTAACTAATTTCTTAAAATCATCGAAATTTAAACAAGGATCTGTTGATCCCACTCTCTTATGAAAGAAAGTTGGGAATCATCTCATGCTTGTTAAAAATTATGTTGATGATATTATTTTTTTCTCTACTAATCCTAACTTTTCGAATGAGTTTGAAAATATAATTGTTGGGGCTTATTGTGTTGCGTCTTAGGGCTTTTTGTATATATCCGGATTCGGCCTGTCCATACGTGATTATCTCTTAGGGTTAGACTATATATATATATATATATATATATATATATATATATATATATATATATATATATATATATATATGCATGCATGCATGTATGCATTATGGTTTACACGTCTTATTAATTGCGATTGAGTTTTGTAACCCTAAACACCTCTACAGTCGAAGTTCTTAATCGAGCACTTCTAAGGTGTTGAAGCATTAATCATTCAATGTCTTCAAGCCATATTCTTGTTCACTTTACGTACTTTCTTGTTTGCGCACTTAGAATCAATCGATCCTGATAGAACTTTGTTCTAACAATTGGTATCAGAGCAGGAGTTTGTGTGATCAATACACATTCCTTCTGTATCCAGAGTTCCTTAGGGTTTCCGCTTTTATCGTATAAATAACAATTCGTCTTCGTTGTTTTGAAGGAAACTTTGTTTTAGATAAAACCCTAATCTTGAGTTTAACAGTCTAATTCTAAAAACTCAACATGTATCACGATGATTCGCAAACAAATCCCATCAACGTCTTAAACAGCATTGGATCTACAACTAGGATACCCATACTCTATACTCAAGACTATGAAGTATGGGTGCTTCACTTTGAAGACTACGTGATCGGTTCTGAAGGTCATGGCTATCTCATCTGGGAAGCCATCACTCTTGGACTGTTTGTTCATTCGGGAACGAACACTACTGTCAAGACTCAACAGGAGTACAACAAGCTGGTAGTAGATGAACAGAAGATGCCACATGATGAGAAAGAGAAGTTGCTATGTAATGTGAAAGCCATGCGAATGATAAGATTCGCCTTGCAATCTGACACCTTTCGGTTAGTTGGTTCATGCATGATATGTGCACAATTAGTTAATTATTTAGTACATATTCTTAATCATTTTTGAATTAATTATGTGAATAATGTGGACAAAAGGTACTTAAAATGTTTTGAATTTTGTTTTCAGTCCAAAAGATATGCTTGGAGGTAAAAGGAAGCAAGGAAAAGCAATTGAAGATCAAAGAATGAAAATGAGAGAGACAAAAGACCATCTACTCGACGAGTAGACGACTCTACTCGGCGAGTACCGGAGGAGGTTCCAGAAGATAGATACGATTCCTTATTCAAGTCGGATAACTATGCACCTACTCGGGGAGTTGGTCCTGCTACTCGCCGAGTACACCCTGTTTTGAGATATCTATAAAAACTGAATCTTTATCCGAGGAGAACACATTCCTGGCGATTTTTGAAGGTCAAGCTGCGATTAAGAGCCCTAAAGGACGCTGAGGAACCCTAAGCTTCAATCTTTTGAAGAATTCAAGCAATTAGGTTAATCCTACCACTTAGATTTAAGTATTGAATATGTTTGATTTAGAAAACTTTGTTTTTATGATTGTTTCTACTGCAACTATGAACTAAATTCGTTTTTGTTTCTGTTTGGGGAATACCAAGGAACTCCTATGGTTTAATTCTTAGTTTTGATTAATTGTCTATTGGTAATTTATTAAATTAAGTTTGTTAAAGAACCTTGTGCATTAATCACTACTATTTTCTGTTAATTGGAAGACAATTAGGCTGCATGAACATCTCTTAGTTGTTAACCTCATATGTCTATGTGAATACTAAACCATATGCTTAGAAGTAATGATTATGAAACTAAGATTAATAAGACAATAGGAAGATTAATGTGTGAGCTTGTTTGAGAAACCATCAAACAAGAGGTTAATTGAATTAATAACTTAATTGACCATTACAAATCTTATTTAATCCAAACCATTAATCTAGGGAATTAATTAGTTTAAACACTTGATCACCGCTTAAATTAGTTAATTGTCTAAGGGTTAGGAGTAATGAACATGAACCTAACCATTATAATTGGTAACCAATAGCAATTAATCTATCATAAATACAAATAACCATAGGAGTGAATTGGTTGAACCTAAATAGAAACATCTTTATCAAACTTGGTGAATAGTTATTGCTTTAGTTATTTAGTTAATTTAGTGTGCCTAAGTTTCTAGTCTTGCAAAACTAGAAGAAAACCCCTTTTACTTTTATTAGTTGTTTAGTTAAAATTAGTTATTAGTTTAATTTCCCGTTCCCTGAGTTTGACACCTTACTTACTAATCTATACCACTAAAAGACAGGTTCACTGCCTTTGTGTGTCAAATTTATTAATTAAAAGTAGGGATAAAACAAGTGCATTTTACACACATCAAGTTTTTGGCGCCGTTGCCGGGGAACGGTTCTAAATAATTAATCTAATTCCTAATTTTTTCGATCCTTTGTGTGAGTTTACTTGCATAGAGTTCATTTATTGCAATTTAGTAATTAGTAATTAGGTTTTAGCATCTGTTTTAGTTTAGGATTAAATTTAGAATTTTTTCAAAATATCACTGATACTTGCCGAGTGCAATCGCACCTACTCGGCGAGTAGCAGTTTATTTGGCAGTAAATTTTAATTTTTTTTAGTACATTTTTGTTCTTTTTACGCTTTTATTCTGTTTATTTCAAGACTTTCATGACCAAAGGATCAAACACCCCGCTGGTACCCCCGTTTGAAGATCCCGAAACCGCATTGAAAGAAACAAGGGAAAGGACGTGGATAGTTCAAGTACACCAAAGAAATCACCCTTGTCCAATTTGAAGACTGTTTTTTGGAAAAAGAAGAGCAGCAAATCAGGAGCATCCAGCGCTTCCTTAGTAATCGACGAACCGGCTAAGGAAGATATCGGGTACGAGACCGAAGAAGAAGAGGGCCCGACATACGAGCACGAAACCGAATCCGAGGAAGAGTTAGCTGTCACAATGGCTAACATTGATGAAATCCCCATGGGAGAATGGAAGAAGAGGATGCGAGACGACACTGGCCCGGGACTTGTGCAACCCGCTATTCCCGCGACTGCTACCTTCGAGCTAAAGGGTCATATCCTAGCTTTACTTAAGGAAATACCCTTTTATGGAAAAGACCATGAAGATGCCTATAAACATTTGGATGAAGTCAATGATGTAGCTGATTACTTCAATGTTCCAAATGTGCCCCGCGAGACTCAGCTACTTCGTATGCTTCCAGTGACATTCAAGGGTGCTGCAAAAGACTGGCTTAAATCACTTCCCCCCGGCTCAGTCACCACCTGGGCCAAGATGAAAGAAGAATTCATTGATCACTTCTGCCCACCTTCCAAGATTGCCAAGTTGAAGAAGGCCATTGCTAACTTTGAACAACAAGCTGGAGAGTCTCTAAATGAAGCTTAGGAAAGGTACAAGAGCTTACTAAGAAACTGACCACACCATGACCTCAACAGCTAGCAAGAAGTATCCATCTTCTATGATGGAGTCAATGTCACAACCAGGCAGTTGCTAGACTCGCAAGGCCCGCTCACAAAGAAGCCACCCCTGGTGATCAAAGAATTGATTGAAGAATTCTCTAAACACTCTAGAGAATACCACAACCCTAGGCATGATGTCACTAGGGGAGCTGCCTATGCAGCTACTGAAGACTTATCCGCGGTCATGGCTATGCTAAAAACTATGGATAGGAGGATGGATAAAATGGATCAAACAATCCATGCTATTCGGGTGGGTTGTGAAAACTACAATGGGCCTCACCTCACTAGAGATTGTGATTTAGATGAAAATGGTAACAAGAAGGCACAAGTGTGTTACTCAAGTGGAGACCGATATGATGAAGACTAGCGAAGACAACAGAAAGATTGGCTCCCTTATGAAGAGTACAAGAAAACCAAGGAGGAAAGGTTTAGGCAAAAAGGGAGAGGGTTATACCAAAAGGAGGAGCCGGTGCAAGAAAAGAAGCCAAGCTTGGAAGAAATGCTCACAAAATTTGTAGCTGCTTCAGAAAAAAGACACAGTGACCATGATGCTGCAATTCAAGAAACAAGGACCATGCTAAGGAACCAGCAAGCATCTATTCACAATATAGAGACACAACTTGGGCAACTTGCTCAACAAATCAACCAAAGATCACCGGGCGAACTCCCTAGCAAAACTGAAAATAACCCATGAGGCGCGCAAATAAACATTGTCACAACAAGAAGTGGGAAGATAATCACCCCCTGGCACCTATTCAGACTGAGTCATCCAAGAAATCACAGAAGGAGGCGGCAGAAAAGCAAGCAGAAAACCAAGAATTACACTCTGACAGCCCTACTCGCCGAGTACCTCGTATGGACTCGGCGAGTACATCACAAAAACCCACCACACAGGCATCTGAAAAACTTTACCAGCCTCCCATGCCATACCCAACCCGATCTATGAAGGAGAAGCAGGAAGAGGAGTACCAGAAGTTTCTAGATCACATCCAGACTCTTCAAATCAACATACCATTCATTGAAGCCGTCATGCAAATGCCCAAATTTGCAAAGTTCCTTAAGGAACTTCTCACAAATAGAAAGAAGATGGAAGAAGTGAAGAAGGTGGTACTCAATGAAAACTGCTCAGTTGCTATGCTAAATAGGCTACCTAAGAAGAAAGGTGGCCCGGGGAGTTTGACCTTACCTTGCCAATTTGGCAACTTGACCACCATTTATGCCTTAGCCGATTTGGGAGAAAGTGTGAATTTAATGCCTTATTCATTCTTCAAGAAGCTAGATCTCCCGGAACCAAGGCCAATTCGCATGGCAATACACTTGGCCAACAAAACAGCCACCTTTCCAAGAGGCATATGCGAAGACATACTAGTCAAGGTGGATAAATTTGTTTTTCCTGCTGATTTCATCATTCTAGACATGGAGGCGGATCCACAAGTACCAATCATCCTTGGAAGGCCCTTCCTCAACACGGCCAGCGCTATAGTAGACATGAGAGACTCAAAGCTCACCTTACGGGTCGGGGACGATTCAGTAACATTCGGGGTGGACCAAGCTATGAAGTACTCTAGGAGCAGTGACGACACGACATTCTCAATCGACATGCTTGATGAACTATTGGAGGAAAACATACCTGAAGATTCCAACAAGTTTGCAGCTTTAGATGAAGCATTTGATCCAGAAAAAGATCTATTAGAAATTGAAAGACTGTTGGAAGAAGCGGAGTATGAAGAACAAATGAAGCAATCTAACAGCCCTACTCGCCGAGTAGGGCCGATCTACTCGCTGAGTATATCTGAAGAAAAGTCAAAATTCGTGAATGCAGCCATCAACTCGTCGAGTACCTTACCTGCACTCGGTGAGTCCAACAGTCAGAGCCAAAAATCGGAACTGAAAACCTTACCATATCATTTGGAGTATGCTTTTCTCGAAGAAGGCAACCAAAAGCCAGTAATTATAGCCTCTGACATGACCAATTCTGAAAAAGAAGAACTCGTGCAAGTATTAAAGAGGAGGAAACGCGCCATAGCATGGAGCATCACTGACATCAAGGGAATAAGTCCATCCTATTGCTCCCACAAGATCAACCTAGAAGAAGGAGCAAATCCGGTTGTACAACACCAAAGAAGACTAAACCCGAATATGCAAGAAGTAGTCAAGAAGGAAGTGGTCAAGCTCTTAGATGCGGGAATTATATATTCCATTTCCGACAGTCCATGGGTGAGTCCGGTCCAAGTGGTGCCCAAGAAAGGAGGGATGACGGTCATAACCAATGAAAATAACGAGCTAATTCCGACACGAATGGTAACCGGTTGGAGAGTGTGCATCGATTATCGAAAGCTAAGCAATGCCACTCGTAAAGACCATTTTCCCTTACCTTTTATTGATCAAATGCTAGAAAGAGTATCGGGCCATAGCTATTATTGTTTTCTAGATGGATTTTCGGGGTATTTTCAAATACCCATAGACCCAATGGACCAAGAAAAGACCACATTCACTTGCCCAAGTGGGACCTTTGCTTATAGACGCATGCCTTTTGGGTTATGCAATGCACCCGCGACTTTTCAAAGGTGCATGACAGCTATATTCCACGACATGGTGGAAAAATTCATGGAAGTTTTTATGGACGACTTTTCCGTTTTTGGATCATCTTTCCATGATTGTCTCACTAATCTTGACTTAATGCTTGCTAGGTGTGAAAAAACCGACTTGGTCCTCAATTGGGAGAAATGCCATTTTATGGTCAAGGAGGGTATAGTGTTGGGCCAGAAGTTTTCCAAAATGGGAATTGAAGTGGATAGGGCAAAGATAGACACTATTGCCAAATTACCCCCACCAACTAATGTGAAGGGCATTAGGAGTTTTCTAGGACACGCGGGTTTTTACCGGCGTTTCATAAAAGATTTTTCCAAAATAACTAGACCTTTAACACAACTACTACTAAAATATGCATCATTTAATTTCACTAAAGAGTGTATAGAGGCATTTGAAATTTGAAAGGAAAAACTAACTAATGCCCCGATCATTATTGCACCAAATTAGAACTTACCTTTTGAGATTATGTGTGATGCTAGTGACTATGCATTAGGAGCTGTCCTTGGTCAAAGGGTTGATAAGCACTTTCAACCCATATATTATGCTAGCAAGACCCTAAACCCAGCCCAAGAAAATTACACCACCATGGAAAAAGAATTACTAGCTGTGGTGTATGCCTTTGACAAATTCCGCCCTTATTTGGTTCTATCTAAAACTGCTGTTTTTACTGACCACTCGGCTGTCAAGTATTTGTTTTCCAAGCAGGATGCCAAGCCAAGACTAATACGATGGGTGTTGCTTCTTCAAGAATTTGACATAGAGATACGAGACAAGAAGGAAATGGAGAATGTGGAAGCCGACCACTTGTCAAGACTTGAGAACCCGCAATTGCAAGAAGATATCGTAGGAGACGACTTCCCAGACGAGTACATCATGGTGTCAGTAGGAGAAGAGCCATGGTTCGCAGACATAGCTAACTATTTAGCTACAAATTACATCCCGAAGGACTATAGCAGTCAACAAAAGAAGAAATTCTTTGCTGAAATCAAATATTACTATTGGGACGACCCATACCTCTTCCGAAGCTGTGCGGATGGT
Organism: Lactuca sativa; assembly: GCF_002870075.4. NCBI lineage: Eukaryota > Viridiplantae > Streptophyta > Magnoliopsida > Asterales > Asteraceae > Lactuca > Lactuca sativa. Next base: position 261,997,094 of record NC_056630.2, read on the forward strand.
ATCATACGAAGATGTGTGTTCGGGAAGGAAAGCCAGAGAATACTAGAGCATTGCCATAGCGGGCCCACGGGAGGACATCATGGAGCACACTACACGGCGAAGAAGATCTTTGACATTGGGTTTTATTGGCCAACAATTTTTAAAGATGCAACCCAATTTGTCAAAGAATGTGATGCTTGTCAAAGAGTGGGAAATATTTCATTCCGAAATGAAATGCCACAACATAGTATCCAAGTGTGCGAGGTGTTTGATGTGTGGGGCATTGACTTCATGGGACCTTTTCCCATGTCCAAAGGGAACAAGTACATACTGGTAGCGGTCGATTATTTATCTAAGTGGGCGGAAGCACAAGCATTACCAACAAATGACGGACGGGTGGTAGTACGATTTTTAAAGAAACTATTTTCACGATTTGGAGTCCCGAAAGCCCTTATTAGTGACCGAGGCACACATTTTGCCAATGATCAATTGGAAAAAGTGCTAAAGAAATATGGGGTTACCCATAAGTTCTCCACATCATATCATCCACAAACTAGTGGACAAACCGAAGTGACCAATCGAGCCTTGAAGCGAATTTTAGAAAAATCGGTGGGAAGCAACCGCAAGGAATGGTCAGATAAGCTAGATGATGCATTATGGGCCTTTCGTACAGCTTTCAAAACACCTATTGGTACTACACCATATAGGTTAGTTTATGGAAAGCAATGCCATTTACCGGTCGAGATCGAGCATAAGGCGTATTGGGCTTTAAAAAGGTGCAACTTCGACATGGAAGAACTAAAGAGCAACCGTTTGATGCAAATGAATGCCCTTGAAGAGCTAAGGAATGATGCATACCATAGTTCTTGGCTTTATAAAGAAAAGACCAAGAAATGGCATGATAAAAGGATCAAGAATAAAGAAATCCATGAAGGCCAAAAAGTGTTGGGTTTCAATTCACGATTAAAACTTTTCTCGGGCAAACTCAAATCAAGGTGGGATGGTCCTTTTCTGGTCAAGACGGTGTTTCCACATGGAGCTATAGAGTTGTTATCAAGAGACGGCACGCCCTTCAAAGTTAATGGTCATAGGGTTAAAGCATATGAAGAAGGAGTCCCCCGGAATGAAGGAATGGAAGAATTGCTGTTGTTGGAAAGGAATACAGCCACGTAGAAGGGGAGGAGTCCAGCTAACGACTCCATAAAAAGAAGCGCTTCTCGGGAGGCAACCCGAGTCTCAAGTTTGCATTTTCTTTCCTTTTCTTTATTTTTACATTTTTTTCATTCTTCTTCATCTACTTTTATGCCAATAACTGCTTGAGGACAAGTCATGATTAGAGTGTGGGGTGGATGGTGTAAAAACATAAATTAATACACTGATTTTTATAAATACACAAAATTCTTCAATCTGTGACATTCTACTCGGCGAGTAGACCCGTGTACTCGGCGAGTAGATGCTCGGTTCAGTCAGATGTCAGTCGAAAGCGCTTCTACTTGGCGAGTAGACCCATTCTACTCGGCGAGTAGCTAGTTTAAAACGAGTGAAATATAATCTGTAAAAAAAATTTATTTTCACCATTTCATCCCATTACTCGCCGTGCACTATCCTCTCAGCCATCGTTCAAGTCGCTTTCAAGATTCGTTCAATTTTCTACTCAATCCTCACTATTCAAGCAAAAAGGTAACATCTTTAACCTTTAAATTCATGAAAGGTTTGATTTTTATCACAGATCTGTCTTAATTTGAAGTAATTTCGGATTTAGGGAGTTTTCCTCAACTTCTAGTGTTTTGATTTAATCACGAATTAGATGTTGTTAGGAGTATTTTCTTCAAGATTTATGGTTAGATAAGTAATTACAGCAAAACCCTATGAAAAATTTAGACCTTTGGACAGTTTACACAGATCCGACACTCGATCTGTCATGGTGTTCATACTACTCGCCGAGTAGAGTCGTGTACTCGGCGAGTAGGTCACCATCAGACCCAATATTTTTTTTGTTTTTAATTATTGGGTGTTGTTTGTTGTTGTGTTCTTGGTTTGTGTATATAGGTAGCATGGCAAGAAGGGGTCAATCTTCGCGAGGGGGAAGCCATGGTGATATGCCATGGCTATCTTTTCAACAAATTACATCCAAATCTTCAAAAACAAGAGCTCTAAACAGACTGGAGGCACTTAGGCAGAAGGAAATTCACCTTCCAAATGCAGTGGATTGGGGATGGATGGGAAATGTTGGTTTGGAAGAAGAACTCACCCCGTACATGGTAAAGGATTGCAATTTGGGATATGCCAACGTCACTTTTGATGGTTGGTTGCAGTTATTTAAAATCCAAGAGCCGGTTTACGCTGAGTTGTGTTGGGAATTCTTTGCTACCATCTCATTTCGAGGTGGTAGTTAGTACTATAATCCTAACACAATCTCTTTCTCTTTGGGCGGGGAGCTGCGACAATCCAACATAGTGGAGTTCTCATGGAGGTTGGGTATTTATGATCAAGACATGGTGATGACGGAATATTTTGAAGCCTTCTTGGAAAATTGTTGCAAAGAACTTCCCGAGGAGGTAGTGGCGTCTACATGGTGGAACACAATTGCAAACCGAGTCTACATTCCATCCACCGCGCAAGAAGGTCACATTCGTTCTCCGATCCACCGACTCATTCACCGGTTTGTGGCTAGTACGATAAATATGCGGAAGGATGGGGACAAAGTCCCCACCCTTGACATCTTCTACATGTGGAGCATCATCACTCCGGACATTTTTTGCAACCTTCCTTACTGCATTGCCAAATTTCTTGCTGAGGGGGCGGTCAAAGAGAAGATCAATTCAAAGATAAATGGAGGCATGTTTATTACCCGACTTGCCAAATCATTTGGGATCTTGGATTTGCCACAAGCTCGAGCACTAACGGTTCTCCACCCTCCACCATTCAACACTGCACTTTATAGGAGGGCACGGATAGTTAAAAAGTTTGGTGATTCCTTTACTATTCCACATGAAGATGAGCCGGCGGTCCCCGAGGAGCCGGGAAGGCTGGTCCGACAAAGGAGCGAACGGGTGCGGGAGGATCCACCGGTTATTCCGGTGGAGGTTAATGATGGTTGGAACCAAGTAGAGTACCGATGCTACTTGGATGATATTGGGCGAGGGGTAAACTACAATAATCAATCTTTCGAGTACCTCTTTCAACAAATGCAAATTGCCCCGAGACCTGGACCCGGCTATCCCTATATCATGAATTGGGATGAGAGGATGCGAAGAAGAGATGGAGAGGGTGGAAGTGGAGCAGGAGGAGCTGGAATGGATGATGAAGATTGAAGAATTTGTTTTTTTTTATGCTTATGATGTTTTGTTCTAAGACAATTGTTAAATACTTTGGATTTTGTTTTATTATGGTTGGATTATTAGTGTCACTGTTAGTTTTCTTTTCAGGGATTGAAGATAGGGAAGCATGCTAACTAGTGAGGGTTAAGAAAGGAATGAAAGATTTTTAAACAATTATGGAGTCTTGTCCTTAGGATTGAGTCCGTAAGGGTCGAGGGTCATAGGGAGTGTTTCTGCTGAAGGAATTCGAGTGAGGGTCAATTTACATTTCCAATTTCAACACCAAAGTCAAGAGAAGAAGCAACTAGAACAATTCTGGAAACAGTCACTACTTGCCGAGTGCACAAACTCTACTGGGCGAGTACATGCGATATTACACGATCTTATTTTGCATCAAGGCCTACTCGCCGAGTCCACGAGCCTACTCGCCGAGTAGCCTGCTACTTTTGGAATTTCATAATTGCTTTGACCATTTTCACTGCAACATTCATACACTCTTTGTGAGGGATTATTACTGGAGACTTTCTAACAACCTTGTTCTGTGGAATTTTCGAGCCGTCAACCACACGAGACGCATGACACCCGTTCCATGGATGACTTGTTCCTATGGCTAAAGCCAATTGAAGAAGGAGCTGAAGAGGAGAGTGGCAACCTATCGACTGCTACCCCTGGGGAGTTTGTTCCAATTCTCTCTATATTTACATTTTTATTTTGCATAATATGCAATGAGGGCATTGCATTAATTAAGTGTGGGGTAGGGGGTTAGTCACATATTAGAAAATTTAGAATCTTAATTTAGGCTAATTTTAAATATGACTTACGGATTTAATTTAGGAAATTTTGGTAAAAGAAAAATTAGGATTCCATGTTAGAATTATGTTGATAATTGCATGAAAACCCAAATGTTTAGTTGAGCCTATATACGTTCTAGTGCATTTGTGGCTTCCTTATTTCAGTGAAATCATGAGACAAAAACATGACCTTGCTCAGCCTGAGGGATGCAATATGTTTAGCAGCCTAAACCTGAAATGTATCCAGGAAAATTGTTATCATTAGCCAATAAAGGTTGAGATTGAGCGCCCCTGCTTAAGCATGTAGGGATTTGAGTGAAAAAAAAAAGTGAGGAATACATGTAAAAAAAAAAAGAAAGAATTACAAGAAAAAGTTTGAAGAATTTTTGGAGCATCGAAGTTAAAGTATGAAGTTCAAAGATCAAAAATTCTGAAGAAATCCAAAAAAGTTGAAGATACCAAAAATCAATCAATACAAAGTGGTGAATTCAAAGAAATCAAAGGTCAAATATCAAAGAAGAGATGAATTCAAAAGAAAGCTCCATAGTGGTATCAAAAAGTTGTAATTCTAGATTATGTATGCTTGGGTTGCTCAATTAAAAATACCTTGAGGGTAAAGAGGTTTTCTGCGGATGGATTCGAAGAGTTGCATAAAATGAGCATAGTTCGGGGTGAGTGGGCAAATGTTTATGAGGATTGTGAGTATTTGAAGTATGGGGGGTTTTTAGGAAAATTTTAGACACAAACGCATGCGTTGCGGTCTTGGCATAATGGCTGGGTTAGATTGGAGTTATTATATGTGATTCTAATATGCTTAAAATTTAGTTTTACTTGGGGGCAAGCAAAAGTCAAGTGTGGGGTATTTTTATATGTGCATAATTAGTTAATTATTTAGCACATATTCTTAATCATTTTTAATAAATTATGTGAATAATGTGGACAAAAGGTACTTAAAATGTTTTGAATTTTGTTTTCAGTCCAAAAGATATGCTTGGAGGTAAAAGGAAGCAAGGAGAAGCAATTGAAGATCAAAGAATGAAAATGAGAGACAAAAGACCATCTACTCGGCGAGTAGACGACTCTACTCGGCGAGTACCCGAGGAAGTTCCAGAAGATAGATACGATTCCTTATTCAAGTCGGATAACTATGCACCTACTCGGCGAGTTGGTCCTGCTACTCGCCGAGTACACCCTGTTTTGAGATATCTATAAAAACTGAATCTTTATCCGAGGAGAACACATTCCTGGCGATTTTTGAAGGTCAAGCTGCGATTAAGAGCCCTAAAGGACGCTGAGGAACCCTAAGCTTCAATCTTTTGAAGAATTCAAGCAATTAGGTTAATCCTACCACTTAGATTTAAGTATTGAATATGTTTGATTTAGAAAACTTTGTTTTTATGATTGTTTCTACTGCAACTATGAACTAAATTCGTTTTTGTTTCTGTTTGGGGAATACCAAGGAACTCCTATGGTTTAATTCTTAGTTTTGATTAATTGTCTATTGGTAATTTATTAAATTAAGTTTGTTAAAGAACCTTATGCATTAATCACTACTATTTTCTGTTAATTGGAAGACAATTAGGCTGCATGAACATCTCTTAGTTGTTAACCTCATATGTCTATGTGAATACTAAACCATATGCTTAGAAGTAATGATTATGAAACTAAGATTAATAAGACAATAGGAAGATTAATGTGTGAGCTTGTTTGAGAAACCATCAAACAAGAGGTTAATTGAATTAATAACTTAATTGACCATTACAAATCTTATTTAATCCAAACCATTAATCTAGGGAATTAATTAGTTTAAACACTTGATCACCGCTTAAATTAGTTAATTGTCTAAGGGTTAGGAGTAATGAACATCCACCTAACCATTATAATTGGTAACCAATAGCAATTAATCTATCATAAATACAAATAACCATAGGAGTGAATTGGTTGAACCTAAATAGAAACATCTTTATCAAACTTGGTGAATAGTTGTTGCTTTAGTTATTTAGTTAATTTAGTGTGCCTAAGTTTCTAGTCTTGCAAAACTAGAAGAAAACCCCTTTTACTTTTATTAGTTGTTTAGTTAAAATTAGTTTTAGTTTAGTTTCCCGTTCCCTGAGTTCGACACCTTACTTACTAATCTATACCACTAAAAGACAGGTTCACTGCCTTTGTGTGTCAAATTTATTAATTAAAAGTAGGGATAAAACAAGTGCATTTTACACACATCAATGCACGAATGCTAAACAAATCTGGGACAGGTTGAAAGAACTCTATTCAATTGATGAAGATTAGGAACACTCAACTCAAACCTTGTTACTGTCAGAATTTGGCGCTTTCATACATAAACCAGAGGAGAAACTCATACAAACATTTGATCGGTTCAATCATCTCCTCAGCAGAATGGTCAAGCATGGAATAAAAAGAAAGTTAATTGAGAAAAAGGTGACTTTCATGAACGGACTAAGAACTTAATGGATGGCTGTGGTCTCTACCGTAAAAGCACATAAGCAGTTCAAATCTTACTCGCTTGCAAAACTTGTAGGAATCCTTAAGTCCCATGAAAGTGAAGTAACCAAAGAAGCGAAAGTGGTCTCTAGTATGGGATCATTGGCTCTTATATTAAAAGGAAAGGGTGTTGCAGAAGAATAAGAAGAGTCAGATATGTCTGAATGTGACCTTACAAGCGAAGAATATGCTATGATAGTCACCAATCCAAAGAAGTTTGCTAGAAGAAAATTTCCTGTCAACAAGAACCGAAACTGGCAAGGAAGTTATAGTTCCGAGAAGGCGAAGGATGAAGCGAAGATCACCTTTCAAAAAACTGAAGACAAGAGTGAGAGCAAACTTGCAGGAGACTCGAGATACGACTGCAACTACTGCCATTGTCACACCCCGCTAAAGCGGAAACGCAAGATATGACAGCGATAACGGTTTCATCGCAAAAGATAAAGATACATCACCATAGCAGTATTTAAAAGTTTACAACCAATAATTTAAAAAGAAACAGAGTACAAGTTTTTCCAAAACAACATTGTTCAAAATATAGCTTCATAATAGCTTCAACACGATGCAGCATGCTCTATGATGATGAATCTTTACATCCACTTACTAATTATTTCCTGAAAAAGCATGTAAAATGAGCGTCAACTATGAAAATAGTTGGTGAGTTCACAAGTTTATAAAATCGAGGGTACAATAATGCTTTTCGTAAATACAAGTACATTGCTTTAATGATAAACAAAGTTGATTGCTATTAATGAATATAAGTTTATTGCTATAACGAGAAACGAGTTTGTATGTGTATGAGCAAACAATGAGTCTCAACCAAACCTATGACTAAAGCCCTATCGAGATCTATGCTTATCGTTCCATAGATGAATATGGTATCATGCACTCCAGCGATTCGGGCGAGTGAGGAGTTGTCAATTCCTAATAGCGCTATCCATAATGACCATTGGCTCAAAGAGTTAATGGTTAGAGATAAGGGAAGGGCCTTAGTACGATAAATTCTCATGTTCCGTGTTGCATAGACATACATAGAGAGACATAGCAATACAATAGCAATCGTGTTTGATACAAATCAATTTAAATACAACATGCAAATAATAGTTTTTCTGGACATGCTTTTCCACCCCAAAACATAAAAACCGAAAAGGGGAGTGGCGAATACTCACGATGTTTTGTGCAGGCACAAGCGGTACTTCAGGATGCACCAACGTCTTACTACCGGGATCCTACGACATCAAACACACGCACTAGTGAGTTTCCATGTCGATATCTAATGCTAATATACTAAACTCTACATATAGGGAAATGCCAATTTATGTTTTAGTATTGGATTTTATATCAATTAGTTACACTTTTTCTGAAGTAATGAAATTCTACATATCGGGCGATTAATTACAACATTGGCATATAAATTTTCCAAATTTTTAAGTCCTTATTACAACATAAATTCATAAAAATAGCATTCAAAGGATAAAAATTCTCAAACTTTTTATTTAACTGTTATTACACAATACTAAGCTGGGAAAATTATAAAAATGGATTTTCAAGCTGTTTAATTATATTTTATGATTTTTGAGCATTTATTTCAATAAAAATTGAAATAAATAGAAAACAGATTCCAAAATTACCCAAACTTTTTAATTAACTGTTATTGTACATAAATAGGCTGGGAAAAATACAAAAGATATTTTTCAGTGGGTATTTCTATTTTTCCTAGTTTTATTCCTTTAAATAGTCATTAATTGAAGAAATAATATTAAAGAGTTAAAATAAATCACCATAAATTTTTGTAACATCATTTACAGTATAAATATCCTGGGAAAAATATCAAAAGGGGTTTTCATAATGTATAAACTGGTTTTGGGTATTTATGTATATTTAAGTGCATTTTAATGCAATTAACTTTAGAAAATAAGAGAAAAATAGTTTACAGTAGAGAAAAATCCTCAAAATTGTTATGTAACCTCCTACTGCATAATATGATATCCTGGTAAACGTGCATGAATTTTGGATAGTTAGAACTATTTTTCCCATTTTTAGACCATTATAATTACCAAAAATTGGGAAAAATAGTAAGACATGATGAAAAATCTTGAACTTATTTTCTGGAGTCACCCACCACAGGTAAGGTATGCGAAAGTTGTTAGATAAAAATTTTCGAATCCTCTAAAGTGGTTTTGTAATTTATCATGTCCTAAACAAAAGAAAATTAGAAATAGTATTAAACAGTAACAAAAATTGCTGAAATTTGGTGAGGGGTCATTATTCCCCATAAGGCTCATCCATGAATTTATGTAGGATTTATTGACCTCTGGAAGTATTTTATATGATTTATGCCCTTGGTTTTAGCAATAACTCTAATAAATTAAAGAAATAACAAAAGCTCTTGAAATTTTCCAGATTATCTCATGCATGCAAGGGCTTTCAAAAGGAAAAATGTAAAAAATATATTCAGAAGAGAAATGAGGGTAATGATTCCAAACAATTTAAGAAAAGTTGCATGCAATAATGCATGAAGTGTAGATGTGGCTGAAGTTCATGAATTTGTGTAGCCCATTCAGTGAGGTTTTAAGACACGAAATTTCAACCATCATTCAATAGATATGTTAAGTTTCTAAGGTATTTTTCCTCAGATTTATGGTTGGGTTTAAGGCCATTGATTATGCAAGACAAAAATAGTGATCACAGAAAAAGAGCTGTATGCGCAACCATTTTGTAAAAATTGCCAAAAATCGGATATTTAATATTTTACAGTAAGACCAGTTGGTTTTGAAATTTAACTCGTGGAACTAACCAATACAAAAAGAATATCATGATTTGGTTAAGAAATGACTGAGTTATGGCCGTTCAAAGTCGAACAAAGTAATCTGGCAGATTGCATGTTTGCTTGTGTGCATTATTAGGGTATTTCAACAAGAACATCATGCATGTCTTCGGTAAGGCCCGATTTCTAACACATGCATGGAATGAATGAGCATACAAGATGTAATAGAAATGCTTTAAATGCTTTTGGTCATGCATGAACACAAAAGAAATGGAGAAGAACATGAAATATTAGGTTTTGATGTCACATGATCATATGTGCATCTTTTTCACTCCTTGCATGGGTTTGATCCCGGATTTTCATCATCTCTAACACATGCATTGTGTTATGGTGAGAATCTACAAACCACAAGGGAAAATATAAAGATTTCTAGCCATGCAATGGCATAGAATCCGAAAAGAAGAGAAAACTAAGAAAGAAAAGAAGTAAAATCATGTAACTATGGAAGAAGATGATGTTGTTTGCCTTTGTTATGATCTTGAGGGAAGTAAGAACACTTCAAGGGCTTCACAATCTCGAAATTTTGCAGAGGAATGAGAGGATTTTCGTGAGTTTAGAGAGAGGGAAGAAGAGAGTGAAGTGTGTGAAGAGTGGAGTGTAAGAGAGTGGAGAAAGAAGAGGTGGAGTGAGGGTTTTGACTTAATGATTGTGCTTTGGGAAAAGAGAGTGTATGGGGAGGGGAGATGGCCGGTTCTTACATGCCTTTAGGCCTCCTCTCTCCAAAATTTTAAACTTTATAAACTTCACCTCCATCATTTATATAAAAACATTCATTTTTTTTATAAAAATGCTTATTAAGCAATTTGATTTATTTAAAAATCTTGTTTTCAACAAATAAATTATGATTAATACTTGGTAATTTAATTTCTATTTCATTGACTATAATTCATAATTTGATTAATAACAATTTGATATTAGGAAGTTTATAGCCAAATTTTATAAGGTTTTTAAGTTTTATAATTTATAACTTTGGATATTTGGCTCTTTAGGGTTTTTGGAATATTGTTTGATATTCAACAACATGTTGAAGTATAATTAGAATGTTTTAATTTATTTTTAGGGTTTTATACCATATTTCAATTATAACAAAGCTTGAAGCTTTATTCTAATTATAGTATTGGCATTTCTTATTGTAGCTAAGCAACTTACTAGAATTGTAAGTATCAAGTATATTAGTCCTAGACCTTAGTTGGATCCTAGTTTATGCAAGATTTTTGACCTAATTTATACTACTAGGCCATGGCATGTTGTGCTTGAATGGTTTTTATAAAGATGCATGAGTCCGAAAATGACCTGAATTGACAGTTGTCACAGCCATGGCATGAACCACTTTGCCAAGGATTGTATGTTAAGAAAATTGGCTGAGAAGAGAGACGGGGAAGATGATGAGGCATATTAGATACGCAATCTAGAAGAGATCAAGAACAAGAATACAACTAACGATGCAAAAGGTACGATGAATGCTTTAATTATGCAGGAAAAAGCTGATGAAGATGAGTTCGGTGGCGTGGAAGTATGTTCAACCGACTCTGAGGATGAGGAAGTAAGAAAGCCCACTCATGGAAGGGCTTATGTAGCAAAGGAAGAAAGTTCGGCTGGGAAGTGCTTAATGGTCACCGTTGGATCATCAACCAAAAGTGCAGATGAAGAACCGAACCTAAATGAAGACAAATGCTTCGTGGCAAAGCCCGTCAGTGAGCAGATCAACGACTATGATCGGTTGATCAAAAAGGTACAATGCATCCTCGAATCACATAAAATTCCATTAACTAATTATGAAGAAGAATTAAATGAATTAAAATTTAAATTCTCTAACTTAAGTGGTAGTCTCATGCAAACTTGCTTAGCGAATTCTATCCTAACTGACCAACTCAGCAGGGTGTCTTCAAAGAGTGAGGAGAGAAGGATGTGGATCGAGTTGAAGGAGGAGGAATTAGTTAAAGCTAGAGATGAAAGTTTTTATTTACAAAAAGACAATTTGAAAATTTTGAAACAGAGAAATGTTTTTTGTTTAATTGCTAAGCGTTTATACACTAATATAGCTCAATTGCATTTAACCTGTGAGATAGGAAAGAAAATTCATAAGATGATCTTGCCATTTCTTGAATTCAATGAAGATGAAGTAATAGCAGAATGCGAATCAATAGTATCATCAGAAGAGACGTCCATGTCATACAAAATTGGTCTAGACAAAATAGAAACCTTCATAGATTCAAAAGAACACAAATGTATGTTAAAAAACATTTTAGATGAAAATGATAAATTGAAAATCAAATCGGATACTATTCACTCATTTGATCAATCCAATGCCAAACTAACTTCTGAAAGTAAAATAGACTTAGATAACGCATATGAATTTGATGAGATGAGTGAGATATCTATAGAAGATGTAGTTGATTGCTCTGAGTTTACGATGAGCAAAATTGAGAATGAGAAACCATTAATCTCAGAAGATTTGGTTGAATTTGCTCGTGTAGCAAAGGATAAGGAAAAGAAGCTCAAAGAAAAAGTTGTGGTTTATCAAAAGGTTTAACCGTGCCAAATCAAGTATATGCAACTAAAGGAGTTACTCCTAGACAAAGCGCAGAACTAAGAGTCTTGGTAGAAAAAGATAATGCAGAAGGATGCGAAGATTTCTTCTGGTTTGCTCCCATAGATAATGCAGACGAATCTATAGGCTTATCTGAGCAGACCTCCTGGAGAGTTAAAGGAAGATACGTAGCTGAACCCTTAAATAAACCCTCGGGCTCTGACAAATGAAATCTCTTTTATTTGCGAGGTCTTTTATGAATGTGTCTATTACCAAGACTATTCTTCCCATAAAGATCCAATTTCTTTTTTTGGGATTTCTATACACTCTTTTGTCATCACAAACTAACACCTGCCTACTTGTTCAACAGACCACATCGGTCTCACAAGTACTTCCTCCGACACTCGGTCTTATTTTAAGTATTGATGTTCGATTGAAGATAAGCCACCATAAGCCTATTTCATGAAAAGAAGCCTTTCAATTTTTATTAACAAACACTTGATCGTATTCTTGGGAAACCACACAAGTACTTTGAGTCTCTCTTGACTTTGAAGGAAGTGATTCTTGCCCGGAATCCTCTGTTTTTCGTCTAATTGTCAGGCATCACTCAAAACCTATACACATTTGCTTTATTACTTTATCTTTTGTCACTCTAATGCATGAATTTTTTTTTAATTTTCCTCATTCTATTAATGATATGTTTGAGTATCTTTGTCATCTAGTCAATCAAGGGCAATTCAGGTTCCGATGGTACATTCTATTTCAAATGCAGATTGCTGGAATCTTTCAGGCGCGTGAATTTGAATGGTCGTTATACGCACGCGTGCTGATGCCTATCTAGGAACATCCAACCTATCAAATCGCGCTTTTTCAGGCTACTTTTTAGAGATAACGTCACAATCATCAGGATTTTCTCTCTCCTACCAACAGTATATAAAGGGATTGCACGATTCCTTGTCTTCTATCGCTTCAAATATTACTAAACTGTAACGGCGCTTCCCACTGTTCATCTTCTTCACTTGTTCATCAATGGCGACCTCTTCTTCTGCACAAGATCAAACTGCTTCATCTGCCTTTCTTACCATCAAGCCTAATTAGAACATGATTATTGAACTCACTCCATTCATGTATGATTCCTATATGCTACATGTTGTGGAGTCTTTGAAGTATTCTCCGCTAGTTGTTGCCCTAACCCAGTTCGAGGCGGTTCCGATGTTATTGTTATCTCAAGTTTACTCATCTGCATCATATGACAAGAACAAGGAACAAATATATTTCCAAATCCACAACAAGAAGGCCTTAATTTCCAAAGGGAGGTTTTGTTCTTTACTTCATCTCCCAGTCGATTCTTCGGTGGTTTCTACTGACTTTATAACCACAGCACAACTCTTATCCATGATGTATGAAATGGGCTATACTGATGTCTTGACAACCATTGCCAAAGTCAAGAAGTCCTGCCTACCATCTCAGTGGAATGGTCTTCTCACTTTACTGATCAAAGGCTTGGCAGAACGAAGTGCAGGTTTTGGTCCAACAGAAAAGCTGAAACAGATTGTACATGACATCGATAGTGATGATACAGATGAGAATATTGCCGATGCCCTGAAAAGAAAGAAAAAGGATAAAGAGTTAGATGAAAATTTGAAGATCACAAAGGAGGCTGAGGAAACAGAGCGACGAAATAAAGAAACCGAAGATATCTTACAATGTAAGAAGGCTCTATTTCCTGAATGGACTCGGGATGTGTTGATCAGTCAAGCAATTGAATCACCGAGTATCTACTGGTTAGAACTGATTGCTTCGTTTGACTGCGACAATTCCAAGGACTCACAGTTTGATATGCCGATTACAAGGAAGGCTTTTACTTTTCACTATTTTGACTCAATTGTTGACGTTCCCTTTCCAAGTCCAAAGGTTGACCGAGAGCTTATCGAATGGTACTTAAAATATGGTCAACCTCAATATCTGATATGGAATGCACAACAGAATGTAATTGTCAAGGTATTGAAGCCGACTCCAGCTGGCAAGTTTGTGAACATCCATTTCAAGGTTACACGAGGGACTACAAACTCTGTTTCGTTGATATCACTGGCTGACCTTCCCAATCTCAATCCACATGATTGGATTTTGCTAATCAACATTCTGCTCAATAATTCCAAGGAGTATGAAGCTATTATAGAAAATTTAAAAAGAATGTTGGGATCCTATATCCATGAAGTTGCAACAATGGATCACGAGATAGCAAGAGTAATGAACAAGAAGCCGACAGTTAAGCCTACTCAAAAGCTCGGTGATGTGAACAAGATGAAGATTGGGCAAATTGACTCAACTCATTTAACTGTGATGTTTACGAAGGATGATGCTCATAAGTTCTTGTTTGCTTTGGTAGATAAACATCTGTTTTCTACTGACTGCTTGGAGCACATCATCAATCTGATAGATCGGTGCAAGCAGAACTCGGATGCTGATAAGAAATTTTTTACTAATATGCTTCGGTGGTATATCACCTTTCGGTACCATCTGTTAGCTATCATACCGAGAGTGTTCAAGACGATGAAGAAGCCCTCGGTTCGTAAACAAAGTTGAAGTCTCGGTCCCAAAGACGCAAAGGGGGAGATAGTTGGGGCTTATTGTGTTGCGTCTTAATGCTTTTTGTATATACCCGGATTGGGCCTATCCATCCGTGATTATCTCTTAGGGTTAGACTATATATATATATATATATATATATATATATATATATATATATATATATATATATATATATATATATATATATATATATATATATGCATGCATGTATGCATTATGGTTTACACGTCTTATTAATTAAGATTGAGTTTTATAACCCTAAACACCTCTACATTCGAAGTTCTTAATCGAGCTCTTCTGAGGTGTTGAAGCATTAATCATTTAACGTCTTCAAGCCATATTCTTGTTCACTTTACGTACTTTCTCGTTTACACACTTAGAATCAATCGATCCTGATAGAACTTTGTTCTAACAATAATGAAGAGTCAATTTGAGATGCGCATGATGAGGATGATCAATAATTTCCTGGGATTGAATATTCGTCAAAGCAGAGAAGGAGTTTTTATCAATCAGGAGAAGTATTTAAGAAATCTACTTCAGAAGTTCGGAATGACAAATAGCTCAAAGCTGAGAGTACCAATAGCGGTTGGCACAAGACTTGGTCCTTCATTGGATAAGCCAGCTGTCGATCTCACATTGTATATGAGCATGCTTGGTTTGTTACTTTATCTAACTGCTAGTAGATTTGATATCATGTTTGATGTGTGCAATTGTGTTAGATTAGGTATCTAAGCCCATAACTATTTTGGTATGTACTTGACCCAATTATGAGCATGGTCCTTTTGGGTTGCCTTCACCATAGCAACTAATAGGATGAATTAAGGAGAAAGAGGATTAATTATGATTTATTAATATATTATATGAATAATATATTAAATGAGAAATCATATTGTTTAATTAAAATTGATCAAGAATTAATTTTGTGGTGAAAAGAGATTAATTAAATAAAGGGGACTAATACTATAATTATAAGATAGTTACAAAGTTGGGCTAGGATCTATAAGGAAGTAGTGGACGAATTCTATATGAGAGTCCATATAGAAATCGTCCAAAGGGCCTTCTAGAAGGATCTTTGGGTTGCTTAAGGAATAAGCAACTGGATTTGGGTTTCCTAGTTGATAATCCTAGAAGCCTAACTATAAAAGGAACCCTTAAGGCCACCAAATACGTGCCTAACCCCATCTAGAGTACATTAGACGAATTTTGTGCCTCCTCTTCCCTCTCCTAAGTCATGTTGTTGCTAGTGGTGTTTGTGACTCCATTAGAGGTGCAACATTTGGGGCACTAGGCTTTCAGAAGTTAAGATAAAGGAGTTTTGTGATTGTTATTGCTACATAACAATCAAGGTAATATTCCTAACCCTAATTATATGTGATTTTCAGATTTGTATGCTAGTCAATTAGGGTTTATGAGTTTTGGATATTTATTGCATGTACAACTAGATAAACTAGATCCAAAGCTTTAGGGTTTGCATGTGCACCATAGGATTGATGTAATGCTCAAAACCCATGAGTAGTATTAGAGCCTAGGCTATTTATCTAATGTATTTGATGCTATGTTTGATCATTCAAAGCTGAAAAATTGCGAATTTCGAATCTACCAGATTAACGTCGTGAACACAGTCTGAGAACAGATTTCAAATTTTTTTCCCTAATTTGCTTTGGATAATTACCATAATTTTTTTTCCAAAGCAAAATCAGAATTTTCAACTATGGTAATTGATATCCTAATCAAATTAATGGATAATTGTCAATTTAAGACAATTACTTGTTTTATAAGATAAAGATTAATTATTTGTAATTTGATTTGAATTATCTAGAAAAGAAAAAACTTTTTTGATTTGGTCAAATCAGCCCTGTCGAAAATACCCGATACCCGAATTACCCGCCCAATTTGTTCGGGTATCGGGTAAATCGGGTATCAGGTAAATGTTTTTGGGTAATTGGGTAACCTGATTTTTTTCAGGTCGGGTAAAAGGTACGTTTGTTGGGTTTCGGGTATACCCGAATTACCCAAATTATTTTAATTTTTTTTCGTAGAGCTTATACTCTGTAGCAGATATTTGATCACGCTTAAACTAACTATTATTATTGTAAAACATGAATCTTTTTTATTATAACAATATAACACTAGCAATATTAAAAGAAATTGTTTATATATCATCATGTTCTTTAAAACTTAACTGTTTTCTAGATTATAGTTTATATTGCAACTAACAAAATCATTATCTTAACGAAACTTTAGAACATGGAAAAACTTATAGCTACAATTATCTTAAACATTTTAAACTTTTAAATTAAGATCTTTATGCATTAGTTTTTTAACATCTTATTAGATTAGATTAGGTTGTTAAAAATTACTTGATATCTCATGTATTATTGACTAAAAAATCTCAATGCTCAAAGATTGAGTAACTTCGTTTATGCCTATTTTGTTTATATAAATAAGACTAATAAAGTACGACGTATTAATTTCATTAAACTTATTTTCAGGTGAAATTCAAATATATATATATATATATATATATATATATATATATATATATATATATATATATATATATATATTTCGGGTAATACCCGAATTACCCAAACCCGACCCGATACCTGAATTACCCAAACCTGAATTACCCGAATTTAATATGGGTCGGGTAACGGGTATTTTTTTAACATGAAAAACCCGAATCACCCGAAACCTGAAAAAATTACCCGATTGGCACCCCTAGGTCAATTTATGTGATAATTATTAATTATATGATATTTAATTATTTTTCAAACTTGATCTAAAAGATATTTTGAAAAAGTTTCAAAATTTTCCCTCAAGTTTTGGAATTTAAAATTTGATTAAATAGTTTTAATTTGGAAATATTAAATTCTAAAACCCTAGTGTTTTGAAATGTTCAAATTAAACCCTTATGGTTTTATTAAATTAACTAATCCTTCTTAATAAATAAAGGTTTTTTTTTTGACACATGTCAATCTTTCATAAATTTTGACACTTGTCATTTTGTGATATTTTTAAAATAAATATTATCCACCTGTCAATTTGTCAATTTTTTATTTGTTTTAATTTTTAAAATTAAAGTCATACTTATATATCTAAAATGTTGAATATCATATATATGATATTAAATTGCAATAAATATATTTTTTATTTTCTTTTTTTAAAGATGTATATTAATAAATACTTTATGTGTATTTTTCAATTTAATGTTTAATATTTTGTTAAATCAACCCGTGTAATGCACGGGTCTCACACCTAGTTGTTTAATTAAAAGAGATAATTAATAAATCCATAATAATATGGTTTACGATTAATCAAATTAAAAGTTTAATTTCTTAATAGATTAAACCACCTAGTATTTTGATAGTGTAAAATACACCCTTATACTATATATATATATATATATATATATATATATATATATATATATATATATATATATATATATATATATATGAGTAAAGAGTCAGTCTTATCGTTATTAAGCTTCATTCATGAAGATGGTCTATAAGGGGTGTTTAAGGAAGCGGCCTATAAAATGACCGTCATTGGGTATCCACTCTTACCTACCGCACTCTTGACTACTGGAGGGTCGTTAGCCGAACAGGTAGGATAGGACACAACCTTCCATTATAAGTATCATGAAATACAAGTAACTAAACCATTTATAAATTCCCAAATCTTTGCTATTTAGGAAAAATCTAAATTTGATGCTAACCCATGAAATTACACTTTGCACCTTGCCGATACGTTAGTGGAGCGTGTGTGGTTATCCGACACACTAATTTGGGACTGGCAAGGATGGCAGAGGGTGACTCGGTGTTTGACATAGATCAATGGAGGGTGTGTGGTTAACCGACACATTGATTATGTGATAGTGACATTAAGGGTACCAAGTGTATTTGCATGGTTATTCACACCTTGTTTGTGAAAATTTCAATGAATCCCAAAAGATCTAGGAGTTTTAATTCATCTAAAACCTAATTTTTCAATTTCCCTTTTCATGGTGGAAATTGGTAAATTGTTATTTACCTACCTTCAAATGTTCTGCAACTGGATTACGGCATCCCACTTTTGAGTTGTAGAATATTGTGTTGGATCCTAGCCTTAATATCTCATTTAGGTTTTTTATTAAGGACTCAATCAACTAACTTGAATTTCTTCCAATTTGTAGATGTCAAAGTCTATCAACTATGATGTTGCACGATTGGATTATGGAAATTGAAATCAAGCTTCACCTCCTCCACTTCCTCATATTATTCTCCTTGACCCATGTGTTCGAAGGCTTGAAAAGTTCAAGATCACTCAAGTCCTATTGGGAAAAATACATGAAGTTGGGAAGTCTGTGTGTGCACACGTCTTGGAGATGAAGTCACACATTGACAAGTTGGAAATGATGGGTGTTCTTTTCCCAAGGAAGTTGGCTGTTGACTGGGTTCTTCAGTCACTTCCTGACACATATAGTGAGTTCATTAGAGAGTATTATATGATGGACCATGACTTGAACCTCATTGATCTTACACATTTTATTATTGTTATTGAATCAATAATGATTTGGCGGATTGGTCAAGCAAATATTTCTAGTAAATCAATGTCCCAACCTTTTGTGGACAATGGCAACATTAGAAGTCCAAAAACGTTTTCTCTACACAAGAGAAAGGCTAAGTTTGAGATAGTCTCGTGTACCATTATAGGAGAGTCCATATGTTTCTATTATCAAGAGAAGGGTCATTGGATGCAAAGCTGCCATGTTTACCTGAGAGATCGCGAAGATGGGAGAGTCAAGATGTATGACTTTGCTTTAGGTAAAGTCCACTATCTAACTCTATTAAATTCCTATTTAGAGATTCTTAATACATGATGTGATAAAATTACATTTGATGTTTTGTAGGATCGAAGAAAAGAAAGGACACTTAAACGGAAGAGTGAGTTGAGTCTGATCACAAAGACCAGATTTTTGAGTTGTTGCTTCGAGTTATGATAAATTGCTTAAGAATATGTAATAGCATAGTTTTCATTTGAATTCTCGTTATAAGGACAAGTTTTCTGCATCTTTTGTAAATAAAATAAATTCTGAGTTATGTCTTATTTATATCTCCTTGCAATTTTACTTGTGAAAATTGATGTTTGTGTGTTTCTATTATAAGCAGTATTAAGTGGATGTGATTCTTAGTTATGTTATTTATGGTAGTGTCATAATTTTCTAAATAAGGAAATATTCACATCGCCTAAGTTTCAATTGGACAGAAGCTTGGAATCATGTGATTTGAGTCATTTGATGTATGGAAACCTTGGTACTTAGGAAATTATGACTGATTCTTTGCTCACATAAGTATGTGAGTCAAGTGAAAGACTAGGAGATTTGGTACACAATGTTGTGCACTGCTCAGGTCCACCACAAATAACAATTATTCATCATGATTTACTAAAAGTATAGTAAATGTGGGTATGCTTACAAGATTAAGTGTAATTCTTAATCATTGAAAAGTTTCAATGAATGGCAGAACGAATAAGAAGAATCAATTGGGCAGAAAGATAAAATTTTCTCCAATCTGAAAAGATGGGAGAGTACTTTAGTATCATGTTTTATGATCGTCTCATTGATTATGAAACCATATCACAATTGATCCTCTAAGTTAATCTGAGTGCACTAGTATGGCTAAGAAGAGGAATCAAGAATTGTTGAAGTGGTTAAATCAAAAGGTGAATCATACTTCGTTGAAAAATCAAGTCTTAGAATCGTACTCCAATATTGTGATATTGAGTGACACATCTTTAGTAAGTTGAAGAAGACTCATCAAATGTGGTGTAGAAAAGTTTCTTACAGTTGTACATTTGAAATTAGTAAGTTGTGATGCCTTGGATAAGACAAAGACCAACTAGCACTACTAGAAAAACAGCCTTTTATGACGCTCATTGCGTGTCGTAAAAGGCTCAGACGACGCGCAAATGCGCGTCATGGAAGGCCATGTCATAAAGAGAGACGACGCGCATTTACGACACTCATTTACGACGTGCAATTACGACGCACGTTTACGACACGCAATGCGTATCAAGGAAGCCCCTGTCATAAAGGAAGACGACACGCATTCGCGTGTCGCAACCTTATGACGCGCGTGTTAATGACATGCAATACGTATCAAGAAAGCCCCTGTCAAGAAAGGTCATGTCATAAATGAAGATGACACACAGTTTTACGTATAATAATTTTAAATGTTTAAAAGAAATATTATTTATAGATTTACTAATTTTCAAATTAAATTTGTATTAATGTCTCATAATAGAAAATTAAATATCATATACAAAAAAATACAATCCATTGTATAAAATTTAATGTCATATAAATAATTGTTCCATATAAAGATAAAACAAATCAATAGTTGTAACAAAAATTTAATGCCATACATTGTTATTAAGGGGTTTTCCCTAACTATATAACTTGATACTATATCCCTAACTATATAACCTGATCCTTCATGCCATTAGTTTGCCACCTGGTGTACTACGTAAAAATGTTGAACTTGGTGTCATGGGCAGCTGCCCATCGGGCGTGGCTGGAAAGTAATTACTTGCTGATAAGATAACAATGCTTTAATCCAAGACAAGTCAAGAATGCCTAAGAAAAAGAATCAACTAAACAAGCAAAATCTTGATTGGATTTTTGTTAGTGTAAGAAGTTAAAGGTACAACCCTTTAAAAGGCAGCTGGTATCCCAAGTGTGAGGAATGGAGGCCTACAATCCATTGTCACCTAAAACAAAAAAAATCCTATTAGAAAAAAACTTCACCTTTATTTATTAGTTTTCCCTCCACCACTGTAGGCATGCTTCAAATTCGTTAGATCAATGTTGTCTAAACTGTTAGACAGCAATGAGTTTCCAAGTAATCCTAAAAATCAAAGTAATGCTTCAAACTCTTCTCAGTTTTGTTAGAAACAAACTTTATGTGGAAGATCTTTATGCTAAATACATTGAATTCATGGGGGAGGGAAATATTCAAGCCCAAGTGTTAGAAGGAAAAAATGACACCCTGTCAAAAAGAAAGAAAATATGTCTAAGTTGATTTCAATCTATCCCAATTTTCATCGATCAAACATTCAACTTTCATAGATTCAATTCAAATCAAAAATACACCTCAACAGCCAAATAACAAATGGATCCAACAGTGAAGCTAGTCCATCAGCAAAGCAAAATCCTAGAGATAATTTGAAGAAATTCTGGTCTAATATGATTAAAATTTCATAAAACCCAAATTCACTAATGAAAATGCAGATCTATATTGGTAAGTTACTATGCATTCCAACCTTGAGAAAAAGGTTAGGCAATATGTTGAAGATGCAGTTGCAAAACCATATTCCAGCAGAATAAGAACTATAGGGAATATAACACCATTTCAAATAAACTGTTCTGAGCCTACAAAGATAGAACAATGTTAAACATAGTTCATTAAAGATGTAAAATACTTCCAATAAACTGTTCTAGGCCTATAAAAAAGGTTTCTACGTACAGATACTACTGATGTAAATACTTACAATATACCTTCGAAAATGCATGTAAAATGTGAGTTTGGAGACTTACCAAAGATGTAAAAGAGAATGATTGAAAATAAGGAAGGGACTAAGAAGCTTATGATGTCCTATATATATGTGTTGACACCCAATATGACAATATAGATACCCGAGTATTAGTAATGATAACCAGTTAATGGTCAAACTGTGAATCACTTATTGGTTATACATTGTTGATTTAACAAAAGAAAAGCGTAAAGAAAACAAACAAGTTTGCTTACCCCACTAATCAGTTGTTGATGTTTCACTTTTACTTCATGCTCCTGCATAAGACATGCATTACGTTAAAATACAAGAAAAATATTCCCATTAACTAACTGTTTACAGGAAACCCAAATTAGTTTACCCAAAATGACCAATAAGTTATAAATCCTTGATCAAGAAATTCTTGCGTATTGCATAAAATGTTTATTGTTGGATTAACTCAGGGGCGTTAAAATAATTGGGTCAATTATGTGAAAAAGACAACTAGAGAGTGGCATACCTTCACAATAGGAACAAAAAATGAAGCACGAATGAAATCACTATTTAAATACACAACAATAGTTAAAGAGAATGCATCCAGGTCCTACAAGATCATACAAATCGCTATTTAAATACGCACTACATATAAAGGTGTCAATATTCTGATTGTATGTTATCCTAGAAAAATTTATAAGATATGAGTAGAAATAGAAGAATAATTGGAAGTATATGTATACTTGATGTTGCAGGTGTTGACTTTCTGTCATTGGCATTGGATGATTACGTGTTTGTATAGTCATATTCCCATTATGTGTAGCAAGCCTAAGAATTACATCATTCATTAAATTGACAAAGGTTGGAGCAGCATGCTGACAAGTGTTGTTGGGAAGAACCGAATATCCTATACTACCATCATCATTCTGAGGATCCATCATAATAACCCCATATCTTGACTCATAAGATTCATTGAAGCTGGACATCAGTAGCATCTTACAATACCTTACTAGGATCAGGAAATGTGTATGTGCTTTCTTTAAACTTTTGAATCCAACACCCTTCTATATATTGTGAAACCTGTTTAGCAATAGGCAATGAAAAATCAAAAGGAATAGGACCACCACCACCTTCACCGCTAAGTAGTGGACTAAAGTTGGAAGTTGTGAAGGTTATGGAGGGTTGATCAGGATGTGCCAACCTGAAGCAACAGATCAAAAGAGCCCAATTAAGCAACCATACAAGCTCATGTTGTAAAATTTAAGTAAAATCTGAGAAATTACTTCGCTCACGCATGTTGCTGATGAAATATGTCTGTAGATATACATAATTAACTTTACATTCCTATTTATTTCAATATATATATATATATATATATATATATATATATATATATATATATATATATATATATATATATATATATTCTAGAAGGGGTAATTCAGTGAAAGACAATTAATCAGTTCGTTTTTCTGTTGAGGGCAAATCTGATATTTATGTTTTTGTGCATACATTATGTTTTTTTAGTACATATACACACAAAAAAAATTTAAACCAAAGAAACAAAAATCAAAACGTATGTGTATATTATTAAACAAGAAACAAAAGCAACAAAATGAAAAAATTTGACAATTATGCATATATATGGACGTGTATGTGTGTGTATTAGGCATAAGGCATTCCTAATTCCTCCCCCCCCCCCCCCCCCCCCCAAAAAAAACCGTACTGTGAAATCAGCAAAAAAACAACAAATTTTGTATATGCAAATTACAAATCATTAATCCCAGCCTTTACACATAAGGTAGACAATAGAAAAACAACAATTCTAACAGTTGTTGACTATATGATAATACCTAATCACTCTCTTGAAATCAGCAAAAAAAAAAGTACCTGAATTTATGTTTTGGAGATGGAACAGCGAACTTATAACGTTTTGGTTATGAACTCACCACCAGCCTTCCTGTATGTATAATAACTTAAAATCCCATGAAGAGCAAAGTAATTATCTATTGTTATTAGTAAATGTAACTTACAAAAAAAAAAAACAAAAAAAACTTACTGTTAAAATTTGAGTAGACATCTGGATTCCAACCAATAAACTGGGACATCAGACAAGAAGTTGAGTTCTAGAGATGTCTGATGAAATAATTGTCTAGCAATTTCCTGAAATAACAAAAAAAACTTACTGTTAAAATAACAAAAAAAAAAACTTACTATCAAAATTTTATTCATAGATGAACCAGGGAGGGTTGTGTCGTTTTGGAAAACATCAGTTCGTGCTCTATACATAATTGTCTAGCAATTTCCTGAAATGGATATGAAATAAGCTCAAATGAAGAAAAATATGAGAAAAAGAGAAATGGATTACTTGTGTTGATGTAACTACATGGGCCCTAACAACTGGAGAGCTGCGTAAAAACCTATGTAGAGTTAAAAGTTTCTTAATCATGATACTATTGAAATATCCCATAAGCATAAGCAATCTGATAAAATATTCAAGCTTGCCATATTCCTTTAGAGATGTTATGTGTAGAACAGATAGACAAAATAAGCACATACCTGCTTTTCTTTTTAAAGGCAAGCTAAACCCCAAGCCAATACCTTTCTAAAACCACCTCTTGCTGAAAAAAATTCAAAAACAAGGAAACAAATGACAAAAAAACACCCTCAGAAAACCCCCAAGTATAACATTAAGCATATCATTTCCTTACGATTCAATACCATTTTTTGTGTCATTGTGTGAAGAGCTTTTTCTTAAAATGCAACTATTTTTGTTGCATGCACCATTCAGGAAAAAAGTGGCAGCCTAGCAACACTTGTACCTGCAACACCACCCGTAGGTGCAATGAAGCCTGAACTACGTTTGGAGTTTTTCCCTGATTTCTTGTTTAACTTTTGTGGAAGAATCTGTAGCCTTGGATTGAGGTCAGTGCCCGAGTTTTCTACATCCAATTAATTGGCTATAGAAACTAATGCCAATTAATTGGAGCAAACATTTCAATTCAATGCTCTAACAATTTACCAAACAAGAATATAACAAAACTAATGCTAAGATAAGATCCGATCTATTATATATGAGAACATCAAAATTTTGTAGCACCACAAGGAGACAAATGGTAATTGGTATATCTTATTTCAGATACAGGCCATACAATTGTTGTCTCTGTTGTAAGAAAATTCTGGTTGTCCTGCAATTCAATGGACATTCAAGAAGATTATGGATGTCAAATACTAAAGAATAATAAGAGATTCCTAACTAAAAAAATAATAGAAATTACCTGTTTATTATTCTGAAAAATAGAATCAAGTTCACGAGTTGGAGCTAAAACTAACATAATTGGTCCATATCCAGGAGCTGAAAAAGAATTATATATTAGCTGAAAAACTTGAATTTAAAAGGTTGAAAAGAAAAAAGGGTATTAGCCCAACCTCCTCCCCCTGTCCCACCTTCAGTAGGACTTTGAATACAATTCCTTTGTTTTCAATTTTATATCTATTTGACTTCAATTTTATATCTTTTCATTCAAGAACAAGCTCATTAACACATCACCTGCATATACAATTGAAGTCATTATAATAAAATTAGAAATCATATTAATTACACATGTTTTACACACTTCTTAATGATGAAAAATAATAGTTTATGTTCTAAAGGCAATCATATCTTCCTCTGAAATTTAATAGATTCCAAATAATTTTTCAAAATCAAAATAATTAAAGAGAAAATTAACCTTCAGCCTCCATGTCAAAAACTTCACCAAATAACCTAGTCCGCTTTTATGTACACACATAGAGAAACCAGCACGAGGTCCAGGTGGCATTCCACCTTTCTTTACCTAAAACCAGATAAAGTTTAAATAAAATATAAGTTATTCACCTCCTAACAATGACATAGGACTAAATTTACCTCCTGACAATGACATGGGACTGAATTCACCTCCTGA
Organism: Lactuca sativa; assembly: GCF_002870075.4. Taxonomy (NCBI): domain Eukaryota; kingdom Viridiplantae; phylum Streptophyta; class Magnoliopsida; order Asterales; family Asteraceae; genus Lactuca; species Lactuca sativa. The sequence continues at coordinate 262,023,106 of NC_056630.2, forward strand.
CAATGACATACGACTGAATTCACCAGACTGGATTCACCAGCACGAGGTCCAGGTGGCACACAGTCCGCTTTTTATTTAAAAGACCAAAATACCCTCGATATTCACCTCCAGACAATGACATAGGACTAAATTTCCCATCACTTGATATGGCAGAATATAAAGAAGATGAAGACTAATATTGATTGAAAAAGATATTTAATGACCATGTGGTACCCGCCTTTGACATTTGATCTTTGAAGAACGGCAACTTTCGTGCCATTTCTCCACATCTTTTGATCTTCACAACAGAGGCAAAATAAATAAAGCAATAATCAATACATTACTTACACTATCTTTTTCAATCAATATCAGTTTTAAAGATTAGAATGCAAAAATCAACTTCCAAGTCAATTGTATCTCTTATTTGGGAATCACAAATTAACAATAACTTGTTTTTGAAGCTTGAAGCAGATTTAAACTGGTATAGCTGAAGAAGATGCTTATTTCAGAGTAAATTAACGACGATTTTACCCTTTTGTATAAAAATTGGGTATCATGAGAAGTTGAATATAAAGCCAACCTCCATCCTGGTAAGTCATAAATGCAGCAATCAATTCATATGAGTTTTTGAATCATGAATATATAGAGAAATTGTACAAGTTATAATCTAGAAAAATTGACAAGTTTAGTGATTATTAAACCTGATGAACAGTAACTGGGACACCAAGCTCTACACTTGAGCCAATCAAAAGCACAGAGGCAGCCCCAGATGAACTCTTATGAGGAGAAACGTATAAATTTGATAAAACCACAGAATGTATAAACTCTAAATACATTTGTTTACCAATCCTACACCATAACGAAATTTATGAAAAGATGAACTGGTAAAAAGATGTATCGATGAAAGAGATGCTAATAAAACCTCAAAATTTGGTAGAGTTCATACAAGTCAGCCACCAAGTGATTATAAAATTGATTTTAGGGATGCCATTCTTCAAATTACCTGCCCAATAAATGAAAAAACCCTAATATCAGAGAGAGAGAAAGAGAGAGAGAGAGAGAGAGAGAGTCAAAACATAACCTGAATGTTCAAGTGGTTAGATCAACCTGTCTTTTTCCATCCTCATCCCTGTTTAGAGAGATGTGCTTGAAATTTCACAAAAATATAGGGTTAGAAAACCTTGGATGGCCTAATTCGATTGTGGACTTGATTTTTTGCTAATAAAATCGCATAATAGGGATGTGAATGTGTATCTACTGGAATCTCTCCAATCTTCCTTCCCTTAATTCTATCGTCGTCTTTGTCTGCGTGAAGAGCCGAAAATCCGTAAGTCCCAAAGAAGTGCGAGGGAAGAAGAAGTAGCGGCAGTCAATGTCGGGAGGGGGAACGAAGGAGCATAGATAATTAGGGCAAGACGGAAATGAGAAAAAAGGAAGGCAGGGTTTTTAATTTTTAAGGATTTCATTTTCCCCCTGGTTATTAAACGATGGAATGCGCGTTCCATTAAAATTTATAAAGCGACATCCTTAGACGACACGCATTTTATTATAGGTGCCCTCCGTGTTCCTTTTTAGACACTAATTTAAGGGCACACTATAATGCGTGACATAAATCCTTAAATTTTTTTGAAGAGATGACACTTTTTTAATGTCAATCTCTATTGCGTAACATCAATCAATGAGTGTCGTGGTTTGCGCGTCGTAAAAGGGTATTTTTCTTGTAGTGTAGGACCAACTTTGCGAGGTGTTTATCTTGATAAAAAACCACACTAACTCTTGAATATTTGTTTGACAAGAAATGTTTCTTGACAAAAGAATCTTATATGTCAAGATGTCATTGGGAGTCTTAAAGATCTTGATAAGTTTCAAGAACTAATCAAGAGTAAACCTATTGTTAATCACTACTTGACACAATTTTGTTTCTATGCCATTACAGTAAAGTTACTTATGCATATGAGTTCTATGAGTTCTCAATTGACTACATACAGGCAAGCACCTTGTTCAATGAAAGTGCATTGACTAGTATAGGTGAGCTGCTAAATAACTTTGAAGCAATGGTGGGACCCTTGATGGCAAGAAATTAAGAATGAACAAGTTCTGTCCATAAGAGTTTAGATTTGTCACTAACATTATCTTATGATTATAGTGATGACAAATTCACATGGATTGGAGCGCATACACCATAGAATCTAAGTGTCGAAAGGTTTCTCTCCATTTCATGAAAATGATTGTGAGGAAAGGCTTTCATTAAGAAAGATTTTAAGGAGATCGCAATTGTGATATTTGTGTTCTCAGATTCGATTATGATTACGGCATCCCTCTTCATAGTTCGGATTGTAAGATTTGGCAATTAGTCTAAACATTTAGGACTTATTGCTATAAGTTCTAAATTAGTTTAGACTAAGGAAAGGTGTATGAGTTTGAGAACCTTAGATAAAGGATTATCGAAGCATATCGTATTAGAAATATGAACTTTGGAAGTCAATAAGTATTGATTTCTAGAAGTCCAACTGAATTCCGAATACATGTCAAACCTAATGGGAGCATAAATGTTCTGCTGGTATGGATATAATTATCATGTTAGTGGGAGCATGATTATTATTTTAAGTGTTTTAAGTTAGCAATATTAATTATAGAAAAACAAAAGTTTCACTTTGCAAAGTTGCAGTGGTTGAAACGTTGTTTTGCTATAATTAAGGGAGAGAATATTATACTTCATTTCAAAAATCTAAAAGATTGGATCGAGAAATTTTAATTAAATTCAATCAAAGGACATATATGGATGTTATGTTGAAAAGGTTCAACTTAAAAGAATTCTATATATGGCAATATTATAGCAAGAAATTGGTAAAATATCATTTTTTCATGGAGTGTGTCCCATACGCTTCTGGTATAGGATCGATTGCATATGCTGTAATATTCGACCGTTCTAATTTTCCATATGCCTAGGGCATTTAGAGGGAAAAGGACCAGAATCGGATATGACTATATTAAAAAACTGTCAAGGACAATTTAATATTTGCCAAGGATTGGTCACTTGTGGGCAGTTGGAAGTATAGTAACGAATGGAACATAATGACGTTATTATGATTATGGCACACCCCAAACTGAATTCGCGGAAACATTCGAGGGTTGAAGACGTCATGTACAATATCATAACAAAGCATAATAGTAAAATAAGCAACAAAATCCATTGCATTAATAGATTAGTTACATACATGTGTGTTCTTTAGTAAAGTTTTAAATGACACCAAAAATGTATAAACAAAATAATGACGAGTCTTGAATCCTCTCTGTCCTTCAAAAGCGGCATGGGTGTACCTGTCTACTGGTTCCCTGAGAATACAAGTTATTTTGAAAGAGAGTATTAGCATAAAATGTTGCTGAGTTCATAATTATTTAGTGTCATTTAATAATTAAAGACCTCACAATGTTTGTATTAAAACCTTGAAAAGTTTGTAAAGTTTTCCCAAAAAATCCTATATTTCCTACTTATAATGAAAAGCGTCCTTCTACCCGAGGCCCAACTGTTTACATGTTTGTTCTCATAAAAATGTAATGTTTGCATATGTACTTGGATAGTATGGAAAATTATAGTAGTACTTTATATCTTTATAAAAGCATGTTTTTGTCATTTATTGCTATCTTCTATTAGTAAAATAGTATGTTTTAATCCAACAGTACCACTGCTGTATAACAAAGTGGAAAAATGAGATTTCCTAATCGTATTAAATGAACAATATGCATTGGGGAGTCTTGTTGTCTTTAACACCGGTTTGGTTAATTAACGATTTGAAATGTGATGTAATTATAACCATGCTGATCGACGGCTGAATACACGATGACCTTTTGGCGTCGAAATAGTAAGGTAACATTTTGTCACCCCTTGGCCTTACCGGATGGAACTGTAGCTAGCAGTCAGGGTGTGGGAGTGTCTGTCTCGTATAGATCTATACACACAATGTCTGCTCTCCCTCCAGGAGACTCTGGTTATAAATGTGATACAACAATGTATTGTTGTATCATGAAGTGGTGTTTCACATTCTTGTTATCATGTTCTTTCTGTACTTCTATATATATGTATATGTATAAGTTCTTTCCTATTTTTATATATGTATATGTATAAGTTCTTTCATGATCTTGTATATGTATATGTATGTGTGTATGTTCTCTTCTATTCTTTGTATATGTAGATGTATATGTATATGTTCTCTTCCATTCTTTGTATATGTTCTCTAAAGTATACCTATTATAGTTTACTAGCATGTTTTTTTTGTTCTCGACTTATAGAAAGGAGTCAATTGTTCAGTTAGAACAATTGAGTTAAGTATACTTTTTAAAGAAAAAATTTTAAATTCATATATGCATTTAGCATGTATAACTATGAGTTAATCGACAATCGGACTAGTCTATCCTACCATAAGCCCACATCCAAACAAGGAACAGGAGTCAAGGTTATCAGCAATAGTCCTAAGTCCATTAAAGCATACTTATACACTAACACACAATTGAATATTGTTTTGAAGGTAAAAGAGTTTGAAAAGAGTTTAAAATTAGTTACAAAAGAATTTAGCTATAAAATCTAACAATGTTTTAAAAGTAGTTTAAAAATGAGTTGAATTGAGATAATTGAAAAGTATATAAATGTTTATACTAACACAATTTAATTGTGTTTGTATCCCCCCCTAAAAACATTTAAAACAGTTAAAGGTTGATGGTAGGGGTATGAACTCACCTGAAGTGAGTGGTTTGAATGAGAGATCGATATGGGATGCGAAGTGTCAAGTGAAGTCTCGAACACAAACAAATCCTATTTAGCATGTAATAACACATATATGCATCAAATTAGGGTATAACATGACTAGTTATTATAGGAAACCACCTTAGGGACTTGGAAACACTTGAAACTAAGTCTTAGAATCATATATCATTGAATGAGGGAGCTTCAAGGCCACACTAAGATGTGTATGGCCATGGGTGTACGACCCATGAGTGTACGACCGTACACTCATGAATAAGTAGCAAATGAGGTGTTTTTAAGGTCCTTTCTAGCATGAAGGAAGTGTTCTAGGTCCCATGCTTAATTTAAATGAAATTCTAAGGCCAAGAATGAGCATCAAAGAGGGTTTACGACCCTATGAGGTGTGTACGGCCGTACACCTGGGTCTATGGGCATACACCCTTCATGTTTATTATATGTTGGTCTATTTCAAGGTGAATATCAAGCATTTCTAGTAGGTAACAAGAATAGGAAGTAGTTACTCACGATTTGGAAGCTTGAAGTAGGTTTAAAGCCACCAAGAAATAGTTTTTGTTCTTGGTGATCTTGGTGAAAGATGAAGATCTAGCCAAAGATGAAATTAATGTGATGAAAACATGGATTCACCACTAGATAAGGTAATGTAGCAATAAATCAAGGTGGCAAACACTTACATCTTTGAAGATCTTGGAGAGAAATGTGATGATAGTAGAGAGAAAAATCTGAAATCTAGGCTTGGGAGTGTGTAAACTGTTGAAAAACAGCTGAGTACCCTTTATATAGGGAAGAGTGTACAGTCGTACACCCATGTGTACGGTCGTACACTCCTCCTGAAGGAGTGTTTGGCCTGAAATTCTACTTTACGACTTTACTAACTCATCGTTAAAACCAATCTTTATTGTACTCAAGCTTAGAACACTTATGCAGACTCTAAGCAATGCTAAAAGATAGCTAAAATGAGTCTGACTTTGATTGAATTGAATGGTTTGTACAATGGAGAAATTTTGGTTTGTCACATCATCCCCCCGTTAGAGGGAATTTTGTCCCGAAATTAGAGTTTAAGCAATTACAACCAATTAAGCAAAAAGATGAGGATATTTAAGATTCATTTGATCCTCACGCTCCTAAGTGAATTCAGGTCCTCATTTGGCGTTCCAGTGAGCCTTCACTATCAGGATGCGACTTTGCTTCGTTCGCTCGACCTATCGGTCCATGATCTCTACTGGTTCTTCCAAGAAGTTGAGGCTCTCGTCGATCTCGATCTCGTTGAGTGGGATTACAAAAGTCTCATCGGATAGGCACTTTTTCAAGTGCGAGACGTAGAAAGTAGGATGTACATTACTAAGTACGCAAGGTAGTTTGGGTCAGTAAGCTATGCGGCCGATTCTAGCGATAATCTCGAAAGGCCCTACGTATCTTGGATTTAGCTTTCCATACTTTCCGAAGTGTTTCAAGCCCTTCCAGGGTGAGACCTTCAATAGGACACATTCACCAACCTAGAATACTAGAGGTTTCCTTCTATTGTCTGCGTAGCTTTTCTGTCGGTCTCTAGAGGCTTTCAATCGTTCGTAAATTTGAACGATCTTCTCTATCGTTTCCCATATGATTTCCGGACCCGTGAGAGTGTTGTCAGGAACTCGTCCTTTAGCTAACTGGGTGTCACCCACTTCAGCCCAGCACAGAGGGGATCTACACTTCCGGCCATAGAGGGCTTTAAATGGAGCAGCCTTTATGCTTTTGTGATAACTGTTGTTGTAGGAGAATTCGACAAGGGGTGAATAGGTATCCCATGCCTTTCCAAAGTCTATCACACAAGCTCACAACATGTCTTCCAATGTTTGAATAATCCTCTCACTTTTTCTGTCGGTCTGCGAATGGTAGGCTGTACTCATGTCCAGCCTAGTTCCTAGGGAACTTTGTAGTGACTGCCAGAACCTTGAGGTGAATCTACTATCTCTATCAGAGATAAAGGATATGGGAATACCATGCAGTCGTACAATCTCCCTAATGTAAGTTCTTGTTAGTTTCTCCATCTTGTCAGTCTCCTTGATGGGCAGGAAGTGTGCGGACTTTGTTAAACTGTCTACAATCACCCATATGGTGTCGAGACCACCCATTGTCTTGGGCAACTTGGTTATGAAGTCCATCGTGATTCGATCCCACTTCCATTCTGGTATCTCCGGCTGTTGCAGTAAACCGGATGGTTTCTAGTATTTGACGTTAACCTTGGCGCAAGTAAGGCATTTACTCACGAAGGTATCAAACTTTGCTTTCGTGTTGTGCGCTTCAGACATGACCAAGTCTCTGAAACCACCATGCTTCGGTGTCCAGATCCGGTCCATGAGGTATAAGGCTCTGTCACCCTTGACTCCCACGTCTTTCTCCATCCCTCTTAGGGATTCACCCATCATATTTTACGATTTCAAGGCTTATAGCTGAGCCTCCTTGATTTGTGTGGACAGGTGCGAATGGATAGTCATTGTCAATGATTTGACTTTGCGACCAGAATATTCCTTCCGAATTAGGGTGTCAGCTACCACATTGGCTTTACCGGGATGGTAACGAATTTTGCATTCGTAGTCATTGAGTAGCTCTAGCTACCGTCATTGTCCCATATTGAGCTCCTTCTGGTTGAATATATGTTGTAGGCTTTTGTGTTCTGTAAAGATAGTACTGTTGGATAAGGTGTCTAAGTCTATAACTTATTTGGTATATACTTGACCTAACCCGGCATGGTCCATTTGGGTTGCACTTCACGCAAACTATTTATGGATAATTTTATGAGAATTGTATGTTGGATTAATGTCTAAGTCCATAACTATAATTGGTAAGACTTGACCCGACCCGGCATGGTCCATTTGGGTTGCATACCATCATGCACTTGGATAGACTATACTGAGAGAAATAAGACACTTATGGTTATTAATATATTATAAGTTCTAGTATATTAATAATAAGAATAATAAGATTATTTAATTAGTATTGTCAAGAATTAATCTAGGATTAATTAAGTGATCAAAACAAGACTAATTAAATATATGGGTTGATTGTGTAAATCATCCATACATGTATAGTGGGCTAATGCTCCATGGAGAATCAAGTTGGGCTAAAACCCATAGGATGATCCATGGATGCTCCATGGTGTATTTGTGCCCATGGATCATGGAAATGAAAGGCCATGTCAATTAGGGTTTACATGGTGTAACCCTAACTATATAAGCATCTTATTCTTAACCAAAATCGGCCACTAGTGTGTGAAGTAAAAGGGCTAGCCGATTTCATGAGTTGTAGAATTCTCTCAAGTTATTCTAAGTGTTTTGGTGATTGTGAACCATTTGAGGTGTCACACTTGGGGCACTAGGCACTCAAGCTTCATGAAGACTTTCTACATCAAAGAGGTATGTATTCTATCTTGTTACATTCATTGTTTTTGTATGCTAGATTAGGATAATACCTTGGATGTTCTTATTTGCATGTATAATAGAGAAAACATAGATCCAAGGTATTTAGGGTTGCATGTACACTTAGGAGTGTTAGAATGCTCAAAACCCAACAGTGGTATCAGAGCGTAGGCTTGTTTTCAATTATACTTGATGCAAATTGCTGAAAAATGCTGAAAAACTCGATTTTCTGGTTTGCTGGGCACTGGACTCGCCGAGTCCACTGATGAACTCGCCGAGTCCATGAGTAAAATCATCCTACTTGCCGAGTAGGTTTATGCACTCGCCGAGTAGGAGCCCCAAACATCATATTTTCGAGGTTTTTGGCTAGAAATGGACTAGGAACATTACCCTAAGCTGTTTTTGAACTTATAAACTTGTTTTTGATGTGGTAATGTTCATGCTAATCCATTTTCAAAGATAATTGTCAATAGATTCATGTTTTGTATTAGTTTAAGGTTTAGACTAATTACATGAAAAAGTTTGATTTGAATTATCTTGTTCTTATGAGTTGCTTAGATTAATAGAAGAGTTGAGTGAAATAGTTGTTTGCAATCCAAATTAATCTAAGATTTGATGCTAAAATGTGTTTTTGTAACTTGTCCTCAAGTTATATGAAAAGTCACATTTAAGTTTCATAAAACTCATAAAAGTTGGCAATGGTTACAAAAGATGAAGAGTCTTGTCCTTAAGTTATGGAGGTTCAAGAGTCACTTCATTAATAAATAAATAAATAAAGTGTAACCTTAAATTAATTCCATAAGTTATAAAATAAAGAAAAGTTAATTGTTTTATTAGTTTAAAGTCTTCCATAACTTGTCCTCAAGTTATGGAACTTGAAGAGTTTTTGGATTAAAACTACTTTAAACACATAAGTTATGGAATTAATTAGTTTTGAATAGTTTCAAAACTTGCCCTCAAGTTTTGGAATTTGTAAAGTTTTCACTTATGAATACTTTAATTCCAAGTTAGCCCTTAGAATTTTAAAAGTTAAAATTCAACCTTTATACTTTATAATATTATAAGTTAATAATATATATATATATATATATATATATATATATATATATATATATATATATATATATATATATATGTATGTATAAGAGTAAAGTCAGTCTTACCGCTAGTATGCCTCATTCACGAAGCCGGTCTATAAGGTGGGTATAAGGTTGTTGCCTATAAAATGGCAACTTAATGGGTGTCCACTCTCACCCACCGCTTGCTTGACTGGTGGAGGGTCGTTAGCCGAACGGGTTTGACGGGACTATAATTCTCCCTTCATTAAAAGTATTAATGATAAATACTAAGTAACTAAACTCTTAATAATACCCAATCTTAGTTACTTAGGAAAATGTGAATAAGGTGCTAATCCATGAAATTACACTTTGCACTTTGTTTAAGTCGTTAGTGGAGCGTGTGTGGTTAACCGGCACACTAACCTGGATTTAACAAGGTAGGCAAAGGGTAACTTAATGTTTATCATAGTATCGATGGAGCGTGTGTGGTTAACCGGCACATCGATTAAGGGGTAAACACTTAAGGGTACCAAGTAATTTGCATGGTTATTTCACACCTTGTTTTGTGATCCTCGGCATCCCAGTCACAAAACCTGAAGGGCACACTCGAGATTGAAACATGCCTTTGAACAGTTCAATGAATCTCAAAGATCTAGGAGTTTCAAAACCAATTAAAACCTAATAATACATTTCGTTTATCTTGGTGGAATTGGTGAATCGTCATTCACCTACCTTCAAATATTTTATTTCTTGGATTACGGCATACCTCTTCTAAGTTATAAAATAGTTTGTTGGGTCCTAGCCTTAATATTTCATATTGGGTGTCATATTAAGGACTTTAAAAATCAACTATCTTGAAAAAGTTTAAGGTCACTCAGGCCCTATTGGCAAGGCAAGGTCTAGGTGTGATCACATCTTGGAGATGTAGTCACGTATTGACAAGCCGGGAGAGTTGGGTGTCAAAGCCTTGAGAAAGTTGGTGGTTCTAGATCAAAATTCGAATTGGTTCCTGGTCCTGGTCACTTGGCTCCTCGGCTGACTTCGGCTGCAAAGACTTTCTCCTTAGGCGCATGTCTCAGCAACACAAAACGAGGGTTTCGCTCGTTATAGGACTTGACCAAACATCTCACGACACGAGCTGACGACAGCCATGCAGCACCTGTATGAAAGTCAGTACCATCCCGTTAAGGACAGGTTTTCTTGTTCATATGTCAAGGGCTGGTAAGGTTTTGCGCGTTCACTTTCTAAGTCACATAGTGAGTTCCTTTGGGACACCTATGAAACAGGCTATGACAAGACCCTTAATGATCTTATCTATTTGTTAAGATCAACTTCCTTAAAACTTGATGGACATTGACAATAGTGACACAGGAAATCCCGGAAAGCATTCTCTTCCCGATGGAAAGGGATCGGCCATAGTCAACTCGGTTGACCAAATGGTAAAGTGAAAAGCTAAGTCTGTGATAGTCCCGTGTACCATTATCAAAGAGTCCATATGTTTATATTGCCAAAGGATGGGAAATTGGTTACGAATCTGCCAAATTTACCTAAGGATGTTGAAGTCAATAAGTTTGACTCTATTTCAGGTAAAGTCCACTATCTAACTCTGCTAAGTTTCTAATCTGAGATTCTTGATACATGATGTGACTGGGTCACATGTTGATGTTTTAAGAATCAAAGAAAAGTAAAGAAACTTAAAGAAAGAATATGCTGAATCTGATCGCGTAGATGGATTTCTATCGCGTAGCTTGAAGATCGGATTCTTGAGCTACTTCTTAGGAGTTATGAGATATTGCTTAGGAATAGATAACAACAAGTTTTCATATGGATTGTAAGGATAAGTTTATCCACAAAGTTTTTAAAATAAAAGAAAAATTTTTGATTTTATTTATTTTAAAATATTCTTACAATGGCATTTGAGGAAAAAAAAATTGTTGCTTATAAGATTCCATTCATAGCAAGAGTGGAAATATGAAATTGATTCTTTCATTTGTGGTAATGTCTAAATTTACCAAATAAGGAAAGATTCTCATCACCCAAGTTTCAATTGGACCGGAACTTGGAATCATGCAAGTTGTATAGTATGATGAATGAGAACTTTAAAGTATTGGAAAATTAAGACTAATTACTTATTCACATGGATGTGTGAGTCAAGTAATGGACTAAGGGATCGAGTACATAGTCTTGTGCACTGATTAAGTCCACCACAAAAGATTGATTAGACTATTCGTCATGATTTACTTAAGTTCAGTAAATATGGTTATACTTACAAGTTTAAGGGTAACTCTGAGACATTGGAAAAGGTTCCAATGTATAGCAGAGCGAATAAGAATAATCAAATTAGGCAGAAGGATAAAAGTTTCTCAAATCTGAAAAGATGGGAGAGTACTTTAGTATCAGTTTTGTGATCATCTTAATGATTAAGAAACCATATCAAAAATTAGTTCTCTAAGGAAAAATCTTAGTGCATTCTTATGACTAAGAAGAGGAACTTGAATTGTTGAAGTGGTTAAATCAAGAAGATGAGTCATACTTCGTTCCAATACAAGTCTTAGAGTCATACTCCTAATTTGAGTGGCATGTCTTAAAGAAGGTTTAAAACACTTGTCAAATGTAAGAGTAAAAGTTTTATACTCTTGTACATTTGAAATTGGTAAGTTGTGATGTTTTGGATAAAACAAAGACCAACTTAGGCCAATTGTGTGAAGTGTTTGTCTTGATTAGAATCCACACTGTCTCTTGGATATTTGACAAGGGAGTCTTATAGGTCAAGAGGACAGTGGGAGTCTTAAAAGTCTCAAGAACTAATCAAGAATAGAACCTGAAGTTCTTCACTAGCACACGACTTGAGGTTTATAACCTATCGTGTTGACATATTCTGTGCCCATTCCAGTTAAAGTTGGCTTTGCATATGAGTTCTAAGAGTTCTCAATTGGTTGCACAACAACTTGGAAGCAATGGTAGGCCCTTGAGCTGCCAGGTGGCAAGAAATTAAGATTGAGTTCAATCCATATGGTTTTGGATTTGTCATTATCTTTGTCTTGTGATTATGGTTTTGACAAATTCATATGGGTAGGAACTCATACACCATATAAATCTAAGTGTCATAAGGTTTCTCTCCGATTCATGAAATTGATGGTGAGGAAACACTTTCACTAAGTAGATTTTAGCTAGATAGCAATTGTGATATTTGCATTCTCGGAGTCGTTAGTGGAGCGTGTGTGGTTTACCGGCACACTAACCTGGACTTGTGAGAAGTGGCAAAAAGGTCTAACCATTATGATTACGGCATCCCTCTTCATAATTGTTTAGACACACAAGTGTGCTATCTAAGGGAAGGTGTATGATTTTGATAAAGTTTTATCAAAACAATCTAGTATCAGAAAACTGAACTTTGGTAAGAAAGTCAGCTGATTTCTGAGTACATGTCAAAGCTAGTGGGAGCATAAGTGTTATGCTAATAATCATCATGTTAGTGGGAGCATGATAATTATGATAAGTATTTCAATCTAGCAATGTTAATTATAGAAAACAAAAGGTTTCAATTGGGAAAAGTTGTTTTGCTATAATTAAGGGAGAGGAAATTATACTTCATCTCAAATCTATAAGCTTAGATCGTGAGGTTTTAATCATTTAGTCAAGGATATATATGAATTTCATGTTGGAATGGGTCAGCATAAGGAAATTTTGTATATGGGTCCATTATTTGCGTTCTAAAATTCGATTATGATTACGGCATCCCTTTTCATAATCTGAATTATGAGAACTTGGCAAATTGAAATGGAAATGTTATAGCAAAAGACTGGTTTAGTCTTTATGTTAGACATCATGAATCGTGTCACATATGCTTTGGATATAGGATCGATTACATGTGATATATTCATCCTTTCTAAAATTTTCCAAATGCTTGGGGCATTATGAAGGGAAAAGGTTTAGAATTGGATATGACTAAAAGGATTAAACAATTGTCGAGAACAATCTAAGGTTTACCAAAGATTGGTTGCTCAAGGATATTTGGAAGTATAGTGATAATTCTGGAAGGACCATATTGACATAGTCTGTAAGGAGGAAACTCTTGTTCAGAAGGGATAAGTCAAAATGGAATCTGGAAATGTTTCAAAGTTAGAATTTTCAATCTGTTTAAGATTAGGAAACTTAATGCAAGAAGGATGTTTCCAAGGAGCTGATATCCTTTGGAATGCTTTGTAATGGTTGTTGTCAAGTCTTTCTGATTTTGTGCATAATCATTACAAGAATATCAATGCATATAAGTTTAGAATCTAACAGATTTCAGTAAATGGCATGAATTTGGAATTCTTGCATTTGCAGTAAGGATTTGGGAGTGTGAAAAGAGAATCATTGAAGTTATGTTCAATTGATCTAGTTCACAAAGTAAAGATCATAGACAAACATAGTATGCATACTTGGTGTATGGCATGACTAGTGTTTAGAAAACATAGTGTACATGCTTGGAGCATGGGACAACTATTGTTTTAAATTCAAGAATAAAGTTGATAGCTGAAACAGTATACAATGAATAATGTGTAATCATATGGTGATAAATAAAAGGTGTTTTATTTATGTTCAAAGGGTTGATACCATATTGGAGTCAATTATTATTGTGTTTCACTTTGCATGTTTTGACTTCCCGAATAAAATAGGTTATTCTTCCGGAATGACTAAGTTATTCAAACCATCCACAGTCGGTCATATGTTGGAAGTAGATATGAATTAAGACTGTCATGGGTTGGCTTGTAGAGGTCTAAGGTGTTGGACAAAGGGCTACAACACTCATGAGTGCTCATAAGTTCTGAGTATTGGATTCAACCCGCGCTCATTGGAATCACTTCATGGATTTTATCACGAGTGATCATGAGACGATAATATCTTATATTCTTCAAACCTAGAGATATGATTTGTTACTATGAGTTGGTTGTACATTGATTGCACGAAAACGCATTTGGTAACTCGGTGCTATAAAACGTGCCTTTGTGTATGATTCAACAAGTAGTAGAACAAGCCATATGAGTCGAAGTTTATCCATTCCTTTTACCTTTGGGATAAAAGCGATATTTGTGGGCCCCTCGATGACTTGATGATGAAAAATGGAAGTGCTCGGCCGGGCCAGGACTGATTTGATTTGTTCAATTAGTCAGTCATCATAAATCGGAAATCGGGAAACAAAAAATGAACAGAGAGAATGATTTTAATCCATGTCTCAGTCCATATGATATCTAGAATGGAGGAATACATAATCCCTTATCTAATGGACAAGTCACTGACAAAGGTCAGAGTTCATCTACAAGGTCAGAGTTCGACAGAAGCTTTTGAGAGCTACGATTGCCAGTTGGTTCCTGAAGTCATACGCAATAATAGTTTTAGACTTATCCAAGTGGGAGACTGTTCGATTAATGTCTAAGTCCATAACTATAATTGGTAAGACTTGACCCGACTTGGCATGGTCCATTTGGGTTGCATACCATCATCCACTTGGATAGACTATAATGAGAGAAATAAGACACTTTTGGTTATTAATATATTATAAGTTCTAGTATATTAATAATAAGAATAATAAGATTATTTAAATAGTATTGATCAAGAATTAATCAAGGATTAATTAAGTGATCAAAAGAAGACTACTTAAATATATGGGTTGATTGTGTAAATCATCCATACTTGTATAGTGGGCTAATGCTCCATGGAGAATCAAGTTGGGCTAAAACCCATAGGATGATCCATGGATGCTCCATGGTGTATTTGTACCCATGGATCATGGAAATGAAAGGCCATGTCAATTAGGGTTTACATGGTGTAACCCTAACTATATAAGCATCTTATTCTTGACCAAAATCGGCCACTAGTGTGTGAAGTAAAAGGGCTAGTCGATTTCATGAGTTGTAGAATTCTCTTAAGTTATTCTAATTGTTTTGGTGATTGTGAACCATTTGAGGTGTCACACTTGGGGCACTAGGCACTCAAGCTTCATGAAGACTTTCTACATCAAAGAGGTATGTATTCTATCTTGTTACATTCATTGTTTTTGTATGCTAGATTAGGATAATACCTTGGATGTTCTTATTTGCATGTATAATAGAGAAAACATAGATCCAAGGTATTTAGGGTTGCATGTACACTTAGGAGTGTTAGAATGCTCAAAACCCAACATTGTATACTTACGATATATTAATATATTATAAGTTATAATATATTAATATAAAGTCATGTTATTTAATTAGTTTTAATCTTGAATTAATTATGAATTAATTTAGTGATTAAAAGGAAGACTAATTAAATCATGGGCTACTATATTTATATGGTGTGGGATAATACTCATTTGTTAATGGGCTAAGCTTATATGGAAGTCCATGGATGATCCATGGAGCTTTTAACCCATGGATCCTTGGAAAGGAAAAGACATGGGTAATTTGGGTTTCACCCTAACCATGCACACTATATAAACAAGCTTATGTTGCATGAAATAGCACCCTAGAGTGTATGTGTGTGTAAGGTGTGGCCGATTTCTAAGAGTGTGTATACTCTCTCATAAAGTTTTCCAAGTTTGTGGTGATTTGTTATTTCCATTTGAGGCATTCACATTATCGGTGCTTGGCTCTCAAACTCCAAGGAATCAACACTCATCAAAAGGTATGTAATTCATCTAGTTCCTTTTATATTTAAAAGCTCCCCATGCCATGCTAGATAAGTTATAAACTTTGGAAAACAAATTTTGCATGTATTTAGACAAACATAGATCCAAGGTTTATTAGGGTTGCATGTACACTTAGGATGTGTTAGAATGCTCTAAACCCAACAGTGGTATCAAAGCCTAGGCTTGTTTTTCTGATACTTGATGCAAAATAGTGAAAAAAAGTCGATTTTTTGCTGTCTGCCTGCTGAATTCGCCAAGTCCATGGGGGGACTCGCCGAGTTCGTATGTAAACTCACCTACTCGCCGAGTAGGTTCATGCACTCGACGAGTAGGAACCTCAGAATGCAGATTTTCGACTTTTGCTGCTGGAAATGGACTAGAAACATTACCCTAAATTGTTTTGGTACTTGAAAACTTGCTTTAGTTGGTGTAATGGTTGTTCTAATCCATTTACAATAGCTTATATCAAAATTTCATGCTTTGTATGTGTTCATATAATCCTTGAAAATTTGATGATCATGTTCATGTTCTTATGAATTTAGAAGATGATAGGAATTATTTGCTGAATTGTTTAGGATTAATTCTTGATCATTTATGTGTTTTAATGGAGACCATAATTTGTCCTCGAGTTATGGATATCCAAATGTCACTTCATTTAAACACACACTTAAACACATAAATTACATAAAAATGAAGAGTCTTCATTTTTATGAACCTTTAATTCATAAGTTATGAAATGAGAAGTTTTGGATAGTTACAAAATTTCCCTCAAGTTTTGGAATTTGTAAGGTTTCACACACTTTAATAAACTTTAATTCCAACCCTTAGAGTTTTAATAGTTAAAATTCAACACTTATACTGTTTATAACATTAATGGTTAATTATTATATATATGTATAAGAATAAGTCGTTCTACCGTTAGTAGGTCTCATTCACGAAGCCGGTCTATAAGGGGGTATATGGTTGTTGCCTATAAAATGGCAGCTTAATGCGTGTCCACTCTCACTCACCGCTTCCTTGATCGGTGGAGGGTCGTTAGCCGAACGGGTAGGAGAATGACTTTAAATCCTCATTAAAAGTATAGTGATTATTATAAAGTTACTAAATATTTTAATTCCTAATCTTAGTTACTTTAGGAAAAATGTGAACATGGTGCTAGTCCATGGAATTCACACCTTGTACCTTACCAAGTCGTTGGTGGAGCGTGTGTGGTTAACCGCCACACTAACTTGGACTAGTAAGGATCACGAAGGGTGACTTAATGTTTGTCATAGATCAATGGAGCATGTCTAGTTAACCAGCACATTGATTATGTGATAATATTAAGGGTACCAAGTGAATTAGTATGGTTATTCACACCTTGTTTTGTAATCCTCGGCATCCCAGTCACAAAAATTGAAGGGCACAATTGAGATTGAAACATGCCATTGAAAAGTTCAATGAATCTCAAAAGAATCTAGGAATTTCAAATCCAATTAAAACCTAATAATTCATTTTGTTTTTCATGGTGGAAATTGGTGAATCGTCATTCACCTACCTTTCAAATATGTTATTACATAGATTACGACATCCCTCTTCTAAGTATAATATATTGTGATTGGATCCTAGCCTTAATATTACATTTGGGTGTCTTATTAAGGACTCTATATATCTAATCTAAACTTGCTTTCTTCTCTCAGATGTCTTCCAACAACAATGCTTCGGGCTCTAACCCAACTGGCTCTTTCTCTTTCATGAATCTTTGTGGGAGAGTCATCTTTGATGGTTCCAACTTCATGGACTAGATTAGGAACATTAGGATGGTTACTAATTATGAGGACAAGGAATATATCCTCGATAAGGAGTTAACGGAGCTTGATGAGTCCACTGCTACTCCTGAGGAGATCGCTTAATTCAGGACGCATGAGAGAGATTCTACTAAGGTAGCATGCATCATGATGGCCACGATGACAGCCGAGCTCCAAAACTCCTATGAGGACTTCTACCCTTTTGAGATGCACCAAGATCTAATGGAAATCTACCATCAGAGTGCTCGTCAGGAGCGGTATGAAATAATCTCCTCCATTATAACAACCCGCATGAAGGATGGTGAATCCATCACGGGCCACATGCAAAAGATGCAAAGGTATGTGGACCGTTTGCTCAACTTGAATGTGAACTTCACTGAGGAGTTGGAAATTGACATCATTTTGCACTCATTACCTTCTTGTTATGACGAATTTCATATGACATATCATATGAACAAGGAGGAAGTTACTCTTAGCAAACTTCAAGGATTCTTGAAGACCGCTGAAACCAGTCTTAAAGGTAAGTCGGTTGTTACCTCTACTAACCCTACTCCAACATCTATCCCTGTTTTGGCTATCGGGTAAGGCAAAGGGAAAAAGAGGAAGACCCCTTCGAAGGGTACCAAGGGAAATTCTCTTGAAGGCTCCTCATCAAGGACCAAAAGCGGTTCTGTCACTCCTTCTTCCATTCCCAAGGATGCGGATTGCTACTATTACTAGGACAAGGGGCACTGAAAGCGAAACTGCCCTAAGTACTTGCAGGATCCAAAGGATGGGAAATTATATTTGAATAAATGTGTGTACTCATCTGAAATGGTGAGAAATATTATTTCCTTTCATGGTTTGTACAAACAAGGTTTTACCTTTTCATTTAATAATAAATGTGGTGGTATTAATGCTTTCTTTAATAATGTGTTTTATTTTAAACCCTTACCTTGTGATGGTGTGTATGAAACTATGTCGGTTGTAGACAACTTAGGAAATAATGTATTGTATATTGATTCTTCTACTAGCCTAGATAAAGCATCATTGTGGCATTGTCGTATTGGACACGTAAACAAGAAACGCATAGGCCAACTCCAAAATAATGGAGTCTTGGAATCATTCGACCTTAAATCGTTTGATAATTGTGAATCTTGTCTACTTGGAAAGATGACAAAATCTCCCTTCACTGGTACTTGTGAAAGGGGTGAGGGTTTGTTGGACCTAATACACACTGATGTATTTGGACCATTCAAAACCGCCACAAGGGATGCTAATCGATATTATGTGACTTTTACTGATGATTTTAGTAGATAGGGTTAGGTCTACTTGATCAAGCATAAGTCAGAAACTTTTGAAAGGTTCAAAGAATTCAAACCGGAAGTAGAAAATCAATTGGGCAGGAACATTAAGATGCTTTGTTCCGATCGAGGTGGTGAGTATCTTAGTACTGAGTTCCTTGACTATCTTAAGGAGTGTGGGATTGTCTCACGAGTGACTCCTCCCAGGACACCACAGCTAAATGGTGTAGCTGAGAGGCGTAATCTAACTTTGTTAGACATGGTTCACTCTATGATGACTCAAGCTTCGCTACCAATCACTTTTTGGGAGTATGCCTTAGAGACTGCCGCCCATATCCTCAATCTAGTCCCTACAAAGAAGGTTACCAAAACACCTCATGAGATGTGGACTGGGAAGGTTCCCAATTTAGACCACATCAATATTTGGGGGTGCGAGGCTTTCGTGAGGCGTGAGGCTCATGATAAGCTCGAACCCCGAAGTGAAAGGTGTATTTTCATTGGCTACCCACAGAAATCCTTCGGTTACCTCTTCTACAAACCCAGTGAGAATGTGGTCTTTGTAGCAAGAAGAGGGGTCTTTCATGAGAGAGATTTTAGGAGCCAAGGAGACAGTAGGAGGCAAATTGATCTTGAAGAAATTCAAGAATCAATTGGTGAGGGAACCTCAGACACTAGCAATCAACCTGAGGAGGAAACTCCTGTTGAGCCAGCTGACGAGTCTGTACCTCCGAGGCGTTCCACACGGGTTAGAAACACACCTGAGTTTTATTATGGTTTTCATATTACTACGAAAGGTGATACATTTATCAGTGATAGTACACTGGTAAATTTGGATGAACCTAACAGTGTTAAGGAAGCCATGGCAGGCCCAGAGTTTGCTAAATGGAAGGAGGCTATGGACAGCGAGATACAGTCCATGTATGACAATCAAGTTTGGAACTTGGTTGACAGTGTACCAGCCCGTAAAACAGTCGGGTGCAAATGGATCTTCAAGAAGAAGACCGACATGGAAGGAAAAGTGCACACTTATAAGGCTCGACTGGTTGCGAAGGGTTTTACTCAGACTCAAGGTATTGATTATGATGAAACCTTCTCACCGGTAGCAAAGATTAAGTCTATTAGGGTTATGCTAGCCATTGCTGCATTTCATGATTATGAAATATGGAAAATGGATGTCAAAACCGCTTTTCTTAATGGAAAGTTGGCTGAGGATGTGTACATGAATCAGCTAGAGGGTTTTGTCAATGCAGAATATCCTAATAGAGTGTGTAAGCTTGAGAAATCCATTTATGGATTAAAACAAGCATCTTGTAGCTGGAATCTTTGTTTCGATGAAAAGTTCAAAGATTTTGGCTTCTCGAAAAGTGAAGATGAGTCTTGCGTGTATGTCAGAGCTAGTGGGAGTATAGTTAGCTTCTTGGTATTGTATCTAGATGACATACTACTTATAGGAAATGACATCCCAACCTTGCAGGAGGTTAATTCCTGGCTTGGGAAGTGCTTTGCTATGAAGGACCTAGGGGAAGTTGCATATATCCTAGGGATAAGGATATTAAGAAAAAGGAGTAAAAGACTAATTGGGCTTAGTCAGAGTACCTACTTGGATAAGGTGTTGAAAAGGTTCAACATGCAGAATTCCAAGAAAGGAGATTTACCGATCCAAAGAAATGCCAAACTGAGTAAGACTCAGAGTCCGAGTACATAGGCCGAGATAGCAGAGATAAGTCGATTACCATATGCTTCCGCTGTAGGCTCGATCATGTATGCTATGACTTGTACCCGCCCTGATGTGGCCTTTGCTTTGAGCATGGTCAGCAGATATCAGGGGAACCCCAGCAAGGCTCTTTGGACTGCGGTAAATAACACTCTCAAGTACATGCGGAGGACTAAGGAATGGATCCTTACCCTTGGTGGGAGTGATGACTTGAGAGTATTAGGGTATAGTGATACTAGTTTTCAGACTGATACGGATAACTTCCGCTCTCAGTCGGGCTGGGTCTTTACCTTAAATGGAGGGGCAATCTCTTGGAAGAGTTCCAAGCAAGAGACGGTGGCTGATTTGACTTGTGAATAATAGTATATAGCAACGAGTGAAGCAACAAAGGAGGCGATATGGCTGAAGAACTTCATCGGAGACCTTGGAGTTGTACCAGCTATTAAGGAGCCTATGGAGATTTTCTGTGACAGCAATAGTGCGGTTGCCTTAGCGAAGGAACCGAGAGATCATGGCATATCCCGACACATTGATAGAAAATATCACTTCATAAGACACAAGATAGAAGAAGGACTCTGTCACGCCCCAAAACCGAGAACGGCGGAAACGTTCTGGGGCGGAGGACGTCATGTATGCATCACAACAAATGTAAAGTAGTAAACAAGCAACAACATCATCCATTGCATTAATAGTATACTTTTAGTTAAAAGTGTTTTCCTTCATAGTACAAGACAACATGATAACTGATCAAAATAAAAGACGAGTCTTGACTGCTCCGTCTTCTCTAAACCTTGCATCGGCACCTGTCTATTTGTAACCTGAGAATAAAAGTTATTTTGAAAGTGTAGGTCAGCATTTAAGCTGGTGAGTTCATAAGTATTTAATGTCATTGCTTTGATTAGTTGTTATGAAAGACTGGTGAATGATTGATGTAACATTTAGTATAAGTATGAAAAATCTAGAAAATCCCATATTTCCTACTAGTATAAAAGTAGTCTTCTACCAACACCCGAATGTTTTGAAAGTAGTCTTTTACTAAGACCTGACTGTTTTGAAAGTACGCATCACTTGAAAATGTAACGGTTTTTCCCTATTAAACTATTATTGTAAAACTCTAAAAGTAATAATATAATAACTTATGTTGTATCCTTTGGTACTAAGATACAAACGACATGGAAACTCGCCGTAAACTGATCAACCGTAGACATCCGTAGATGTGCATTTACCTCTGTTGCTAACAGCTGGGTTTAGTAATAGTTAGTTCCTTAAGTAAAGATACACACGGCATGGAAACTCGCCATAAACTGATCAACCGTAGACATCCGTAGATATGTCATCATCCTCTGTAGCTAACAGTGGCTATAGGAATGGTTAGTCCCTCAAGGTATCCTTTGGTACTAGGATATAAAGTTCAATTCATCTCGTCGATTATGTGATTGCATCACAAGGTAAAGATAAGAAGGTGATCTATATACCAGTATCTACACATATCATATGTAGTAGTAACTCGTCATATATGATCTATGTAAATGTACTCAGCTAAGCGTATCTATGTAATCGTAATCATGTAAGCGGAATCTCTGTAAGAGTATCCTTTCATATAGCATGTAGTCTAGACTCATGAATGAACTGACTCTGGTGTAATTTCTTGTAATAGAGATAATGTTTTGTATACTCTAAACTATTCCTATAATAGTTTACTAGAATGTAATTGATGAGTGTGCAAGTAGGTTTATACACCCTTGTTACCCAAGAGTATCGGAACTGAATTAACTGACGGAACATTTATGACCATATATGTACACATGATATATAACTAATATTTAAACGACCTTCGGAAGAGTACCTGATATCCCACCAGACCACATCCAAATCGAGGAAAAGGAAATAGGGTGGATAGCCTTCCTAAGTATTTTAAACATTTCTTATATAACTATACCTATAGAGGCATGCAATTTATAATATAAAAGCATAAAAGAAGTTTTGTAGAACTTTTGAAAAGTTTAATAAATAGGAATTTATGACTTGATGTCAGTTTATAAATCGGTTAGAAAGACCGTTTGACAATACAGTTTAAGTGTGAGAAAACCTTTGTTTGAAAACACAAATATAACAGAATCAAAAGGAAACCTACAGTTTCTAATACAGTTTCTAAAAGTGTTTCAACATGTAAAAACGTTTGTGAAAACTATTTGAAGTGTCTATGAAAATATTCGTTTATTCTTGTATATGAATGCATCTCCTTGCAATAGTATTTCTAGTATATAAAAGTTTGTGATGTTCTCACAAAACTATACTTATTATAGTTTTGTAAAAGTGTGTCTCATTTGTATAATAATCCCTAGTGAAATGCTCGCTTGTTATGAAAGGTATAATTTTTGTAGTGCGTAAGATGGACACATATATATACAGTATAAGCAGTGTGTTTGATTTATACAATAATAACAACACTTTTCATTTCAAAAGATATGATGTTATCGTGATACATTTTGCATATGAAAGCTTCCTTATAATAGTTATAAATCACATGTGATTCCATTGATAAAAAGTGTATAATAAAACTTTATATAACATACGATAATCATCGTGTGTTTTACTTGTATTCTCCCCCTTAAAAGCTTATAAAAACATTTATAAAACATGTAAAAGTGTGGATTATAGGGGTATGAACTCACTTGATTGATTGAAGAAAGCGAGACGAAAACCGAGCAGAACTTCTACTCGAGAAAGCGGATCTCTCGAGATTCTTGGAAGCCTCGCGTACGCGGGGCGTATGCTTGTACGCAGGGCGTACGAGACGTCATGGATGACCGCATCCTCGGTCGAAGCATCAGAGCGACGTGGACGGACCGGAGCCTTGCATCCGAGTACGCTGGGCGTACGAAGGTACGCGGGGCGTACGAAGGATCGGACCGCTGACTCACTCTTCGGATAATACCGGGTTTTAATTAAATTTATATTTTAATTAATTAGTAAACTTCAGAAATTCATATCTTCCTCATACAAACTCCATTTTCGACATTCTTTATATCCACGCGAAGGTGAGACTACGATCTACAACTTTCGTTTAGACTCCGTCGGCTAGTTTTGAATTTATTTTTAATATTATATTTTTAATAGGTCGGGACAGAAAAGTCCGTTAAAGTTCCATAACTTCTTCATCCGACGTCTGTTTTCGTCAGACTTTTTACCGTTGCGCTAGTATTGTTGAGCCCTTCGATTCTCATTTAGATTGTGTCGGCTAAAAGTCTCTCGATCTCTATTTCGAGTTTTTAGTTGTGTACTGTTATATCTGTAACTTAGATAAATCACAACTTCCTCATACGAAGTCAGATTTGGACGTTCTTTTTATGCACGTTGACGGTTTAATGATATCTAAAACTTTTATTTAGATACCTAAGGCTAAAAACTATTGTATTGAAACTTCGCATTTTACGTCTATCAGTATTGCCGGTTTTGCCGAGAATCTTCGGTTGGTCATAACTTCTTTGTTATAACTCGGATTTTTGGGTTCTTTATATGTATGAAAACCTTGATACGATTCCTACTACTTTATTTAACCCAAATAAGAGTTTAGGAAAGTTAAATTTTGACCTAAATTTGACTTGCGTTCCATCATATTGTCTTGAAATATCGGGTTGTCACATCATCCCCCCGTTAGAGGGAATTTCGTCCCGAAATTAGAGTTTAAACCGAATTGGTAAACATGCTACGGATAGAAGTTTTATTTGCTTCTCGTGTTCTTAAGTGAACTCGGTCCCTCTCTTGGCATTTCAGCGAACCTTTCACTATCGGGACACGACTTTGCTTCTTTTGTTTGACTTCACTGGCATGACAACTCTGCTTGGTCGAACGTATGTTGAATATTTTTGTTGACTGTGAGAATAGTACATCTTGTATCCTACAAGTAGTGCCTCCAGATCTTCCAAACAATTACCGCTGCCCCTGACTCAAGATTATGTGTTGTATAGTTAACTTCCTACGTCTTAAGCTGTCTCAAGGTATAGGCAGTGACCTTTCCTCTTGTATAAGAACACAACCAATTCATATTGATTATGAAGTCAGAACTTGTGGTTGATTAGATGTCGTGAAGATCTAAAATAAAGTAAGATTACTCATGAATTAAGGAAAAAGGATAGGTACTTTTGTTCTATTTGACTTTCTTGTCCCAATCGATAGAAAGGGCACGTGTTGGGCTTCTAAGTTTATTCGCATGGTAGCATGATCACTCGTAGTCTTGGGCAGTCTCCGTCCTGAAGTTCATAGTAGAACCCATACCAGGTTCACCAATCACAGTCTCGGGTATACGAGTCCTATATAAATAAGCTTGAAACTGTGGGTCTTTGGATTGAACTTGACGTACTGCATGAGTGGTACTTCGGGGCAGTTTGCTGAGTTTTTCTCCGGAAAGGATGAGAAACATGAGGTGCTCTATGTACGAGTACTTTGTGGTTCTGGAATGACGGTTTTTGCTAGAAAGACGATTTTGGAGGAAGAGATGTACGTAAGAAGCTGCTTTTGTGAGGATAGAATTGAATCAAGTGGTATGATAATGTCGGAATCATAATGAAACTTAAAGACATTAGAACAAAAGATGTTTACAAACAAAACACAACCGTGAAACCATCAACAGAGTTACGGTACTTTAGACTTCTACAAGACTATTGCTGCGAATAAGGTATGCTTCGAAAGGCAAGTATACGCAGCACGAGCATCCCTATACCGACGGGATCCCGCAAAAGATAAGACTCTGGTTGCACTAGTTTTGGATGGTTTATAAGTCTGTTACAATGACACGCCTAAGTTACATTAATGAGGGTTCCGGAGTAGGCTCTCCTGAAGCTGGAATCCTGAGAATCTTCCCATCTGCGCTAGAGTTCTTTGATCTAAGGCAATCCTTCTTGAAGTGCCCCATTTCACCGCATTGGTGGTATGACTAGCTAGTACTTGCATTGGTGACGGGATTGCGGTGCTTAACCAGTGTTATGTGGACACGAGTGCCTTCCTCATTACTCCACCTTGGAAATTGCTTCCTAAAGTGTCCTGCCGGAGTTGCCACTGGTGGTTGTGGCATGGAAAGTCTTTGGGCTCTCTTACGATTCCTTAGGACTTTACGATATCGTCTCTTCCTTTCGGTCTTTAGGCTTCACAATTCCATGACTGTTGCCATTTGTTGGTTTCCCGATTTGGTACTACCATCGGAACTCACGGTTCCTTTTTCGGCCTTGATTGTGTTGCCTGAGTTGATGTGTGTAAGGAAAGTTGTCACAGCAGCTGCTACTGCAGCTAGTAATGTAGCGGTGTCGATATGGAGGATAGGGGTTTCGGTGCTCGGCTGATCGTTTTTGGATGACGACATGAGTTTGTTTCACGGAGAGAAATAAATTTGTGAGCGATTCTGGTTGACCCTAGGAGTACTTCGATTGTTCAAGTAAAGAGTAAAATTATGTTCTCGAAAGTTTGACGTACATCCCCATGATGCAGCCCTAGTATATATTTGAAAGTATGTTTGCGGAAGTTTGACCTACATCCCTATGATGCAGTGCTAGTACTGAGTGGAAGTGTGTTTATGAAGGGTTGACCTACATCCCTAGGATGTAGTCCTAGTAATGAGTGGAAGTAAGTTCATAGAATGGTCTCAAGACGCTTGTCGTTCAAGCCGAGGTATCGTTGGTTGGTGAATAACATGATCCAACCACTAAAAGAGACTTGGAAATGTTTCCGGAGTAAAATTACTATGGTCAAATGACTTGACTAAAGCATGTTCCAGATAGATTCCAATGGAAGTATGATAAGAGTAATTGAATAAAGAATGACACAGAAGTTAGCCGACGGTCAATACCTTTGATATTCATGACGTAAAAGTTTGGGAAAATGACCTTGTAAAAGGCCTTACATCATATCCATAGGAGATAGTTCTTGACATCATAAAGACCTAACCAAAACTACTTACAGTACAAGGTAGTCACATAGAAAGTACTACACAGAACATAGACAGGAACACGGTTCTTTAAAACAAAGAAGGAAGTAAGGTATCTCTTACTGGCGACAGTCACCCTCATGGTGAACCCTTAGTTTGGTTAGTTGACGTTCCATATCAAGCAGGTATCTCTCGTACACTCTCTGGCGTACTTGGAGCTCTATGACCTTGGCTCGGGTTTTTCAGCTAGTGCTTGCAGCAGGTTCTCATGGTTTCTCTCTGATCTCTCGTGAGCATCTTCTAGATGAATGGTGCAGAGGGTATGCATTCTTGCATCGGCGACAACTTCGGCAATCTGATGTAGGGCTGTCCTGCCTTGAATCTCATTTCGGGCCACTCTGCGGACCAAGATTGGCAAGATTCTGCATGCTGAACCCCCATTGCTCAGGTTGTAAAAGTTTTGGTCGCCAATAACTAGCATGGGCTGATCTTGTCCTTGGCTCCATGTTTCCAAGCATTCCACCGACTCAGGCGTCGGGTCATGAAAAGCCGGACGAGGGTTAGGAATTGGAAAGGGAGTTGCTCGGGGTAGGTTCTCAACCTCTGGTTCGGAATTAGCATCGTCTGAAAGGTTTTCATCATGATGATCATTCAAAGGGATATGATGATCATTCTCTGGTTCTTCTCCTAACCCACCAGCTATGACTTCGTTCAGAAGATATTGGTTGTCGTAGGGATGGAGTCCAGCTATGTTTTCTATGCGAGAATTTAAGGGTAAGAGAATAATTATTAGATGAACTATCTAGATAATTATTTAGAAAACATTCATTAGTTACATCGCTATTTGTGAAGTGCATACCAGCTATGTGTAATTTAACAGGATAGTCCTTCGAATAAGTGACCTTAACTCTGTATTGACACAGAATAGGGGTGAAGTAAAATTTTCATAGATTCAAAGTCTATAACATCCTAATTACATATAGCCTTAGTGTATCCACTTAGCAACTATCAACTTAGTGATGAAGATCTCATTTTAGTTCTCAAGTATAAAGTACTTATAGTAACACCAAATACTCCTATAGTATTTTAATTTTAATGTTATGTTCTATTGCTCTCATTGTGGTAGGGTTGGTAAGATTTTAGCATTGTTGCAACCACCCAATTAAACTTAGGCACATGCTAGTCAACCCTCGGATAATATAGGTGATCAGGCTATATCTTCCCAATTTTGACCATATGTCTCTAAGCCCACTTGTGTTGCCCAACAATCGTAATTCTTTTGTACTGTCCTGGTGACACAGATTTTAGTATGAATGCAGGCACGTATACTTACTTAAATATTTTATTATTTAAAGTATAAACTCTAAACCAGAGTATTTTTAATCCCATTGTATTTATAGTTAGTATATCTTTTATGGTTTGATATACTCAATTCACTATAAACAATGCTCTGATACCAATCTGTCACACCCAAAAACCGAGAACGGCGGAAACGTTCTGGGGCAGAAGACGTCATGTATGCATCACAACAAATGTAAAGTAGTAAACAAGCAACAACATCATCCATTGCATTAATAGTATAATTTTAGTTACAAGTGTTTTCCTTCATAGTACAAGACAACATGATAACTGATCAAAATAAAAGACGAGTCTTGACTGCTCCGTCTTCTCTAAACCTTGCATCGGCACCTGTCTATTTGTAACCTGAGAATAAAAGTTATTTTGAAAGTGTAGGTCAGCATTTAAGCTGGTGAGTTCATAAGTATTTAATGTCATTGCTTTGATTAGTTGTTATGAAAGACTGGTGAATGATTGATGAAACACTTAGTATAAGTATGAAAACTCTAGAAAATCCCATATTTCCTACTAGTATAAAAGTAGTCTTCTACCAAGACCCGAATGTTTTGAAAGTAGTCTTTTACTAAGACCTGACTGTTTTGAAAGTATGCATCACTTGAAAATGTAACGGTTTTTCCCTGTTTAACTATTATTGTAAAACTCTAAAAGTAATAATATAATAACTTATGTTGTATCCTTTGGTACTAAGATACACACGGCGTGGAAACTCGCCGTAAACTGATCAACCGTAGACATCCGTAGATGTGCATTTACCTCTGTTGCTAACAGCTGGGTTTAGTAATAGTTAGTTCCTTAAGTAAAGATACACACGGCATGGAAACTCGTCATAAACTGATCAACCGTAGACATCCGTAGATATGTCATCATCCTCTGTAGCTAACAGTGGCTATAGGAATGGTTAGTCCCTCAAGGTATCCTTTGGTACTAGGATATAAAGTTCAATTCATCTCGTCGATTATGTGATTGCATCACAAGGTAAAGATAAGAAGGTGATCTATATACCAGTATCTACACATATCATATGTAGTAGTAACTCGTCATATGTGATCTATGTAAATATACTCAGCTAAGCGTATCTATGTAATCGTAATCATGTAAGCGGAATCTCTGTAAGAGTATCCTTTCATATAGCATGTAGTCTAGACTCATGAATGAACTGACTCTGGTGTAATTTCTTGTAATAGAGATAATGTTTTGTATACTCTAAACTATTCCTATAATAGTTTACTAGAATGTAATTGATGAGTGTCCATGTAGGTTTATACACCCTTGTTACCCAAGAGTATCGGAACTGAATTAACTGACGGAACATTTATGACCATATATGTACACATGATATATAACTAATATTTAAACGACCTTCGGAAGAGTACCCAATATCCCACCAGACCACATCCAAATCGAGGAAAAGGAAATAGGGTGGATAGCCTTCCTATGTATTTTAAACATTTCTTATATAACTATACCTATAGAGGCATGCAATTTAATATAAAAGCATAAAAGAAGTTTTGTAGAACTTTTGAAAAGTTTAATAAATAGGAATTTATGACTTGATGTCAGTTTATAAATCGGTTAGAAAGACCGTTTGACAATACAGTTTAAGTGTGAGAAAACCTTTGTTTGAAAACACAAATATAACAGCTCAAAAGGAAACCTACAGTTTGTAAGACAGTTTCTAAAAGTGTTTCAACATGTAAAAACATTTGTGAAAACTATTTGAAGTATCTATGAAAATATTCTTTTATTCTTGTATATGAATGTATCTCCTTGCAATAGTATTTCTAGTATATAAAAGTTCGTGATGTTCTCACAAAACTATACTTATTATAGTTTTGTAAAAGTGTGTCTCGTTTGTATAATAATCCCTAGTGAAATGCTCGCTTGTTATGAAAGGTATAATTTTTGTAGTGCCTAAGATGGACACATATATATATATACAGTATAAGCAGTGTGTTTGATTTATACAATAATAACAACACTTTTCATTTCAAAAGATATGATGTCATCGTGATACATTTTGCATATGAATGCTTCCTTATAATAGTTATAAATCACATGTGATTTTGTTGATAAAAAGTGTATAATGAAACTTTATATAACATACGATAATCATCGTGTGTTTTACTTGTATTCTCCCCCTTAAAAGCTTATAAAAACATTTATAAAACATGAAAAAGTGTGGATTATAGGGGTATGAACTCATTTGATTGATTGAAGAAAGCGAGACAAAAACCGAGCAGAACTTCTACTCGAGAAAGCGGATCTCTCGAGATTCTCAGGAATCTCGGGAGTGTAAAACTTCATCCCATACTTGCATATGAAAATCGGGACTTTGGGATGGCTCCGAGGGTTGAAAAGCAGAGCTTCGGCGTGAGAAAGGAAGCAAATGAGCAAAATTGGCCGGCACCCTCGCATCCCTTAGGGACTGGAAGCCTCGCGTACGCGGGGCGTACGCTTGTACGCAAGGCGTACGAGACGTCATGGATGACCGCATCCTCGCTCGAAGCATCGGAGCGACCTGGACGGACCGGAGCCTAGCATCCGAGTACGCTGGGCGTACGAAGGTACGTGGGGCGTACGAAGGATCGGACCGCTGACTCACTCTTCGGATAATATCGGGTTTTGACGTTCTTTATATCCACGCGAAGGTGAGACTACGATCTACATCTTTCGTTTAGACTCCGTCGGCTAGTTTTGAATTTATTTTTAATATTATATTTTTAATAGGTCGGGACAGGAAAAGTCCGTTAAAGTTCCATAACTTCTTCATCCGACGTCCGTTTTCATCAGACTTTTTACCGTTGCGCTAGTATTGTTGACCCTTCAATTCTCATTTAGACTGTGTCAGCTAAAAGTCTCTCGATCTCTATTTCGAGTTTTTAGCTGTCTACTGTTATATCTATAACTTAGATAAATCACAACTTCCTCATACGAAGTCAGATTTGGACGTTCTTTTTATGCACGTTTACGGTTTAATGATATCTAAAACTTTTATTTAGATACCTAAGTTTAAAAACTATTGTATTGAAACTTCGCATTTTACGTCTATCAGTATTGCCGGTTTTGCCGAGAATCTTCGGTTGGTCAAAACTTCTTCGTTATAACTCGGATTTTTGGGTTCTTTATATGTATGAAAACCTTGATACGATTCCTACTACTTTATTTAACCCAAATAAGAGTTTAGGAAAGTTAAATTTTGACCTAAATTTGACTTGCGTTCCATCATATTGTCTTGAAATATCGGGTTGTCACAGACTCCTCATGGCAAAGAGGGTATCGTCAGATGAGAACCCTGCAGATCCCCTTACGAAGGGACTGGCATGGGTTAAGCCTTTGCAACATGCGAGGCGCATCGGGCTGAGGGACGATATTAGTTTTAAAGATTAGATAGCATTTTTTGAAACTTGTAAAATGTAATCGACGTTTGATGATGAATAAAATTTGTGATTTATTTATGAGTAAATTGTTGCTATCATTGTCAATTATTTACTATTGTTTCAGTTTTTGTGACAACCCGAAAAAAAAACTTCTCGCTTGCACTCTTCAATTATTTCCAATATTAGACTTATTTTACTATATGGTAATACCTTTTAGAGTCTAATGAAGCGTTCTAAATGCGATATAATTAAGGTAGGAGTGTTAAAAAGGGTTAACTCGAAGTGTAGGAATCAAAACATGGCCAAACCCTCTAACACATGGAGTGTGCGGCCACACACTCTTGTTTGCGGCCTCACACCTTCCCAACCGCACACTCGACCTATATATGCCACACTTAGATCATTCTTGAACACTTCCTCCATTTCTTCAAGCATAGAACACAAAAATCCTCTCAAGTATCATCCATTCTCCTTGAAGATCTTCATAAAAGGTACCAAGAACACCAAGAACACCAAGATCATCATCTGGCCGCACACATGGCAGCACACACCACCTGGCAGCACTCATGGCCGCACACAGGGCCGCACACAAGTGCTGGCAGCACACTAGGCCGTACACCTGGCCGCACACACACATAAAATGTGTATTTTGGCCGTACACCCTCTTGTATAGCCTTATAAACCCTCATACAATCATATATGATTATAACACTTCATTATAAGTGTTTACTAGTCCCTAAGGTGGTCCCAAAATCATCAATTAGTTGTTCATAACACTAATTAAATCCATATATGTGCCAATATATGCTAAATAGGATTCGCGCGTGTACTCAAGTCACCACTTGGCACCTAGCGTCTAATCCAACATTTGTCATCAGAACCACTCACAACAGGTGAGTTCATACCCCTTTAATTAATCTTTGAAATACTTTTAAATGTTTTAAATACTTTTATGGGGGGTGGGATACAAGTTGAATGCTTATAGTTATTACATTAATCACATGTGATTAATAACTACAAAACCAATGATTTCTTCACTGTTTCAAAATGTTATCAAACTATTTACTTCAAAATGTTTTACAAACTCTTTTACTTATCAAATACTTTTATTTAAACTTTATTATACTTCTTATAAATTGCATGTCCATATATGCATAGATATATAAGAAATGTTTAAAAGGCTTAGGAAGGCCATCCGCCCTATTTCCTTTTCCTTGATTTGGATGTGGTCTGGTGGGATGTCGGGTAGCCGTCCGAAGGTCGTTTCAATATTAATTATATATCATATGTGCATATATAGACATAAAAGTACTTCCATATTCATGCTTATCAGTTACATCATTAGTAAGTTACCATCGGGGTAACACAGGATTACACTTATACTATTTCTAGATCAATGAGTCAGTTCATTCATGAGTCAATACTTATTACTATGAGAACATCTACATTAATACTGTCCGCATTCGACATCTAGAAGAAGCACTCGAAGGTACGAGGAGAACCAATGACGCACTGTGACAACAATTAACCACCGAAATCGCAGAACTTCGAGTCCGCCACAGAGCTCATGAACGACACCTCCAGGAGGTGGTTCGTCAACTGGCAGATATGAGGATTCGCCCTAGGATTTCCCGTCGTCATTAGGAGATGTCTAGAACATCTTTGTCTTTTGATTAAGGAATAGCCTTTAGTATCTGGGCTTTTGGTAACGTTTGTCTGTAAAATATTCCTAACTCTCAGTACGCTAACTAGGAATCTAGTAACTGTCAAACTTTTCCGTATGGTATGATGTAAGACCTACTGTTAGGTCGATTTTTCCCCTGAACCCGTTACATCAATTATACCAGTAATATTGACAGCTAGCTAATCTGTGAGAAAATCTTTATACTTACGTTTTCCTACTATTCTTCCCTATTGTGAATTCAATTCTTACACACATTCAGCTATTGGGCTATGGTTAGTTAGTCCATGTGTCACTCTCAACTTGCTTACAATTGATTCTTACCATTATATCTGTCTTTATAAACTTATAGCTGAAAGATGCCTCCTCGCAAATATCCCCGGAATAACCCTGCACCTCTACCACCTCCTCCTCCGGTTATCGATACTACAACCCTGAATGTTGCAGTAGCTGTGGCATTGGCAACTGCCATGGCTCAATATCACTTAACTAACAACAGCCAAGGTGGAACCCCTGTTGAATCTACTCATGCTGAGATCCATGTGCGCACGAAAGAATCCTCCTACAAGGATTTCACCAACTGTAAGCCGAAGTCCTTTTATGGAACCGACAGAGTCATTGCCCTCTTGCAATGGTTCGAGAAGACTGAATCAGTCTTCGAAATCTGTTCATGCCCTACTGTGAGCAAAGTTAAATATGCCGCATGCACCTTTGAAGGAAAAGCCCTAAAGTGGTGGAACGACCACGTTAAAGCTCTAACTCTCGTCGGAGCCAACGACATGGGCTGGGAAACAATGAAAGACCTCATGATTGAGTAGTACTGCCCGAGGGGCGAAATCCAGAAATTGGAGCAAGAGCTATGGGGCCTAACCATGAAGGGCTCCAACATAGTCGCTTGTACCGCCAGGTTCAGTGAACTGGTGGCTCTCTACCCCAATATGGTTCCCACGGAAGGGAAAAAGATCGAAAGGTACATCTGGGGGCTGGTGCCTCCTTATCAAGGAAATGTTCTATCATCAAACCTCACTACTTTCTATAGTGCCAAGCGACTGGCACAGCGACTCATCGACCATGGAATTCAATCCCTAACAGCGACAACAACTCAAGCCATCTCAGAACCCTCCAAACCCGCTGACTCTAAGCGGAAGTTCTGGGATGACAAGAAGAAGCAGCGAGCTGCCAAAAAGCAGCAAATTGTGGTTGTACATGCTGCAATAACCCCTGCTGCTATTGCTCCGGTGGGACAGTATGCTGGAAGTTTGCCCAAGTGCAACAAATGCAACTACCACCACAATGGCCCCTGCCATGAAATGCAGTGCTCTAACTGCCACAGGAAAGGACACACAGTCCGTTTCTGTAAATCTCTGGAAAGACCGATCACTCAAGTCCCTGGCTCAGGCGCGAGCCCAACCTGCTATGGATGTGGTGAAGCAGGCCACTACAAGAGGGACTGCCCCAAAGCAAAGAATGCAGGTGGATCGGGGAGAGTACTGGCAATAAGCCATGGGGAAGCAGTTGCTGACCCGACGGTGGTGATTGGTACGTTCCTTCTCGATAACTCCTATGCATGCATTCTGTTCGATAGTGGAGCGAGGCGAAGCTTTGTGAACCATAAATTTTCTCACATACTTAAACATCAACCACACGCACTTAAAGAACAATTCACGGTAGAAATGGCTAATGGGAAAACTGAGAGCACCAGGAGCAAATACTTAGGTTGTACCTTAACTCTAGATAACCATTCATTTCCAATCGACCTCATGTCGGTTTCAATTAAAAGCTTCGACGTTATCATCAGCATGGATTGGTTGAGTCTTCATCGCGCCGACATCATGTGCTTCGAGAAAGCAATCCGTCTAAACCTCCCGTCTAACGAAACCCTCATAGTCTACGGTGACAAACCCAGTACAAGTCTTCGTGTTGTCTCTAGTATCCAAGCACAGAAATACCTACGTAAGGAATATCGCGCATTCCTTGCTCACGTTGTCGATACAAGCCTCGAAACGAAAAAACTAAAGAACATCCCAGTAGTGAGCGACTTCCCTGACACTTTCCCAGAAGAGCTACCTGGTTTACCTCCGCAACGACAGTTCGAGTTCAGAATCGACTTGATTCCAGGAGCTACCCCAGTAGCTAAGTCACCATATCGATTAGCACCAGCAGAGACCAAGCTTGATTCCAGCTTAACGAACTGCTCAGCAAGGGCTTCATAAGACCAAGCTTCTCGCCTTGGGGAGCACCAGTCTTGTTTGTTAAGAAAAAAGACGGATCATTCCGTATGTGTATCGACTACAGGGAACTCAACAAACTGACGGTCAAAAATCGTTACCCTCTACCTCGCATAGACGATCTATTTGACCAACTTCAAGGGGCAAATTATTTTTCCAAAATTGATCTGAGATCCGGATATCACCAGTTACGAGTGCTAGAGGAAGATGTTCCAAAGACAGCCTACCGGACTCGTTACGGACACTACGAGTTCGTGGTGACGCCATTTGGACTGACCAATGCGCCCGCAGTTTTCATGGATCTGATGAATCGAGTATGCCGACCTTACTTGGATCAGTTCGTTATTGTCTTTATTGACGACATCCTGATCTATTCCCGGAGTAAGGAAGAGCATGGAAATCACCTACGACAAGTTTTAAGAACTTTACGAATGGAGAAGCTCTATGCGAAGTTCTCGAAATGTGAATTTTGGATCCGAAGAGTCGAATTCTTAGGACATGTGGTAAGCGAAGAGGGAATCCACATGGATCCATCCAAAATTAAGGCTATTGAGAACTGGTCAGCACCAAAGACGCCTACATAAATTCGTCAATTTCTAGGTCTTGCTGGCTACTACCACAGATTCATACAGAACTTCTCCAGTATTGCAAAACCTCTTACAACACTGACCCAGAAGGGCGTGGCCTTTGACTGGGGAGAGAAACAAGAAAGAGCATTTCAAACGCTCAAGCGAGCCTTATGCACCGCACCAATACTATCCCTACCCGAAGGAATAGAAGACTTTGTAGTCTATTGCGATGCGTCAAATCAAGGGCTCGATTGTGTCCTGAGGCAATGGGGTAAGGTCATCGCCTACGCCTCGAGACAGCTGAAGACACACGAAGTCAACTACACCACACATGATCTTGAGCTGGGGGCAGTTGTGTTTGCCCTGAAGATCAGGAGACATTACTTGTATCGCACAAAAAACACTATTTTTACCGACCACAAGAGTTTACAACACATATTCGATCAGAAGGAGCTCAACATGAGACAACGACGGTGGGTCGAGCTACTCAATGACTACGAATGAGACATTCGTTACCATCCGGGTAAAGCCAACGTAGTAGCAGACGCCCTAAGTCGAAAGGAATATTCTGGTCGAAGAGTCAAGTCGTTTACGATGACTATCCATTCGCACTTGTCTAAACAAATTCAGGCGGCTCAACTCAAATCTATGAAACCTGAACATGTGGCGAGTGAATCCCTCAGAGGAATGGATAAGAACTTAGAAGCCAAGGGTGGCGGAGCCCTATATTTCATGGACCGGATCTGGACCCCGAAGCACGGTGGTTTCCGAGACTTGGTCATGACTGAGGCGCACAACACTCGGTATTCCGTCCACCCAGGTTCAGATAAGATGTATCTGGATCTTAAAAAGCTATACTGGAGGCCTAATATGAAAGCAGAGATTGCTACCTTTGTAAGTAAATGCCTTACTTGTGTAAAGGTCAAGGTCGAGTACCAGAAACCCTCTGGTTTACTGCAACAACCAGAGATCCCAGAATGGAAGTGGGAGCGGATCACTATGGATTTCATAACCAAGTTGCCCAAGACAACGGGTGGACTTGATACCATATGGGTCATCGTCGATAGATTGACCAAGTCTGCACACTTCCTGCCTATCAAAGAAACTGACAAGATGGAGAAACTTACGAGAACATACATTAAGGAAATCGTGCAACTACATGGTGTTCCTATATCCATTATCTCCGATAGAGATAGTAGGTTCACCTCAAGATTTTGGCAATCACTACAACATTCCATGGGAACAAGGCTAGACATTAGCACAGCCTACCACCCACAGACCGACGGACAAAGTGAGAAGACCATCCAAACACTGGAAGATATGTTGAGAGCCTGTGTGATCGACTTTGGAAAGGTATGGGATACTTATTTACCCCTTGTCGAGTTTTCCTACAACAACAGTTATCACACGAGCATCAAGGCTGCTCCATTTGAAGCCCTCTACGGCCGAAAGTGAAGATCCCCTCTGTGCTGGGCTGAGGTGGGTGATACCCAATTAGCTAAGGGTCAAGCTTCTGACAATACTCTCACAGGTCCGGAAATCATTCGGGAAACGACGGAGAAGATCGTTCAGATCCGTGAACGATTGAAAGCCTCCAGAGACCGACAGAAAAGCTACGCCGATAAACGTAGGAAACCGTTGGAATTCCAGGTGGGCGACCGCGTTTTATTGAAGGTCTCACCCTGGAAGGGCTTGATACGCTTCGGAAAGCGAAGAAAGCTAAATCCAAGGTACATTGGGCCTTTCGAGATTCTCGCAAGAATCAGCCCAGTGGCTTACAAACTTAATCTACCGAACGAACTTCGTAACGTACATTCTACCTTCCATGTTTCCAATTTGAAAAAGTGTCTATCCGATGAGACTCTTGTAATCACACTCGACGAGATCAAGATCAATGAGAGCCTCAACTTCGTGGAAGAACCCGTAGAAGTCATGGACCGTGAGGTCAAACAGACGAAGCAAAGCCGTATCCCGATTGTGAAGGTTCGCTGGAACGCCAAGCGCGGGCCGGAATTCACTTGGGAACGCGAGGATCAGATGAAACTGAAATATCCTCATCTTTTTACTTAGTTATTTATAATAAGCTGGTAACTTAAACTCAAATTTTGGGACGAAATTCCCTTAACAGGGGGATGATGTGACAACCTGAAAAAAAAAACTTCTCGCGTGCACTCTTCAATTCTTTCCAATATTAGACTTATTTTACTATATGGTAATGCCTTTTAGAGTCTAATGAAGTGTTCTAAATGCAATATAACTAAGGTAGGAGTGTTAAAAAGGGTTAACTCGAAGTGTAGGAATCAAAACCTGGCCAAACACTCCAACACATGGAGTGTGCGGCCACACACTTGAGTGTGCGGCCACACACTCTTGTTTGCGGCGTCACACCTTCCCAACCGCACACTCCACCTATATATGCCACACTTAGATCATTCTTGAACACTTCCTTCATTTCTTCAAGCATAGAACACGAAAATCCTCTCAAGTATCATCCATTCTCCTTGAAGATCTTCATAAAAGGTACCAAGAACACCAAGAGCACCAAGATCATCATCTGGCCGCACACATGGCAGCACACACCACCTGGCAGCACTCATGGCCACACACAGGGCCACACACAAGTGTTGGCAGCACACTAGGCCGCACACCTGGCCGCACACACACATAAAGTGTGTATTTTGGCCATACACCCTCTTGTATAGCCTTATAAACCCTCATACAATCATATATGATTATAACACTTCATTATAAGTGTTTACTAGTCCCTAAGGTGGTCCCAAAATCATCAATTAGTTGTTCATAACACTAATTAAATCCATATATGTGCCAATATATGCTAAATAGGATTCGCGCGTGTACTCAAGTCACCATTTGGCACCTAGCGTCTAATCCAACATTTGTCATCAGAAACACTCACAACAGGTGAGTTCATACCCCTTTAATTAATCTTTGAAATACTTTTAAATGTTTTAAATACTTTTATGGGGGGTGGGATACAAGTTGAATGCTTATAGTTATTACATTAATCACATGTGATTAATAACTACAAAACCAATGATTTCTTTACTGTTTCAAAATGTTATCAAACTATTTACTTCAAAATGTTTTACAAACTCTTTTACTTATCAAATACTTTTATTTAAACTTTATTATACTTCTTATAAATTGCATGTCCATATATGCATAGATATATAAGAAATGTTTAAAAGGCTTAGGAAGGCCATCCGCCCTATTTCCTTTTCCTTGATTTGGATGTGGTCTGGTGGGATGTCGGGTAGCCGTCCGAAGGTCGTTTCAATATTAATTATATATCATATGTGCATATATAGACATAAAAGTACTTCCATATTCATGCTTATCAGTTACATCATTAGTAAGTTACCATCGGGGTAACACAGGATTACACTTATACTATTTCTAGATCAATGAGTCAGTTCATTCATGAGTCAATACTTATTACTATGAGAACATCTACATTAATACTGTCCGCATTCGACATCTAGAAGAAGCACTCGAAGGTACGAGGAGAACCAATGACGCACTACGACAACAATTAACCACCGAAATCGCAGAACTTCGAGTCCGCCACAGAGCTCATGAACGACACCTCCAGGAGGTGGTTCGTCAACTGGCAGATATGAGGATTCGCCCTAGGATTTCCCGTCGTATGTGCATATATAGACATAAAAGTACTTCCATATTCATGCTTATCAGTTACATCATTAGTAAGTTACCATCGGGGTAACATATGATTACACTTATACTATTTCTAGATCAATGAGTCAGTTCATTCATGAGTCAATACTTATTACTATGAGAACATTTACAACTATACTAAAAAGGGAACATATACAACTATACTAGAAAGAGAACATATACCACTATACTAGAAAGAGAACATATACAACTATGCTAGGACGAGAACATATACAACGATACTAGAACAAGTAACATTACATTACATATACATGAATACGTTAACAATTGTGATCCACTGTATGGGAGCATGCCTTAATTGTCATGACCTGAGTTGTAGCTAGAGTCTCTTGAAGGGAGAGCGTGAGTTTGTGTATAGATCTATACTGGATTGACTATCCTACACCTTGCTGCTAGCTACAGCCGGACTGGAAGGTCTACGGGTGCCAAACGTCATACCTTATTTTTCGACTATACGTTGTCGTTATTACCAGTCTATAGTATGGTGCAATTTATCACATGATACCTTAGTATAAATCCGGTTTAAGGTAGATAGTACAACAGTAGTTATTATAATACAATACTACAAGTACTATAGTAATTTATCCTTTATATACATTTAGTGACTATTTCACTTAAATAATAATGTATAAACTATATTTTGATAATGATAGTTACACTTGGAAAATTACCCACTTTTACGATAAATAGACATACAAAACAGTTACGCCTTGGGAGAAGGCTACTTTTAATAGAAAATATAGGTTTTTCTGAGAAATTCAAACTTTTACAAACACTTACATGCATTTTACAAACTTACAATGGAGACATGTTCAAATGTTTTGATAACAAACCCCGACACTAAAATACTTATGAACTCACCAGCTTAATGTTGATACTCGCTTTCAAAATAACTTGTATTCTCAGGTCATCAGTAGACAGGTACCGAGACCAGCTTTTGAGAAGATGGAGCGCATTCAGGACTCATCGCTTTATTTTGACTTACATTATTTTTGGTGTCTATAAGCATATAGAACACACTTGTATTAAAATTATATATTTAATGAAATGGATGATGTTGTTGGCTTATTTACTTTTACTGTGTTGTGATACTTTACATGACGTCCTCCGCCCCAGAACGTTTCTGCCGTTCTTGGTTTTGGGGTGTAACAGTTTTGCATGTTTTGACTTCCAGAATAATTAATTTATTCAAACCTCCACAATCGGTCATACGTCGGAAGTAGGTATGAATCAAGATTGTCATGAATTGGGTTTGTAGATGGCTAAAGGTGTTTAGACATAGCAATGGTTGCTACAACGTTCATGAGTGCTCATAAGTTATGAGTATTGGAATAAACCCACGCTCACTTGTATCACTTCATGGAATTTATCTCGAGTGATCGTGAGACGATAATATCATATAAGTCTTTAAACCTAGAGATATGAGTTGTTACCTATGAGTTGGTTGTGCATTGATTGCACGTAAACGCATCCGTAACTTGATGTTATAAAACATGCCTTTGTGTACAATTCAACAAGTAATAGAACAAGCATATGAGTCGAAGTTTATCTGTTCCTTCTAGAAATAGAAGCGATATCTTGGCCCCTCGATGATTTTGTGTTGACCCATGTACCGGGCCAGGTCAGAACTAAATTGATGTGTTTAGTTAAGTTCTTTGTCAAACAAATTGAAAATCGAGAAACAACTACCAAACAATAAGTAAGACATTGTTCCATGTATTTGTCCGACTGATATCATGAGAACAGAGGACTATATAATCACTTATCTAAAATGGCGCTTCATAGTTCAACAGGGTTTTCGAGAGCTACGATTGTCCGGTTGGTTCCTGAAGTAATATAGGCAAATACAGTTATTAGACTTATCCAAGTGGGAGTCTGTTGGATACGGTGTCTAATTCCATAACTTATTTGGTAAATACTTGACCTGACCTGGCATGGTCCATTTGGGTTGCACTTAACCCAAACTATTTATGGATAATTTTATGAGAATTCTATACTTACGATTTATTAATATATTATAAGTTATAATATATTAATATAAATTCATGTTATTTAATTAGTTTTAATCTTGAATTAACTATGAATTAATTTAGTGATTAAAAGGAAGACTAATTAAATCATGGGCTATTATATTTATATGGTGTGGGCTAATACTCATTTGTTAATGGGCTAAGCTTATATGGAAGTCCATGGATGATCCATGGAGCTTTTAACCCATGGATCCTTGGAAAGGAAAAGGCATAGGTTATTAGGGTTTCACCCTAACCATGCACACTATATAAACAAGCGTATGTTACATGAAATAGCACCCTAGAGTGTGTGTGTGTGTGTGTAAGGTGTGGCCAATTTCTAAGAGTGTGTATACTCTCACATAAAGTTTTCCAAGTTTGTAGTGATTTGTGATTTCCATTTGAGGCATTCACATTATTGGTGCTTGGCTCTCAAACTCCAAGGAATCAACACTCATCAAAAGGTATGTAATTCATCTAGTTCCTTTTATGTTTAAAAGTTCCCCATGCCATGCTAGATAAGTTATAAACCTTGGAAAACAAAATTTGCATGAATTTAGAAAAACATAGATCCAAGGTTTATTAGGGCTGCATGTACACATAGGAAGTGTTAGAATGCTCAAAACCCAACAAGTACTTCTTGTGCCGTATAGGTAGTGCCTCCAGATCTTCAAAGCAAATTCGACTGCTCCTAACTCAAGATCATGTGTGGTGTAGTTGACCTTGTGTGTCTTTAGCTGTCTTGATCCATAGGTGATCACCTTACCTCGTTGCATAAGAACACAACCAAGCCCTTGGTTGGATGCATCGCAATAAACCACGAAGTCTTCTATCCCTTCTGGGAAGGATAGTATCAGTGCACTACATAAGGCTTGCTTCAGCGTTTGGAACGCTTTTTCTTGTTTTTTTCCCAGATAAAGGCCACGCCTTTCTGGTTCAATGAAGTGAGCGGTTTTGGAATCTTAGATAAATTCTGAATAAACCTACGATAATAGCAGTGAGGCCTAGAAATTGACGAATTTCTGTAGGCATCTTAGGTGCTGACCAGTTCTCAATGGCCTTTATTTTGGGAGGGTCCACATGAATTCCCTCTTCACTAACAAGGTTGCCCAAGAATTCGACTCTTCGGATCCAAAATTCGCACTTTGAGAACTTCGCGTAGAGCTTCTCTGATCATACAGTTTCTAAGATCTGACGTAAATGCTTAATATGCTTTTCCTTACTACGAGAGTAGATGAGTATGTCATCAATGAAAACAATGACAAACTGATCCAAGTAAGGATAGCATACCCTATTCATTAAGTCCATGAATACTGCGGGAGCATTAGTCAATCCGAATGGCATCACTACAAACTCGTAGTGTCCATAATGAGTTCGGAAGGCTGTGTTGGGAACATCCTCCTCCAGCACTCGTAATTGGTGATACCCGGATCTTTAATCAAATTTTGAAAAGTAGCTCGCTCCTTGAAGTTGATCGTACAAGTCGTCTATGCGAGGTAGAGGATAGCGATTCTTTACAGTAAGTTTATTCAGTTCTCAATAATCGATGCACATTCGGAACAATCCGTCCTTCTTCTTTACGAACACGATCAGTGCTCCCCAAGGCGAGAAGCTTGGTCTAATAAATCCCTTAATGAGCAGTTCGTTAAGTTGGTCAGATAGTTCCTGCATCTCAGCTGGTGCTAAGCGATAGGGCGATTTGGCTACTGGAGTAGCCCCTGGAACTAAGTTGATTCTGAACTCGACTTGGTGTTGAGGTGGTAATCCTGGTAGTTCTTCTGGAAAGATGTCGGGAAAGTCGCGCACTAATGGAATGTCCTTTAGATCTTTTGATTCTTGACTCACATCGACTATATGAGCAAGGAATGCCCGATATTCTTTTCGTAGATACTTATGGGCTTGCATGCTCGAGATGATACAAAGGTTCGCACTTGGTTTGTCGCCGTAGATCAATAAGTTTTTGCTACTCGGTAGATTTAGACAAATTGCTTTCTCGAAACACGGGATATCGACACGATGGAGGCTCATCCAGTCCATACCCACAATGACGTCGAAACTCTTGATTAACACAGGCACGGGGTCGATCGAAAACGAATAGTTATCTAGCATGAGGGTACAGCCTACGTAAATTTCGTTAGAACTCTCGGTCTTTCCATTATCCATTTCCACAACAAAGGTTTCTTTTAGTTCTTGCGGTGCTTGATTAAGTAAGTGCTTGAATTTGTGGTTCACGAAGCTCCTTTCCACCCCACTATCAAATAGAATACATGCATATGAGTTATCGAAGTGAAACATACCCGAAACCACCGTGGGGTCTGCCACGGCTTCATTGTGACCAATAGCAACTAGCCTTCCTGCTCCACCTGTATTCCCAGCCTTAGGGTAGTTTCTTTTGAAATGTCCCGTCTCACCGCACGCATAGGAGGCCTGGTGTACTCCTGTACCAGGGACCTGGGTGATTGGTGTTGGAGGTGCCTTGTAAAACTAGATAGTATGGCCCTTCCTGTCGTAGTTGGTGCAGTGTATCTCCCGATAGGGGCTGTTTTGGTGGAAATTGCACTAGGTGCACTTTGGTAAACTCCCTGCATATTGCTTCGCGGGTACTGGGGCAGCAGGGGTTTTGGTAGCACGAACAGCCTTGTTCGTTCTTGGAAGAAGATTGAGTTGATTTGCCCTTCTTTCGGTCCCGGCGCTTCCTCTTGTTGTCAATTGCTTTGGTTGGTGCTGAGACAGCCGTTGTAGTTTCTGACTTATTGTTGGAGGAGGGACCCTGTGATTGATAAGCCTTTGGGCCAATTTCTTCGTGCTATCAAAGGTTGTAGGGTTCAATGCTAGGACGTTTCCCTGATATGGGGGCACCAAACGCCAGATGTATCTCTCG
The DNA here is from genome assembly GCF_002870075.4 of Lactuca sativa. Classification (NCBI taxonomy): domain Eukaryota; kingdom Viridiplantae; phylum Streptophyta; class Magnoliopsida; order Asterales; family Asteraceae; genus Lactuca; species Lactuca sativa. The sequence goes on from NC_056630.2 coordinate 262,067,477, forward strand.
ATCTTCCTACTTTCGGTGGGGACCACATTTGGACATAGAGTCACTAGATCGTTGAATCTAGTTGTATCAACCACTACATCAAAACCTTTAATCTTAAGGCTCCAAATTTCTTCCTTGAATTTTTGGACTTTGCCCCTTGGGCAATACTCCTTCGTCATTATGTCCTTCAGTGTCTCCCAACTCTTTGCGTTAGCCACTACCAAGGAGAGTGACTTTACATGGCCATTCCACCATGTTAGGGCCCTTTCAGTGAAGGTGCAGGCAACAAACTTTACTTTGCTTCCTTCAGGACAGGATCAAATCTCAAAGATCGACTCCGTTCTTTCGAACCACTGAGACAGCACAGTGATTCCTCTAGTTCCTTTGAAGAATACCGGTTTGCACTTGATGAAGTCTTTATAGGTACACTCACATGTATGCGTTTGGCGATCACCATGGCTAGAGTTTGTAATGGTTCCAGCTCCACTGGCCCCACCAGAATTCACTTGCATCATGGTTGCGGTCACAGTTGCAGTCACAACAGCTTTGAACATCACCACATCGAACTGTAGAGGGGGTGGTAGTGGAGTTTGATTTACAGGTGGGTTTTTGTTTGGACACTTGCGATGTGGCATCTTTTAACTATAAAATATAAAATGGCAATAAGACTTCATTAGGGTTATCAAGAGAAATACAATGTCAGAAAATAATTTAATAGAGATGATCACTTAACGGAACTATATCTGTCATAATAGTTGGCATAGAAGTTACATAGGGTTTAGAAAATTCGACCTTGGAGCAGGTCTTATATCATACCAAAAGAGGGGAAATGTAACAGCATAAAAGTTTAATGGAAACAGTACTTGCTAGATAGGAATATTTACATAAAAAGAGGGTTATGTAGCGCATCTACTAAGGTTATTCCTTAAACCAAAAGAGAGGGATGACAGGACATCTTTTAGTGGCGGCGGGCACCCCATGGACGTAAATTTAAGTTAGCCAACTGGCCCTCCACGTTAAGCAGGTTCCTTTCATACACAGATAGACGGGCTCGGTTCTCAATGACATCGACTCGAGTTGTTGCTAGCTCCAGCTGTAGGGCCTCATTGTCTCTCCTAACCCTCGCATAAGCAACTTTGAGATTGCGAATGCAGTTTGTGTTGGCATCCGAGTCTGCCTCAAGCTCTATAGTTCGCTGAATGGCCGCCATGCCTAGCTCAACATTACGGGCCACTCAACGGACTACGATTGGAAGCGGCGACCCCCATTGTATGGGCAGGGCTGGCCTTGCTCGTGGCTCCACCTATACAGACACCCGACCCACATGGGCGTTGGGCCTTGGAATTCAAGCCGGGGGTTAGGATTTGGTATTGGGGCCACTTGAGGTAGGTTCTCGACTTCAGGCTATAAGTCGGCCTCTTCGGTAAATTGTTCTGCGAAGTCATCGTCCAGGGGAATCTCATAGTTTTCTTCAGGCTCATCCTCTAGCCATCCCACATTCTCCTGATTGGGAAGGTATGGGTCTCCTGGAAGATGGAAGCCATCCATGGAATCTACACTAGAAAAGGGATAAAAGATTGTTAATAGACGTCGTAATCTAATGATACTTATAGGGGAGTGATCCTTATTAGTTATTTCTATAAGTAAGTAGTGCATACCAGCAGTATATAATTTCTGAGATAAGATAGACCTTCGAATAAATGACCAAACTCTAAGTCCAAAACCAAACAAGGAACAGGAAGTAAAGCGATAGTCATAAATTCTAAGTCTATAGATTCTTTAATTATATTATAACTTTAGCATATGTGCTACATACTCATAGACCAATTAATAAGATTCTTTAGTTTTCACATAATTGAATAGTAGTACAAAATACTCCTATAGTATTTTTAGTTGCTTTTATGTTCTCGCTGAGTCTTTGTGGATAGTTGGTAAGTTTTTAGACTTGTTGCAACATCACAACCATTCTTGGGCATATGCTAATCACTTCTCAGACTGACATAGTTTATTAGGCTTTGTAATTCCCAAAATTGACCATACATCCCCAAGTCTACTTGTGCTTGTTGGATAAGGTGTCTAAGTCCATAACTATTTCTGGTAAATACTTGACCCGACCCGGCATGGTCCATTTGGGTTGCATGGCACCATGCAATTGGATAAACTAAATGAGAGAAATAATGCATATGGTTTATTAATATATTATAAGTTCTAATATATTAATAATATTATTTAATTAGTTTTGATCAAGAATTAATTTAGAATTAATTAAGTGATCAAAAGAATAACTAATTAAATATTTCGGTAGATTATGTAAATCTTCCATATCTTATATAGTGGGCTAGAAGGCTCCATCGATTATCAAGTAGGGTTCCACCCATAGGATGCTCCATGGATGCTCCATGGAGTTAACCCATGGATTGAGAAATGAAGACTCATGTTACATTAGGGTTTTACCTAATGCAACACACTATATAAGGACCATGCCTCTCCCCAAAATCGGATACACTAGTGATACACTAGAGAAACAAGAGGGCTTGGCTGATTTGAAGTGTGTTAGAGTATTCTCTCAAGTTTATACTTTGCATTTGGTGTTGTGTGAAGCGTTTGAGGCATCGCACTTGAGGTGCTAGGCTCACAAGGTTTCAAGGAACACTTACAAAAACAAGGTATGTAATTCTTTCTATTATTCAATTTATAATTGTTCCCCATGTATGCTAGATAGGATCATAGCCTTGGAAATAAACTTTGCATGATAATTAGACAAACGTAGACCCAAGGTTATTAGGTTTGTATGTACACTTAGGAAGTGTTAGAATGCTTAAAACCCAATAGTGGTATCAGAGCCTAGGCTTGTTTGTTTGTTATTTGTGCTAAATAGTTGAAAAAGTCGATATTTTTGCAATCTGACTGATGAACTCGCCGAGTCCATGGGGGGACTTGTCGAGTTCATGTGATTCTTCAACCTAATCGCCGAGTAGGTTCGTGCACTCGGCGAGTAGGAACCTCAAAATGCAGATTTTCGACTTTAGTTCCTGGAAATGGACTAGAAACATTACCCTAAACTGTTTTGGTACTTGAAAACTTGTTTTAGATGGGTAATGTCTTTACTAATCCATTTACAACAACTAGTTATCAAAATTACAAAGTTTTAAGTGTAATTTTTGATTCATGAAAGTGTTCATATTCATGTTCTTGATCTTATGATGTTTAAATGATCATAGGAATTATGTGTAACCTATGTGGTAGATTAATTCTTAATCATTATGTGTTTTAATGGAGTCCATAACTTGTCCTCAAGTTATGGAAAACCAAAAGTCACTTTGTTTAAAAACCATTAAAAGAACACATGGGTTATAAAAATGAAGAGTCTTCATTTTTAATACCCTAATAAACTCATAAGTTACAATAAATGAAAAGTTTTGAAAGTTTACAAAACTTGCCCTCAAGTTTTGGAACAAGTAAAGTCTTGATTAAAACTTTAGTTCCAACCCTTAGAAATTTAAAAGTTAAAATTCAACCCTTATACTTATAATATTATAAGTTGATAATATATATATATATATATATATATATATATATATATATATATATATATATATATATATATATATATATATGTATAAGATCAAAGTCGTCTTACTGCTAGTACGCCTCATTCACGAAGCCGATCTATAAGGTGGGTATAAGGTTGTTGCCTATAAAATGGCAACTTAATGGGTGTCCACTCTCACCCACCGCTTGCTTGACTGGTGGAGGGTCGTTAGCCGAACGGGTAGGACAAGGACTTATAAATTCTCATTAAAAGTATGATGAATATTATAAAGTAACTAAATGTTTTATTAAATTCCCAATCTTAGTTACTTTAGGGAAAATGTGAATAAGTTGATAATCCATTAAATTACACTTTACACTTTGTTTAAGTCGTTGGTGGAGCGTGTTTGGTTAACCGGCACACTAACTTGGACTTAACAAGGTAGGTAAAGGGTGAGTTAATATTTATCATAGTATCGATGGAGTGTGTGTGGTTAACCGGCACATCGATTGAGGGGTAATTTATTAAGGGTACAAGTAATTTGCATGGTTACTTCACACCTCGTTTGTTGATCCTCGACATCCCAGTCACAAAACTTAGAGGGCACACTCGAGATTGAAACATGCCTTTGAAAAGTTCATTGAATCTCAAAAGAATCTAGGAGTTTCTAAGAACCAAATTAAATATTTTAATATTTCAAATTTGGTGGAAATTGGTGAATCGTCATTCACCTACCTTTCAAATATGTTATTACTTAGATTACAACATACCTCTTCTAAGTATAATATATTATGATTGGGTCCTAGCCTTAATACTACATTTAGGTGTTTTATTAAGGACTATCTCTATTTCTAAAGTAAAGTTTTCTTCTCTTCAGATGTCTACAAACACTGCTGCTTCTGGCTCTAATCCTAACGGCTCCTTTTCTCTTATGAATTTGTGTGGGAAAGTCACTTTTGATGGATCCAACATTAATGAATGGATCAGAAACATCCGAATGATTACCCGCTACGAGGACAAAGAATATGTCCTCGATAAGGAGCTTAAGGAGATTGATGAGACAGTTGCTACTCCTCAAGAAATCGCTGACTTTAGGGCACATGAAAGGGATGCCACCAAGGTGGCATGCATCATGATGGCCACTATGACAGCCGATCTCCAAAAGTCCTACGAGGACTACTACCCTTTTGAAATGCACCAAGATTTGATGGAAAGATACCATCAAAGTGCATGACAAGAGAGGTATGAAATCATCTCCTCCATGATAACAACCCGAATGAAGGATGGAGAACCCATCACGGGCCACATGCAGAAAATGCAAAGATTTGTAGACGGCTTGCTGAAGCTTAATGTGAACTTCCCCGAGGAGCTAGCAATAGATATTATTTTGCACTCCTTACCTTCATGTTATGATCAATTCCGCATGACATACCACATGAACAAGGAAGAGGTCACTCTCAGCAAACTTCAAGGACTCTTAAAGACCGCGGAAAGTGGTCTTAAGGGTAATGCGGTTGTTACTACTCCTACTCCTACCAACTCCGCCCCTGTCTTGGCAATCGGGAAAGGACGAGGGAAGAAGAGAAAGGGTTCTTCGAAGGGTACCAAGGTTAGGACCCTTGATGGCTCTTCTTCAAGTGGAACCAAGAAAGGTTTCATCACTCCTTCTTCTAACCCAATAGAGGTTGAATGCTTCTATTGCCATGAAAAGTCACATTGGAAGCGGAACTGCCCAAAGTACCTGCAAGATGTGAAGGATGGGAAAGTTAAAGCCAACCATGAAGGTACTTACACTATCTTATCTAATAACTCACCCCATTCTAATTCTTGGGTCCTTGATACCGGTTGTGGTATTCATATCTGTTCTGATTTACAAGGACTAAGAAGAAGTGAGAATGTGGAGCAAGGAAGAACAAACTTGATCATGGGAAACAGGAAATCTTCACTTGTCACCAAGATTGGAGTTTATACTTTATCACTAAGTAGTGGGTTTAGTTTAGATTTGAATAAGTGTTTTTATTTGCCAGAAAGGGCAAGAAATATTATTTCCTTTCATGCGTTGTATAAACAAGGTTTCACCTTTTCATTTGATAATGAAGTTGGTTCGATTAACGCTTTCTTTAATAATGTTCTTTATTTTAAAGCATTACCTTGTGATGGCGTGTATGAAACAGTATCTGTGGTTGATAAATTAGGAAATAATGTATTGTGTATTGATTCTGTTAATAATAATAACTTGGATAAAGCATCATTATGGCATTGTCGTCTTGGACATATAAGCAAGAAACGCATAGGCCAACTCCAAAAGGATGGAGTCTTGGAGTCATTTGACCTAAAGTCTGATGATAGTTGCGAATCATGTTTACTTGGAAAAATAACAAAGTCACCCTTCACAGGTTCTTGTGAGAGGGGTGAAGGTTTGTTGGATCTTGTACACACGGATGTGTGTGGACAATTCAAACATGCCACAAGGGATGCTAATCGTTATTATTTGACTTTTACTGATGATTACAGTAGATATGGATATGTCTACTTAATCAAGCATAAGTCAGAGACTTTTGAAAGGTTTAAGGAATTTAAACAGGAAGTCGAGAATCAATTGGGCAGGAACATTAAGATGGTTCGATCCGATCGAGGTGGTGCGTATCTTAGTTCAGAGTTCCTCGACTATCTTAGTGAATGTGGGATTGTCTCACAATTGACACCTCCCAGGACACCACAGTTGAATGGTGTGGCTGAGAGGCGTAATAGAACCTTGATGGATATGGTTCATTCCATGATGAGTCGAGCTTCGCTACCAATCTCATTATGGGGGTATGCCTTAGAGACTGCCACCCATATTCTTAATCTAGTCCCTACAAAGAAAGTTGCCAAAACTCCTCACGAGATGTGGACTGGTAAAGTACCTAAACTAGACCACATCAAGATTTTGGGTTGCGAGGCTTTTGTGAGGCGCGAGTCTCATGATAAGCTAGAATCCCGAGGTGAGAGGTGTATTTCCATCTGCTACCCACAAAGGTGCTATGGCTACCTCTTCTACAGACCTATTAATAATGAGGTCTTTGTAGCAAGAAGAGGAGTCTTTCGAGAGAGAGAATTTATAAGCCAAGGAGACAGTGGGAGGCAAATTTACCTTGAAGAACTTCAAGAGTCAAGTGGTGAAGGAATTTCAAACCCTAGCCCTCAACTTGAGGAGGAAACTCCTGTTGAGACAATTGACGAGTCTGTACCTCTGAGGCATTCCACGAGAGTTAGGAATGCACCTGAGCATTACTATGGTTTCCATATTACGGCAGAAGGTGAGACACTTATTAGTGATGAGACACTAGTAGGTCTGGATGAACCTAACAGCTACGCGGAAGTAATGGCAGGCCCCGAGTCGGCAAAATGGAAAGAGGCTATGGATAGCGAGATACAATCCATGTATGACAATCAAGTTTGGAACTTGGTTGAGAATGTACCAGGTCGTAAGACTGTAGGGTGCAAATGGATCTTCAAGAAGAAGACCAACATGGATGGTAATGTACACACTTTTAAGGCTCGACTGGTTGCAAAAGGCTTCTCTCAAATTCCTGGAGTGGACTATGATGAGACCTTTTCTCCAGTAGCCAAGATTAAGTCTATTAGGGTTATGTTAGCCATAGCTGCATTTCATGACTATGAAATTTGGCAAATGGATGTCAAAACCGCTTTCCCTAATGGAAAGTTGACTGAAGATGTTTACATGAGTCAGCCAGAAGGTTTTGTTAGCAACGAGTACCCTAATAGAGTGTGTAAGCTTGAGAAATCCATTTATGGATTAAAGCAAGCACCTCGCAGATGGAATCTTTGCTTTGATGAAAAGGTCAAGGAATTTGGCTTTTCTAGGAGTGAAGATGAATCTTGTGTTTATGTCAAGGCTAGTGGGAGTATAGTTAGCTTTTTGGTATTGTATGTGGATAACATACTACTCATAGGAAATGACATCCCAACTCTGCAGGAAGTTAAGTCCTGCCTTGGGAAGTGTTTTTCTATGAAGGACCTAGGAGAAGCTGCCTATATTCTAGGGATAAGGATTTTGAGAAACCGGAGTAAAAGACTAATTGGAATTAGTCAAAGTACATACTTGGACAAGGTGTTATAGAGATTCAGCATGCAGAACTCCAAGAAAAGAGAGTTACCCATCCAGAGTAACGCCAGATTGAGTAAGACACAAATCCCAAGTACTGAGGCTGAGATAGCAGAAATGAGTCAAGTACCTTATGCTTCTGCAGTAGGGTCGATCATGTATGCTATGACGTGTACTCGACCTGATGTAGCCTTTGCCTTGAGCATGGTTAGCAGGTATCAGGGGAATCCTAGAAGGCACACTGGACTGCGGTAAAGAATATCCTCAAGTACCTACGGAGGACTAAGGACTGGGTCCTTACCCTCGGTGGGGGTGATGACATGAGAGTTGTAGGGTATAGTGATGCTAGCTTCCAGACTGATAGGGATAATTTCCGCTCTCAGTCAGGCTGGCTCTTTACCTTAAACGGAGGAGCAATCACTTGGAAGAGTTCCAAGTAGGAGACAGTGGCTGATTCCACTTGTGAATCAGAGTATATAGCAGCGAGCAAGGCAGAAAAGGAGGCAATATGGCTAATGAACTTCATTGGAGACCTTGGAGTTGTACCAACTATAAAGGAGCCCATGGAAATTTTCTGTGATAGTGAAAGTGTGGTTGCCTTAGCCAAGGAACCAAGGGATCACGGAAGATCCAGACACATCAACAGAAAATATCATTTTATCAGACATCACATAGAAGAGGGAATCCTCGTGGCAAAGAGGGTATCATCGGATGAGAACCCAGCAGATCCCCTCAAGAAGGGACTGAGTAGGGTTAAGGATATCTAGCATGCTCGGAGCATAGGGCTGAAGGATGATATGAGTTTTAGTAGTTAGATAAATTATGAAATTTGTAAAGTGTAATTGACATTAGATGATGAATAAAAGGTGTTTTATTTATGAGTAAAGTGTTGCTATCTCTTGTCGATCGTTTACTATATTTCGTTTGCATGTTTTGACTTCCAGAATAATTATGATTGGTATATCATATTATTCTAACCTCCACAGTCGGTCATATGTCGGAAGTAGGTATGAATCAAGACTGTCATGATTGGTTGCAGAGGTCTAAGGCGTTGGACATGGCTACAACAATCATGAGTGCTCATAAGTTCTGAGCATTGGACTCAACCCACGCTCACTAGAATCACTTCATGGAATTTTATCTCGAGTGATCGTGACATGGTAATATCATATAAGTCTTCAAACCTAGAGATATGATTTGTTACTTACGAGTTGGTTATGCATTGATTGTACGAAAACGCATTGGTAACTCGATGTTATAAAACGTGCTTTTGTGTGCAATTCAATGAGTGGTAGAACAAACATATGAGTCAAAGTTTATCTGTTCCTTCTTGGATTAGAAGCTGATATCTGGGCCCCTCGATGATTTTGTTTTGACCTATGTACTGGGCCCGGTCAAAACTAAGTTGATGTGTTCAATTAAGTTCTTTGTCAAACAAATCGGAAATCGGGTAACAAACTGCTGGACAATAAGTAAGACATTGTTCCATGTATTTGTTCGGCTGATATCTAGAACAGAGGATTATATGATCACTTATCTTAAATGGCGTATCAACATCTTCTCAGTTCCGAGAGACCTTGAAAGAGCTACGATTGCCGATCGGTTCCTGAAGTATTGTAGTTATAGTTATTAGACTTATCCAAGTGGGAGACTGTTGGATAAGGTGTCTGAGTCCATAACTATTTCTGGTAAATACTTGACCTGACCCGGCATGGTCTATTTGGGTTGCATGCCACCATGCAATTGGATAAACTAAATGAGAGAAATAACACATATGGTTTATTAATATATTATAAGTTCTAATATATTAATAATATTATTTAATTAGTTTTGATCAAGAATTAATTTAGAATTAATTAACTGATCAAAAGAATAACTAATTAAATATATCGGTAGATTATGTAAATCTTCCATATCTTATATAGTGGGCTAAAAGGCTCCATGGATTATCAAGTTGGGTTCCACCCATAGGATGCTCCATGGAGTTAACCCATGGATTGAGAAATGAAGAGTCATGTTACATTAGGGTTTTACCTGATGCAACACACTATATAAGGACCATGCCTCTCCCCAAAATCGGATACACTAGTGATACACTAGAGAAACAAGAGGGCTTGGCCGATTTTGAGTGTGTTAGAGTATTCTCTCAAGTTTATGCTTTGCATTTGGTGTTGTGTGAAGCATTTGAGGCATCACACTTGAGGTGCTAGGCTCACAAGGTTTCAAGGAACACTTACAACAACACGGTATGTAATCCTATCTATTATTCAATTTAGAATTGTTCCCCATGTATGCTAGATAGGATCATAGCCTTGGAAATCAACTTTGCATGATAATTAGACAAACATAGATCCAAGGTTATTAGGGTTGCATGTACACTTAGGAAGTGTTAGAATGCTCAAAACCCAACAGTGCTGTCCAACAATCATAATACTTTTGTTCTGTTCTAGTATGATACTGACCCTAGTATGAATGCATGTTTGTATACTTTTAGTAAAATACTTGTATATATTTTTAAAAGTATAATTCTTGGTCAAAGTGTTTTAATACCATTGTATTTATAGTTGTATATCTTTTATGAGTGTATATACTCAGTTTACTATAAAAAATGCTCTGATACCAATCTGTCACACCCCCAAACCGAATTGGCGGAAACATTCGGGGGTGGTGGACGTCATGTACAGTATCATAACAAAGCATAATAGTAAAATAAGCAACATCCATTGCATTAATAGATTAATTATATACATGTGTGTTCTTTAGTAAAGTTTTAAATGACACCAAAAATACATAAACAAAATAATGACGAGTCTTGAATCCTCTCCATACTTCAAAAGCTACATGGGTGTACCTGTCTACTGGTTCCCTGAGAATACAAGTTATTTTGAAAGAGAGTATTAGCATAAAATGCTAGTGAGTTCATAAGTATTTAGTGTCATTTAATAATTAAAGACCTCAAAATGTTTATATTAAAACCTTGAAAAGTTTGTAAAGTTTTCCCTGAAAATCCTATATTTCCTGCTTATAATGAAAAATGGCCTTCTACCCAAGCCCCGAATGTTTACATGTTTGTTCTCATAAAAATGTAATGTTTGCAAATCTACTTGGATAGTATGGAAAATTATAGTAGTACTTTATATCTGTATAAAAGCATGTTTTGTCATTTATTGCTATCTTCTATTAGTAAAATAGTATGTTTTAATCCAACAGTACCACTGCTGTATAATGAAGTGGAAAAATGAGATTTCCTAATCCTATTAAATGAACAATACACATTGGGGAGTCTTGTTGTCTTTAACACCGGTTTGGTTAATTAAAGATTTGAAATGTGATGTAATTGTAACCATGCTGATCGACGGCTGAATACACGACGAGCTTTTGGTGTCGAAATAGTGAGGTAACATTTTGTCACCCCTTGGCCTTACCGGTTGGGACTGTAGCTAGCATTCGGGGTATGGGAATGTCTGTCCCATATAGATGTATACACATAATTTATGCTCTACCTCCAGGAGACTCTGGTTACAAATGTGATACAACAATGTAATGTTGTATCATGAAGTAGTATTTCACATTCTTGTTATCATGTACGTTCTTTCTATACGTGTAGATATATGTATATGTATAAGTTCTTCCCTGTTCTTGTATATGTATATGTATGTGTACATGTTCTCTTCCGTTCTTTGTATATGTATATGTTCTCTTCTGTTCTTTTTATATGTTCTCTAAACTATACCTATTATAGTTTACTAGCAAATTTATTTTGTTCTCGACTTATAGAAAGGAGTCAGTTGTTCTGTTAGAACAATTGAGTTAAGTATACTTTTTAAAGATAAATTTTTATATTCATATACGCATTTAGAATGTATAACTATGAGTTAATCGAGAATCGGACTAGTGTATCCTACCCTAAGCCCACAACCAAACAAGGAACAGGAATCAAGGTTATCAGCAATAGTCCTAAGTCCATTAAAGCATACTTATACACTAACACACAAATGAATATTTTTTTGAACGTAAAAGAGTTTGATAAGAGTTTAAAAGTATTTACAAAAGAATTTAGCTATAAAATCTAACAATATTTTAAAAGTAGTTTAAAAATGAGTTGAATTGAGATAATTGAAAAGTATATAAATGTTTATACTAACACAATTTAATTGTGTTCAACTTCTATTCCCCCCCCCCTCCCCTAAAAACATTTAAAACATTTAAAGGTTGATTACAGGGGTATGAACTCACCTGAAATGAGTGGTTTGAATGAGAGATCGATATGGGATGCGAAGTGTCAAGTGAAGTCTCGAACACAAACGAATCCTATTTAGCATGTAATAACACATATATGCATCAAATTAGGGTATAACACGACTAGTTATTATAGGAAACCACCCTAGGGACTTGGAAACACTTGAAACTAAGTGTTAGAATCATATGTGATTGAATGAGGGAGGTTCACGACCACACTAAGGTGTGTACGCCTATGGGTGTACGACCCATGAGGTCCACGGCCACACTAAGGTGTGTATGGCCATGGGTGAAACGGGCATCATTGGAAATGTGTTCAATTGATCTATCACACAAAGTAAGGACCATAGGTAAACATAGTGTGCATGCTTGGAGCATGGGATAAGTATTGTTTCAATTCAAGTGTAAGTTGATTATCCAAAACATTATGCAATGAATAATGTGTAATCGATATGTTGACTAAATAAAAGTTGTTTTATTTATACTCAAAAGTTTGAGACCATATTGGATTCGATTATTCTTGTGTTTCACTTCGCATGTTTTGGGTTCCCGAATAATAAGATTATTCAAACCATCCACAATCGATCATACTTTCATGTAGGTATTGATGCAAGACTGTCATGAATCTGACTGTAGATTGTCTGAAGTGTCTTAGACATAACAAAAGTTTGATGCAGTGTTCATGAGTGCTCCCTGAAATAAGATTTGAGTATTGGATTAAACCCACGCTCACGTGAATCACTTCATAGATTATATCATGGGTGATTATGAGTGGATAATATCTTATATTATTGAAACGGAGATGTGTGAGTTGTAATTTACAAGCTGGTTGCACATTGATAATATGTAAATGCACAAGTAACTTGGTGTTATAAAACATATTGTTGTGTGTGATTTGATGAGTAGGTACAATGGAGGAATATATGATCCCTTATCTAAAGGATGCATTACTGATAAGATCAAAGTTGACATTGGCTTTTGAAAGCAACAATTGCTAATCAGATTATGAAGTCATATTTTCAAAATAGTTATTAGACTTATCCAAGCAGGAGACTGTTGGATTAGGTGTCTAAGCCCATAACTATTTGTGTATGTATTTGACCCGATTATGAGCATAGTCCTTTTGGGTTGCCTTCACCATAACAACTGATAGGATGAATTAAGGAGAAAGAGGATTAATTATGATTTATTAAAATATTATATGAATAATATATTAAATGATAAATCATATTGTTTAATTAAAATTGATCAAGAATTAATTTAGAATTAATTTTGTGGTCAAAAGAGATTAATTAAATAAAGGGGACTAATACTGTAATTATAAGATAGTTACAAAGTTGGGCTTAGGATCCATAAGGAAGTAGTGGACGAATTCTATATGAGAGTCCATATAGAAATCGTCCAAAGGGCCTTCTAGAAGGATCTTTGGGCTGCTTAAGGAATAAGCAACTGGATTAGGGTTTCCTAGTTGATAACCCTACAAGCCTAACTATAAAAGGAACCCTTAAGGCCACCAAATTCATGCCTAACCCTATCTAGAGTACCTTGGACGAATTTTGTGCCTCCTCCTCCCTCTCATAAGTCATCTTGTTGCTAATGGTGTTTGTGACTCCATTAGAGGTGTAACACTTGGGGCACTAGGCTTTCAGAAATCAAGATCATGGTGGTTTGTGATTGTTATTGCTACATAATAGTCAAGGTAATATTCCTAACCCTAATTATATTTGATTTTCAGATTTGTATGCTAGTCAATTAGGGTTTATGAGTTTTTGATGATTATTGCATGTACAACTAGATAAACTAGATCCAAAGCTTTAGGGTTTGCATGTGCACCATAGGATTGATGTAATGCTCAAAACCCATCAAATTTTGCTAGGTACCAGTCGAATCCCATGGAACCTCAACTTACAGCTGTAAAGAATGTCTTTAACTATCTCAACAACACAGTTTCATTGGGTTTTCTAGTACCCTTCGGAAACAGGGTTTTTCATTCAAGCGTTTTCAGATGCAGACTTGGGTGGTGGTCAACTTGATCGAAAAAGCACAAGTGTTGGATGTCAACTTTTGGATGCAAAGCGTGTGAGATGGCTATCAAAGAAACAAACCTATGTTTTGATTTCCACAACCCTTCACTATCACTTTATCAAAGATCATGTTGAAGATGGCAACATTGAATTTCACTCTGTAAAGACCACAGACCAGCTTGCTAATATATTCACCAAACATTTGGATGAGAAAAAATTTCTAAGCATTTTGTTGGGATTAGTAATGATTGATGCAAGTGCTGTTCCAAGCCTACCTTCGTCTTAAATTTAATCTGTGTTGACTACTCGCTAACTGATTCATAAGTTACTGTTTACCATTTAACATTCAACATGCTTCATTTTTGACATTCCTCTGAATGATTCAGAACACTCTTCGTTAGTCAAGAAACCAAATCATGTCGATGAATTATATCTTTCTGTCCGTACTTTACACTTCGCTTGTCTATTACATATTTCGTTTCAAAAACAAAAAACACCAAAAAGAGTTTCTTATTTTTGTTAGTTCATTTCAAAAATTGAAACATCAAAAAGATTTTCGTATTTTTGTTATTTCGTTTCAAAAACAAAAACACCAAAAAGATTTTCTTATTTTTGTTATATCATTTCAAAAACAAAAACACCAAAAAGATTTTACTATTTTTGTTATTTCAATTCAAAAATAATAATTTTGAAAAAGATTTTTGTTTTTTTGTTATTTTCTTTTCAATTACAAGAAGCCAAAAATATTTACATATCTTTTTTGTTAGATCACTTGTTTTTGTGTCACACCCCAAAACCGGAACGGCATAAACGTTCTGGGGTGGATGACGTCATGTCAAGTATCACAACACATGCATTATAGTAATCAAAGTACAACAAAACATTACATTAATAGTATTAGTTTTACATGGTTTACATTACAATACATCAAAGTAATACAAGTAAATATAATAAGTACAACATGGTACTAAGCTATCTTCATCAACAGCTCCAGGGATGTACCTGTCTAATGTTGTCCTGAGAATACAAGTTATTTGAAAAGCGAGTATCAGCATTTTTTCAAATGCTCGTGAGTTCATAAGTATTTAGTCTCATTTTATCCAAATAACTTTAATAAAAGTGGTAGTTTTAGAGTATCCATTACATTAGTGTCTTTTCCAGAAAATCCTATATTTTCTTTAATAAAAGCAGTCTTTTACCAAGACTGGACGAAGTTATGTGTTAAAAAGGTAGTTTTCCCTTAATCGCTATCATTATCAAAATACAGAATTTGATTATTAAAGAAAGCAAGAGAAATCAGGGAAATAACATATGCCTCAGCAGTGAACGCTGCTGACTAAGACAACGGAATCATAGACTCCAGGAGAGTATCGAACAAACGACACGCCTGGCTCAGTCTAACAAAGAGAGACACAGACCCCAGACGGTACCAAATGAAAGGTACGACTAGTAAGGTCTAAAAACAGAGGATACAAACCCCAAACATTATCAAATGAAAGATACAGCTAGTAAGGTCTAAAAACAGTGAATACAGACCCCAGACAGTATCAAATGAAAGACACAGCTAGCAAGGTCTAAAAACATAGGATACAGACCCCAGACAGTATCAAATGAAATATACAGCTAGTAAGGTCTAAAAACAGTGAATATAGACCCCGGACAGTATCAAATGAAAGATACAGCTAGCAAGGTCTAAAAAGCAGTGTGACTCTGAGAGTAGGTTTCCAGCATACAGTGTAAATTGCTGGTAAAATACCGTTACCTTAAGGCCATGAATTATAAGGTAACCTTGGATACTCGTAACCATACTAACCGACACTAGAGTACCTGACCCCCTGCAAGCGTCTATAAAATGTGACATTTGTCACCCCTTGGCTTGGTAGGTCGTGGAATGTAGCTAGCAGTCAGGGTGCGGGGGTGTCAATCCCATATAGATCTATACACACAATGTCCGCTCTCCCTACAGGAGACTCTGATTACCAAGTAGACGAAGGAGAAGGCTGTGTCCCGAAGATGCATCCCAAATAGTGGGTAGTGTGTTTCCAATATAAGTATTGAACTAGAGGTAGAGACTCATAACTGAACTGACTAGAGTAAACCTATATGTCTATACTCGTATACATAATATATAACTAATGAACCAAACAACCTTCGGACGGCCATCCGATCCGACCAGACCACATCTCAAGGAAGAAAAGGAAATAGGGCGGACGAGCCTTCCTAAGTCTTTCAATCATTATTTATATGCATCTATACAAGCACATGCATACGTCTAACTACGTGTGAGTGTTTAACAAGCAAGAGTGGTTCTTCAAGTAGAGGCGTCAATGAGTGAAGTAGAAGCAGCTAACAAGTGAAGTAGGAGCGTCTAACAAGTATAAGCGTATCACGAGGTAGAAACGACAACAAGTGAAGTAGGAGCGTATCGAGTATAAGTGAAGTAGAAGCGATATCAAATATAAGTGAAGTAGAAGCGTATCACTAAGTAAGAGTGTAAACAAGTATAAGCGTTTAACTAAGTAGAAGTATCAACTAAGTAAAAGGATAACAAGGCAGTGGTATATAACGAGTGGGGTATCAAAACATGGAAGAAAAACTTTATACTTAAGAAAATCACGACTGGGTATTCCTTTGTAAAATAAGTTTGAAACACTTTAGAATTCCTTTGGAAACCTTTCATAAATCAGTTTTAAATGAAACTTTGATAAAACAATATAATTAAGAGATTTGAACAAGTGGGAACATTTTAGAAAACCATTTACAGTATCAAACTCGGTAAAACAGTTAACAGTGTGGTAAATCCTTGTGCATGCGGGTTATCAATCACATGTGATTGATATGATAACTGGCATGTTTAACTTGTATCCCCCCCTAGAAAACATGTAGAAACATTTAAAAGGTTCATTTAGGGGTATGAACTCACCTGGTGTAAGTGGATCCGACGAAGGTGCCGGTTGGGTGCTCGGTGTCAAGTAAAGACTTGGACACACTTAATGACCTATTTAACATATGATAACATATGTTCACACACAATTAGTACATTTAATACTAAGTAAACAAGTATATGCACTCTAAGGAGCGGAAAACACTTTGGTTAAGTGTTTGGGGTGTCCCGGGTAACATTTAAGGGTGTGAATGGCTTAGGAATGGAGTTTACTCTCCAAGAGTAAACTCTCCATATAGTGTTTATGGCCCTAGGACAACTCCCCATGAGTTTACGGCCGTAAACTAATGGTGAGAGGGTTCTAGGATGTTTAAAGGCTTTATCTTGATCGTGGAATTTTGCTAAGTCCAAATCCAAAAGGTATGAATGGTTTAAGTCCCTTATGGGAGTTCACGGCCGTGAACTCCTATCCTCTTGATTTTATGGAAGTTTAAGCCCTTGATTTAATCGTAGTGATTTATAATGAAGTATAAGGCCATTGGGGGGGGGGGGGTTAAACCAACATTTGCCATGGTTTGGGGGTGTTTACGGCCTAAGCATGTGCTTGGGCCGTAAATTCTATTTTACCCCTCAAATCTATGTGTTTAATTGTTCTAAACCGGAAATAGCAAGTCCCTAATTTATGTCTTAAGCCTAAGGGTGGTTTGGGAGTGTTTGAAACTTGTTTTAACAAGTTTAGAGGGTGTTTACGGCCTAACCATGTGCTTGGGCCGTAAACCCTCTTTTATGCTTTAAAATTTGTTGTTTTATGGTGCAAACACTCCTAGGCTAAATCCCCAATTATTTTCCAAGCTTTTAGGGACAAATTTGGGTCATTTTGGCCTCTTTTTAGGGGTTTACGGCCTAAGGAGGATCTTAGGCCGTAAACTCCAATTTAACAGCTTATAAGGTCGATTTTTGGGGTATAATCATAAGTCATGATGTTTAGAATAGGTTAGGGTAAAGAGACTTACGTTTTGGAGGCGGAAATTCGCGGTTTTGAGTCGAAAACGGACTTTATGAGAGAGAGTATAGAGAGAGAGTGAAAAGGGGTGGAATGAAGTCCATTCCCACTTATATATGGGTTGGAGTTGGAGCTCAGTGGCAATCTACCCGATACTGCCGTTATACGGGGCTTTTGGTCGCACCCGATTTAGTGGTCGTAATAAAATTTAACTTTCTCCAAAATAATATGGAAATATAAATTACGCTTTTACTTTATTTTATTACGACGAATAACGACTTAGAATATAAATAAATAAAACGTTTATTTATTTTACGAACTCAAATTAACGGAACTTTTATAAAATGGAATATTCTGTTAACTGTAACGGGGTAATGTAACGGAATAAACTTTGGGTTGTCACATCATCCCCCCGTTAGAGGGAATTTCGTCCCCAAATTCAGGTTTACACAAGGAAGTAGGTATGAATGATAGAGGCAGGAGGGTACTTCCTATTCGGTTTGTCCTCGCATTCCCAAGTGAACTCTGGTCTATGTTTGTCATTCCAACAAACCTTCACCTACGGGATGCAGATTCCGTCTCGTGTAGTTAGTAGGTTCCGACTGGTGTATCTACGAGGTTAGGTTTCTTAATGGTTTCTATCAAGATGTGTGGGATACGAAGAGTGACGTCGGGTAAACACATATCAAGTCTAAGGAGTGGATCGATCGGGTGTGAAACTTGTGGAATATCCGAAAGTAGTAGTGGTCTGACGAGGGTTGGACCAATCTCCGTAAAGGATCTCGGGTGGTCCTAAGCTCTCGGAAGGGTAGAGCTTTTCAGTACCTAGAACACAGTGTACTTCTATGGCAAGATCATCACTGGCGTGATCGCCATTCCGAAGTTCCTAACGTTCTCTCCCATACTGGCAGTGTAGTCCTTCAGGCTGGTTCTTAGGAAGCTCGGGTTGTCCTTGGTTTCGCGTTTTCCTGTCAATTGGCTTTTAGAGGCTTTCTAGGTCATCGAATGGGTTGTGTGACTACGGTTTTCTGTTTGTTGTAGAGTGTTTATCTCAAGCTCGTGCAAAATGAACCTGCACAATGAATCTTGAGATATTCCCAACGGAAACCCTCAAGGTCAGGGAGATAGGGTTTCACTAGATGAGTGTTGGACTATCTCGGGAGGTGGTTCTACTATTTCTGCGTGAGATAGTATTCGTGGAACACCTAATAGTCCAATGAATCTCTAAGACTTTGGTTTATTCTAGTGCGGAAAGCGCATGCTCCTGCATAACCCCTCGACTAACACCAAGGCTGGTGTTAATTCTATAATCTCTTCGAGATCTGGGTCATGAGGCTTAACGCAACTACTTTCGCACTTTGATCAAGTATTCTTGGCTGCGGAGGTTATCCTGTGGTTCTCGGTATTCTAGTGTTTACTTCAGAGAATGAAGTTTATCGTCTACAAGGCGACGACGATTTCCTCCATGCGAGAGGGCGGAGGATCTTAGGCACTACTAGTCTGTAACAGGGTGGACGAAGTCCCTGAGTAGTGCGGGCATCTACTGCAACTTATCTTCCGAAGGTTCTGAGTTTTCCCGGTCTAGGTCAAATCTACTGAGTATAGGGTTCCCATCACTCGGAACTTTAATCTCCTTACTAACTGAGGGTGTTAGCTACTATGTGGGCTTAACCGGTATGACAACAAATTTCGGATTTGTGGTCATTATAGTAGCTCAACCCGCAGTGGTTCTCTTGACTCCAACTCCTATTTTATGGAATAGGATGAAGGGCTTTACTATGAGGTTCGTGGTAGAGCTCATACTTGGCTTAACCACTAATACTTGGTGTATGCAGGCCGTATATAATTGAGGTCGGCAGGATGTTCAGTTGTGCGACTCCACCCCAGACTCACAACCCAACGAGGAACAGGGAGTAGGGAGTAAGCACACATCTTAAATCTTTTTGATCTCAACTATGTACCACCTTTATGCATATACCCGGTTATAGTGCTCAGTCCCATGAGTTCTATCCTCTGGGTTCACGAACCTGATGTGCGAGGTGCGAAGGGTCTTTCTGGGGAATCTACGAAGTATGCTTCGGATGGTCATTGTCTTCTGGAGTATCTTGCAGTGTCTTTTGCTTCGGTTTCCATATGACTAAGAGGGGTCGGTCAGCAGCGCGCGGTACCCTTCTCTTGGGGTACTTCGGAAGGTTTGAGATAAGAGGGACGACTGACGGATCGTATTAGGTTTGATTATTTGTATTATGTTTAGGTTCGGAAGGACCTTTATTTTCCGACATGGCTACGGAGAAAGTTCTTTTTACATAGCACTAAGGATGTACACATGGTTGCACTACGTCAAACCATGATCGATAGAGTTATCGAAGTTGGCATACCTCGACGTGATATAAAATGAAGATCGATAGAGTCATGCGCCGAACAGGCACACAAGTTCTAGGCGTCTCGAGTTTCATCCTGTGTATCACTCCCGCAGATACTTGGACCGATAGAGTCGACGCGGAACTATAGAGAGTCCTAAGTGTTTCCGAGTAGAGTACCTTTTCATGAATGGATTCTCACGAGGCATTTCTATAATCTCCTAACATATACTAGTCATGTATAATTAAGGTGGGGAGGACTGTTGACTGAGCGACTCCACCCTAAATCCACAACCAAACGAGGAACAGGAAATGAGGCGGCATTCACTCACTCTAGGTCTATCCATCTTAACTATACATGGTTGTAACGTATATGTTTAGCCATTATAGTTTTACCTGATGAATTTTAAATTTTATAACAGTGTTGCGACTTTCGCCTTAATGGGGAAGTATTTACATTTGAATTAGCCTTTTAGTGTTTTCAGTTTAGTTATCTAAGATCGAGAGACGTACCAAAATCTTCCGGGTTCCTTGATGCTTCTCCCTAAGCAATAGAGTTAAGCTCCTCCTATGTCCTTGTTGTTTCCTTCAGTTGGGCAATCCTTCTTGAAGTGTCCAAGCTTACCACAAAAACGGCAAACTGGATTGGTCGTCACGTTGTGATTGATGCAATACACTCCATCGGAGTTCTGCATACGCGAGCAGTATGCCCCTTCATGTTGCACCTAGCACATAAGAGTTCCCGGCATATACCATGATGATGGTAGCTACACTTGCCACAGTGGGGAAGGTTTTCTAGGTATGGTCTTTCTGAAGTCAGGAAGGAAGGATGGATAGGGGTATTGACTACCTCAACTCGTTGCCCTTCGGAAGGTCCTTGAGCCGAGGTACCTCCCTCCTCGATCTTGAGTTTTCTCTTTAGTGGAATCGGTTGAGGTTCTTGGGTGGCTGGGTATGCAGGGGTTGGTTGTTGTTGTCCATTGTTAGGATCGGGAATCCCGATAAGGCCCTTGCTAACATTAACATTGTTAGCATTCAGGTGAGCCATGACAGCTGCTACGGCTGCCGAGACCGCAGCTTGGAACGTAGCTTCATCGAATAAGAGAGTAGGTTTCTTGCATGTGGACTGGTTACGCTTCTTCGGAGGCATGATTTTTCCTACACGGAAAGGAATACAAGATAATGAGAGACGATGGCTAACCCTGGACATATTTGTCCTGACTGTATTAGGCATAAATTTTTCCCGTGTCGCGGGTACTGGTTGTCTAAGTGTCGACCTACATCCCTATGATGTAGTCCTCGAAATCAAGGTAGGTGTATGAGTATCGGAAAAAGGCCATAAGATGCGAGTCGTTCCTACTACGTTACCTTTATACTAGGAAAGGTTTCACTCTCCGGCCTGGAGAGATTTGAGAACAGTTCAGAACAAAACCGCGAAAAGAGATGCTTATGAAGGCTTATGGCAAAATCTTCTCAATAGAGGTGCGAGGATCCGCTCTAATCGTGTTACTGGCAACGGGAAACGACGAGTTACCTAACACATTGCGTGAGTAGTGTAACCACTAACTCACTAAATTTGTATTATTTTATGGGTGTATTAGCATGACGAACACGAGGAAAAGACACTTCTCGGGTTCCATGTACTGGCTCCCTCTGTCTGCCTCGTATCTTTGACTAGAATCGGCATGGGTTTCCTTCGGGTAGTTACCTAGGGTTCTCTTCTCATGAAGACACATTGAATTTCTACTCCACCTTTGTAACATCCCCCCCTCTGGCACGTATCACAATATTGTCCGCTTTGGGCCACTCGGCACGAGGACTTCCCAGGGGGTCACCCATCCTAGTACTACTTCCGCCCGAGCACGCTTAACTGCAGAGTTCTTATGGGATCTGCTGCCCTCACGGCTTTAAAACGCGTTGTGACAAGGAAGGTATCCACACTCCTTATAAGGAAATGTTTCGTTCTCCTTCCAAGCCGATGTGGGATCAGATCTAACCCACTTTCACCCCCCATTATAGGGTTCGACGTCCCCGTCGAACACATCGACCCGTGCCCTGGCTTTGATACCATTTGTAACATCCCCCTCTGGCACGTATCACAATATTGTCCGCTTTGGGCCACTCGGCACGAGGACTTCCCAGGGGGTCACCCATCCTGGTACTACTCCCGCCCGAGCACGCTTAACTGCAGAGTTCTTATGGGATCTGCTGCCCTCACGGCTTTAAAACGCGTTGTGACAAGGAAGGTATCCACACTCCTTATAAGGAAATGTTTCGTTCTCCTTCCAAGCCGATGTGGGATCAGATCTAACCCACTTTAATTGTAACGCCCGTAGATCAGGGCTAGTCAATTTAGAAACAATAAGCGTCAAAAATGACTTTTTGATGGAAGATTATCTAGAAGGATTAATCTTAACCAAGTTGTAGTATATGTCACAAGGTTTCCGTGCATATAAAGAATGCCAAAATCCGAGTTATAACGAAGAAGTTATGGCCCGTCGAAGTTTCGTGACAGAACCGGCACGACGCAATGCAACGTAAAAAGTGAATTTACGTTAGAGCGGTATTTAGCCGAAGCAATCTAAATGAGAATCGAAGATCTCATTGTTGGTATCGAAGCAATAAAAAGTTAGGCGAGAACGGACGTCAAACGAAGAAGTTATGAATTTATAACGAAAGTTTATGTCGCGGCCTATTAAAAATAATTAATAAAAATAAAGTCAAAATTAGCCGACGGAGTCTAAACGAAAGTTGTAGATCGTAGTCTCACCTTCGCGTGGATATAAAGAACGTCGAAAACGGAGTTCGTATGAAGAAGATATGAATTTCCGAAGATTATTAAATAATTTGTATTTATTTTTAATCTTTAATTCGGAAGCATTATCCGAAGGAGTCACCGGTCTGATCCGAGGTACGTGCCGCGTACTCGAGTACGCCCCGCGTACTCCGAAGTGTCGACATTCGCAGCAAGTGGCTTCGGATGACGCACGCAGTGACGTTTTTCGGACCAGTACGCCCCGCGTACGTGCGAGGCTCAGCCTCTATAAAAGGAATCTGAAGGCAGCCGATAGTTTTGCCAATTTCTCCTCTTCTTTCTCCCATTTTGCATCGGTTTGCGTGCCAGAAATACCCCGAAGCCCCGGTATTGTTCTCAAGCCCCGAAGCAAGTCCCGAGATCCCGAAGATCCCGAGAAGTGCGGTTCCCGAGCCGAAGCTCTGCCCGCGAGAAGTTCGATTTTTGAAGAGATCTTCCAGATCTGCTGAGGATTACTACTTCTGCAAGTCGTAGTGCTGTCCGATCATCTTCTGATCAGGTGAGTGTATACTACCTTTCATAAACACAATAATAATACGAGTTTGGTTTGAGTGTATTAAGAGTATTGTTGTTTATAAGTGTGAGTGTGTAGTTATTTTCTTCTAACGCATAATTATCAAGTATTTTCGTTGAAATACGTGCTACGTGGATAATATAAAGTTGTTTATATGGATGGATGTATAGTCCCTTTCATAAACACGGGTATAATACAAGTATTGTTTGAATGTATTAAGTGTACGTTTGGCAGAGTGTATGGTTACTTTCTTCTAACACATAAATATGAAGTATTTGGTATAAAATACGTGCTATGTGTTTATATATTGTTGTTTATTTGAGATGAGTATGGCATGAATGTTTTATATAGTTTTAAAATGAGATAAACTGTATGTGTATTCTAGATCTACAAATATGTTGGGTAGAACATGGGTAGATGAGATAGTTGGTATGTGATGAAATGATGAGGTATGAAAGATGATTAAGAATGATATTGGTAGATGCACCAATTAAAGAATGTCATAAGACTAGCAGATGTGCTGTAGAATAATATCGGTAGATGCACCAAGTGGTGAATGTCGTAATCCTAGCAGATGCGCTTATAGGATATTGTTGGCAGATGCGCCAAATAAAGATTGTCATAATAATAGCGGATGCGCTTATAGGGTAATCTTGGCAGATGCGCTTATAAGATAATGTCGGCGGATGCGCCTAAAAGAGAATGTCATAAACCTGGCAATCGCGCCTCATAGTGTATGACGTAATCCTGGCAGAGGCGCTTAAAGGATAATGTTGGCAGATGCGCCTTATGTAGCAATGGAAGTTTGTGTAAATCCCTTAGGTCAATCCTTAGGAATGAAGGAATGACGAGTAGTTGAATTCCTAGGGTAAAATCCTAAGAAACATAATAGGGATGAATAATTGAGTTGATTGTTTGATGGTTGAATATAATAATTGTATTATTGTGGGTTGAAAACCCTATATGCTCACCAGGCTCCCAAGCCTGACCCACTCAGTTTTCTTTGCATTACAGGTAATGGCACAAGAGTATAAGTTGGTGGACTTGACGAGAGATTTTGGATTATAGGCCAGTAGTTATGAATAACTGTTGTAAGGTCTATTTATTATTGTTTATGCTTTTGGTCTGTATCGGAACATGACATCCCGAGGTTTTATTATTTAATAAAAATACATTCTCTTTGAGAAACGTTTTGATAAATGGTTATCATATTTTATTTTGGGAACAAATTCCGCAACCGTTTTCTTTAAACGATCACTCTGATTTATAAAACAAAGCATAAACAAATCGGTCTTTTCTGGCCGTGAAAATGGGGATGTCACAACCTTACTTCCGAATTCCACTCCGAGTGTCATCACTTCATGATGGATGACTGGAAATTTCGAAAGTTTAGGCGAATTTCCCACCGATGTCCCTAAAAAGATATAGGCACTTGGTAAATTCAATAGTCTCGACCCAGTTCATTTATTTCCGAACTAGAAATCTTCTCAATGAACCTCTTCTGGGTCTGAATCAACTCTTCTGCCGAGTGCTGAAGTGGATAGGGTTTTCTACAGGGTTCGTACGAGAATGGAAATGTCTAAAGAATCCTAAAAGATTATTAACATTTTACTGGATGATCCATATCGAGTCGTGGTACGATTACACAGGTTATACAAATCATATATAGCTTAGATTCGATAGGCCTTCAAATATGTGATACTACTCTATATCCACATCCCAACGAGGAAAAGGAAGAAGGGCGAAACCACACATTCTTAGCCTATGGGATTCTTATTATATATAACCTTGGGAGTATACCCTCTGTAGTTGTAGGTATATCAATAAGGATCTTTTTAGTTCTTCACACAAGGTTATCTATGTATCCTAAAATACCCCTATGGTATTTTAATTTCTTGTCGGTTTTCTTATCTTCTGAATGTTGTTCTGCGATTATTGTGAATCTTTTAGTGTTCCAAAATACTCCTATAGTATTTTTGACTTTATGTTTGGCTCTAGCATTCCTAGTTGGTAAGTTCCAGACCTGTTGCACACCACTATCACTCCCAAGCACATGTTCATTGCATCTCGAATAAATGTAGTTGATCAGGTTACATTTATTCCAGCTTACGATTACATAACTGCCCAGGTTTGACGGTAATGCTCAACATCCGAAAGCTTTTATTCTTGTTCTTCATGTGATATTTTTGTTCAAGTGTTTAGATTCTGGATGTTCATATACTTTGGTAAAATATGGTTATATTTTAAAGTATAATTCTTGGTTAGAGTGTTTTATCCCTTTGTATTTATAGGCTGTATATCTTTTATGAATTGATATACTTAGCTCACTATAAACAATGCTCTAATACCAATCTATCACACCCCAAAACCGGAACGGCGGAAACATTCTGGGGTGGATGACGTCATGTCAAGTATCACAACACATGCATTATAGTAATCAAAGTACAACAAAACCTTTTATTAATAGTAATAGTTTTACATGGTTTACATTAAAATACATCAAAGTAATACAAGTAAATATAATAAGTACAACATGGTACTAAGCTATCTTCATCAACAGCTCCGGGGATGTACCTGTCTAATGTTGTCCTGAGAATACAAGTTATTTGAAAAGCGAGTATCAACATTTTTACAAATGTTGGTGAGTTCATATGTATTTAGTGTCATTTTATCCAAATAACTTTAATAAAAGTAGTAGTCTTAGAGTATCCATTACATTAGTGTCTTTTCCAAAAAATCATACATTTTCTTTAATAAAAGCAGTCTATTACCAAGACTGGACGGAGTTATGTGGTAAAAAGGTAGTTTTCCATTAATTGCTATTATTATCAAAATACAGAATTTGATTATTAAAGAAAGCAAGAGAAATCAGGGAAATAACCTATGCCTCAGCAGTGAAGACTGCTGACTAAGACAATGGAATCATCGACTCTAGGAGAGTATCGAACAAACAACACGCCTGGCTCAGTCTAACAAAGAGAGACACAGACCCCAGACGGTACCAAATGAAAGGTACGACTAGTAAGGTCTAAAAACAGAGGATACAAACCCCAAACAGTATCAAATGAAAGATACAACTAGTAAGGTCTAAAAATAGTGAATACAGACCCCAGACAGTATCAAATGAAAGATACAGCTAGCAAGGTCTAAAAACAGAGGATACAGACCCCAGATAGTATCAAATGAAATATACAGCTAGTAAGGTCTAAAAACAGTGAATACAGACCCCAGACAGTATCAAATGAAAGATATAGCTAGCAAGGTCTAAAAACAGTGTGACTCTGAGAGTGGGTTTCCAGCATACAGTGTAAATTGCTGGTAAAATACCGTTACCTTAAGGCCATGAATTATAAGGTAACCTAGGATACTCGTAACCATACTAACCGACACTAGAGTACCTGACGCCCTGCAAGCGTGTATAAAATGAGACATTTGTCACCCCTTGGCTTGGTAGGTCGTGGTCTGTAGCTAGCAGTCAGGGTGCGGGGGTGTCAATCCCGTATAGATCTATACACACAATGTCCGCTCTCCCTACAGGAGACTCTGATTACCAAGTAGACGACGAAGAAGGCCGTGTCCCGAAGATGCATCCCAAATAGTGGGTAGTGTGTTTCCAATATAAGTGTTGAACTAGAGGTAGAGACTCATAACTGAACTAACTAGCGTAAACCTATATGTTTATACTCATATACATAATATATAACTAATGAACCAAACGACCATCGGACGGCCATCTGATCCCACCAGACCACATCTCAACGAAGAAAAGGAGATAGGCCGGACGAGCCTTCCTAAGTCTTTCAATCATTATTTATATGCATCTATACAAGCACATGCATACGTCTAACTACGTGTGAGTGTTTAACAAGCAGGAGTGGTTCTTCAAGTAGAGGCGTCAATAAGTGAAGTAGAAGCAACTAATGAGTGAAGTGGGAGCGTCTAACAAGTATAAGCGTATCACGAGGTAGAAACGACAACAAGTGAAGTAGGAGCGTATCGAGTATAAGTGAAGTAGAAGCGATATCAAATATAAGTGAAGTAGAAGCGTATCACTAAGTAAGAGTGTAAACAAGTATAAGAGTTTAACTAAGTAGAAGTATCAACTAAGTAAAAGGATAACAAGACAGTGGTATATAACGAAACAAGCAGGAGTGGTTCTTCAAGTAGACGCGTCAATAAGTGAAGTAGAAGCAACTAATGAGTGAAGTAGGAGCATCTAACAAGTATAAGCGTATCACGAGGTAGAAACGACAACAAGTGAAGTAGGAGCGTATCGAGTATAAGTGAAGTAGAAGCGATATCAAATATAAGTGAAGTAGAAGCGTATCACTAAGTAAGAGTGTAAACAAGTATAAGAGTTTAACTAAGTAGAAGTGTCAACTAAGTAAAAGGATAACAAGGCAGTGGTATATAACGAGTGGGGTATCAAAACATGGAAGAAAAACTTTATACTTAAGAAAATCACGATTGGGTATTCCTTTGTAAAATAAGTTTGAAACCCTTTAGAATTCCTTTGGAAACCTTTCATAAATCAGTTTTAAAATGAAACTTTGATAAAACAATATAATTAAGAGATTTGAACAAGTGGAAACATTTTAGAAAACCATTTACAGTATCAAACTCGGTAAAACAGTTAACAGTGTGGTAAATCCTTGTGCATGCGGGTTATCAATCACATGTGATTGACGTGATAACTGGCATGTTTAACTTGTATTCCCGCTAAAAACATGTAGAAACATTTAAAAGGTTCATTCAGGGGTATGAACTCACCTGGTGTAAGTGGATCCGACGAAGGTGCCGGTTGGGTGCTCGGTGTCAAGTAAAGACTTGGACATACTTAGTGACCTATTTAACATATGATACCATATGTTCACACTAATTAAACAAGTATACACACTCTAAGGAGCGGAAAACACTTTGGTTAAGTGTTTGGGGTGTCCCGGGTAACATTTAAGGGTGTGAATGGCTTAGGAATGGAGTTTACTCTCCAAGAGTAAACTCTCCATATAGTGTTTACGGCCCTGGGACAACTCCCCATGAGTTTATGGCCGTAAACTCATGGTGAGGGGGTTCTAAGATGTTTAAAGGCCTTATCTTGATCGTGGAATTTCGCTAAGTCCAAATCCAAAAGGTATGAATCGGTTTAAGTCATTTAAAGGGACCAAATGGGAGTTTACGGCCCATGAACCACCCCTATGGGAGTTCACGGCCGTGAACTCCTATCCTCTTGATTTTATGGAAGTTTAAGCCCTTGATTTAATCCTAGTGACTTATAATGAAGTATAAGGCCATTTGGGGGGGGGGGTTTAAACCAACATTTGGCATGGTTTGGGGGTGTTTACGGCCTAAGCATGTGCTTGGGCCGTAAACTCCATTTTACCCCTCAAATCTATGTGTTAAATTGTTCTAAACCCGAAATAGCAAGTCCTTAATTTATGTCTTCAGCCTAAGGGTGGTTTGGGAGTGTTTGGAACTTGTTTTAACAAGTTTAGATTGCTTGGGCTGTAAACCCTCTTTTATGCCTTAAAATTTGTTGTTTTATGGTGCAAACACTCCTAGGCTAAATCCCCAATTAGTTTCCAAGCTTTTAGGGACAAATTTGGGTCATTTTAGCCTCTTTTTAGGGGTTTACGGCCTAAGGAGGCTCTTAAGCCGTAAAATCCAATTTAACAGCTTATAAGGTCGATTTTTGGGGTATAATCACAAGTCATGATGTTTAGAATAGGTTAGGGACTTACGTTTTGGAGGTGGAAATTCGCGGTTTTGAGTCGAAAGCAGGCTTTATGAGAGAGAGTGAAAAGGGGTGGAATGAAGTCCATTCCCCCTTATATATGGATTGGAGTTGGATTTCAGTGGGAATCTACCCGATACTGCCGTTATACGGGGCTTTTGGTCGCACCCGATTTAGTGGTCGTAATAAAATTGAACTTTCTCCAAAATAATATGGAAATGTAAATTACGCTTTTACTTTATTTTATTACGACGAATAACGACATAGAATATAAATAAATAAAACGTTTATTTATTTTACGACCTCAAATTAACGGAACTTTTGTAAAATGGAATATTTTGTTAACTGTAACGGGGTAATGTAACGGAATAAACTTTGGGTTGTCACATTTTGCAACTTATTAGCGAAGATCTTTGGTGTTACATGCTTTGCAGCTTTAGGAAAGGTATAATTTCGATCATTTGCGCTAG
This sequence comes from Lactuca sativa, assembly GCF_002870075.4. Classification (NCBI taxonomy): domain Eukaryota; kingdom Viridiplantae; phylum Streptophyta; class Magnoliopsida; order Asterales; family Asteraceae; genus Lactuca; species Lactuca sativa. The sequence continues at coordinate 262,097,136 of NC_056630.2, forward strand.
TTAACTGTTCCTAGAAGCATGTTGCAACATAAATAGCAGAGGTACAATGTGTTTCTTTTACAAATCTTTTTCATCATAAAATTCTTTCACGATGACACACAATTACATATGCCCAAGAGATCACTAGTTCGAAACAACCATGATTTAGGCATGTACATAGTTTGTGTTTATGATCCGAATTCATGAGACCGTAATGAACGTGAAACCCACCATTTCGAACCATTTAAGGAATTAACGGTGAACTTTATGTTCAAGATTTTAACAAAACACTTGTTTCACTACCTCTGTTCGATATTCAAAATCATATTCTTTCGTATTGAGTGATCTTGATAAAATGTTCGTCACCCACGACATTTTTACCGAACAAGGTCTAGTACTTATTATTTTTGGAATATGATTTATATCTGAATATCAGTTTGATCCTTCGTTACTTTACATTTTCCAGCACATACTTTTCACTGACTCCACTGGTCAAACAAACAATTTCTCACACATATATTAAGTTGTGATATGTAACGAAATTCAGTCTACCCGTGATGCCTTCAAAAAGAAGCCCTTCGATACTTCTCTATAAGCATTCGATTGTAATTCACGGGAAACCATACAAGCTATTCGACATCTCTCTTGATGTAGAGTGAAGTGATCTTTGTCTGGGATCTTACTGCTTTTATGTCAAATTTTAATTGATATCACATATCTAATTTTTTTTTATCTTGATCTCATCCCACTTTTTGGCACACTTAAGCACACACCGAAATCTTTGAGGTTCTGAGTAATACCAACTCAGGTTGATGATTTCGAAAGGTTTGGCATATGACTTCACTTCATAACCCAAAAGCAAAAGAGCCCCACCTCCATGCCGAAGGTTCTCTGACAGTTCTTATCCTCTTGGGTCATTTGAAAGGACTGATTGATGTGACGGTCTGGTTGCCTCAAGATTTTCACGGAAAAGTGCTCTTCACTTTTCAGACGTGGCTAGTAGTATGGCTATGGGTCCGATTTACGAGTAGACACATGGCACGATTTTAATGGTTAACCGTTTCATATTCAAACATGCGGTTTATGTATAAAAGGGTTTTGGGTAATCTCATTCCAACTTTACGCAATCAAAATCAAAATTTTCCCAATTTTTTTCCATATACGCTCTGTTCTCTCCAAAACTTTCAAACCCTAACAATGGCGGCTACAGATGTGAACATTTATCCTTCTCAAACCACTGATAACAACACATCTAAGCCATGAATATCTGAAGATGCTTATTGTTGCTTTGAATCACTTGGTTTTATCAATTGTAATGTTGACCTCTTTTCTGTTCCAATGACATGGTTTTCGCTTGCTGGATCCACTGTTGTGTTCAACAAGACGACCAAAGTGATTACTTTTTAGTTGACAAGTGAGACGAAGTACAAGTTAACAAAGAAGCAGTTTGCTTAGATTTTGAACATATCCAACAAAGAACCTTTCTATCAGGTTACGAATGAACATGTGGTTTATATGTTCAACGAAATGGGTCATCAACCACTGCTTACCAAGATAAGTGACTTTAAGAAATCATCTCTTCCTTGTATATGGAATTTTCTTTTTGGGATATTTCTTTGATGCCTAACTGGTCGAAGTGTTGGATTGGATAAGGCGAAACAAGATATTTATGCTATGGTCGCCGGATTGTATTATGATTTAAAGGTTGATTATGCAACTCAGTTATGGTAGGAGTTTGTGAATACTATTACTAATACTAGTGTTGTTGCTTTAGTTTCTTGTGCTCACTATTGGAGCCTGATACTAAAGTATGTCTATGAAAAGGAAGGGATCATTATTCCTATTGATGATTCTTTGGCTGAATTTGGCATTTATCGACATTCGAAGGTTGTGACAGATGATTTGGATGTTTTCCCGATGGTGGCACGGGTTCTTGATTCTCTGCTTCGCAAAGTCAATCCTACTCATCCTGCTCTTCTTTTTATCTTCAAATTATCAATCCCTCAATTGAAACTGGGGTGTTATTGGAAAAGGGAGTTAATGTGAAAAGGGGCAAACCTTCAATGAAAGGTACTTAGGCTAGTCCTTCGAAGCCTAATTCTTCTCCTAAAATAATTGTTAGGTCTTCTTATGTGCCTAATGGGAAGGAAACAAAGAAACCTGTTCAAGAGAAGGTTGTTTAAGAATCTGATAAGGAGGTTATGCATTTGAAGTCTGGGGTTCTCAAGTGTCATAAGAAAATGGATCATAGGCCTCGACACTCTCTAGAGAAGCCTATTATCATAGAAGAAACTACTGAAAAGTCCTTGTCCTCACCAAAAGGAGTTTTTGGTTCCAAACAAATTCACAAACCTCAACTTTCTCACAAAGGAGTCAAGATTCATGAGATTCCTACTCTAATTCCTCCAGCATCCAAAAAGCAAAGGGCAAGAGACATGGTCAAGAATCTTCAAAAGAAGCAAACGTGTGTTAAATATCCGTTGGACAAAGTGGTTGTTGAGACTGATTCCGAAGATAGTGGCAACTCTCAGTCTCCAATTCATCATGATGATATGGGATTGAGTATGTGTCACATCCCAAAACCTGAATGACAGAAACATTCTGGGGCGGAGGACGGCATGTACAGTATCACAACAATGCATAATAGTAAACAAGCAACAACATCATCCATTGCATTAATAATACAATTTTAATACAACTGTGTTCTAAGTATTTTTTTTATAAGACACCAAAAATGAATAATCAAAATAAAGATGAGTCTTGAAAACTTTGTCTTCTCAAAACCTGGTAATCGATGCATGTCTACTGATGACCTGAGAATACAAGTTAAATTGAAAGAGTAGATTAGCATTGAAGCTGGTGAGTTCATAAGTATTTTAGTATCAAGGTTTGTATGAAAGTGTTTGGAAATGTTTGATGTAAATGTTTGTATGTGTTTGTGGTAAATGTTTGTATCTCCTATAAAATCCTATATTTTCTACTAAAAAGTAGCCTTCTACCAAGGCTCGAATGTTCTGTAGGTTGTTTGTTTGTAAAAGTGTGTATCTTTCCCAAGTATGACTATCATTACCAATGTACTAACTACCTTAAACCAGTATGTTAATTAAGGTAAAATGTGATGAGGTTGTAGCCACACTTGATTGACTAGCAAAACACGACTATCAAAGACGTCGAAATGGTATGACATTCATCACATGTAGACCTGCAGGTCCCACTGTAGCTAGCAACAAGCTGTAGAACGGTCAGTCCCGTATAGATCTATACACAAATTCATGCTCTCCCTCCAAGAGACTCTTGTTACAAAATGTAACACAGTCACACAGCAGTAGATTGCCATGCGATGATGCAGTGGCTCACATTAATGTTATAGTATTCTAGTGGTTGTATAGTATGCTCTAGTATATTGTATGTTCTTTCTGTTCTAGTGTATAGTATTTTCTCTTGTATAGCGTAGTGTATGTTCTCTTAGTTTCTCATCATAGTGTGTTCTTTCTGTTTCTCATAATAGTAAGTTTGTATTGACTCATGAGTGAACTTACTCTTGTATGTTTCATTGTACTAGAAGTAGTGAGTAGTAATTCCCTAAACTATACCTATTACAGTTTACAAGTAATGTTGTTTGAATCTCTAAGTATGTTTGTACACCTTTGCTACCCAAAGGTGCTGAATTGATGTAAGAAATTTTATATCTATACATATATACATAATATATAACTAAGATTCAAATGATACGCTGAAAAATAACTGGATACCCTAAGTCCACAACCAAACAAGGAACAGGAAATAAAGTGAGTGATTAGTCCTAAGTCCTTTCAATCTTACTTATATAACTATATCCAAATAGACATGATTTTGACAATATAAATAAGTTTAAAAGAGTTTAATAAAGAGTTGTAACCATTTGAATGGTAACAGATGACTTGATGTCAGTTTATAAAATCCTTTGAAGAGTTTGCTTGATAAAACAGTTTGGTGTATAAGAAAATCCACTTGATTGATATTTATTTATCACATGTGATTGATATAATAACAATAATGTTTCTACTCGTATTCTCCCCCATAAGTCTTCTATAATGTTTCACGAAACTCCTCTCCGCTCCTCTATCAAACAGTATGCATGCATATAAGTTATCGAGGAGAAACTTACCAATGACCATTGTGGGGTCGGCAACCGCTTCCTCGTGGCCTATAGCCAAAAATCTTCCCACTTCGCCAACGTTCCCTGCCTTCGGGCAGTTCCTCTTGTAGTGACCCACCTCGCCACATCCGTAGCAAGCCTGGCCCATACCAATGTCGGGGACTTGGGTGATTGACCTTGCCAGAGCCTTACATAAACGGGCAGTATTCCCTTTCTTGTTGTAGTTAACGCACTGCATTTCCCGGAAGGGTCCATTGTGATGGAAGCTGCACTTGTTGCAAGTTGGCAAGCTCCCAAAACACTGCTTCATCGGCACAGTAGCAGTAGGGGTTATCGCAGCATGAACGGCCACGACCTACTACTTTTTGGCAGAGCTCTGCGCCGCGTTCTTCTTCTTATTATCCCAAAATTTCCACTTGTTGTCAGCGGCTTTGGAGCGTACTGGGATGGCCAGGGTTGTTGTTGGAGTTGGGGTGCGAACTCCATGATCAATGAGCTGTTATGCCAATCGCTTGGCACTATCAAAGGTAGTTGGGTTTGAAGCTAAAACATTCCCCTGAAATGGAGCCACCAGCCCCCAGATATACCTCTCTATCTTCTTTCTATCATTAGGGACCATTCTCGGACATACTGCCACCAGATCGTTGAATCTGGCAGTATAGGCCACTATGTCGGAGCCCTTCATGGTCAAGCTCCAGGGTTCCTGTTCAAGTTTATGAACTTCGCCCTTTGGGCAGTATTCTTCTATCATAAGCTCCTTCAGAGCTTCCCAGCCCATAGCATTAGCCACCATTAGAGTTAGTGACTTGACATGGCTATTCCACCATGTCAGGGCTCTATCTGCGAAGGTGCAGGTAGCAAATTTAATTATGCTTCCTTCCGGATAGGAGCATATCTCAAATATTGATTCCGTTTTCTCGATCCATTGCGAAAGGGAAATGATTCTGCCAGTCCCGTTGAAGGGACTAGGCTTGCAGTTGATGAAGTCCTTATATGAGCACTCCCTAGAGCGCATTGGAGCATCACCTTGAGTGGAATGCACAGTTGTTCCACTCCCGCTAGTTCCACTAGCACTGAACTGAACTAGGGCTGCCGTAACAGCCACATTCACCGCTGCTTGGATTGATGTCAGGTTGTATTGTGGAGGAGGTGGAGGTTGCATAGGAGTTATTGGAGGACTACACCTTGTCACTCTCCATGGAGGCATAGTTCGACTGGAAGTTTACAAAGATGAAGATGATAGTAAGAATCAATTGCATGTATAATGAGAGTGGCCCATGGACTAACTCTCTATAGTCTAACAAAACAAATGAGAGTATGATTGATATAAAGATCTAGCAGTAGAAACTTGAAAGTACTTGGATATGGATTTCCCAAAAGATTTGATGGCTGTCAATAATATTGGCATTAATGATGTAATAAGTTCGGTAAAATGACATAGAAGTAGGTCTTACATCAAACCATAATAAGAAAATTTTGACAACATAGAGACCTAGCAACAGTACAAAATAGATAGAAATATTTACAGGGAAAAGTGCTACACAGAGCATAGAAATGAAGGCTATTCCTTAACCCGATAGAAAGGATAAGTAAAGCGTTTTCTACCGGCAACGGGCACCCCTTGAGCGAACCCTCAAGTCAGCCAGCTGACGCTCCACATCAAGGAGGTGTCGCTCATAAACCCCTTTGGAGTACCCGGAGCCCAATGACTTCAGCCCGAGTTGCAGCCAGTTCTTGTTACAATGCCTCTTTGTCTTTCTCTCAGCTCTCTCACGAGCATCTTCCAGATGATGAATACGAACTCTACTAACTCCCGCATTGGCATCAGCCTCCATGATTCGGTGGATGGCTGTCCTACCTTGCTCTTCATTACGAGCAACCATGCGGACCAGAATGGGTAGGACTCTGTCTGCTGAGCCTTTATCGCTCAGGTTGTAGAAGCTTCCGTCTCCATTATATGGCATAGGCTGACCCTGCTCCTGACTCCATGCACCCAAGTATTCCGCCCACAGAGGCGTCGGGCCTTGAAAAGCCGGACAAGGGTTAGGATTCGGGATTGAAGCCACCAAAGGCAAATCATTGACTTCTGGCTCGGAGTCAGAATCCTCCGGAAAGTTTTCTGTGAAGTCATCATCAAAAGGGATTGGATGATTCTCTTCTGGATCGTCATCGAGCCATCCATCATTGCCTTGGTTGGGGAAGTACGGGTCACCAGGGAGATTGAATCCAACCATGTTATCTACGTAAGAATATAGGTAAAAGAAATAATTAATAGACTCACTAATTAAGATAATTATAAGATGATCCTTACCAATTACTTCAATACTTGCATAGTGCATACCAGTCATGTGTAACCAAAACGGGATAGACCTTCGAATAAGTGACACTAACTCCAAATCCACAACTAAACAAGGAACATGAAATAAAGAAAAGATCACAGATTCTAAGTCTATGAAACCTTAGTCCCATATAACCTTAGCGTATCCACCTAGCAACTATTGACCTACTAATAAAGACCTTTAGTTCTCAAATAAGTAATTATAGTAACATAAAATACTCTTATAGTATTTTAAGTTTATGTTCCGTTCTAATGTTTTCATTGTAGTAGTGTTGCTAAGTTTTTAGACTTGTTGCAACACCACAACCATTCCTAGGCACATGCTAATCAATTCTCAGAAAGATATAGTTGATTAGGCTACATTACTCCCAGATCTGATTATATGTCCCCAAGCCTACTTGTTATGTCCAACAACGATAATACTTTTGTTCTGTCCTAGTGACACTGATTTTAATATGAATGCATGTGTGTATACTTCGGTTAAATATTTTATTATTTAAAAGTATAAAATCAAGGTAAGAGTATTTTAATCCTGATGTCTTTATAGTTTGTATATCTTTTATGGGTTGATATACTCAATTCACTATAAACAAAGCTCTAATACCAATCTATCACACCCCAAAAACTGAACGGCGGAAACATTCTGGGGAGGAGGACATCATGTACAGTATCATAACAATGCATAATAGTAAACAAGCAACAACATCATCCATTGCATTAATAATATAATTTTAATACAAGTGTGTTCTGAGTATAGTTTATTAGACACCAAAAACGAATAATCAAAATAAAATGAGTCTTGAAAGCTCCGTCTTCTCAAAACCTGGTCATTGGGGCCTGTCTACTAGTGACCTGAGAATACAAGTTACTTTGAAAGAGTAGATCAACATTGAAGCTGGTGAGTTCATAAGTATTTTAGTGCCATGGTTTGTATGAAAGTGTTTGAAAATGTTTGATGTAAATGTTTTTATGTGTTTGTAGTAAATGTTTGTATCTCCTAGAAAATCCTATATTTTCTACTAAAAAGTAGCCTTTTACCAAGGCCCAAATGTTCTGTATGTTGTTTGTTTGTAAAAGTGTGTATCTTTCCCGAGTATGACTATCATTACCAAAATATAGTTTACATTACTGTTTATGTGAGAAGATCACAATGTAAATGCAATGGGAAAATAACGATGTATTATAGTATTGTATACAAGTAACTACCAATGTACTAACTACCTTAAACCAATTTGTTAATTAAGGTAAAATGTGATGAGGTTGTAGCTATACTTGATTGACTAGTAAAACACGACTATCAAAGGCGTCGAAATGGTATGACATTCATCACATGTAGACCTGCAGGTCCCACTGTAGCTAGCAACAAGCTGTAGAATGGTCAGTCCCGTATAGATCTATACACAAATTCACGCTCTTCCTCCAGGAAACTCCGGTTACCAAACGTGACACAACAGTAGATTTCCATGCCATGAAGTAGTGGCTCACATTAATGTTATAATATTCTGGTGGTTGTATAGTATGCTCTAGTCTATTGTATGTTCTCCCTGTTCTAGTGTATAGTATGTTCTCTTGTATATTGTAGTGTATGTTCTCTTAGTTTCTCATCATAGTATGCTCTTTCTGTTTCCCACAATAGTAAGTTTGTATTGACTAATGAATGAACTAACTCTTGTATGTTTCATTATACTAGAAGTTGTGAGTTGTAATTCCTTAAACTATACCTATTATAGTTTACTAGTAATGTTGTTTGAATGTCTGAGTATGTTTCTACACCTTTGCTACCCAAAGGTGCTGAACCGATGTAAGAAATTCTATAGCTATACATATATACATAATATATAACTAAGATTCAAATGACACTGGGACAAATTGTTGGAATAGTGTCTAAGGCTACAACTATATTAGGCAAGTATTTGACCCGGTTGAGCATGGTCCTTGGATTGCCTTCACCATAGCAACTTGACAGAATGATTTATAATGAGAGAAGGAATATTATTAATATATTATAAGAATAATATAAGGAATAATAATATTGTTATTTGATTAATATAAGTCATAAATTAATTAGGAATTAATTTGGTGACTTAAAGAGATTAATTGAATAAAGGGGTATAAACTGTCAATTGTTTGATAGTTGCACTTTGGGCTATATATCCTTTATGGATAAGGGGTGGACAATTTCTAGGGATAAGGATAGCCATAAAATCGTCCAACGCTTATCATGGAAAGGATTTGGATTGCTTAGGGCTTAAGTTATCCAATTAGGGTTTAAGGGTGAAACCCTAGGAGCCTTACAAGTATAAATAGACCCTAGGGCTAAGGAAATTTGTGACTTATGCTTTGAGTAGAAACCCTGGCCGATTTGATTCCCTCTCCTCTCTCCGAAATCATCTTCTTGCTAGTTGGTGTTTGTAAGCCATTTGAGAAGTGACAATTGTGACTCTAAAGCCTCAAGGACAAGAAGATCAAGCAAGTGATTCAAGGTAAACTTCTAATCTCTGATTTCATATTGTTATTATTGTATATTAGCCATTAGAAGTCTTGGATTCAATGTATGTTCAATTAGGGAAACCTAGATCCAAGCATTAGGGTTGCATGTGCACATAGGGATGTTCATATAGCTAAAACCCATAAGTGGTATCAAAGCCTAGATTGGTTTCTATTGAATTGATGCATTGATTGCTTGTTTGTTGCTGAAAAAATCGTTTTTTTTGTCCTCTGGCTGATGAACTCGGCGAGTCCTATGGTGGTACTCAGCGAGTAGGCTCAACTCGGCGAGTCCATCTGGGTACTAGGCGAGTTCGAGCGTTAGAAAGAGGAAACTTCGGGATTTCTTGTTGTTTATCTTTGAGATACTTGCCTTAATCATATTACATCAATATAAATCCGATTTTAAGATATATATGAGTATATTCTTGACCTAATTGAAGATATTTATCAATTAATTAAATATTTGTTTCCTTATGTGATAATTGATTAATTATTTTAATTAAATTGGTAAATTGTTTTGCAAGAAATCATTAAATAAATCAAATATGGATAATTATAGAACTAATTGTTAATTAAGATTATTTGTTATTTGATCCTCTATGTTTTAAAAGTTTAAAACTTGCCCTCAAGTTTTGAAATTTATGTTTTATGATTAAAAGTTTAATTTAGACAATTTAAATTTCAAACCCTAGAATTTTACAAGTTTAAAATTCAACCCTATACTAATATAATATTACAAGATTAATATATATATATATATATATATATATATATATATATATATATATATGTGTGTGTGTGTGTGTATAATTAAAATGCTAGTCTTACCGTTAGTAGACCTCATTCACGAAGCTGGTCTATAAGGTGGGTATAAGGTTGCTGCCTATAAAATGGCGCTTAATGGGTGTACACTCACACCCACCACTTGCTTGATCAGTGGAGGGTCGTTAGCCGAACAGGTAGGATAGGGCAACCTCATCTCTTCACTAAAAGTATAATATGAAATACAAAGTAACTACATGTTTTTCAAAAATTTCCCAATCTTAGTTACTTTAGGAAAAGTGAATTGATGCAATCCCATGAAATTACACTTTGCACCCTTGCCAAGAAGTTAGTGGAGTGCGTGTGGTTTACCGGCACACTAATTGGTTCTAAGCAAAGGTGACAAAGGGTGATTCATTGTTTATCATAGTTTGATGGAGCGTGTGTGGTTTACTGGCACATCGAATAGGTGATCATTACAATGAAGGCACCATGTATATTTGCATGGTAATTCACACCCACTTTGTGATCCTCGGTATCCCAGTCACAAACGAGAGGGGCATATCAAGATTTAAACATGCGATTGAAAAGTTTCAATGAATCTCATCCAAACCTAGGAATTCTCAATACATTTAGAACATAAAGTTATGTTTTGTGGTGGAGAATTAGTGAATCGTCATTCACTTACCTTCAAATTGTTTGCATGTTAGATTACGGCATCCCTTTTCTAATATGTAAATATTGTTGTTGGATCCTAGCCCTAATTTTCTTATTGGGTGATAATTAGGGATTCATATTCTAATCTATCTTTGTCCTTTCTATTTGTAGATGTCGAACGCAAACAATGTTGTTGCTAGTTCATTCACATTGATGAGCCTTTGTCAAAAGGTCACTTTCGATGGGACGAACTTTAGCGAATGGATAAGATACATTCGCACAATTGCTCGCTATGAGGACAAGGAGTATGTCCTCGACAAGAAGCTAGAGAAAATCAACCCTGAAATCGCTACTCCGGCTGAAATGACCGCTTTTGAAACTCACGAGCGTGATGCAACGAAGGTACATTGCATCATGATAGCCACCATGAATGCTGGATTCCAAAAGTCCTATGAGGACATGTATCCGTATGAAATGCACCAAGACTTGTTGGAGAGATACCACCAGAACGCGAGGCAAGAGCGTTATGAGATTTTCACTAACATGATTTCTGCTAAAATAAGTCATGAAGAATCTCTTACCGTGCACCTGCAAAAGATGCAAATGTATGTCGATCGTCTTTGCAAGTTGAATGTTGACTTTGGGAAAGACTTGGCGATCAACATGGTGCTTCACTCTTTGCCTCCGTGTTACAATCAATTTAGGATGACCTACCACATGAACAAGGAAGAGGTCACCCTAAGCAAGCTCCAAGGTCTCCTTAGGGTTGCTGAAAGCAACCTAAAGGAGAAGTCTGTTGCACCCACTCCCAATCCACCCGCTGCCCCTGTTTTGGCCATTGGGCAAGGAAGAGGCAAGAAGAGGAAGGCTCCATCTAAGAGCCAACGCAAGGGAAAGTCTCGAGATGGTTCCTCTTCTAGTGGGACCAAAGTTGATCCTGCTAAACCCTGTCCTAACCCTAAGGAAGCAGAGTGCCATCATTGCCATAAAATAGGGCGTTGGAAGAGAAGCTGCCCAGACTACCTGCAAGCCATAAGGGAAGGAAAGATCAAGCCATCTTTCGCAGGTATATATACAATTAAACCTAACAATTCATCTCATGCTATTTCTTGGGTCCTTGATACCGGTTGTGGTTACCATATTTGTTCTGAATTGCAGGGTCTAAGAAGAAATAGGGATGTGGAGCATGGAAGAATAAATCTAATCATGGGGAACAGAAGATCGTCGCCTGTGACCAAGATTGGAGTGTATTCTCTAGTGCTTAGGAATGGTTTATCTTTATATTTGAAAAATTGTTGCTATTCGCCAGAAATGGCTAGAAACATCATTTCATTTCGTGGTTTGTTTAGACAAGGTTTTAGATTTTCTTTTAATAATGAGAATGGTTCTATTCTTGCTTATCTAAATGGTGTCTTATATTTTGAAGCTATACCATGTAATGGAATTTATGAAACTGTTATGATTGTAGATAACTTAGGAAATGATGTTTTATGCATTGATTCTTCCAATGGTATGGATAGAGCATCCTTGTGTGTCACACCCCATAACCGATAACAGCGCAATACGTTTCGGGGTGGAGGACGTCATGTACAGTATCATCATAATTGTATAATAGTAAAAACAAGAAACATGCAACCATATCATTTACATAGTGAGTATAATTACAAGTGTATTCTATAAGGTTCAACAAACACCAAAAGTATGCAAAAATAAGAGATGGATCTTGTATACTCCACCTTCTCCAAATTTAGCACCTGTACCTGTCTATCTTTGACCTGAGGATACAAGTTATTTTGAAAACGAGTATTAGCATAAAGCTGGTGAGTTCATAAGAGTTTAGTATGAGTTTAACTATAAAATACATTAGTACAGATAGTGTGAAGGCTGTAGTTTACATTCGTAAACAATAGAAAACTCTAGAAAATCCTATATTTTCGAGAAATACATTGTAACTGAAAAACCTGTAGCTTGCATGTAAGTCTCATCATTTAAAAGACATCGTTTGTAATAAAAGTATATTAGTGAATCCCCAATAAGTAGTGTAATAAGAAAGGTTATGCCAGATATCAGTAATAGTGGTGCAAACTCCCATTAGTATTAGATACTTATTTACTTCTGGATTTTAAACTTATTCTTTAGTGTTAGTATTTTAGTGTGAATATAGTGTATTCCTTGTATGCTACTGATAGTGTGAGTAATAGAGTACCCCATGACCTTCCCGTTCATGCATAGTGTAGAGAAGTAGTGGCATCCCTGGGCCTGCACGGCTCGGACTGAGGTTAACATTCGGGAAGTAATAGTGTCTGCCCCGTATAGATCTATACATGTAGCGTCGTCTTCCTGTTGGAAAACTCTGGGCATAGTATGTAGCGAATAGCGTATCTCCTAGTGGATTAGTGTGTTATCCCCTGATTAGTGCTTTCTCTTGTATTATAGTGTAGTAGTCTTTTGTATAGTTCGTAGTGAGTTTCTCTTACTAGTGAGTCGTCTCGTATTAGTGAGTATTATGGTATGTAAAATAGTGGCAGTAACAAGTAGTAGTGGCCTTAAGGAAAATCTTGTCAAAGGGAACATTTAGAAAATAGTTTATTTATCCAAAATAGTTTTTAAACGTAAAATTATTTTTATAAGGCATAGTAATAAATCACATGTGATTTGAGTTACGGATAGTGGATCACATTTGATGAATTTTCATAAACATGTATATTTGACTTGTATCCCCCCCTAAAACATTAAAAACATCCGAAAGGTTCATTAAAAGGGTATGAACTCACAGTTTATCGAAGGGTTCGAGTGTCAACGGATGCCCTGAATGCCAACGGTCCCTATAAAATCATGTGATGACACATAATTGGGTTAGAATTAAGGTGTTTCATGCTTAACATGATGGGAAAACATCCTTAAGGTTGGGCATTACTGAGTCCGAGTTTCTCATGATCCATACTTAATGATTCATGCAAGTTTAGGGCCAAAAGTGGGCATTTGAGTGAGTGCATGGCCTTGAAATGGAGTGTGCGGCTGGGGTGTGCGGCCAGAAGGGTGTGTGAGGCTGCACAGAAGTGTGTGCGGTCGTTCAGAGTGTGTGTGCGGCCGTACTCAGGAGTGTGCAGCCGTACACTCCTCTTGAGAGTCCATATGAAGTGTTTGCTCTTTACACTAAGGAGATTTGAATGTGTGTTTCCCTCTTCATGAAGGTGTGCGGCCGTACACCTTCAAGGGACTATGAATATGATGAACATGATGAGTTTTGAAGCTTGGGATTCAAGTGTTTACCACTAATAAGCTTGAAGATGAACTAGATCACAAATATGAGGCTTTCAAGGTGTTCTTGGTTGAATATTTTAGAGAGAGGAAGTAGAGAGAGGGTAAGGAGCATCCAAATGAATGAATGAAGAACGTACCCATCTATATATTTGTTTGGGTATGAGGCTGGAGGGTGTGCGGTTGGGTGTGCGGCTGCACACATGGGTGTGTGGCCAAACACACAAAAGTGTGGCCGCACACACCTCTTTTGGTGTGTTTAATCCAATTTCATGATGCAAAACACTTTCCAACACCTCCTAAGACCCATAACTAGACTATATTATGTCCAAAACACGAATTCGGAACCACAAGATTTACAAAGGATGATGAATTCAAGATTTAAAGACAACATGTGGACCAATTACAAAGGAAGAAAGTTTTCGGGTTGTCACATTATTCCCCCATTAGAGGGAATTTCGTCCCGAAATTTAGAATTCCTACAGAGGGTAAATACAGAACTACTAGGCAAAAAGATGGGGATATTTGAGTTTCATTTGATCCTCACGCTCCCAAGTGAATTCCGGTCCCCGCTTGGCATTCCACCGAACCTTCACAATTGGGATGCGGCTTTGTTTCGTTCGTTTCACTTCTCGGTCCATAATCTCTGCAGGCTCTTCCACAAAGTTGAGGCTCTCACTGACCTCGATCTCGTCAAGTGGAATCACCAGAGTCTCGTCGGACAGACATTTCTTCAAGTTTGAGACGTGGAAGGTAGGATGTATGTTACTTCGCTCGTGGGGTAAGTTGAGTTTGTAAGCTACATGGCCGATTCTAGCAAGAATCTCGAAAGGCCCTATGTACCTTGGGTTCAGCTTTCCACGCTTTCCGAAGTCTATCGTGCCCTTCCAGGGCGAGACCTTCAAAAGGACTCAGTCTCCTACTTGAAATTCCAGGGGTTTTCTTCGTTTGTCCGCGTAACTTTTCTGTCGGTCCCTAGCGACTTTTCATCGATCACGAATCTGAATAATCTTCTCGGTCGTTTCTCGAGTGATCTCCGGACCAGTGAGAGCGCTGTCAGGAACTCGTCCTTTAGCCAATTGAGTGTCACCCACTTCAGCCCAGCACAGAGGGGATCTACACTTTCGGCTGTAGAGGGATTCGAATGGAGCTGCCTTGATGCTCATATGATAACTATTATTGTAGGAAAATTCCACCAGAGGTAAGTGTGTATCCCATGATTTACCGAAGTCGATCACACAAGCTCGCAACATATCTTCTAAAGTTTGGATCGTCCTCTCACTTTGTCTGTCGGTCTGCAGATGGTAAGCTGTACTCATGTCCAACCTTGTCCCTAGAGCCTTTTGTAGCGATTGCCGAAATCTTGAGGTAAATCTACTATCTCTATCTGAGATAATAGATATATGGACGCCATGCAACCGTACTATCTCCTTCGGATATGTTCTCGTGAGTTTCTCCATCTTGTCCGTTTCCTTGATAGGTAGGAAGTGTGCAGACTTGGTCAATCTGTCGACAATGACCCAAATGGTATCCAACCCACCCGTTGTCTTGGGCAGTTTGGTTATAAAGTCCATTGTAATCCGCTCCCACTTCCATTCAGGTATCTCGGGTTGTTGGAGGAGTCCTGATGGCTTTTGATATTCGACCTTGACCTTTGCGCATGTAAGGCACTTACTCACGAAGGTAGCGATCTCTGCTTTCATGTTAGCCCACCAGTATAGCTTCTTGAGATCTAGGTACATCTTATCCGAACCTGGGTGGACGGAGTATCGAGTGTTGTGAGCTTCCTTCATGACTACCTCTCTGAAACCTCCGTGGCGCGGAGTCCAGATTCGGTCCATAAGGTAGTAAACTCCATCACCCTTGACCTCCAAACTCTTATCCATTCCGCGCAGGGATTCTCCCGTCACATTCTCAGGATCTAATGCTTCAAGCTGAGCCTCCCTGATCTGTGCGGATAGATGCGAATGAATAGTCATTGTTAATGACTTGGTTCTTTGACCAGAATACTCTTTCCTACTTAGGGCGTCTGCTACCACGTTGGCTTTCCCCGGGTGACATCGAATTTCGCAGTCGTAATCGTTGAGTAGCTCGACCCATCAACGTTGTCTCATGTTGAGCTCTTTCTGGTTCAGTATGTGTTGGAGGCTTTTATAGTCAGTATACAATACACTCTTCGTCCCATACAAGTAGTGTCTCCAGATTTTTAGTGCGAAGACGACCGCTCCTAGCTCGAGGTCGTGAGTAGTGTAGTTCACCTCATGTGTCTTTAGCTGTCTTGAGGCATAAGCGATGACTTTACCTCGTTGCACCAAGACACATCCGAGTCCCTGATTCGATGCATCGCAGTATACCACGAAGTCTTCTATTCCATCGGGAAGGGATAATACTGGTGTGGTGCATAGGGCTCGCTTCAGGATCTGGAATGCCTTCTCTTGTTTCTCTTCCCAGTCGAATGATACGCCCTTCTGTGTCAACATAGTGAGAGGCTTCGCAATCCGAGAGAAGTTTTGGATGAATCTGCGGTAGTAGCCAGCGAGGCCTAGAAATTGACGAATCTCCGTGGGTGTCTTCGGTGCTGACCAGTTCTCAATAGCTTTAATTTTGGAGGGATCCACGTGAATTCCTTCTTCACTAACCACGTGTCCTAAGAATTCAACTCTTCGGATCCAAAACACGCACTTAGAGAACTTCGCATATAACTTCTCTGATCGCAGTGTTTCCAGGACTCGTCGCAGGTGATTCTTATGTTCTTCCTTGCTCCGAGAGTAGACGAGTATATCATCAATAAAGACGATGACGAATTGATCTAGATACGGACGACATACCCTATTCATTAGGTCCATGAATACTGCGGGAGCATTAGTCAATCCAAAGGGCATCACTACTACTCGAAGTGCCCGTAACGGGTTCGAAAAGCTGTCTTCAAAACATCTTCCTCAAGCACCCGTAACTTGTGATGCCCGGATTGAAGATCAATCTTGGAGAAGTAACTCGCTCCTTGTAGTTGATCGAATAGGTCATCGATACGAGGGAGAGGGTAGCGGTTTTTGAGCGTGAGTTTATTGAGTTCCCTATAATCGATGCACATACGGAACGATCCGTCCTTCTTCTTCACGAACAAGACCGGAGCTCCCCAAGGTGTGAAACTCGGTCTTATAAAGCCCTTGCTGAGCAGCTCGTTAAGTTGACCGGACAGTTTTTGCATCTCTACAGGCGCTAAACGATATGGCGACTTAGCTACGGGGGTAGCTCCCGGAATTAGGTCAATTCTGAACTCAACCTGACGTTTAGGAGGTAGACCTGGAAGATCCTCCGGAAAGACATCGGGGAAATCGCATACAACAGGAATGTCCTTCGGATCTTTCGTTTTCTGGCTATTGTCGGCAATGTGAGCGAGAAAGGAGCGTATTCCTTACGCAAGTATTTCTGAGCCTGAATACTGGAGATGATACGTAGGCTCGTACCGGGTTTATCTCCATAGATCAATAGAGTTTCGTGGTTCGGAAGATTCAGGCGAATGGCTTTGTCGGAGCATAGGATATCGGCACGATGGAGACTCAACCAGTCCATACCGACAATGAAATCGAAATTCTTGATAGAGACTGGTATGAGATCGATTAGAAATGAGTGGTCGTCTAACGTGAGGGTACAACCTATGTAGATTTCGTTAGAGCTTTCGGTCTTCCCGTTAGCCATTTCTACAACGAATGTTTCTTTTAGTGGTTGAGGGGATTGTTTGAGTAAGTGTTTAAAGTTTTGGTTTATGAAGCTTCTTTCTGCACCACTATCGAATAAGACATAGGCATAAGAGTTGTTGAGAAGAAATGTACCCGTGACTACTGTGGGATCTGCTACCACCTTGTTGTGACCAATAGCGAGTAGCCTTCCAGTTCCACCAGCATTCGCAGCCTTCGGACAATACTTCTTGAAATGACCAGCTTCACCACAGCTATAACACGTCGGGGTCACTCCCGAACCGGAAACTTGCGAGATAGGTTTGGGAGGGGCCTTGCTGAATCGCATAGTATGGCCCTTCTGACCGCAGTTGGAACATAGCAATTCACGACAGGGGCCGTTGTGGTGGAAAGGGCACTTGGGACACTTGGGCAGATTCCCACCATAAGCTTTTGGCAGTGCAGGAGTGGCTGGAGTAGTAGCAGCATGGACCGCCACGATTTGCTGGTCCTTGGAGGAGGTTTGAGTTTTCTTGCCTTTCTTCTTGTCCCATCGCTTCCTCTTTCTGTCAAAAGAATCAGGTGGTGCAGTGGTAGTTGTGTTTTTTATTGCTGGAGTGGAAGAGACTTCACGGTTAATCAGACTTTGGGCCAATTCTTTGGCACTGTCGAAGGTAGTAGGGCGTGAGGCTAGAACGTTTCCTTGATACGGAGGCATTAGACCCCATATGTATCGTTCGATCTTCTTGCTTTCAGAAGGGATCATGTTGGGACGCATAGCCGCCAAGTCACAGAACCTAGCCGTGTAAGCTGTTATGTCAGTCCCTACAATTTTGAGGTTCTAGAGTTCCTCCTCAAGTTTCTGAATCTCGCCCCTCGAGCAGTACTCCTTTCTCATGAGGTCCTTTAGAGTGTCCCAGCCCATGGCATTGGCTGTGACCAAGGAGAGTGCAATGACATGGCCGTTCCACCATGTTAAAGCCCTGTTAGTGAGGGTAGCAGTAGCGAATTTGATTTTGCTCTCTTCAGGGCAAGAGCACATTTCAAATACAGCTTAGGTTCTTTCGAACCATTGGGATAATGCTAGAATTCCTCCAGTACCATCGAAGAAGGTAGGTTTACAGTTCATGAAGTCCTTATAAGTGCATCCCTGCACTCTTTGATGGACTTCACCAAATCTAGAGTTACCACCGCTCGCGTCCCCGGAGTTCATTTGACCCATAGTTGCTATCACAGCCGCGGTCACAACTGTTTGGAACAGCACTGGGTCGAACTGCAGAGGAGGAGGTGGTGGAGGAGAGGTTTGAGTTGCTGGTCTTCCTCTGCTTGGACGCTTTCTTGGAGGCATCTTTTACTGGAAGATCATAGGAATGATAGCAATAGTAAGAGTCTATTGCGAATATGAGTAGAGTGTTTCATGGATTGATTCAACATAATCCAAAAATCAGAATGAGAGTCATAGTAATAGAATAGTTAGCTGCCGATATGATGTAATATAAGTTCAGGAAAAATTGACCTAACAGAAGGTCTTACATCAAACCATAGGGAAAAATGTTGGCAGTCTAGAGGTCTAGTTAGAGTACTTTTTAGAGCTAGGATTATTTACAGACAAGAGAGCTACGGAACATTGAGAGGAAGGGCTAGTCCTTTAGACAAAAGAGTGAGGTAATTAGATGTCTTTTACTGGCGACGGTTACTTGTTGGGCGAACCCTCAGGTCCGCTAGTCGACGCATAATTTCCTGAAGGTGTCGATCATGAATCCTTTGACGTGCTCGAAGTTCCCTAACTTCGGCTCGGCATGCAGCCAGCTGATGCTGCAGAGCCTCGTTGGTCCCCCTTGTCCTGTCCATGGCTTCTTCGAGTTGGCGGATGCGAACCGTGTTGAGATTCGAGTTGGCATCCACTTCTACAACTCGACCAATGGCTGCTTGACCCTGCTCGACATTCCTGGCAATTCTTCGGACCATGATGGGCAGAACTCTGTCCGCTGATCCTCCTTCGCTTATGTTGTAGTAGCTTCGGTCTCCATTGTAAGGTAAAGGCTGACCCTGCTTCTCGCTCCACCGGTGCAAGGATATGGCCCACATAGGAGTGGGACCCTGAAATGTCGGACGGGGGTTGGGGTTCGGAACTTCAGGAGGTTGGTTGTTAACTTCTGGTTCGGAGCTGGAGCTATCTGAGAAGCCTTCCGCATGGTGATCATCCAAAGGGATCGGGTGATCATTATCTAACTCCTCATCGAGCCATCCTCCATTGCCCTGGTTTGGATAGTACGGATCGCCAGGTAGGTGGAAGCCAGCCATGCTATCTATGCGAGAAAGGGGAAAAGAAGATTAATAGATGTAGTAACCTAAATTACTTATAAGATGAATCGTTACTAGTCGACCCAATACTTGCGTAGTGCATACCAATTACATGTAACCGGAGCAAGATAGTCCTTCGAATAAGCAACCCTAACTCTAGATCCCCAATCAAACAAGAACAGGAAATGAAGCAAAGGCTACAGATTCTGAGTCTATAGTGCCCTATTCACATGTAACCGTGGTGTATTCACTTAGCAACTATTGTCCTACCAGTAACGACCCTTTTTTGTTATCAAATATGTATGTTTTAAAGATACAGAATACTCATATAGTATTCTTATGCTAGCGGTATTATGGTAGTGTTGGTAAGTTTTAGACTTGTTGCAACATCACAACCAAGCTTAGGCACATGCTGGTCACTTTCATGAAAATGTAGTTGATCAGGCTACATTCCCCCAAATGTGACTATATGTCTCTAAGCCCAATTATGCTATCCAACAATCTTAATACTTCTGTTCTGTTCTAGGGTGATACTGGCTCCTGTGTTTCATGCGTATATATATACTTAGTTAAATCTTTTAGATACTTAACAGTATATATTCTTGGTCAGAGTGTTTTAGTCCCGAAGTGTTTATAGTTCTTATACCTTTTATAGGTTGATATACTTGATTCACTATAAACAAAGCTCTGATACCAATCTGTCACACCCCAAAACCGATAATGGCAGAATACGTTTCCGGGTGGAGGACGTCATGTACAGTATCATCACAATTGTATAATAGTAAAAACAAGAAACATGCAACCATATCATTTACATAGTGAGTATAATTACAAGTGTATTCTGTAAGGTTCAACAAACACCAAAAGTATGCAAAAATAAGAGATGGATCTTGTATACTCCACCTTCTCCAAAATGTAGCACCTGTACCTGTCTATCTTTGACCTGAGGATACAAGTTATTTTGAAAACGAGTATCAGCATAAAGCTGGTGAGTTCATAAGAGTTTAGTATGAGTTTTACTATAAAATACATTAGTACAGATAGTGTGAAGGCTGTAGTTTACATTCGTAAACAATAGAAAACTCTAGAAAATCCTATATTTTCTAGAAATACATTGTAACTGAAAAACCTGTAGCTTGCATGTAAGTCTCATCATTTAAAAGACATCGTTTGTAATAAAAGTATATTAGTGAATCCCCAATAAGTAGTGTAATAAGAAAGGTTATGCCAGATATCAGTAATAGTGGTGCAAACTCCCATTAGTATTAGATACTTATTTACTTCTATATTTTAAACTTATTCATTAGTGTTAGTATTTTAGTGTGAATATAGTGTATTCCTTGTATGCTACTGATAGTGTGAGTAATAGAGTACCCCATGACCTTCCCATTCATGCATAGTGTAGAGAAGTAGTGGCATCCCTGGGCCTGCACGACTTGGACTGAGGTTAACATTCGGGAAGTAATAGTGTCTGCCCCGTATAGATCTATACATGTAGTGTCGTCTTCCTGTTGGAAAACTCTGGGCATAGTATGTAGCGAATAGCGTATCTCGTAGTGGATTAGTGTGTTATCCCCTGATTAGTGCTTTCTCTTGTATTATAGTGTAGTAGTCTTTTGTATAGTTCGTAGTGAGTTTCTCTTACTAGCGATTCGTCTCGTATTAGTGTGTATTATGGTATGTAAAATAGTGGCAGTAACAAGTAGTAGTGACCTTAACTATACCCATTATAGTTAACTTGGTGTATGTAATTCTTGGAAATTAAGTAGTGTAAACATCGATTGAAATGAAAAGATCCGTATCCAACACCAATATACATGATATATAATTAAGAAATCAACGACAGTCGGACGGATAACCACTACCCTAAGCCCACAATCAAACAAGAACAGGAAATAAAACGAGCTATCGGTCCTAAGTCCTTCAAGTCTTACTTATATAAATATATTAGTAAGGTTACATTGTATAAGAAAATATATTTAAGGAAAATCTTGTCAAAGGGAACATTTAGAAAATAGTTTATTTATCCAAAATAGTTTTTAAACATAAAATTATTTTTATAAGGCATAGTAATAAATCACATGTGATTTGAGTTACGGATAGCGGATCACATGTGATGAATTTTCATAAACATGTATATTTGACTTGTATCCCCCCCCCCCCTTAAAACATTAAAAACATCCGAAAGGTTCATTAAAGGGGTATGAACTCACAGTTTATCGAAGGGTTCGAGTGTCAACGGATGCCCTGAATGCCAACGGTCCCTATAAAATCATGTGATGACACATAATTGGGTTAGAATTAAGGTGTTTCATGCTTAACATGATGGGAAAACATCCTTAAGGTTGGGCATTACTGAGTCTGAGTGTCTCATGATCCATACTTAATGATTCATGCAAGTTTAGGGCCAAAAATGGGCATTTGAGTGAGTGCATGGCCTTGAAATGGAGTGTGCGGCTGGGGTGTGCGGCCAGAAGGTTGTGTGAGGCTGCACACAAGTGTGTGCGGTCGTTCAGAGTGTGTGTGCGGCCGTACTCAGGAGTGTGCGGCCGTATACTCCTCTTGAGAGTCCATATGAAGTGTTTGCTCTTTACACTAAGGAGATTTGAATGTGTGTTTCCCTCTTCATGAAGGTGTGCGGCCGTACACCTTCAAGGGACTATGAATATGATGAACATGATGAGTTTTGAAGCTTGGGATTCAAGTGTTTACCACTAATAAGCTTGAAGATGAACTAGATCACAAATATGAGGCTTTCAAGGTGTTCTTGGTTGAATATTTTAGAGAGAGGAAGTAGAGAGAGGGTAAGGAGCATCCAAATGAATGAATGAAGAACGTACCCATCTATATATTTGTTTGGGTATGAGGCTGGAGGGTGTGCGGTTGGGTGTGCGGCTGCACACATGGGTGTGTGGCCAGACACACAAAAGTGTGGCCGCACACACCTCTTTTGGAGTGTTTAATCCAATTTCATGATGCAAAACACTTTCCAACACCTCCTAAGACCCATAACTAGACTATATTATGTCCAAAACATGCATTCGGAACCACAAGATTTACAAAGGATGATGAATTCAAGATTTAAAGACAACACGCGGACCAATTACATAGGAAGAAAGTTTTCGGGTTGTCACATTATGGCATTGTCGTCTTGAACATGTCAACAAGAAGCGCATAGCCCAACTCCAAAAGGATGGAGTGTTGGAGTCATTCGACCTTAGGGAAGATGACACATGCGAGTCTTGTTTGCTTGGAAAGATGACTAAGTCACCCTTCACAAGTACGTGTGAAAGGGGTGAAGGTCTATTGGACCTAATACATACCGATGTATGTGGACCGTTTAGATCAACCACGAAGGATGGGAACCGCTTCTATGTGACTTTTACCGATGACTATAGTAGATATGGGTATATCTAGTTAATCAAGCAAAAGTGAGAAACATTTGAAAAGTTCAAAGAGTTCAAGAATGAAGTGGAGAATCAATTGGGCAGGAAAATCAAGATGCTTCGATCCGATCGAGGAGGAAAGTACCTAAGTCTTGAATTCCACAATTATCTCAAGGAGTGTGGAATAGTTTCACAATTGACACCACCTAGGACACCACAGTTGAATGGTGTGGCAGAAAGGCGTAATCGAACCTTGTTAGACATGGTTCGCTCTATGATGAGTCGAGCTTCACTGCCTATCTCTTTTTGGGGGTATGCCTTAGAGACTCCTGCCCATATCCTTAACCGAGTCCCTACTAAGCAGGTTGCCAAAACACCTCACGAGATGTGGACAGGGAAAGATCCCTCGTTGGCACATATCAAGGTTTAGGGTTGCGAGGCTTTCATAAGACGAGATACTCACGATAAGCCCGGACCTCGTAGTGAGCGATATATTTTCATCGGCTACCCGTAGAAATCCTTTGGATATCTCTTCTATAGACCGAAGGACAATGTTGTCTTTGTTGCGAGGAGAGGAGTTTTCCGAGAGCGAGAAATCATAAGCCAAGGAGACAGTGGGAGGCAAATCGAGCTTGAAGAGATTCAAGAATCGATAGATGAAGGAACCTCTACTGTTGGCACTCAACCTGAGGAGGAAACTCCGGTTGAGCCAATTGACGAGTCCTTACCTCTTAGACGTTTCGAAAGAGTTAGAGTTCAACCCTAGTTTTATGGTTTTCATATTACTACCGAAGGGGACACGTATATTAGTGATGGTACACTAATAAATCAAGATGAACCTAATAGCTATAAGGAAGCCATGGCAGGCCCGGAGTCTGTAAAATGGAAAGAGGCGATGGACAGCGAGATCCAGTCCATGTATGACAACCAAGTTTGGAATTTGGTTGATAATGTGCCCGGACGTAAGACCATTGGGTGCAAATGGATCTTCAAGAAGAAGACCGACGTGGATGGAAATGTACACACATATAAAGCGCGATTGGTTGCGAAGGGCTTTACTCAAACTCCCGGAGTTGACTATGATGAGACCTTCTCACCAGTCGCGAAGATAAAATCTATTAGAGTGATGCTAGCTATTGTCGCATTTCATGATTATGAGATTTGGCAAATGGATGTCAAAACCGCTTTCCTTAATGGGAAGTTGGTCGAGGATGTTTACATGGCTCAGCCAGAGGGTTTTGTCGATCCGAAGCATCCGAATAGAGTATGTAAGCTTGAGAAGTCCATTTATGGACTTAAGCAAGCGTCTCGCAGATGGAATCTTTGCTTCGATGAGAAAGTCAAAGAGTTTGGATTTGTACGAAGCGAAGATGAGCGTGTGTATATGTCAAAGCCAGTGGGAGTATAGTAAGCTTCCTCGTTCTGTATGTTGACGACATACTACTCATAGGAAACGACGTCCCGACTCTACAGGAGGTTAAGTCCTGGCTCGGGAAGTGCTTCGCTATGAAGGACATCGGAGAGGCTTCCTATATTTTGGGAATAAGGATAGTGAGAGAGTGAATTAAGAGACTAATAGGACTTAGTCAGAACACTTCCTTAGATAAAGTACTAAAACGTTTTAGTATGGAAAACTCGAAGAAGGGAGAATTACCGATACAAAGTAATGCCAAATTGAGTAACACTCAAAGTCCGAGTACCGAAGCTGAAATAGCATAAATGAGCCGAGTACCATACGCTTCCGCAGTTGGCTCAATCATGTATGTTATGACTTGTACTCGCCCTAATGTAGCCTTTGCTTTGAGCATGGTTAGCAGATATCAAGGGAATCCTGGCAGAGCCCATTGGATCGCGGTTAAGAATATCCTTAAGTACCTTCGGAGGACGAAGGAAT
Organism: Lactuca sativa; assembly: GCF_002870075.4. Lineage (NCBI taxonomy): Eukaryota > Viridiplantae > Streptophyta > Magnoliopsida > Asterales > Asteraceae > Lactuca > Lactuca sativa. Next base: position 262,122,022 of record NC_056630.2, read on the forward strand.
GGTTCTTAATCCTCGGAGGGAGTGATGAGTTGAAGGTGCGAGGGTATAGTGACGGCAGCTTTCAGACCGACAGGGACAACTACCGTTCGCAGTCGGGCAGGGTCTTTACCCTGGATGGAGGAGCAGTGATTTGGAAAAGTTCCAAGCAGGAAACCGTAGCTGATTCAACGTGCGAATCAGAGTACATTGCAGCGAGTGAAGCGTCAAAGGAGGCAATATGGTTAAAGAACTTCATCGGTGATCTTGGAGTTGTACCTGCCATAAAGAAGCCCGTGGAGATTTTATGTGATAATGAAGGAGCGGTTGCCTTGACCAAGGAACCGAGGGATCATGGTAGATCTTGACATATCGACAGAAAATATCACTTTATTAGACATCGTGTAGAAGAAGGACAACTCATAGTGAAGAGGATATCATCAGAAGATAACCCAACAGATCCGCTTACGAAGGGACTGAGTAGGGTTAAGCACTTGCAGCATGCAAGGAGTATTGGGCTGAAGGATGATATTAGTATAGATTAGATAGTAGTAGAAACGTGTAATAGATAAATGTAATTAACATTTGCTGATTAAATAAAAGAGTATTATTTATGAGTAATGTTAATGTCTTATGTTAATTGTTTAACTATTGTTTCATTTTGCATGTTTTGACTTCCAGAATAATCGAGTTTATTAAGAATAATCGAATTGTTCAAATTGTCCACAATTGTTCATATGTTGGAAGTAGATATGAATGAAGATTGTCATGAATTGGTGTGTAGATTGTCTAAATGGTATTAGACATAGCAAAAGTTTGCTGCAACGTTCATGAGTGCTTATGAACTAGTTTTGAGCATTGGAACAAACCCGTGCTTGCTGAAATCACTTTATGGAATATGATAAAAAAGGGTGATCGCAAGACGATAATATCATATGGTCTAAAAACCAAGATATATGGTTTGTTATTTGTTAATTGGTTGTACATTGATAATGTGAAACCGCATCAGTAACATGATGTTATAAAACGCATTGTTTTGTATAGTTGATTAATGAATAAGTAAATGCATATAAGTCAAAGTTTATCTGTTACTTTTTTCCCAAGAGGGTAAAAGCGATATCTCAACCGCTCGATGATTTGATTTGACTTATATGTCGGGCCCGGTCATAACTGAATTGATGTGTTCGATTAAGTTCTATGTCAAATAAATCGGAGATCGAGAAACCAAATGCTAGACAAATTGTTCCATATAAATGTCAGCATGATATCTAAACATAGGACTGTACGATCCTTTATCTAAAAGACTAGATTGATTAGATCAGAGTTTGACAGTGTCTTTGAGAGCTACGATTGCTAATCGGAATATAATTGTATATATAGTTACTAGACTTATCCAAGTGGGAGACTGTTGGAATAGTGTCTAAGGCTACAACTATATTAGGCAAGTATTTGACCCGGTTGAGCATGGTCTATTTGGGTTGCCTTCACCATAGCAACTTGACAGGATGATTTATAATGAGAGAAGGAATATTATTAATATATTATAAGAATAATATAAGGACTAATAATATTCTTATTTGATTAATATAAGTCATAAATTAATCAGGAATTAATTTGGTGACTTAAAGAGATTAATTGAATAAAGGGGTATAAACTGTCAATTGTTTAATAGTTGCACTTTGGGCTATATATCCTTTATGGATAAGGGGTGGACGATTTCTCGGGATAAGGATAGCCATAAATCGTCCAAGGATTATCATGGAAAGGATTTGGATTGCTTAGGGCTTAAGTTATCCAATTAGGGTTTAAGGGTGAAACCCTAGGCGCCTTACAAGTATAAATAGACCCCTAGGGCTAAGGGAATTCGTGACTTATGCTTTGAGTAGAAACCCTGGCCGATTTGATTCCCTCTCCTCTCTCCTAAATCATCTTCTTGCTAGTTGGTGTTTGTAAGCCATTAGATGAGTGACAATTGTGACTTTAACGCCTCAAGGACAAGAAGATCAAGCAAGTGATTCAAGGTAAACTTCTAATCTCTGATTTCATATTGTTATTATTGTATATTATCCATTAGAAGTCTTGGATTCAATGTATGTTCAATTAGAGAAACCTAGATCCAAGCATTAGGGTTGCATGTGCACATAGGTATGTTCATATGGCTAAAAACCATCACAAATAACCGGATACCCTAAGTCCACAACCAAACAAGGAATAGGAAATAAATTGAGTTATCAGTCCTAAGTCCTTTCAATCTTACTTATATAACTATATCTATATAGACATAATTTTCACAATATAAATAAGTTTAAAAGAGTTTAATAAAGTTTTTTTTAACCATTTGAATGGTAAAAAATGACTTGATGTCAGTTTATAAAATGTTTTGAAGAGTTTGCTTGATAAAACAGTTTGATGTATAAGAAAATCCACTTGATTGACAGTTATTAATCACATGTGATTGATATAATAACTATAATGTTTCTACTTGTATTCTCCCCCATAAAAGCATTTAAAATCATTTAAAAGATAAGTTATGGGGTATGAACTCACATGTAGTGAGTGATGCGAATGAAAGAGCAATTGTATGATGTTAAGTGCTAAGTGAAATCTCGGGTACAAGCGGATCCTAATAAACATATAATGACCCACATATTGATATAATTAGTGTTTATACAACTAATCATGCAAGGAAAACACCTTAGGGACAAGGAAACACTTGAATAGAAGTGTTACAATCACACGTGATTGCACATAAAGGGGGTTTACGGCTACACATCATGTTCATGGCCATGATGTTTACGGCCCAATGTGTTTACGACCATGGGGTTTACGGCCTTATGTGTTTACGGTCGTAAACTCATGAAGACATATGCTAAAGAGTGTTTTATGTTCCTATTTAGCATCAAGGAAATGTGTCTTGACCCATTCCTAGCCTTAAGAAGAGTTTATGGCCAAACTAGGAACCTTAACAAGGGTTTACGGCCAAGGGAGATGCTCATGGCCGTAAAATATCATTGTTCTTGGGAAGATGGTTGTTTTCAAGGGTGTACGTTAAGAGCTTCTATAGTATAACTAGTATATGGAACATTACTTACGTTTTGGAGCTTGAAGGGGGGTGTTTAAGGTCCAAGAACTAGTTTGTGTTCTTGGTGTTCTTGAAGATCTAACCCAAAAGATGAATTTCATGGATCAAATCAAAGGGTGATACTTGATTAAGAAGAATAACATCTAATAACATGGAAGGAATGCTTATTCTTTTGAAGATCAAGGTGAAAATCTTGATGATATTTGAGAGAGACTCCGAAATCTAGGCTTGGAAGTGTAAGAAATGACTAGAAATGAAGATAAAACTCATATATGGACAAGAGTTTACGGCCAAGGAGGTGTTTACGGCCGTAAACTCTAGTTTACAGTCGTAACCTCCTTATGAATGGAGTTTTCGGCTTGTATGTTGCACATTGCACTCTAGAATACACTTCCAAACATTCCTTCTTGAAGGTACTTGGCGTATAACACCCAAGCAGACCCTAAACAGTGCTAAAAGATAGCAGAAACGAGTCTGACTTTGATTGAATTGAATAGTTGCACAAGATACAAATTTTTGTTGTGAAAGTATGGTGTAGTTTGTCTTTGTTGCATGGTTAGCGTTAAGAAGGACGCGGTTTAGGTCACTGTAAGGCATTAGAAAGAGGTTGAGAGTCTTTTGACCCGTGGTGTGGGTCGCGAGTTCCAAGTGGAAAATATAATGCCGACAAGATTGGTTTAATATTGGGAGCATTCCAGCTATCGGTTGTGGGCTCAGTGATCATGATTATTCATTCTTCTTCTTGACGTACTTTCGTTATTGGTGCATTGATAGAAGTCAGGAGGCACACAAATCAACTATTTAGATGAAGGAAACAGTTAAAGGTTGTTGTGAGTATCATTACTATATCATCAAGTCTTCCCAGAATGTTGCATTTTACTCCCGATTGTCTACAAGCTGTTTTTAGGTGTTAATCATCAAGGTTGAGGACCGGGTATGAAGTCTCAAATAAAAAGTGCTTCGTTGATGTCTCGGGTGTATACACCTGAGTTGTTAAGGATTTGTGGTAAAAATGGAATTCTTGGAATTCTCATCCTTACTCTTAGGAGCAACGGTTGGAACAGCGTATCAGGGAGTCATGGGTTAATTAAAGGCTTGGTGTATCTTATGGTTTTGGGGATTAGTGGAAAATTCATGATTTATGAGTTTGGGTTCTTTTCCAGCATGGTTGGTAGTCATCATACTCCCAGGAAACTGGCAGATTCAATGAATGGGTAAATGATAGTCGTGGATTATGGGTTTCCGGTCTCAGGAAGCATATTGATAGAGTTGATTCATTGTTGTACCCTTAAGAGTGTTCCAGAATTTTGTAGACCTCGTTCTAGACATTCGGTCTTAGCCTGGAGGTTTTGGATTCTGCTGGCATTGTTTGTGCCTGAATCCCCAGTGGTTAGCAAGGTAAGTCATGATCGATAGGGTTCTGTATGGGTCTGATTGTGTGGGATATCGTATCATTTGCATTTCGAGATAGATGTGCTTGATTAAGAATCAATTGAGGCAGTGGATGTCCGAATTGTGTGAAGGTGGTGATGGTTCTTCTAGTAATGGAAGTTAGCAAATCAAAGATGGTATGGGTAGGTAGCCATCTGAATAAACCGACTCTTAGTTCGGATCGAGTCTTAGGGGAGGATCATCTGAGTGACCCAAGGTAGAGATGTGGAAACACTACCCTAGGATAGTTACCGTAGCAGACTTCGAGGAAGAAGTATAATCCTAGTGGGGGAGAATTGTAGCATCTGGCATTGAAGTACTTCCATTGTTGATCCTTATATTGAGATGAATTGCATTTTGGTCCCTATGTTCAAGAAGGTGTGCAGAAGGAGCCCTAGTGGCATTTTTGTAATTCTGGATTTCGAAGTATGTCATGCGTACGTGGTGTACGTTGAGCGTACTAAGGCATGCCCTAGTATACAGGGCATACATCAGTGTACGCTAGGCGTGATTACCAGATATGGAAACCCTAATTCTTACGGTGTGACTCATATTTAAGCACTCTTATGGCCTAATTTCACCCACCTTAACTGCCTCCATCCCCCTCATATGTTTGTGCAACCCTAGTCTCACCTTGAGGAGCCTTTTCAAGCATAGAAGTATGTTTTTGGTGCCTTAGAAGAAGAATGAAGGAAGCCAAGCTCATCTTGAAGGAGTGAAACACTTGGATCTGGGATTTCTACATCATTTTCAACTAATCTAAGGTAAAAAGTTTGCAACTTCATCCTTCTAGCTCATAGATCTAGTTTTGGTTGTCTTTATGGAGCTTTTTAGTCCCAAAAAGTTATATCTTGAACATGACATGTTCTTCAACTTTGAGTTGTCCTTTTAGACACTAGGAGGGGTCTTAAGTAATAAAAATGGGTTCCAAATGGTTTGTTTTGCTTCATGCATCATTTAGAAGGTCGTAATGGAATAAGGCCTTCTGCTAAGCACTTATTGGACATGCTAGGTCATAAAGTTGGAGACTTTATGACTCCTAAGAGTATTTTAGCCATGCATCTGAAGATTAGACATAAGAGCTTAAGCCATTATGCTCTTAATTGAATTTGTGGATTTGTGAGCGTACACCTCGCATACTCAAGGATGTCCAGCATACGAGGTCAACCACCTCGATGGTGGTCAACCTCCGAGGCTTCGTGTACACCCAGCGTACCTCCGGAGTAAGCCCCGTGTATGCTCCCTAAGTTGACTCGGTCGAGTTGACTCGGTTGGGTTGACTTGGCTAGGTTGACTCCGTTGACCTAGTTGGTTTGACTCAGTTGATTTCGGCCAAGTTTGACCTTGAGGGTATTTTGGGATTTTGATGGAAATAGGTCGTTTGGTGGAAATAGGTGTCGGTTAGAGAGATGAGATTCGGATTCGAGACCTCATAACTTTTGTTTAGTTTGCGAGGTGAGGTTTCCTCCCTGTACTTTCTGGTCGGAGGCACCAAGGCCGGCCCATTGGGATGTTATCCTGGTTTATCCCATGTTGGTGTGTTGTAGTGGTATGTTTGATTTGTATTATGGTATATAGGATGATACTATGCTTAGTGATCTCTAAGATCTGTCTGATTGTGTGTTAACTTGTTATATGTTTATCTATTGCATATGCCAACGTAGTGGTTAGGTTGAAACAGTACTATTCGGTAATGTTTATATCGATATGTTGCTAGGTTATGGTATGTGTGGATATGTGTTGGTTATTGGATTAAGGCGGGCTACCTGGGACTGAAGGCCAAGATACCGAGGGCGTCCCAGATAAACTATGGGCTCGAGAGGGGTACTAGTCAGGCCTAAGGCCCGGACAACGTTCCATAAAGGCTGAAGGCCCGATGAGGCGTACTAGTCATGCTGAAGGTTCTGTGAGCGTACTAGATGGACTGTAGGCTGGTGGGGTGTTCCAATCAAGCTGAAGGCTTTGTATACATGTTATTTGTTATTATCATTATGTGTTGTGTTGGTATTTTCAGGGAACTCGCTAAGCTTCATGCTTACAATTTTGGTTTATGGTATCAGGTACTTCAGTGGACCGTGGCAAGGCGAAGGTGTGACCGTACACCTCCTTGGTTTTACAACTCATCGGATTTTAGGAAACTCTGATTTTTAATAATGTTTTGGAAACAATGATTTGTAAACACTATTATTAGCAAATGGGTTGTTTTGAAAGGTTGAAAATTTGTTGAAAATTTTGTGATGTTATATGTTTGTTTTATTTACGCGCTTTGTACTTGGTCATTGTCTTAGCTAAAAATACTATAATTTGAATAGGGAAAAATGGTGGGGTAGGTAAGGTAAGGTGAGGGGTGGGTTGGGGGTATGTTTATTTAAATACATTTAAATATCAATGGCAAAATAGTTTTTTAGGTAAGACAGGGACCAAGATCGTAACAAAAACAAACACAGGGACCTTCTAAGTTAAAAAAATAAGTTAGGGACCAAACGAACAAATTAACCTAAGCCATAGGGACCATTTGTGTAATTAATTCTTTTGGGTTCTTCTCTTAACCCACTAAGTCATAGAGAGTCAACATATTGGAAGGCATTTTGGAATAATGGGAAAAAAAAAAATTTACCTAGAATGACTGGGATTAAAGATTCCACATGAAAACCTTACACCAAAGGCCATCCTCTTTTCTTTTTCCTGCCTTACATATCTATGGATATGTTGTCTCTCTCGTCATCTCTTTGAGGATTTTCTCCACCATTCTTCCTCAAAAAACTCCAAAAACATATTTTTTATGAAGTACGAAATAGGCTAGGAGATTTTGAAAATCACAGACCTATGTCCATTATTTCACTCTTTTTGTGACCTACGAATTATGACCTCAAAAATCATGCTTTTCCTCCCCTTTGCCTCTTTTTTTCATTCTTACTCATACAAGGAATTAGAATAGAGACTACATGACTTGAAATAGTGGTAAGTCTGGAATAACAAAGCAGGTTCCACCAGGTCAGTTCAAGTAGAAAAATAATTGGTTCAACATATATAAAAATTAGCGGTGAAAGGAGTGCATGCAAATTGGAGTTATTTGGTCTCAACGAGACACTTTCAAGCTTATGATGTAGAAAATGAAAAAAAACATATATTTAATATTTATAATTGAAAACCCCTCACCATTTTTTTATTGGAGTCAATGTGAGACTCCTTCATGCCAAACACATTAAGATAGGTCTTTCACTATATTTAAAGTAGATCTTAAATATTTTTGTATATAACTTTTTGTAAACTTTTTCATTTTAGGGTAACCATGGGTGGAACACAGCAACCATAGACTGGGGGGCCGAAGGATTGTGATGAATTTATGCATGCTAATAGACGTCGATTAATTAGAAGTATTTTCATTAAAAGATACATATAAGATTAATGACTTCTATTTTTCTAACAAAATTAACTAACATTAAAAAAAATATATTCAAAAAATTAACATTGAAAAAACCGAAACTAATAATTATATAAGTAAAACATATAATCCACCAACCTAAAAATCCAATAAATCTAAAATTTTAAAACAATTCAACATTAGAATGATAAAACTTAATAACATGTTAGGAATGTTATGACCAAATAGATATACGTATTATGAATATAGACTGCACAACGTATTGTTACATTGTCATATCTCTTTGAAGTATGGCATTTTGATATCTAGATATAGGCATTGAAGCTATCATACTTTAATAGTTGAAATCATGATACACACCAACAAATATATAGAGAGAGAGAGAGAAACAACACCACCGTCTATAGGAATATCATCACCGACTGTTTCACCTCTTCATATTCTTTAGAAAATTTATATAGTTTCATCAAAACATGGAAGGATAACATGAGCCAAGGCCAACAGGAGAGTGTATTATGTGTGTGTGTGAGAGATAGAGAGTACCTACAATGATAGCATATCGATGTTGACGTTGATGACTAGTGGTTAGAGCTAGTGACGGAGTGGATGGCACCCATCAAAGGAATGTTGTTGTCGGTCAGTGGTGAAACACGAGAGGCGGAGAAGCTGAGTCGGCCACAAGGGAGATAGAGAACAACAGAGAAAGGCCTATGAATGAGTCTATTACAAGAGATGGCTATGATCCTGTGATGACGTCCGATCATGAACGATTAGGGTTTCTTGGTGTTTTTTCTAAAATTTCGAAACCAAACATTTTTTTTAGGGAAAATTTCATTTATGTCCTTTTAAACATTGAATATTACATCAATATCCTTATAAACTTTATTATTACGTTCTATATCCCTCTAAAACTATAAAAATTACATTAATATCCAAAATCATTTTTTAATTAGAATTATATCAATTTTTTAATTATTTTTTTTATCTAATATTCAAAATTATATATTAGTTTACCAATTTACCCTTTCCTAATTAAATCTCAAATTAAATCAATTAAATCACCCTTTCGTAATTAAATCTCAAACTAAATCACATTTGCCTTTCTTGCTGAGATTTTCAGAAGTAGCAATTTACTTGTAGCAAACTCATCATCTTCTCATTCAGTACATTTGCTTGCCTTTTCTTGCATCAGTGAGAAGATTTGCAGACCGTATTTGACTATACCAGAGTGACTACAAGCATATAGAGGTGAATGAAATCTGCTTTTGTTTGGTGTGATTTTGTTTTTGCACATGATGGGGAACAATTCAGAGTGCTTTTTGTCCTTGCCCGTGATACCCGTAAGCTGAAATCAATGCGCTCCATGTTATAATGTTTCTTTGTGGCATTTCATCGAGCACCTGGTGTGTGGTATCTATGCTTCCACATTTTGCATACATGTCTATCATTGCAGTTCCTAAAATCACGTCTGGTAAGCGTTATTGTGTTCTTATAACTTCATGGACGAGTTTGGCTTTATGGATGGTGCCTAATTTTGCACAAGCATTTACAGTTATCACCATGGAGACATGATTTGGCACTACACAGGATTCTCGCATATGATCAAATAAATCACAGGAGTCTTTGGCTCCAACATAGAAACTGAAAACCATGTTAAACACACATTTTTTTTGGTAAGTATGAGAATTAAACTGGTCATTTAGTATGACAGAAATGGGGAATGAAAGGAATTGGCAATTCCTTTTGAATGAAAAAAATTAATTGTTTCTATTTCCATTCCATCATGACATGAAATGAAAAATCTATACATCTTGTTGTGATCATCAAGAAGATGCAGAGATAGAGAAGAATCAGAGGATGCGGTTTGATGCCACCTGATGCAATGAAAAAGAAGAGAGACCGTGCAATTAAGAAGATGCATTGTGATTTAATTTGGGATTAAATTAAGAAAGGGGTATTTTGGTAAATTTATTTGTAATTTTGAATTTCATATAATTTTTTTAATAAAAAATTGATATAATTATAATTAAAATTAGATTTGGATATGGATGTAATTTTTATAGTTTTAAAAGGATATACACGTAATATTAAAGTTTATAAGGATATTGAAGTAATATTGAGAGTTTACAAGGACGTGAACGAAATTTTCCTTTTTTTTTATTTTGAGATTCTTTAGTTTTTGTTAATTAAATCTGATTTTGAGATTTGTCATGTGGTAGGATGAGATTTTTAAGATTCAAATTAGTATTTAATTGGCTGTATGATATTTTGAATTTTGCCCATCTTTTTGAATTATTTCAGTATTTCTTTTCAAAATATGCACGAAGTTATCTGATATATTAATTCAAAAATTATGGAATTTTGTTATTATTAGGCTCAAAAGCGAGGGGGCCATGCCCCCCCTAGGCCCCTTAGACAGTCTACCACTGAGGGTGACCCACATTGGCATAATTTAGCCTCCCAAGCCATGAGGGTGCTTTAATGGCAGCGTCCCTTCCTCCTCATTTTCTTCTTCATTCTTCATGTTTCGTTCTTGCATCACAAACACTCACAAAGGGGCTAGGGTTTAATATAACTATATACACAAGAGTTCGTGATTTAGGTAGTAGGCAGAATTGTCCCACCCAATTATCCTGGCGATTTTACAGCATTAAATATGAATTTTATGTTTTCTTCCCTAACGTTCCCATAATTACAGTTTCAACCCCATAGACAATATTCTTCACATCATGGGGTTTCTATGTCGACAACTCCGCCCACGAATTAAAAATGTACTTTATTTTAGGTCTTAACATTAATTTTTTTTATTAATGTTAGCTATTATTTTCTATTTTCTATCATTTTTAATTTTATAATAATAATAATAATAATAATAATAATAATAATAATAATAATAATTATTATTATTATTATTATTATTATTATTATTAAATTGTTTCCCTCTTTCTTAAAAGTAAAAATAATTAAATTGCAGAAATGATAACATATCAGAAAAACAGAATGTTATAGCATCTGCAAAGCTACAAGCACTAATTTTATTTTAAAGTTAGCATGCCAAATGGTCTTGACTATTTTCGCTAAGGCTGATTTTGTACAAATGAATTAGAGTTATTTAGTAACCCTCACGTATTATATCGTTCGTGTTAAACACAAAATCCATGAGTATTGCTTCACAAGATTATTATAGTATGCTAAAGAGTTGGTAAGAGACTTTTCATTAGGATGTTGAGTGGATCAAATTTACACACGCCAACCAACATGCACCTTGATGGTATTGATAATTTTCCAGATTAATATCCTATCGTAGTGCTAGAAAAAGGGTGGGTATACTCAAACAAGGAGAAGAAGTACTTTAGAATTGATGAGAGACAAAATTATCTTTTTGTCATCTTAAAAAACTTTACAACAAATTGAGGACATTTTATGATCAACACAATAATATCATAAAGGAATTTTTAGCCTTGGTATAATTTAAATTTTTCTACAACAAATTGAGGACATTTTATGATCAACACAATAATATCATAAAGGAATTTTTATCCTTGGTATAATTAACAGGTGATTTTTAGAGAATTTGTTGAAGATTTGAAGAACACGTTAAGTTTCCTAACACTACCTAAAGCCAATAAGACTTTAAGTGTTTTCATGTTTATTTTTGTGTACTCAATGTTTTGAAATACTTATTGGATTGTAATATATATAGTTAAATGTTTTGATCAATGACATATTTATTGGTTTGAAGTACTTATTGTTTAGTAGAAACGTAAAATCTTATTATCACTTTATTGTCTATTTTGGTATGTACTTGACCTGATGATGCATGATCCTTTTGGGTTGCCTTCACCAAAGCAACTTGATAGGATGAATTATGGAGAGAAAAGATAAATTATGATTTATTAATATATTATGAGAATAATATATTAAAGGAGAAATTATATTGCTTAATTAATATTAGTCAACAATTAATTGATAATTAATTTTGTGGCTAAAAGAGATTAATTAAACTTAAGGGACTGGAACTGTAATTATAAGATAATTTTATTTGGGCTATGGATCACCTTGGAATAATAGGTTGGACGAATTCTATGGGGAACCCATTAGAAATCGTCCAAGTGATATTCTAAAAGGGTCCATGGGCTGCTTAGGGCTTAAGCAATCAAATTAGGGTTTCCTAGTTGAAAACCCTAATAGCCTACATGTATATATAGTACCCTTAAGCCCCAAAAACATGGCTAAGAGTTCCACTAGGGTTTCTACACGTTTTAGGCAGCCTCCTCTGTCCTTATTCTTCATCCTCTTGCTCTTGGTGTTTGTGAACCGTTAGAGGAGTGACAATTGTGACTCTAAGCTTTCTAAAGTCATTAAAAGGAGGATTTGAGATTGTTATTGCTACATAACAATCAAGGTAAGATCTAAAAAGCCCTTTCACATGTTAATATGATTAATTGTATACTAGAACTAGGATTTAAACTCTTGGATGAATTGCATGTACAATAGAGAAACCTAGATCTAAGCATTAGGGTTTGCATGAGCACATAGGATGTTCTTATGGCTAAAACCCATCATCTAAAACTTGGAAATTCCCCCTAAATGACTTTTTTTGAAGTCTATTTAAAGATCATCATCTTTTTTCTTTTTCTTTTTCACCTAAGAATCATGTCATTCACAATAAGAGTGTGCATCAAACCGCACAAACCACATATGCACCACACCGCACTGCATAATGCAGTTTACAAAGTTAACGTCGCTGTTTGTGGTTTGTAATTGTTGTTAACCGCATTATGTGGTGCGGTTTGCGGTTTACATTTACAAAACCACAGTTCAAACCGCACTGCAGCGCAAAATATATATATATATATATATATATATATATATATATATATATATATATATATATATATATATAGGTATGTTTAAATGAGAACATTTCTTATATTGAGAACAAATATAGACCACTAATTTTTTGTTTTTATAAATGTCACTTTCAATTTCTCTTTTTCCTCTTTCTCTCTCTACATATCTCTCTCATCTTAAAGTTGTCTGAACCACCATCACCATGAACGGACCGCCGCCGGAACCACCGTAAGGACGTTGAAACCACCCCAACGTTGTCGGAACCACTGGACGACTGCTTCATCACTCTCCAGATCTATTTGTTCACCACTTCCCTCTGCCTCCCATCGTCAGAAACCACCTCTTCTGCCTCTCCTCTTCTTGAACCATCATCAGTTCTGATTTCACCAACCATAAAATCTCGTTTCCCGATCTTGTTTCAGTAGAAGACTAGATTTGGTTTCCCGATCTCGAATTAGAGTCCTCCGACTTTCGGAAATAGCTCACTAAAAGAGATGCTTTCATTGCCAACCTTCACTCTCAACTCGATTCCCGATATCATTTTACGGGAGACCGTCGTTGCGACGTTACAAGTTTTCCGTTCTACTTGCTCCAGCCACTTGGTCTCATTGTAGCAGCTATCGGATCTCGTTTTCACCGAGTCTGTGATAATGGCGGTCCGATGAGTGTGGTGGTTCGTTGAAGATGATGATGATAATAGGTCTGTACATTATTTTTCTATCTCTAGAAATAAGGTTACTTTAAAGAGGAAATTAGTAAAACTAGGGCAATGGTAGTCATTGCTCATTTGTGGAAGGGATAATGAAGAACACAAGACCCAAATTTATTATCAATTTATGCCCCGTAGCAGTAGATCTCTTTGAACCAAGCAACTATAAACTTTTCATATGCTTAGTGGGGACCGACTAAAAAGAAAGTGTCCTTCACTTTTACTTAAACTGAAAGGTCCTATAATACTTGCATATTTTCACACTCATGTTTTTTTTTATTTCTTATCAGAAGGTATTTTCATCAATAAAAAATTTAAAAGATATTTTGTGAATATAAAATAGTTTTACTTGATATAACAAATGTTCTTCCATATATATAAATATATATGCATGCACATGTAGTCGCTTTAGGAGTACACATCATGACAAACAATCCACACTTTTTTCTTTTTCGTCCAGTTAAATTATGCAATTTGCTTTTGTTATCATATTCTCAATATTATGCTCGTAAATCGTTATATTCTTCCAACTTATGTGTCATAAAAAAATATAATAAAAATATTCTATAATGGTGCACGACTAGGAAAAAGATAGACATTCAAGTTGTATCAGCTAGCATCATGCATATTTTCTGTGTAATAGCATAGTTGAAAGTCCACATGAATTATATATAATTGAATACATAAAATCACATATAATTAGATACACGAGTGTAACACCGAAAATTTTAAAACAATTTTTCATTTAAAAATAATCGTTTAAATCTTAAAAACACTTTGCTTAAAATCTCAGTCATAATCGAATTACAAAACATAACTCCATTTTCACTTGCATAATAAACCAGGATCCTTAAAACATGACTCTTTCTCTAGTGTGTACAATCGAGCCGGTGCCGTCTCGTGATCTTGAGAGAAACCTGAAACACATAATACAAAACACTATAAGCACAAAGCTTAGTGAGTTCCCCAAAATACCACACATAACACATATTAGCCACTCGAGGCTATAACTCTATGGATCCGTGGACCCTACTCTGTGAACCTTCTGGTTCTAACTCTGGGAACCTTCCGGTTCTAACTCTGTAACCATGCACAGCATAAATCACATAGAAATAATGCAATACAACACATAACATACATATCATACAAATACTCTGTCACATAACCCTGGTTACCTACTCAAGGTGAAGTATAGTGAGAAGACTCACCTGGCAATCAGAAAGCAATTATCTGCACATGCGAACCTCAGACTCGCCACCACCTAACACATAAGGCAAATATCTCTAATTAGTACTCGAAGACCCAACCCTAATTAACCGGTGATTATTCTTTCCCCCTCTAGTTAGGTAATGGGTGAAAGACCATTTTACCCCTCCCTGACCTCTATTACCTCTGTTGACCAAAACTCCCAAAGTCAACATAAGACAACTCAAGTCAACGGTCAACACTGACCAGACTCGGCGAGTATGGAAGAGTGAATCGGCGAGTCCATGCGGGTTCTCTAAGTCCTTTTTAAACCTCTTAGACACAACGAGTTCCCTCTCCACTCGTCCAGTTACTCGGCAACGAAACGCGGGGCAACCCCGACTCGACTCTTCGAGTCTGCCTATGGACTCGGCGAGTTGCTCCCATGACAACCCTCATATGACCTTCTGAGGTCAGATCTGCTTCGCCAAACCATAGATCTAACTCCCTCAAAGCCAATAACCATGACAAGGTCGAACCTTGGGCACTCATGCAAGGTTCTACAAGCTCATTTGGGTGAAACCCTACATTACATGACAACCCTAGCTCAAAACTCCAAATAGAATGCATAAAGCAGGATGGAAGGGACTCTGTGGACCTCTTTGGGTCCATATCTATGGCTTCACAATCAATGGGACACTATACTCCACAATTCAAGCCATAAAAGAAGCTAGAAAACCCTAAAATCACCAATCTTACCCAAAACAGAAAAAGGAGAACGATTTGATACCACTATGGTGAAGATGCAAGCTCAGAAGCTTTGAATCGACACCCCCCTTGACCTCCCTTTGTTGGAAATGACTACTCCAATGCACAACCACCTCAAGAATGCTCCAAAATGGCTCTTCTTCACTCTCTCAGCTCTCTGGTTTGATAGGAGTCTCTCAAAGGTGTAGGTGGCCGCCACTGAAGGCCATAAGGGTCTTTAAATAGGTCCTAAACCCGGACAATTAGGGTTTTCCTTGACAGCGCCAACTCGGCGAGTCCAAATATCCGACTCGTCGAGTCCCTTCATTAAACTGGTCCCCAAAACGCGATCCTACTCGACGAGTTGAGGCGTCAACTCGCCGAGTCTCCTCATTCCCCAATATAAAATACTCAAATTCCCATACCTGGATATCCGGATGTTACAATTCTCCCCCACTAGAATCAGACTTCGCCCTCAAAGTCTCATTCTGGAAACAACTCCAGATGCTGCTCACGCATCTCGCGCTCCGGCTCCCAAGTAAGCTCTTACCCCTTCCGGTGTTGCCACTGGACCTGCACCAGAGGCATCTCTTTGTTCCTCAGAACCTTGATCTTTCGATCCCGAATAGCCACCGGTCTCTCAACGCAGTTCAGGCCCACATCCACCCTAATATCCTTTAATGGCACTACTGCCGACTCCTCGGCTATACACTTTTGTAGCTGCGACACATGGAAAGTGTCATGGATCTGACCTAGCTCCGTAGGTAGCTCCAACCGATAGGCTACCCTGCCTACCCTCGCGATCACCCAAAAAGGACCGATATATCAGGGCCCCCAACTTGCGCCTCTTCCTGAATCGGATCACTCCTTTCCAAGGAGAGACCTTCAGGAGTACAAAGTCAACGACCAAAAATTCGAGCTCGGACCGGCGCCTGTCCACATAACTCTTCTGGCAACTCTGAGCGGTCAACAACCTCTGCCTGACTTGCTGTATCTGCTCTGACGTCTAAAGTACGATCTCTATACTTCCCATCACACGTTGCTCTACCTCTCCCCAGCAAATAGGGTCCGACACCCCCCTTCCCTACAACGGCTCAAAGGGTGGCATACTGATGCACTAATGGTTTTTGTTGTAGGAAAACTCTGCCAAAGGCAAATATGGGCCACAATTTCCCCCTTAAATCTAATACGCATGCCCGAACATATCCTCGAGCGTCTGAATCGTTCGCTCGCTCTGAAGTGTCCACAGACATCACCATAGTAAACTCTAGCTGATTTCTCATATTCATCTTCGATACCGAGCACCAGGTTAGCTTTTGGCCCCACAGCTAAACCCCCAAAGGTCACACATAACATGATCCAAAATATCTCACTAACTTCCTCCCCGTGACCACTATCATGGCCCAGTGACATGCAAGTCACAAAATTTCTTTTTTTTTCCTCATAAAAAAATACAATCCAATCGAAGATCGCCTCAGCTCTAACCTCTGGCGCCTGCTGACCCTCCCGACAAAGACAGAGACCCCAGTCTCGCCCCGGTTTAACCACTAGGCTCCAAAAACTCAACACTAGGGCTACTCAAGCCTAAAACTCTTCTGCATCATGCACTTATCGAAGAACACTCCATCATCACACTCTCTTGCCGTCTAGTGGGTACTATGGCTTCCCGCAACATTACGACAGCCTCTGACTAGTGAGTACTACGGCTCCCTGTAGTATCACAACGCCAACTAACTAGTGAGTACTACGGCTCCCCATAGTACCACGACTCCCTCCCTATGACTTGTGAGTACTACGGCTCCTCGTAGCATCACAACACCCTCTGACTGGCGAATACTACGGCTCCCCGTAGCATCACGACTCTCTCTCTCTGACTTGTGAGTACTACGGCTCCCCGTAGCATCACAACACCCTCTGAATGGCAAATACTACGGCTCCCCGTAGCTTCACCCCATACTCTTATTCGCATTACAACCCCACACTATGTTCACTAACTCATGCACCGAAGACTATCATAGATAGTTACACACACACACTTGCCCCGATATGCATTACAGATTCTGGCGGCAACCGCCAGAACACAGAACCTACCTCTGCGGAGATCCACTCCCTTAAATAATCCCTTTTGATGAGAATACACGAAGGGCTCCCATTGGAACCGTGGATACATGATACCTCACTAGTCATCTTAAACCCAAGACTCTAAATAACTCCAAAATCGGGACGCTATACGCGGAAACCACGGAACACCCTAACAGAGCATCACAATGTCTTGCTTCTACCACTGATTCCCTTACTCCCAGCACCATACACATACAACAATACATTTCCTTTGAATCCCATAATAATTTCCTATTTCACTCAATGCACAACTTTAGTGCATCCAAACACTCAATTGGAATACAAGGAAGGCGCTAACTCTTCAGAACACACTGATGATCCTCCGAAACCCTTTCCAATACTGCTCAAAATCCAAGCAAGAATACACATCCCATCCCGGGAGGTGGCTACTCGACAATCTTCTACCCATATCTCAGCCCAAAAGTTCTCAACTGCCCACACCATCATTATGGGTCTTCCACTTGAAACGACTCTGACCACCACCAGATTCCTGACCATTGACCACTCGCCGTGGAGACACCCATCCTTCTCTCAGACATATACCACATGCATTATCTCACCCTGCACCTTTCCTTAATCACTAATGACCCTGATCTCATGAATTCAAGCCGCAAATTCTGTATCCAACCCCTAACCACTCTTGCACAAATCTCTGGTTCTCTTAATAAACCACCCGGTTCTCCCCCACTTAGGGTTCGAACCATCACTATCTGACACATCAACAACCTCACAAACTATTTTCACCAGCAATAACGCACCTGCCCCTGGAAAGTGCTATGCAACGCCAGATAATCCCCTTAAAGGAAATCAATCGATCTCATAACTCTGAACCTCAGATGAAATCCTCAAGAACTTCTCGTCACGACTGCCTCTAGTCATTCCAAGTCTCGTACCAATCCAATACCAAACAACTCAACTGTCCAAAAACATTACTAACTCATAGACTGGACCACGAAATCATCATACTCCCCCACCTCGACTCATCAACCGACGTCCCAACACATGGATCATCCCAAGAACAGGGACCCAATCCCATATTCAATACCCAACATGGATAGAAAAAGCACTGCACTGATTAACTCGACTGGACTTCCCACTGATACCTCTAAAATATGCCCTACTATACTCAAATAGGTGTAACGTGATCCTCGACTATCTCAGTCCCACTGACTATCTGCTCATGGTAAATCACTTCCTCGCGGCTCACATGCTACCTGATACTCTGATGGAAAATCATCATCAATGACAACCTGCAGGGTTTACCCCCAAACCCAAAACTTAAACATCATGCCTCTCATGTTCTGTACACGAACATAAATAGCACCACCCAGGTCATAGAAGGTGACATCTCTTCTATCGACTGATTGCCCAACTCAGACCAAAATTCTCCCATCCCTCTGAATCCTTACCAAAATACTCTGAAAGGCTCTCGACCTCCCTCTCAAGGGACGCCTCTTCATACTCAATCATGGCCCACAGGCCTAAAACCCATAGCGTCCAATCTCTACCTCCTCAATCATAACTTGATAACCGGAGAACCACAAGCATCATTCACTAAGAACCATGGTACTCATCCCATGACATCTCTTCTTAATATGTTTCGGTGTATGGTACCCGAACCATAGCATCACTCCTCCATCTGCTCCGATGTATGGTACTCGAACCATAACATCACTCCTCCATCTGCTCTGATGTATGGTACTCGAACCATAACATCACTCCTCAATCCGCTCCGATGTATGGTACTCGAACCATAACATCACTCCTCAATCTGCTCTGATGTATGGTACTCGAACCATAACATCACTGCTCAATCCGCTCCGATGTATGGTACTCGAACCATAACATTACTGCTCAATCCGCTCCGATGTATGGTACTCGAACCATGACATCACTCCTCAATCCGCTCCGATGTATGGTACTCGAACCATAACATCACTCCTCAATCCGCTCCAATGTATGGTACTCGAACCATAACATTACTCCTCAATCTGCTCTGATGTATGGTACTCGAACCATAACATCACTCCTCAATCTGCTCCTTAGAACCTTCAAAATACTCCTTGTAGCAAGTATGGGTCCTCTGCTTTCAGTAGTATGGGCCCATACTACCTGCGACATCTACCCATACTTTCTACACGGACTATCCCGGAGCTCCTAAGTAGCTGCTCGACCTTCTCGTTCACCAATCCCGTTACGCGTGCTCGCTCCCCAGCGAAATTCTCTATTCCGCCAGCGCACTCATCTGGCTAAGGTTACTCCCTAGGCTCTTCCTAGATTCCCACACTTCTCTGCCATCAGTTGCTGAAGAACTCCTAATGATGCCAGCCATCTACCTCCTAAATATCGTCATATTCGCTTGGTAGCTGACTCCCATCATCGAGAGTTCCACAAAGCACGAAGCAAGCAGCATTCGAGCATCGAAGAATATATATGACTCACTCTGGGTGATAACTCCGCTTGCTCTGCTCATCCTCGAGAATACCACCGAACTCTGCAACTCTTCCCCTCGCGGGTTCTAACTATTCTTTCGCTAAGTACCACGGTACTTATCTAGGTATCTCCCCTAGATTACTCCTCTACTCAAATCCCTTAAAGGATTCCAACTAAATATTCTCACTCATCACATACTCAAAAGCACATCGCATATAACAGCAATTCCTAGGCTAAGGCATCACAAATCAAGCTACTCTAGTCCTAAGATATGGAATACCTAGCCTATCTCTAGCATGCAATAATATCTCATAAAGTGCATCATAAATGTCTCATAACACAAAAGGAAGGGTATTTTGGGAAATCACCGTTCGGGCTCTGGCTGATTGTACACACTGCTCTTTTTGCTTTCTCTTTGAAACTCGTAATCACTTTATAAAAACACATTTCTTTTTGAAAAATTGACTTAAGTCCTCAGTTTGACTCCAAATTTACCCGAAGGTGCATCCGAATCCCTCAAACCAAGGCTCTAATACCAACTTGTAACACCGAAAATTTCAAAACAATTTTTCATTTAAAAATAATCGTTTAAATCTTAAAAACACTTTGCTTAAAATCTCATTCATAATCGAATTACAAAACATAACTCCATTTTCACTTGCATAATAAACCAGGATCCTCAAAACATGACTCTTTCTCTGGTGTGTACAATCGAGCCGGTGCCGTCCTGTGATCCTGAGAGAAACCTGAAACACATAACACAAAACACTGTAAGCACGAAGCTTATTGAGTTCCCTAAAATACCACACATAACACATATTAGCCACTCGAGGCTATAACTCTGTGGATCCATGGACCCTACTCTGTGAACTTTCCGGTTCTAACTTTGTGAACCTTCCGGTTCTAACTGTGGGAACCTTCCGGTTCTAACTCTGTAACCATGCACAGCATAAATCACATAGAAATAATACAGTACAACACTTAACATACACAAGATACAAATACTCTGTCACATAACACTGGTTACCTACTCAAGGTAAAGTATAGTGAGAAGACTCACCTGGCAATCAGAAAGCAATTATCTGCACATGCGAACCTCAGACTCGCCACCGCCTAACACATAAGGCAAATATCTCTAATTAATACTCGAAGACCCAACTCTAATTAACCGGCGATTATTCTTTCCCCCTCTAGTCAGGTAATGGGTGAAAGACCATTTTACCCCTCCCTGACCTCTATTACCTCTGTTGACCAAAACTCCTAAAGTCAACATAAGATAACTCAAGTCAACAGTCAACACTGACCAGACTCGGCGAGTACGCAAGAGTGACTCGGCGATTCCATGTGGGTTCTCTAAATCCTTTTTAAACCTCTTAGACATGACGATTTCCCTCTCCACTCGTCGAGTTACTCAGCAACGGAACGCGGGGCAACCCCGACTCGACTCAGTCTGCCTATGGACTCGGCGAGTTGCTCCCATGACAACCCTCATATGACCTTATGAGGTCAGATTTGCTTCACCAAACCATAGATCTAACTCCCTCAAAGCCAATAACCACGAAAAGGTCGAACCTTGGGCACTCATGCAAGGTTCTACAAGCTCATTTGGGTGAAACCCTTCATTACATGATAACCCTAGCTCAAAACTCCAAATAGAATGCATAAAGCAGGATGGATGGGACTCTCTGGACCTCTTTGGGTCTAGATCTATGGCTTCACACTCAATGGGACACTATATGTCACACCCCAAAACCGGAACGGTGGAAACGTTCGGGGGTGGATGACTTCATGTGGTAACGTAACAAATGAATACATAGTAAAGAAAGCAATACAACCATCATATATATAATTGAAAGTTTACATTGCTAAAAGGTACATGTTCAAAACCAATTACAATATGATGCCAAAATATGAATTTAAACTAGCGTCGCAGCGTCCCTTCTTCAAAAGCTATATGTTACCTGTAATTACTGAATCCCTGGGACATACAAGTAGCTTTGAAAGAGTAGATCAGCATTTAAGCTGGTGAGTTTCATAGAATTAAATGACAATGTTTGTATGAAATGAAATGTTTTGTTCTTGTTTGTTTGTTCCTAGAAAATCCTATATTTTCTACTAGCATAAATGTAGCCTTCTTTCAAGACCAATGTTTGTTTCTAGAAAATGTATGTACGTATAAAATTTCCAATACGTCTGAAAAACCCCTTATATCAATGTGTTTTTAATACTCCATGTGAGTTTTATAACCATGCTATTGACTAGAAATGCATATACACAACGTTCTTCAGGCGTTGGAATGTTCTTACGTTTTTCACCCCAAATGGTGGACTGTAGCTAACAGTCAGGGCGCGGGTTGTCAAGCCCGTATAGATCTATACACAAACACCAAGCTCACCCTCCAAGGGATTCTGGTATATAATACAGGACCTGAAATGTGTACTCGAATGTACGTGAAGTTGATGTCTCACAAAACTTAGTATAAAAAAACAGATTTACGTGTGAAAATGTTTGTATAAATGATCATCCCCTAAGATTGGATAGCTATGAAAAACGACGTGAAATCTTTAGATATGTATTTGACAATATTTTACCCTTTGCTCAACAGGATACAAATGGAGTAGAGTTTCGTAAACTATATATGTATATTTTTGATGTAGAAGACAAGTTTGTAAACAAAACATATATATGCAAATGGTTATATATATATATATATATATATATATATATATATATATATATATATATATATGTATAAATTTTAAAAGATGATTTGGTATGTTTCGTAATTGTTGTTCGTATTCTTACGTTTTTATTAGAAACTCTACATGAAATAATCCTTAAGTTTGATACTAAGACCTTTTTGTACTTATCACTTTTGTAAAAAATGTAATTAAACATATTTAAATGGTTGTGTTTTTAACTTCCTTAATGTATAAACATTGCTCAAAAATGTTACAAGGTGTTAATAAATCTATAAACCACTTTTGACAGTTTTACCCTTTATTGTCGCTGTTTTTAGAAAACTCATAGGCAAATCATCGTCAGTCAAAAACTGAATCTGTCACCTCTGAGAGTTTATAAAATGTATCTACTTTTTTCCTAATTTTTATTATGATTTTTAGTGGTCTCAAACTAGTGTGAAAATGAGCATATTCATAGACTGGTCCGAAATCACTTTTGAAATGACAGACAGTTTTATAAAAATCACCATAAATTGTAGAAAAATCGTATGAATGAGTGCGAGTAGTCCTTAGAAAGTTATAAACTTGAACTATTTTCATATTGTACATTTTTGAAAGATATTAAGTTTAAGATGGTCAAAACAGTCTGTGAACAGGACTCAACTTTTCTGTAGAAAGCTGTCATTTAAATTTAAGTTATGTTTAGTGTTCTAACTTGTATTCCCCCCCCCCCCCCCCCCTTAAAACTTAAAGAAAACATGAAAATGTAGGGGTATGAACTCACCTTATGTGAATAATTGAATAATGGAAGGTTGAAGATGAACTTTTGGTTGTTGGTTTGATGCTCCAAAACAGCCACTCTTTTGGCTATGTTGCTGTCACGAAAATTTCATAGCAAAAGAGCAAGAAAAAGGGTAGTTTACTCACTGTTTTTAATCAATAATTTTGAGTATCATAACAAGTAACTTCCAGGGGTATTTGGTGGTAAAAATATCAAGCAAAAGGAAGGTGTAGATGGGTGAAATGGTGGCTGAAACACAAAAGGGACAGCAGCCCTTTAGTTCATGGTTTTGATGGCTTTGGAAGGAAGTTCTTGTGCTTGAAAATGAGATGAAGGTTGAGAGTAATTCCCTGGAGTATTGGCTGGTCAAATGAGGGTAAAATGAAGAGGAAATTTCGTGGATATGAATGAGGAAAGAGTGGAAGAGGATAAGGGGACAAAACCTAGACTAGCTTGTGATGGGATGTGAGTTTAAGTGATATGATCTTGTCTAGCCATTTGCTTGGGTGGTTGCTTAGAGATAGGGTTAGTTAACTAACTAACTACTAGTTAGTTAGTTAGTTAGGAATTCTATTTAAGGAGAGGGAAAGTCTTAATCTCGAAAATTAGAAGAGGGATTAAGAAGCATTCTTAGTAAAATGTCTTAAGTGATTAAGCACTTATTAATTAAGTTGGCACTTATCTCCACCAATTCTCTTATCATAATTGATTTAGACATCATAAAACTTACATGAAATCACTTTAAGTCATGACCCATAACTAGTCATTCACTAGATAATAATACATATATACAAATACATACATGTATACTTAGTTTAAAATAACAATGTAGTTTTTGTGTATTTGAACTTTAATGTTTATGTTTTATTCTTTTTATTCAAAAACACTTAAATACATTCTAATTATACCTCTTAATAATTCATTTTATATTTTAATTTATTTAAATATAAAATTTATTGACCAATGTATAATTTCGTGACGTTTAACCGGTTAACCATATCGTTAAGCACGTTTTGTCACTTTGGTTCATATATTTGTCAAATTTAGATCCTCCACATCTATTAAGCAAACGCTTTACATAGAACCTAACTTACTTATCAACTAGAGAAATGTTGATACAAAAATTAAGTTTGTTGCGTTTAAATGATGTTATATGCTAATTTCACAAACCGGTGATGGTTCGTAGCCATACATCATAACGACATTTATCAATAGCTACTTGTTTTATATTTCACAATAACTTATTTAAATAAAAGAGGTTAAATTCCTTCAACCATTCTTGATAAAATACTCATATTTCTTAATAATCAAAACATAGCATCGTACGACCGTTCCTATTTTTACCAATTGTTACATTCTCCCCCCGTTAAAAGAATTTCGCCTCGAAATTCAACTTGTAGACGGGATATCACTAAAAAATTGGGGGTGTTTTTTTTTTGATCCTCGCATTCCTTAGTGAATTTCGGTCCTCGCTTGGCGTTCCATCGAGCCTTCGCTATGAGCATGCGACTTTGTTTTGTCCTTTTGACCTTCTAATCCATGATTTCCACCGGTTCTTCGATGAAGTTTAGACTCCCGTTGATTTCAATTTCATCCAGTGGAATAACAAGAGTCTCATCAGACAAGCTCTTCCTCCGATCCTGGGATGCATTCAATCGTTCATGGGTTTGAACAATCTTCTCTGTAGTTTCTCGTATGATCAGGGGGCTGGTGAAAGTGTTGTTAGGAACTTGCCTGTTAGCTATTTGCGTGTCACCTACCTCATCCCATCAAAGAGGTGATCTACACTTGCTTCTGCAGAGAGCTTTGAATGACGCGAATTTGATGTTAATGTAATAGTTGATGTTGTATAAGGATTCGATGAATGGTTCTTCCTCTTTGTCTTTCAGTTTGAGGGTGATAAAAAGGACTTCTTTAACGAATATCGAAAGCACGAGGCGAATCACCGGTCCCTTATCCAAAATGATAGATAGTGGTATACTCTGCAGTCTCGCAATCTTCTTGTGATATGCTCCTGTCAGCTTTTCTATTTTTCTTTGTAGCCTTGGTCGGTAAAAAGTGTGTGGGTTTGGTTGATTTGTCTATGATCGCTCAAGTGGTAGCATGTCCATCCACTGTCCTGGGTAACTTGTCATGGAGTTCATGGTATGACTCATAACTGATTCATCTATCATCTCTTTGTGTTTATAAGTCGTATATAATTAAGATTG
Organism: Lactuca sativa; assembly: GCF_002870075.4. Taxonomy (NCBI): domain Eukaryota; kingdom Viridiplantae; phylum Streptophyta; class Magnoliopsida; order Asterales; family Asteraceae; genus Lactuca; species Lactuca sativa. Next base: position 262,147,617 of record NC_056630.2, read on the forward strand.
AAAAGACAGTCGAATCGGTGATTCTATTCTAAGCCCACATCCAAACAAGGAAAAGGATTTAAAGTGGAATTACCAACCCTAAGTTCGTAGAATCTTAATTATATAGGGTTCCAATATATACACTTAGTAATCATAGATTCACTAGTATGGGTCCATAGTCTCTACTTGAGTGGGGTGATTAACTTGGGTGAGATGGCATTTACAACAACCCTTTTCCACAACTACTGCACTTAGGTTGATTTTTGAACTCGGGTTGCCGTACGGATTATATTCCCAGGAGATCTTCTTGGAATATATCGAGAAGGTTATGGGCTTTTTCAACATCAATGATGTCTTTCTCTTCTTGTTTCTTATCCACAGCACGGACTAGGACGGCGTGGTACCTCCTGTGTAGGTACTTCTGAGTCTTGTTGTAAAAGGTGAGTCGGGGGATTGTGTCCGGTTTGTTGCCATAGACAACGAGGGTTCTATTACTCGATGGGTTTAGGCAAATGGCCTTTTCTTAATATATGATATCGGCATGGTGAGGAAACTAACTAATACGTTGTTAAAATGAAAATGTTGTAAATTTTTATTGTGACCGGTGTTAGGATGATTTGAACGAATTGGTTGATTTAGTTTTAGAGTGCACCCTATGTACACGTCTCTAGTGCTTTTGATTATTCCAATTCTACTGTAAATATTTCGATAAAGTTTTTGAGGTTTTTGGTTGAGAAATTGATTAAATATACGACTCACAATACTCCTCTCCGCGTTGCTATTATATAGTATCCATGCATATGTGCTATCGGGAATGAACGTACCAGAATCTCAGCGGGGTCTATTACTGCTCTCCCACGCTCTGTTGCTAAAACACTTCCGACGCTCCTGACATCTTTGTTTTTAGTCTCCGGGAACTCCTTTATGAAAATTCCCTACTTCTCCATATCTGTAGCAAGTCCGACTCATCCCAGCTTTTGTGTTCTGGGCGGTCTGTTGAGCCAGCACCCTACATAAATTTGTGGTATGCCCCTTTTCATTACAGTTCTATAAATTTGTGGTATGCCCCTTTTCATTACAGTTCTTGCAGTGCATTTCCCTGCACTTTCCTTTCTGATGAAAGCTACACTTGGTGCATTTTGGCAGGTTTCCAACACATGGTCTTGTCGACACTAAGGTAGTAGGGATGGTGGTGGTATTGAATGTCACTGTTTGTTGTCTTTTGGTAGGTCCTTGATTTGGGGCGTCGTTGTAGGAACATACTCGGGGTGTCCCTGGTTGTTATTACGATTGGAACTTTTGGCGTCGTTCCCGCTTTTGTTTGTGTTGTTAGCGCCGAGGTGTGCCATGACTACTGTCACGGCGGCTATTACCGCAATTTGAAATGTTGTAGGGTCTATTTATAGAACTAGTGTTGCACCAGTATGCTGATTACCTTCATGTGTCGGCATGATTCTATTTCGTGAGTGGTCTCCTCTGTTCTCAGTTCTGTGATGACTGTCCAGGTTGTAGCTGTAAGGGTTCTTTGTCCTATAACGACTATCTCCTTTTCTAAGGAGTGTAGGTGATCCGTATTGTTCTCTTGATCTGCTTGCCGGTCTATGGGTGCTATGGCCCGAAGTATGGTGTAGTGAGTTTATGTCGGTTGTGGATCATCGGTTGTCCTCTCCAGTCTATATGTGTGGCTAGGTAGTTAATTGCGGGTTGCTTCCTGAAATGAGAGGTGGAGGTTCTCACACTCCTCTTGATAGGGTAAGGTTTTTATGATACTATATCTCCCGAATTTCTTTCTCCATCTGGTCCCTTCTCGGAAATCTTCTTCCTTGTATTTCATCTATTGGTACTCTTCGAAATCTTCTTCTGGATCCTTCTTGATCCATCTATTGGCTTCGGTGGCAGGATAGTAGGGGTCTATGTGGAGATGAAGTCTAGCTGATATGCCTATGCGAGAATAGGGGTATGAAGCATATGAAGAATCTAAGTATGTGGTTCTATTGTAACGCAAAATACTCCTATAGTATTTTAAATTTGTATGTTAAAGTTTTCTTTGTATGGTTTGTTGGTAAGTTTTTAGACTCATCATCCACTATGACCATTCCTCGACATACGTTGGTCACCTCTTGGATAAATATAGTTGATCAGGCTATATTCATCCCAGACATGATTACATACCCCGAGGCTTACTCGCAGTGTTTAACTTATCTTAATACTTTTTGTTTTGTTGCCAATATGACTCCTTACTAGTATGTTTGTATGCACTTACATTTTTCGTGAAATCTCGGTCCATTCCTGGTCCTTCTATGGTTGCCTTGTGTATACAGGTCATATATACAGTCAAGCTTAAATAGTCAGTCGAATAAGTGATCTTACCTTATATCCACATCCAAACAAGGAAAAGGAAGTAAAGTGAAAAACACAAATTCTAAGTCTATAAAACTTTTAGTATATACCACCTTAACGTATACACTTAGCAAACATAGACTTAATAGCAAATGACCCCTAATGTTCCTGTTTTGAAATTGTTAAGTCAGAGAGTTTTAGTCCCTATGTATTTATAGTTTGTATATCTTATGTGGTTTGATATACTTAGCTCACTATAAACAATGCTTTGATACCAATCTGTCACACCCCCAAACCGGAACGGCAGAAACGTTTGGGGGTGGATGACTTCATGTGGTAACGTAACAAATGAATACATAGTAAAGAAAGCAATACAACCATCATATATATAATTGAAAGTTTACATTGTTAAAAGGTACATGTTCAAAACCAATTACAATATGATGCCAAAATATGAATTTAAACTGGCGCCGCAACGTCCCTTCTTCAAAAGCTGTTTGTTACCTGTAATTAGTGAATCCCTGGGACATACAAGTAGTTTTGAAATAGTAGATCAACATTTAAGCTAGTGAGTTTCATAAGTATTAAATGTCAATGTTTGTATGAAATGAAATGTTTTGTTCTTGTTTGTTTGTTCCTAGAAAATCCTATATTTTCTAGTAGCATAAATGTAGCCTTCTTTCAATACCAATGTTTGTTTCTAGAAAATGTATGTACGTATAAAATTTCCAATACATCTGAAAAACCCCGTAAATCAATGTGTTTTTAATACTCCATGTGAGTTTTATAACCATGCTATTGACTAGAAATGCCTATACACAACGTTCTTCAGGCATTGGAATGTTCTGACGTTTGTCACCCCAAATGGTGGACTGTAGCTAACAGTCAGGGCGCGGGTTGTCAAGCTCGTATAGATATATACACAAACACCATGCTCCCCCTCCAAGGGATTCTGGTATATAATACAGGACTTGAAATGTGTACTCGAACGTACGTGAAGTTGATGTCTCACAAAACTTAGTATAAAAAAACAGATTTACGTGTGAAAATGTTTGTATAAATGATCACCCCCTAAGACTGGGATAGCTATGAAAAACGACGTGAAATCTTTAGATATGCATTTGACAATATTTTACCCTTTGCTCAACAGGATACAAATGGAGTAGAGTTTCGTAAACTATATATGTATATTTTTGATGTAGAAGACAAGTTTTAAACAAAACATATATATGCAAATGGTTATATATATATATATATATATATATATATATATATATATATATATATAAATATATATATATATATATATATATATATATATATATATATATATATATATATATATATATATGTATGTATAAATTTTAAAAGATGATTTGGTATGTTTCGTAATTGTTGTTCATATTCTTACATTTTTATTAGAAACTCTGCATGAAAGAATCCTTAGGTTTGATACTAAGACCTTTTTGTACTTATCACTTTTGTACAAATTGTAATTAAACATATTTAAATGATTGTGTTTTTAACTTCCTTAATGTATAAACATTGCTCAAAAATGTTAGAAGGTGTTAATAAATCTATAAACCACTTTTGACAGTTTTACCCTTTACTTTCCCTGTTTTTAGAAAACTCATAGAAAAATCATCGTAAGTCAAAAACTGAATCTGTCACCTCTGAGAGTTTATAAAAATGAGTCTACTTTTTTGCTAATTTTTATTATGATTTTTAGTGGTCTCAAACTAGTGTGAAAAGGAGCATATTCACAGACTGGTCCGAAATCACTTCTGAAATGACAGACAGTTTTATAAAAATCGCCATAAATTGTAGAAAAATCGTATGAATGCGTGCGAGTAGTCCTTAGAAAGGTATAAACTTGAAATATTTTCATATTGTACATTTTTGAAAGATATTAAGTTTAAGATGTTCAAAACAGTTTGTGAACAAGACTCAACTTTTCTGTAGAAAGTTGTCATTTAAATTTAAGTTATGTTTAGTGTTCTAACTTGTATTCCCCCCCCCCCCCCCCCTTAAAACTTGAAGAAAACATGAAAATGTAGGGGTATGAACTCACCTTATGTGAATAATTGAATAATGGAAGGTTGAAGATGAACTTTTGGTTGTTGGTTTGATGCTCCAAAACAGCCACTCTTTTGGCTATGTTGCTGTCACGAAAATTTCATAGCAAAAGAGCAAGAAAAAGGGTAGTTTACTCACTGTTTTTAATCAATAATTTTGAGTATCATAACAAGTAACTTCCAGGGGTATTTGGTGGTAAAAATATCAAGCAAAAGGAAGGTGTAGATGGGTGAAATGGTGGCTGAAACACAAAAGGGACAGCAGCCCTTTAGTTCATGGTTTTGATGGCTTTGGAAGGAAGTTCTTGTGCTTGAAAATGAGATGAAGGTTGAGAGTAATTCCCTGGAGTATTGGCTGGTCAAATGAGGGTAAAATGAAGAGGAAATTTCGTGGATATGAATGAGGAAAGAGTGGAAGAGGATAAGGGGACAAAACCTAGACTAGCTTGTGATGGGATGTGAGTTTAAGTGATATGATCTTGTCTAGCCATTTGCTTGGGTGGTTGCTTAGAGATAGGGTTAGTTAACTAACTAACTACTAGTTATTTAGTTAGTTAGGAGTTCTATTTAAGGAGAGGGAAAGTCTTAATCTCGAAAATTAGAAGAGGGATTAAGAAGCATTCTTAGTAAAATGTCTTAAGTGATTAAGCACTTATTAATTAAGTTGGCACTTATCTCCACCAATTCTCTTATCTTAATTGATTTAGACATCATAAAACTTACATGAAATCACTTTAAGTCATGACCCATAACTAGTCATTGACTAGATAATAATACATATATACAAATACATACATGTATACTTAGTATAAAATAACAATGTAGTTTTTGTGTATTTGAACTTTAATGTTTATGTTTTATTCTTTTTATTCAAAAACACTTAAATACATTCTAATTATACCTCATAATAATTCATTTTATATTTTAATTTATTTAAATATAAAATTTATTGACCAATGTATAATTTCGTGACGTTTAACCGGTTAACCATATCGTTAAGCACGTTTTGTCACTTTGGTTCGTATATTTGTCAAATTTAGATCCTCCACATCTATTAAGAAAACGTTTTACATAGAACCTAACTTACTTGTCAACTAGAGAAATGTTGATACAAAAATTAAGTTTGTTGCGTTTAAATGATGTTATATGCTAATTTCACAAACCGGTGATCGTTCGAGCCATACATCATAACGAAATTTATCAATAGCTACTTGTTTTATATTTCACAATAACTTATTTAAATAAAAGAGGTTAAATTCCTTCAACCATTCTTGATAAAATACTCATATTGCTTAATAATCAAAACATAGCATCGTACGATTGTTTCTATTTTTACCAATTGTTACACTATACTCCACAAATCAAGCCATAAAAGAAACTAGAAAAACCCTAAAATCACCAATCTTACCCAAAATAGAAAAGGGAGAACGATTTGATACCTCTATGGTGAAGATGCAAGCTCAGAAGCTCTGAATCGACACCCCCCTTGACCTCTCTTTGTTGGAAATGACTACTCCATTGCACAACCACCTCAAGAATGCTCCAAAATGGCTCTTCTTCACTCTCTCAGCTCTCTGGTTCGACAGGAGTCTCTCAAAGGTGTAGGTGGCCGCCACTGAAGGCCATAAGGGCCTTTAAATAGGTCCCAAACCCGGACAATTAGGGTTTTCCTTGACAGCGCTGACTCGGCGAGTCCAAATACCCGACTCGTCGAGTCCCTTCATTAAACTGGTCCCCAAAACGCGATCCTACTCGACGAGTTGAGGCGTCAACTCGCTGAGTCTCCTCATTCCCCAATATAAAATACTCAAATTCCGATACCTGGATATCCGGATGTTACAACGAGAACAAGTATTAATTCGAGAATGTGAAAATGTATACTGACCACATAAATCACATGTGATTAAATACACAAGAATAACTAGTGAACCGAAACATGAAAACGAATATTTTCCAAATTAGTCATATGCTATTTAATACATATAATCAGATATTATTATATATGTATAATCACATATGATTTATGTGGGCAAAATTTATTTCCATGTTCTCGATTCATTAGTTGGTCTCGTGTATTTAGTTATATGTGATTATATGTATCTAATCACATATGATTTATATGGAAAGAATTCATTTTTGTGTTTTTGATTCTATAGTTGTTCTCATGTATTTATTCACATGTTGTTATATGTATTTAATCAAATAAGATTAGACGTGTTTAATTACATGTGATTATATATATATTTAGTCATATATGATTTGTATGCACAAAATTCGTTTTCGAGTTTTTGACTTAATAGTTGTTATTTGTGTACATTAATCATATGTGAATAAATACATACGATCACATATGATTTAATACATAAAAAACTATTAAATAAAAACATGAAAATGAATTTTGTCAATATAAATCATATGTGATTTGATACATCAAACATATAATCATCTTTCATAATATACACGAGAATAACTATTGAATCCAAAAATGCAAAAACGTATTTTCCACATACATCATATGTGATTACATACTTATAATCACATATGACTAAATACACGAGACAAACTAATAAATCGAAAACAAAAAATGAATATTGTTCACATAAAATCATATATGATTAACACATATAATCACATTTGATTATATGTATCAAATAACATATGATTTATGCAGATAAGAATCATTTTCGTTATTCTCGTGTATTTAATCACATGTGATTATATGTATCTAATCATATATGATATATTTAGACAAAAACTAATTATGTCCATATAAATAATATGCGATTAGACACATATAATCAAATGTGATTATATACACATGATCATATGTGATTATATGCATCTAATCACATATGATTTATATGGACAAAAAGAATATAGTGTTAGATTAGTGTCTACGTTCATAACTATAATTGGTATGTACTTGACCCGATTGGCATTGTCCATTTGGGTTGCATGGCATCGAGACAATTTGGATAGACTTTTGTGAGAAAAGGATATTTATGATTTGTTAATATATTATAAGTTCTAATATATTAATATGAAATCATATTATTTAATTAGTATTGATCAAGAATTAATTTTGTGATCAAAAGGATACTAATTAAATATATGGGGATTAATTGTGGAAATCATTCATTCTTATATATATAGGCTTATGATCCATAGTTCTTCATGTTGGGCTAAACCCATGGAGTAACCCATGGAGGTTTTAACCCATGGAGCATGAACAATATGGAATGACATGAGTTACATGATGTACCCCTAATAGCCACAATATATAAGGACCCCATGGCTCAAGAAATTGGCACTAGTGTGTGTACAAATGAGGGCTAGCCGATTTGAGCATAGGAACCATTTCTCTCAAGTTATTCCAAGATGTTGGTGATGTTGTTTGAACCATTTGAGGTGTCACACTTGAGGCACTAGGCTCTTAATCACCATGGAATCAAGCTACATCAAAGAGGTATGTAATTTCACTATAATTTATATTATATGTAATTCATATTATGTTAGTTAGAACAATACCTTGGAAAATTGATATTTGCATGTATAATAGAGTAAACATAGATCCAAGGTATTTAGGGTTGCATGTACACCTTAGGAGTGTTAGAATGCTCAAAACCGTTCAGTGGTATCAGAGCTTAGGCTTGTTTTCAATTATACTTGATGCAAATTGCTGAAAAATGCTGAAAAATTCGATTTTCTACTGTTTTGGACAGTGGACTCGCCGAGTCCATGCATAAATTCATCCAACTCGTCGATTTGGTTCATGCAATCTATGAGTTGGACCCCCAGACAACATATTTTCGAGGTTTTTGGCTGGAATTGGACTAGGAACATTACCCTAAGCTGTTTTTGATATTGTAAACCTGTTTTTAATGTGGTAATGTTCATGCTAATCCAATTTCATAGATAATTTTCATAGATTCATGTTATGTATTATTTTAATGGTTAGGCTAATTTCATGAAAAATGTTTGATTTGAATTATCTTGTGCTTATGATTTGATTTAGATTAATTGAAAAGTTATGTGATAGTATGTTTTCAATATAAATTGATCTAAAATTTATTCATAAAATGTGTTTTTGTAACTTGTCCTCAAGTTATATGAAAAGTCACATTTATGATTCTTAAAAAACTCATAAGATTTCCATAAGTTATGAAAATGAAGAGTCTCATTTTTAAATGTTTTAAAGTCTTCCATAACTTGTCCTCAAGTTATGGAACTTGATGAGTTTTTCATTAAAACTACTTTAAACACATAAGTTATGGAATTGAAAAGTTTTTGAATAGTTCAAAACTTGCCCTCAAGTTTTGGAATTTGTAAAGTTTCCTTTCATGAATACTTTAATTCCAAGTTAAGCCCTAAGAATTTTAAAAGTTAAAATTCAACCCTTATACTTTATAATATTATCAGTTAATAATATATATATATATATATATATATATATATATATATATGTGTGTGTGTGTGTGTGTGTGTAAGTGTGTGTGTGTGTAAGAGCAAGTCAGTCTTACCGTTAGTAGGCCTCATTCACGAAGCTGGTCTATAAGGGGGTATAAGGTTACTCCCTAAAAAATGGCAGTTTAATGGGTGTCCACTCTCACCCACCGCTTCCTTGACTGGTGGAGGGTCGTTAGCTGAACGGGTAAGACAAGGACTAGAATTCTCCCTTCATTAAAAGTATTAATGATAAATACTAAGTAACTAAACTATTATGAAATCCCAATCTTAGTTACTTAGGAAAATGTGAATTTGGTGCTAACCCATGAAATTACACTTTGCACTTTGCTTAAGTCGGTTAGTGGAGCGCGTGTGGTTAACCGACACACTAGCTGAATTTAACAAGGTAGGCAAAGGGTAACTTAATGTTTATCATAGTATCGGTGGAGCGCGTGTGGTTAACCGACACATCGATTAAGAGGTAAATATTACGATTATCAAGTATATTTGCATGGTTCTTCACACCGTGTTTTGTGATCATCGACATCGCAGTCACAAAACTTGATAGGGCACAATCGAGATTGAAACATGCCATTGAAAAGTTTAATGAATCTCAAAAGATCTAGGAGTTTTAAATCGAATTAAAACCTAATAAATTATTTCGTTTTTTCATGGTGGAAATTGGTGAATCATTATTCACCTAACTTCAAATATTTTATAGCTTGGACTACGACATCCCTCTTCCAAGTTATAAAATATTGTGTTGGGTCCTAGCCTTAATATTTCATATTGGCTGTTATATTTAGGACTTTAAATCAACTATCTTGAATATCTCCCAAAAGATGTCTGGTTTAGACAATTATGACCTTCCCAAAACTCTTGGAACAAGCTTTCCTAATGAAGATGATGTCCCAAAAATCATTCTTCACTTCCTTCACCTCCTCCAATTATTCTCCCTAACCCACAAGTTCAAGGTCACTCAAGCCCTATTGGCAAGCAAAGTCTATATGTGCTCATATCTTGGAGATAAAGTCACATATTGACAAGTTGGGAGAGTTAGGTGTCAAAGTCTTGAGAAAGTTGGTTGTTCAATCACTTTCTAAGTCTCATAGTGAGTTTCCTTTAGGACTACTATGTGAAAGACTATGACATGACCCTTAATGATCTTATCTATTTTCTTGGTGTTGCTGAATCAGCAATGATTTGGAGCACTGGTAAAGCAAATTTGATCAGAAGATCAACTTCCCAAACTTCCGTGGACATTGACAATGGTGACATTGGATATCCAGAAAATCTTTTCTCTTCCCAATGGAAAGGGATCGGCCATAGTCAACTCAATTGACCAAATGGTAAAGAGAAAGGCTAAGTCTGAGATAGTCCTATGTACCATTACCAAAGAGTCCATATGTTTGTATTGCCAAAAGGAAGGGGCATTGGTTGCGAAGCTGCCCTAACTACCAGAAAGATCTAAGAGAAGGTCAAGTCAAACAGTTTGACTCTGCTTCAAGTAAGTCCACTATCTAACTCTCTTAAGTTCCTATTTGAAGATTCTTAATACATTTTGATGTATGGCAGGATCAAGTAAAGGGAAGGAAACTTAAAGGAAGAGTATGCTGAATCTGATCGCGAAGATGGATTTCAATAGCATGGTTCGGGGATGATTCTTGAGCTACTAGTTAGGAGTTATGATAAATTGCTAGAAAATATGTATAGCATAGTTTTCATTTAAGGTTGAATTGTAAGGAAGAGTTTTTCCGCATGTTAAAAATAAATAAAAATTTATTTTATTTTATTTTATATCTCCTTGCAATAACATTTGTGGAAAACTGATGTTTTTATGTTTCTAGCAATAATGGAAATATGAATTTGATTCTTTCATTTATGCTAGTGTCTAAATTTACCAAATAAGGAAAGATTCTCATCACCCAAGTTTCAATTGCACCGAAACTTGGAATCATGCAAGTTGTATAATATGACGAATGAAATTCTTCATCTTTGGAAAACTAAGACTAATTCCTTGTTCACATGTATATGTGAGTCAAGTGAAGGACTAAGGGATCAAGTATACATTCTTGTGCACTGGTCAATTCCACCACAATAGATTGATAAGACTATACATCATGATTTACTAAAGTTTAGTAAATATAGTTATACTTACAAGTTTAAGTATAATTCTGAAACATTGGAAAAGTTTCAATGTATGGCAGAACGAATGGGAAGAATCAAATTAGGCAGAAAGATAAAAGTTTCTCAAATCTGAAAAGATGGGAGAGTACTTTAGTATCATGTTTTGTGATCATCTTAATGATTAAGAAACCATATCACAATTGGTCCTCTAAGGACATCTTAGTGCATTCCTATGGATAAGAAGAGGAATCAGGAATTGCTGAAATGATTTAATTAGGAAGATGAGTAATACTTCGTTCCAAAACCAAAGTCTTAGAGTCATACTCCAAGATTGTAATTTAATTGACACATCTTGAAGAAGGTTTATTAACACTAGTCAAATGTAAGAGTAATGTGTGTCCTACTCTTGTACATTTGAAATTGGTAAGTTCTGATGTTTTGTGTGAAGTGTTTGTCTTGATAAAGAATCCGCACTATGTCTTGAATATTTGGCAAGTGAGTCCTATATGTCAAGAGGATAGTGGGAGTCTTAAAGATCTTGAAAAAGCTTCAAGATCTAATCAAGAGTAAAAACTTGTAGTTTCTCACTAGCTCACGACTTGAGGTTTATAACCTATCGTGTTGACATTTTTCCTATTTCTGTGCCCATTCCCGTTAAAGTTAGCTTTGCATATGAGTTCTGAGAGTTCTCAATTGGTTGCATAACAACTTGGAAGCAATGGCAAGCCCTTGTGCTGGTAGGTGGCAAGAAGTTAAGACTGCAAAATTTCAATCCATATGAGTTTGGATTTGTCACTAACCTTGTCTTGAGATTATGGTTTTGACAAATTCACATGGATAGGAACACATACACCATAAAATCTAAGTGTCATAAGGTTTCTCTCCAATTCATGAAAATCATGGTGAGGGCTTTCACTAAGTAGATTTTAAGTAGATAGCAATTATGATATTTCCATTCTCAAAGTCATTAGTGGAGCGTGTGTGGTTAACCGGCACACTAACATGGACTTGTGTGGAATGGCAAAGGTCTAAACAATTGAGACTATGATTACGACATCCCTTTTCATAGTTCTAAAATTGATTAGACACACATGTGTGCTATCTAAGGAAAGGTGAATGATTTTGATAAAGTTTTATCAAAGCATCTTGTATCAGAAGTCTGAACTTTAGTAAGAAAGTCAATAAAGTATTGATTTGTAGAAGTCTAGCTGATTTCTGAGTGCATGCCAAAGCTAGTGGGAGCATAAGTGTTATGCTGATAATTCTCATATTAGTGGGAGCATGATAATTATGATAAGTGTTGATAGTTAGCAATGTTAATTATAGAAAACAAAAGTTTCAATTGGGAAAAAGTTGTTTTTCTATAATTAAGGGAGAGAAAACTATACTTCATTTCAAATCTAAAAGCTTAGATCGTGAGATTTTAATCAAATTTAGTCAAGTATATATATGAATGTTATGTTGGAATGGTTGAGCATAAGTAAATTCTATATATGGGAACATTATTTGTGTTCTAAAATTCGATTATGATTACGACATCCCTTTTCATAATCTGAATTATGAGAACTTGGCAAATAGAAATAGAAATAATATAGCAAAAATACTGGTCTAGTATCATGTCTTTATGTGAGACATCATGAATCATGTCACATATGCTTCAGATATAGGATCGATTGCATGTGCTTTAATATTCATCTATTCTAAATTTTTCCAAATACCTAGAGCATTAAGAGGGAAAAAGTACTAGAACTGGATATGACTAATTTGATTAAGAAATTGTCGAGGACAATCTAAGGTTTACCAAAGATTGGTTGCTTAGGGACAGTTGGAAGTATAGTGTTAATTTTGGAAGGACTATATTGACGTATTATGAAAAGAGGCAACTCTTTTTCAAGAGTGATAATCAAAATGGGAATATGGAAATGTTCCCATAGGTGGAAGTTATTCATTAAATCTGTATAAGATTAGGAAACTTAATGCAAGAAGGATGTTCAAAGCAATGTACTTTGAATATGAGACTTTGTTTCCATGGAGTTTATCTTCATTGGAATACTCTGTAATGTCTGTTGACAAGTATTTGTGACTTTGTGCATAATCATTACAAGAGGATCAATACATATAAGTTTAGAATTTAACAGATTTAGGTAAATAGCAGGAATTTAGAGTTCTTGCATTTGCGGTAAGGATTGAGATTGTGATATGAGAATCATTGGAATTATGTTCAATCGATCTATTTCACAAAGTAAAGATCATAGAAAAACTTACTGTGCATACTTGGTGTATGGCATAACTAATGTTTAGACAGACATAGAGTGCATACTTGGTGTATGGCATGACTAGTGTTTAGAAAAACATAGTATACATGCTTGGAGTACAGGACAACTATTGTTTTTAATTCAAGTGTAAAGTTGATAGTTTGAAACATTATGCAAGGAATGATTTGTAATTAATATGGTGATAAATAAAAGGTGTTCTATTTATATTCATAATTTCTGAGACCATATTGGATTCGATTATTCTTGTGTTTCACTTTGCATGTTTTGACTTCTAGAATAACTAGGTCGTTCTTCCTGAATGACTAAGTTGTTCAAACCATCCACAGTTGATAATATGTTGGAAGTAGGTATTAAGGCAAGACTGTCATGAAGTTGGATTGCAAATGTCCAAGGTATGGGACATAGCAAGAGTTGCTGCCACTTTCATGAGTGCTAATAAGGTCTGAGTATTAGATTAAACCCACGCTCATTTGACTCACTTCATGAATTTTATCACGAGTGATCATGAGACGATAATATCTGATATTTTTCAAACCTAGAGATATGAGTTGTTACCTATGAGTTGGTTATACATTGATCGTACGAAAACGCATTGGTAACTCGATGTATAAAATGTGCCTTTGTGTATGATTCAACAAGTAGTAGAACAAGCATATGATTGAAAGTTTATCCATTCCTTTTACCTTAAAGGGATAAAAGCGATATTTGTGGGCCCTCGATGATTTAGTGATGACACCCCGAAGTGCTTGGCCAAGCAAGGACTGATTTGATTTGTTCAATTAGTCAGTCGTCATAAATTGGAAATTGGGAAACAACAAATAGACAAAGAGAATGATTATAATCCATGTCCTAGTCCATATGATATCAATAATGGAGTAATATATGATCCCTTATCTAATGGACGTGTCATTGATTTGTTCAGAGTTCCACAACAACTTTCAAGAGCTACGATTGCTAGTCGGGTTGAAGAGTCATACGCAAAAATAATTTTAGACTTATCCAAGTGGGAGACTGTTGGATTAGTGTCTACGTCCATATACTATAATTGGTATGTACTTGACCCGATTGGCATGGTCCATTTGTGTTGCATGACATCAGAACAATTTGGATAGACTTTTGTGAGAAAAGGATATTTATGATTTGTTAATATATTATAAGTTCAAATATATTAATATGAAATCATATTAGTTAATTAGTATTGATCAAGAATTAATTTAGAATTACTTTTGTGATGAAAAGGATACTAATTAAATATATGGGGATTGATTGTGTAAGTCATTCATTCTTATATATGTGGTCTTATGATCCACAGTTCTTCATGTTGGACTAAACCCGTGGAGTAACCCATGGATACTCAATAGAGGTTTTAACCCATGGAGCATGAAGAATATGGAAGGACATGAGTTACATGATGTAACCCTAATAGCCACAATATATCAAGACCCCATGGCACAAGAAATTGGCACTAGTGTGTGTACACATGAGGGCTATCCGATTTGAGCATAGGAACCTTTTCTCTCAAGTTATTCCAAGATGTTGGTGATTTTGTGTGAACCATTTGAGGTGTCATACTTGATGAATTAGGCTCTTAAGCTCCATGGAATCAAGCTACAACAAAGAGGTACGTAATTCTACTATAATTTATATTATATGTACTTCATACTACGCTAGTTAGAACAATACCTTGGAAAATTGATATATGCATGTATAATAAAGAAAACATAGATCCAAGGTATTTAGGGTTGCATGTACACCTTATGAGTGTTAGAATGCTCAAAACCCTTTATATAGTCCATATAAATCATATGCGATTAGATACATATAATCACGTGTGATTATATACACCTAATCACATATGATTATGTACACATAATCACATTTTATTATATACACATAATCACATGTGATCATATACACATAGTCACGGGTGGTGGTGATGAGTGGTGGTGGTGTGTGGTGATATTTGGTGGTGGTAGGTATTGGTGGAGTTGAAAGGTGGTGGGGGTGACATGTGGGGCGGTGATAGAGGTGGTGGTTATAGTAGGTAGCAAGTAGCGGTGATGGGTGGTGGTCATTGCTGGTGAGTGTGACATCCCCATTTTCACGGCTAGAAAAGACCGATTTTGTTTATGCTTAATAAAAATTAGAGTACTTCTTTTCATAAAAATGTTGCGGAATTTGTTCCCAGAAAAATATGATAAATACGTTATCAAAACATTTTTGAAGAAACGTATTTTATTCATTTTAAAACGTTTGGGATGCCATTGTCAATACAGGAACATAAGCATAAACGGACCTCACATTTATTTACACTAGTGATATACATCTATTTAATCTCTCAGTGTAATGTGTGACAAACCGACACTTTCATCCTATGTAATTGATCCGCGTATTGTCTTTAAATCTTGAATTCATCACCCTTTGTAAATCTTGTGGTTCCGAATTCGTGTTTTGGACACAATATAGTCTAGTTATGGGTCTTAGGAGGTGTTGGAAAGTGTTTTGCATCATGAAATCGGATTAAACACACCAAAAGAGGTGTGTGCGGCCACACTTTTGTGTGTACGGCCACACACCCATGTGTGCTGCCGCACACCCAACCGCACACCCTCCAGCCTCACACCCAAACATATATATAGTTGGGTACCTTCTTCATTCATTCATTTGGATACTCCTTACTCTCTCCCTACTTTCTCTCTCTAAAATATCGAACCAAGAACACTTTTAAGACTTCATATGGTGATCTAGTCCATCTTCAAGCTTATTAGTGGAAAACACTTGAATCCCAAGCTTTAAAACTCATCTTGTTCATCATATTTATGGTCCCTTGAAGGTGTACGGCCGCACACATTCATGAAGGGGCAGCACACATTCATGAAGGGGCAGCACACATTCCAATCTCCTTAATGTGAAGAGCAAACACCTCATTTGGACTCACAAAGGGAGTGTATGGCCGGACACTCCTATGTACGGCCGCACACACACTCTAAACATCCGCACACACTTGTATGCAGCCACACACACACATCTGGCCGCACACCTTAGCCGCACACTCAATTTCTAGGCCATGCACTCACTCAAATGCCCACTTTTGACCCTAAACTTGCATGAATCATTAAGTATGGATCTTGAGACACTAGTATTCAGTAATGCCGATCCCTGATAATGTTTATCCATCATGTTTAAGCATGAAACTTCCTAGTTCTAACCAAATTGTGTGTCACCACATGATTTATAGGAACCATTGGCAATCAGGGCATCCGTTGACACTCGAACCCTTCGATAAACGGTGAGTTCATACCCCTTAATGAACCTTTCAAATGTTTTATATGTTTTGGGGGGCATACAAGTCAATCATACATGTTATGGAAATTAATACAAGTCAATTATTCATGTTACGGAAATTAATCACATGTGATTCACTATCCGTAGTTCAAATCACATGTGATTTACCACTATGTTTTTATAAAAAAAAGGGGGGATTTTGTCTTCAAAACTATTTTGGATAAATAAACAATTTTCTAAATATTCTCTTTTGACAAGATTTTTATTAAATAAATTCCTTATAAAATGTACCCACACTAATATATTTATATAAGTAACACTTGAAAGACTTAGGACCGATAGCTCGCTTTATTTCCTGTTCTTGTTTGATTGTGGACTTAGGGTAGATGTTATCCGTCTGACTGTCGTTGATTTCTTAGTTATATATCATATATATATTAGTGTTGCAGACGAGTATTTTCATTTCATTCGATGATTAAACCACTAAACTGACAAGTCTCATGCGTACTAAGTTAACTATAATAGGTATAGTTAAGGTCACTATTACTCGCTATAGCTACTACTCTACACCCTATAATACACACTATTATGATACTATACGCTAATAACAGAACACAATACGAGTTATACAAAAGACCACTTCACTATAATTCAAGGGAAAGCACTAATCAGGGGATAACACACTAATTCACTATGAGATGCGCTATTCGCTACATACTATGCCCGGAGTTTTTCGACAAAAAGACGACACTACATGTATAGATCTATACGGGGCAGACACTATTACATCCCGACTGAGAACCTTAGTCCGAGCCGTGCAGGCCCAGGGATGCCACTATTTCTCTACACTATGCATGACCGCGAAGGTCATGGGGTACTCTATTACTCACACTATCAGTAGCATACAAAGAATACACTACATTCACACTAAAATACTAAACTAAAGGTTAAGTTAATATCCCGAAGTAACTAAGTATCTAACACTGAAGGAAGTTGATACCCTATTATTGACTTCAGGCATAACTTACCATATTGTATTACTTATTTGAGAGTCACTATTACATTTTACGCTAATTGTTTTCAAAGATGGAAATGGCATGTTTCTTAAAAGGTTTTCACTTACAAAGTAATTCTGGGAAATATAGGATTTTCTAGGTTTTACTACTACTTATGACTGTAAATTACAACTTTACATACTATTGGTTTTAATGTTCTTTATACAAAAACTCACACTAAAATCTTATGAACTCACCAGCTTTGTGTTGATATTCGTTTTCAAAATAACTTGTATCCTCAGGACAAAGATAAACAATTACATGTGCAGCTTTTTTTTGGGGGAAGTGGAGCTTACAAGATCCATCTCGTATTTTTGACATATTTTTGATGTTTGTTGAACATTACAAAACACACCAGCTTTGTGCTGATATTCGTTTTCAAAATAACTTGTATCCTCAGGACAAAGATAGACAATTACAGGTGCAACTTTTTTTTTTGGGGAAGTGGAGCTTATAAGATCCATCTCGTATTTTTGACATATTTTTGATGTATGTTGAACATTACAAAACACACTTGTAATTAAGCTCTATGCAATACAATGGTTGTATGTTTCTTGTTCTTACTATTATGCAATTGTGATGATACTGTACATGACGTCCTCCACCCCGAAACGATTTCCACCGTTATTGGTTTTGGGGTGTGACAGATTGGTATCAGAGCATTGTTTATAGTGAATCAAGTATATCAACCTATAAAAGATATACGAACTATAAAAACTTCGGGACTAAAACACTCTGACCAAGAATATATATACTGTTAAGTATCTAAAAGATATAACTAAGTATATATATACGCACATCACTATAAAACACAGAAATCAGTATCACACTAGAACAGAACAAAAGTATTAAGATTGTTAGGCAGCGCAATTGGGCTTAGAGACATATAGTCACATTCGGGGTGATGTAGCCTGATCAACTACGTTTTCCTGAGAGTGACTAGCATGTGCCTAAGTTTGGTTGTGGTGTTGCAACAAGTCTAAAACATATCAACACTACCATAATAAGGTTACCATAAGAATACTATAAGAGTATTTTGTATCTCTAAAACATACGTATGTGATAACAAAAAGGGTCGTTACTAGTAGGACAATAGTTGCTAAGTGGATACACCACGGTTACATGTGACTAGGGCACTATAGACTCAGAATCTGAAGCCTTTGCTTCATTCCCTGTTCTTGTTTGATTGGGGGTCTGAAGTTAGGGTGACTTATTCGAAGGACTATCTTGCTTTGGTTACATGTAATCGGTATGCACTACGCAAGTATTGGGTCAACTAATAACGATTCATCCTATAAGTATCTTAGAATAGTACGTCTATTAACCTTTCCCTTCCCCTTTCTCGCGTAGATAGCATGGCTGGCTTCCACCATCCCGGTGATCCGTACTTTCCGAACCAGGGCAATGGAGGATGGCTCGAAGAGGAGTCAGACGATGATCCGTACTTTGAGATGTGCTCTTGCCCCGAAGAGAGCAAAATCAAGTTCGCTACTGCTACCCTCACTAACAGGGCCTTGACATGGTGGAACGGCCATTTCAGTGCACTCTCATTGGTCACAGCCAATGCCATGGGCTGGGACACTCTAAAGGATCTCATGAGAAAGGAGTACTGCCCGAGGGGCGAAATCCAAAAACTGGAGGAGGAACTCTGGAACCTCAAGATGGTAGAGACTGACATAACAGCTTACACGGCCAGGTTCTGCGACTTGGCAGCTATGTGTCCCAACATGATCCCTACTGAAAGCAAGAAGATCGAACGATACATCTGGGGTTTAGTGCCCCCGTATCAAGGAAACGTTCTAGCCTCACGCCCTACCACCTTCGACAGCGCCAAGGAATTGGCCCAGAGTCTGATCAACCACGAAATCTATTCCACTCCTACAACAGCAACCACAACTACCACTGCACCCCCTGATTCATCTGACAGAAAGAGGAAGCGATGGGATAAAAAGAAAGGCAAGAAAACCCAAACCTCCTCTAAGGACCAACAAATCGTGGCGGTCCATGCTGCCACCACCCCAGCCACTTCAGCTGCACTAGCCCCGCCAAAAGCTTATAGCGGAAATCTGCCCAAGTGTCCCAAGTGCCCTTTCCATCACAACGGCCCCTACCGTGAATTGCAGTGTTCCAACTGCGGACGGAAGGGCCATACGGTGCGATTCTGCAAGGCCCCTCCCAAACCTATTTCTCAAGTTTCGGGTTCGGGAGTGACCCCGTCGTGTTATGGCTGCGGCGAAGCTGGCCACTTCAAGAAGAATTGTCCGAAGGCTACAAATGCTGGGGGAGTTGGAAGGCTACTCGCTATTGGTCACAATGAGGCGGTAGCAGATCCCACAGTAGTCGCGGGTACGTTTCTTCTCAACAACTCTTATGCCTGTGTCTTATTCGATAGTGGTGCAGAAAGAAGCTTCATAAACCAAAACTTTAAACACTTACTAAAACAAATCCCTCAACCACTAAAAAATACATTCGTTGTAGAAATGGATAATGGGAAAACCGAAACCTCTAATGAAATCTACATAGGTTGTAATCTCACGTTAGACGACCACTCATTTCCAATCGATCTCATACCAGTCTCTATCAAGAATTTCGATGTCATTGTCGGTATGGACTGGTTGAGTCTCCATCGTGCCGATATCCTATGCTCTGACCAAGCCATTCGCCTGAACCTTCCGAACCATGAAACTTTATTAATCTATGGAGATAAACCCAGCACGAGCCTACGTATCATCTCCAGTATTCAGGCTCAAAAATATTTGCGTAAGCAATACCACGCCTTTCTTGCCTACGTTGTCGACACAAGCCAAAAATCGAAAGATCCAAAAGACATTCCCGTAGTATGTGAATTCCCCGATGTCTTTCTGGAGGATCTTCCAGGCCTACCTACCAAACGTCAGGTTGAGTTCAGAATCGACCTAGTCCCAGGAGCTACCCCTATAGCTAAATCGCCCTATCATCTAGCGCCTGCCGAAATGCAAGAACTATCCGGTCAACTCAACGAACTGCTCAGCAAGGGTTTTATAAGACCAAGTTTCTCACCCTGGGGAGCTCCGGCCTTGTTCGTGAAGAAGAAGGATGGATCGTTTCGGATGTGCATCGATTATAGGGAACTCAATAAACTCACGGTCAAAAATCGCTACCCTCGCCCTCGTATCGACGACCTATTCGACCAACTACAAGGAGCAAGTTACTTCTCCAAGATTGATCTTAGATCTGGGTATCACCAGTTACGGGTGCTTGAGGAAGATGTCCTGAAGACAGCCTTCCGAACCCGTTACGGGCATTTTGAATTCGTAGTGATGCCCTTTGGACTGACTAACGCCCCCGCAGTGTTCATGGACTTAATGAATAGGGTGTGTCGGCCATATTTAGATCAGTTCGTCATCGTCTTCATTGACGATATACTCGTCTACTCTCGGAGCGAGGAAGAACACAGGGATCATTTACGACGAGTCCTGGAAACACTGCGATCCGAAAAGTTATATGCGAAGTTCTCTAAGTGTGAGTTTTGGATCCGAAGAGTTGAATTCTTAGGACACGTGGTTAGTGAAGACGGAATCCACGTGGATCCCTAAAAAATTAAAGCTATTGAGAACTGGTCAGCACCGAGGACGCCTACAGAAATTCGTCAATTTCTAGGCCTCGTTGGCTACTACCGCAGATTCATCCAAAACTTCTCTCGGATTGTGAAGCCTCTCACTATGCTAACACAGAAGGGTGTATCGTTCGACTGGGAAGAGAAACAGGAGAAAGCATTCCAGACTCTGAAGCGAGCCCTATGCACCGCACCGGTACTATCCCTTCCCGAAGGGACAGACGATTTTGTAGTATACTGCGATGCATCAAATCAGGGGCTTGGTTGCGTCTTGATGCAACGAGGTAAGGTCATCGCCTATGCCTCAAGACATATAAAGACACATGAGGTGAGCTACACCACTCACGACCTCGAGTTAGGAGTGGTCGTCTTCGCACTAAAAATCTGGAGACACTACTTGTATGGGACGAAGAGCGTGGTGTACACTGACCATAAAAGCCTCCAACACATACTGAACCAAAAAGAACTCAACATGAGGCAGCGTCGATGGGTCGAGCTACTTAACGATTTCGACTGTGAAATTAGACATCACCCGGGGAAAGCCAACGTAGTAGCAGACGCCCTGAGTAGGAAGGAGTATTCTGGTCGAAGAACCAAGTCGTTGACGATGATTATCCATTCGCATCTGTCCACACAGATCAAAGAGGCTCAGCTGGGAGCCTTAAAGCCTGAGAACGTGACGGGAGAATCCCTGCGTGGAATGGATAAAAATTTGGAGGTTAAGGGTGATGGAGCCTACTACTTCATGGACCGAATTTGGACTCCACGCCATGGAGGTTTCAGAGACTTAATCATGAGGGAAGCTCACAACACTCGCTACTCCGTTCACCCAGGTTCAGATAAGATGTATCTGGATCTCAAAAAGTTATACTGGTGGCCTAACATGAAAGCGGAGATCGCTACCTTTGTGAGCAAGTGCCTTACTTGCGCGAGGGTCAAGGTTGAATATCAAAAGCCATCAGGACTTCTCCAACAACCAGAGATACCGGAATGGAAGTAGGAGCAGATCACAATGGATTTCATAACCAAGCTACCCAAGACAGCGGGTGGATTGGATACTATTTGGGTCATCGTCGACAGATTGACCAAATCTGCACACTTTCTACCCATCAAAGAAACGGACAAGATGGAGAAACTCACAAGAACATACATAAAAGAAATAGTACGGCTGCATGGTGTCCCCATATCTATTATCTCGGATAGCGATAGTAGGTTTACTTCGAGATTTTGGCAATCACTTTAAAAAGCACTAGGGACGAGGCTGGACATGAGTACAGCTTACCATCCGCAGACCGACAGACAAAGTGAGAGGACGATCCAAACCTTAGAAGATATGCTGCGAGCTTGTGTGATCAATTTCGGTAAATCATGGAATACACACTTGCCTCTTGTGGAGTTTTCCTACAACAATAGTTATCATACGAGCATCAAGGCAGCTCCATTCGAAGCCCTTTACGGCCGAAAGTGCAGATCCCCACTGTGCTGGGCTGAGGTGGGTGACACTCAGTTAGCTAAAGGACGAGTTCCTGACAGCGCCCTCACTGGTCCGGAGATCATCCGAGAGACGACCGAGAAGATTGTACAGATACGTGAACGACTAAAAGCCGCTAGGGATCGACAGAAAATCTATGTCGATAAACGAAGAAAACCCTTGGAATTCCAGGTGGGAGACCGAGTCCTTTTGAAGGTCTCGCCCTGGAAGGGCACGATACGCTTCGGAAAGCGTGGAAAGTTGAACTCAAGGTACATCGGGCCTTTCGAGATTCTCGCCAGAATCGGCCCCGTAGCTTATAAACTCTACTTACCCGACGAACTAAGTAACATACATCCTACCTTCCACGTCTCAAACTTGAAGAAATGTCTGTCTGACGAGACTCTCGTGATTCCTCTCGACGAAATCGAGGTCAATGAGAGCCTCAACTTCGTGGAAGAGCCTGCGGAGATTATGGATCGGGAAATAAAACGAATGAAATAAAGCCGCATCCCAACTGTGAAGGTTCGGTGGAACGCCAAACGGGGACCAAAATTCACTTGGGAGTGCGAGGATCAAATGAAACTCAAATATCCCCATCTGTTTGCCTAATAGTTTTGTAACTATCCTCAGTAGAAATTCTAAATTTCGGGACGAAATTCCCTCTAACGAGGGGATAATGTGACAAACCGACACTTTCATCCTATGTAATTGATCCGCGTATTGTCTTTAAATCTTGAATTCATCACCCTTTGTAAATCTTGTGGTTCCGAATTCGTGTTTTGGACACAATATAGTCTAGTTATGGGTCTTAGGAGGTGTTGGAAAGTGTTTTGCATCATGAAATCGGATTAAACACACCAAAAGAGGTGTGTGCGGCCACACTTTTGTGTGTACGGCCACACACCCATGTGTGCTGCCGCACACCCAACCGCACACCCTCCAGCCTCACACCCAAACATATATATAGTTGGGTACCTTCTTCATTCATTCATTTGGATACTCCTTACTCTCTCCCTACTTTCTCTCTCTAAAATATCAAACCAACAACACTTTGAAGACTTCATATGGTGATCTAGTCCATCTTCAAGCTTATTAGTGGTAAACACTTGAATCCCAAGCTTTAAAACTCATCTTGTTCATCATATTTATGGTCCCTTGAAGGTGTACGGCCGCACACATTCATGAAGGGGCAGCACACATTCATGAAGGGGTAGCACACATTCCAATCTCCTTAATGTGAAGAGCAAACACCTCATTTGGACTCACGAAGGGAGTGTACGGCCGCACACTCCTATGTACGGCCGCACACACACTCTAAACAGCCGCACACACTTGTGTGCAGCCACACACACACATCTGGCCGTATACCTTATGTCACACCCCGAAAACCAAAGGCGGAAAAGTTTCCGGGGTTGACTCCAAGTTGTGTATCAAATCCAATGTACATAGTAATCACAGTAAACAACCATTACATTACATATATATATATATATATATATATATATATATATATATATATATATATATATATATATATATGAAAGTTTACATTTGGTTCAAAAGTAAATTGTACAAAAGTTATACATATATCATATGAACAAAACGAGACGAGTCTTCCACGCACTCCGTCTTTACCAAAAGAGATCACCGGGTACCTGTCTAATGTGGACCTGAGAATACAAGCAGTTTGAAAATCAGCATAAAGCTGGTGAGTTCATAAGCGGTTTTGTTTTATGAAAATGTATCGATTTCCTTTAGTTTTGCAAAAAGGTTTGTTATCCAAGAAAATCCCATATTTTCTTATGTTAAATAGTTTCGTTATCTTTCATTACAGTTCAGTTACGCGTTATAAGTTAACCCCAGGAAAATCCCATATTTTCCTAAATGCAAGATTGATTGAATAACACAGAGTATAGTTTAATACACAAAACTATATATTGAAAATCATAGGATTCCTATCCCGAATTAGACAAGAATACTATAATATAGACGAACTGTAGATAGAAAGTATTTTGAAAACCTTGGGACTAACATCCCGAACTAGTTACAAGATAGTTTGATATACTAGAAAATATAGATTGAAAACCATGGGACTACTAACCCGAATAAGATTGTTTGATAAAACCATGGGATCACTATCCCGAATTTGATATAAGATAGTTGGATAAAGTCATGGGATTACCATCCCGTACAAGATATAGATTCAAAACCATGGGATTACCATCCCGTACAAGATATAGATACAAAGCCATGGGATTATCATCCCAAACGAGATATAGATACAAAACTATGGGATTATCATCCCAAACAAGATATAGATTCCTAACAAAATCCCAGCTGTGAATAAATTTATATTAATACGTATTGTGAGTCGGGTAACCATGCTGATACGACAACGAGACCTCCTTGACGTTAGTCAGACGTCGGACGATATCCAGAATTTGTCACCCCAGGCGTGCCCGCCTAACTGTAGCTAGCAGTTAAGGTGTGGGATTGTCAGTCCCGAATAGATCTATTCACAAATTCCTCGCTCTCCCTCCAGGAGACTCTGGTTACACTTCCGGGGAGGATTTACTAATCATCCATAAAGGGTAGTGACTACTCACAAACTAGTACTAAACTATTCACAGGATTCTCAATAGATACATACAAGAAACTATCTGGCAATACATTCAAATGATACAGAGATAAACTGAATCAGACATAGTTTATCTAATAACTTTATATAGATATCAGTACATGATATAAAGAGAAATATAGAACCCCAAATTATTCCCATAATAATTAGATTAGTTTGGTTATTTTCTTAACTAAAATTCATTTAGTTGTAATTGATAAATCCTTCCTTATGCTCAGCATAATACATAAGGAGTAAAAGTGTTTATAAGTTTGCCAGATATTATTTGAAACACATCAATGTTATAATTCGAAAACAGTTATAGTTTGCTTGTATTCCCCCCTGAAAACATTGAAAAACACGGAAAAGGCGTAGGGGTATGAACTCACCGGACGAGAAATGTGACGATTTGGATGCTAAGTGTCGGTCTGGGGCTTGCAAATGCACAAAGTTCCTAAGTATAATGTAAAGATACACATTTGTATCTAATTAGGACATAGTTTATTTATTTGTTAGGGACAATTATTTCAAATCGCGAAAACACTCCGATACAAGTGTTTGGAGGGACCCAGGTGGCGTTTAAGGACGTGAAATGACACTAGGGACTTGGGACTTGAGTTTACTCCCCATGAATAAATTCATACAAGAGTTTACAGCCAATAACACCCACTCCCCATGAGTTTACGGCCGTAAACTCATGGTGGGGTCAATTATGGGCAAAAATGACTTCAAACACTTAGGGGAATTTTTCTAAGCTAGGATCAAAGGCTTGGAATGGATTTTTAAACATAAAATGACTTATTTATGGGAGTTTATGGCCTAGCATAGGCTCCTGGCCGTAAACTCCTTAATACCCATGAAAATTGTGTTAAATGATGCTAGAACAAATCACATGTGATTGGTAAATTTATCTCAAGGCCTTACATGCAATTCCTTGATATTTTGGAGGGGTTTTTGGAGTTTACGGCCTATGAGACCCCCCTCATGGCCATAAACTCTCTTAGATGGTGATTCCATATGTTTTAAGGCTAAAAACTTGCATGTAAGGGCTTCTAAAATTCATTCCAAGGCTTTAGGGGTGTTTAGGTGGCATTCTAACACCATGAATCAAGGAGTTTATGGCCCAAGCACAAGCCTTGGTCGTAAACTCATATAAATCCTTCAAATAATGTGTTTAAGGTCCTTAAACTATTTTTGGTTGGTCCTATGATTTATTCCAAGGCTTTTGGTGGTGTTGGATGGCTTTCTAACACCTTGAAATTGAATTTATACCATGTTTCAAGGAGTTTACGGCCCAAGCACAAGCCTTGGCCGTAAACTCACATAGATCCTTCAAAAATTATGATTAAGGTGTCCAAATGCTAAAACCATATTCCTGAAATTCATATCTAAGCCTTATAAGTGATTTGGAAGGGTTTAAGGTCACAAAAACCCCATATATATATGAGTTTACGGCCCAAGCATGTGCCTTGGCCGTAAACTCCTTCAAATCCATAAAAATCCATGTTTTAAATGTTCTAAGTCCATTCCATGAAGTCCTTTAGCCATATCTAAAGTCCAATTGTGTTTAGGAAGGGTTTTATGGCTTAAAAACCCCATAACTATGAGTTTACGGCCTAAGCTTCAACCATGGCCGTAAACTCACTTTCAAGGCCTTAAATCATGATTAAATCCCTAATTTGGAAGCCAATATGCTATACATTAAGGTTAGGAAGGTACCTTAGGGATTTGAGGCCTTAAAATTGAGTTTTGGACCCTTAATCTTTGGATTTAGGAGAGAGGTTAGAGAGAGAGTAGAGAGAGGAAGAAAAAGCTTCAAATGAATGTTTAAACATGTTTATATAGGTCCTAAAACTTGGACACGGTGGAGTTCTACCCGATACCGACCTTAAACGAGGCTTTAGGTCACACCCGATTAAGTTTTCGTCACCCGGCGGGGACATTTCTAAAACTTATGAAATAAATAATTTTGGGCTAAATTCATGAGTTTCTAAATGGCTTGGACACTCACTGAATTAAAATAAACATATAAATTTAACTAACTAAACCCAAAAACGACTTCGGAACGTTTCGACATACGGCGAGTTATACGGGTAGAATGGGTTTTCGGCGATGAATAACTTCGGGTTGTTACATTATCCCCCCGTTAGAGGGAATTTCGTCCCGAAATTCAAAGAATAAGATATAGATCATGAATTTGGAATGAGACACGAATAGATTTGTTGCCTCGGATCTTCACTTTCTCAAGTGGAATCAGGTCTCTACTGGGCGTTCCAGCGAATTCTCACTATCGGGACGTGTCTTTGTTTCGTACTCTGACTCTCTCTCAATCTACGATATCAATTTGTTTTCTCATGAAAGTTCCAACCCTGGACGACTTCGGTTTCCTCAAAGGAATCACTAGGGTTTCGTCGAGTAGGTGCTTCTAAGGATTCGAGATGTGATGGTCTGGATAGATGTTATCAAGCTTTAAAGGCATCCGAAACCTGAAGATTGCAGAATCGATTTCTACGAAGATCTTGAAGGGTCTGATGTGAGACTAAACTAGACGTTCGAAAGAAACTCCCGGGAATCCTTCGGGGTAGAAATTTAGAGGAAAGAGTTGTTAACTTCCCGTTTCTCAATGATCACAGAAACGAGGGATGTGTGGTAAATCATATCGTTAAAAACTTTCGAGTTCTAAGGCATGGAATGATACGAAGGTTTGATGCCGAAAGTCACAAGAACCGGTTCGAGGAAAAGATCTAGACGAGCGACCCTTTCGAAACCAAGGATAACAACATGAATGAGACTCGGTCATTTCATGTTAAACATAGCATCAAAGTATTTTCATGAAAAGTTTCCCCTTTTTAGATCGAATGTAACAAAGTAGTCCTCCGGACTAAGGATTTAATCTATAGGTACGAAGTTAGTGTTCTCTATCTCACTAGTTAGTTGTCTTGACGGTATACATTTCGATTACATACGAAGGATTGAGTTTAGAAAATGTTCGAATAGATAGATGATAGTTTTCCCTTTTTGTACTAAAATCGAAAAGAGTTGCAGGTATAAGAATTTTCAAAGAGAAGATACCTGCAGCGACAGAGGGATCAGTGGTTGTAGCTATTTTGGGGCAATTCCTTTTGAAGTTCCCTGCTTCGCCACAATTGTAGCAGGCCGGACTGATTCCCGCTCCGGATGATTGGTTTATTGATTTGGCTGGTCTTCTGCAGGTTCGAGCAAGATGGCCCTTATTGCCACAGTTGTCGCAGATCCTTTTGCGACATGGACCAGGAATGCGGTGGTGGTAGTTGCCTTACTACACCAAGGAAGGGTACCAGTGTATCCACTGGCGGGAGTTTGGGCTGTGGAACCGACAGCCGAAACAGCAACAGGGGCAGTAGCAGCATGGACTGCTACTGCTTGCTATTTCTTAGAAGACCCTTGCGTACTCTGGGCCTTCCGCTTGTTCCAGGATTTTTTTTTGCTTCCGCGTCCACTGGTGACTGGCTCGGAGGTAGTAGCTTCCTCATCCGAGTTGTCTTCGTGATCGATCAAGATTTTCGCAAGGCACTTAGCACTGTCATATGTGTCTGGCTTTGCAGCCAAGACATTTCCTTTTGTTGGCTGGGTCAACCCCCAGATGAACCTCAATCTTTTTACTCTCCGGGGTAACCATTCCCGAACAGAGTAACGCCAGATCATCGAATCTTGAGGTATAAGCAGCTATGTCGGAACCCTTCATCTTAAGGTTCCAAAGTTCGTGTTCTAGCTTCTGAAGTTCACCCCGAGGGCAATACTCTGCGAGTAGAAGCTCCTTCATAGCTTCCCAACCCATAGCATTGGCTACATGTAAAGTTAAAGATTTGACTCGGCCGTTCCACCAAGTCAGGGCTTTGTCTAGGAAGGTGCAGGCAGCAAACTTTACTCTATCAGACTCCGAACAGGCGCATATTTCAAAGAATGATTCGATTTTCTCGAACCATCGGGTTAAAGCAATGACACCCCCTGTACCATCGAAGAATGTCGGTTTTGCGTTCATGAAGTCTTTATAGGAACCCCCTTTTTGGTGTCCCTGGCTATCATCTGGGTTTTGGGGTTGGGGACCACCTCCTGAATTACCAGGGTTCATTTGCGACATGGCTGCTACCATTGCTGCAGTCAGAACTGTCTGAAGTGATGCAAGATCAAGTTGAGGAGGAGGTGGTGGCGGAGGAGGACTGCTGTTGTTCCTTGAGTTGGGTCTCTTTCTTGGAAGCATCTTGATCTAAAAAGATCAGGAAAGAGAGGATCATAAGTCCTCTGAATTGAATCAAGAGATAAGAAACAGAGCATATCTCTTCAAGACAGTTATAGCATCATACTAAGCGATAAAGCAGAAAGGAGTTATCAAGACAGAACATTTTATCGCTAGAGGAATGATCAAGGAATAACGCGTATACGAGGATTTCTACAAAGGATCGGCTCGAGAAATACTCCCATAGTATTTCATGGTTCGCTACAGCGACGATTCGTTGTTTGGGATATTGGGTAAATTTTAGGTATGCCGCATACCACAGCACTCCCAAGCACATGTTGTCCGTGTCTCGAATGAATATAGTTGGCCAGGCTATATTGATCCTAGACACGACTACATTACTGCCCATGTTTAACCGCAATGTACAACACCCATTTACTTATGTTTTGTTCTACTTGTAGTTACGGATCTCGACGGTTCGGTATGCTTGTATACCTTTGAAAATACTTATAGTTTATAGATACTTTTAATTCAGAGCATAGAGGCCCTTTAGTGTTTATAGTTTTATACCATGTAAGGTTTGGTATACTCTGTTCACTATAAACAAGGGCTCTGATACCAATCTGTCACACCCCAAAAACCAAAGGCAGAAACGTTTCCGGGGTTGACTCCAAGTTGTGTATCAATGTGACAACCCAAGTTGTCCCGTTACATTTCCCCGTTACCATTAACGGAATATTCCACTGTATAAAAGTTTCGTTAGTTAGAGGGCGTTAATTCAATAAACATTCCAATTGTTTATAATTAATATGCCATTAAGTCTTGATAAAAGGGAATAAAAACACATGACACACATTTCCATTAAATTGGAAAATGTCAAGTTTTATTATTACGACCACTAAATCAGGTGCGACCAAAAGCCCCATTTAACAGCAGTATTGGGTAGAATTCCACTGAGCCCCGACTTGGAAACCTATATAAAGGTGAGTGAAGTCCATTGGGAGACTTTTTACACACTCTCTCTATACCCTCTCCCTAGACCCGTTTTCGCCCCGAATTCGCAACCAAACGCTTCCAAATTGTAAGTCCGCTTACCCTAGCTTATTCTAAACATATGGATTTATGTTTATAGCCCAAAAATCATCCAAGAAGGCATGGTATAAGGAGTTTACGGCCCAGGAACATTCTAGGGCCGTAAACCCCTAAAATGGAGCCAATCATGCCTTTAAACTTGACCATAAGCTTAGACATAATTAGGGGATATAGCCTAGGGGTGTTTAAACACTAAAATGCATGGATTTAGGACTCAAAGAAGAGTTTACGGCCCAAGCACATGCTTAGGCCGTAAACTCCACAAGTCATGGTCCCAAATGCACTCCAAACTCATCCTAGGGCTTCATACATAATTTAGGAACTTATCCTCTCGAGTTTAGACCCTTGAAACACTCCAAAATGAATTATTAAAGGGAATTTACGGCCCAGACAAGGGTCAAGACCGTAAACACCCTTAAACATGCCTAAAACAATTGTTTTGTCCCCCCAAGTGGCCATATACATTTACCATAAAAGACTAGGAGGGGATTTAAGGGCTTAAACACAAGGAAATGAGACATTACTTTGAGTTTAAGGCCCAAGCATTTATCTAGGCCGTAAACTCCCCAAAACCTACTCAAATGTTGGTTTTAATCCTCCAAAATAGCATCACACTTCATTAGAAATCACTAGAAAGGCAATAGGGGCTTTAAACTTCCCAAAACTCTAAGGATTAGAGTTTACGGCCGTAAACTCCTTTAGGATTGGTCCCTTGGCCGTAAGCTCATAGAACATGCCATTAGAGGCCTCAAACCCACTCATGCCTTTTGGGAAAAGTGCTTAGAATAAATCAATGAGCAAGCTAGAAGCATAAAACACCCAAGAATATGACCTTGGGAGTTTACGATCGTAAAATCCCTTAGGTTGGGCCGTAAACTCCAATTTTGGTCCATGTTAATGTTTTAAACCCATTCACACACTTGATATTTGAGTTTAGCAAAGTTCCACAACTGATAGGAGACCCTTAACACCCGTAAACGCTACCCGGGACCCCAAACACTCAACCAAAAGTGTTTTCCGCTCCTTTGAGCGTGTATAATTGTTTAATTAGTATTAAATATACTAATTGTATGTGAACATATGTTATCATATGTTAAATAGGTCATTGTGTGTGTGTTCAAGTCCTTGCGTGACACCGAACGCCCAAACGACACTTTCGTCGGACCTACTTACACCAGGTGAGTTCATACCCCTGAATGAACCTTTTAAATACTTTTCAATGTTTTTATAAGGGGGGGGGATTACAAGTTAAACACGCCAGTTATCATATCAATCATATGTGATTGATAACCCGCATGCACAAGATTTTGCCACTGTACACTGTTTTTACCGAGTAGGACGCTATAACGCTTTTCAATTGTTTTAAAACTCTTACTTATACCTTTTAAACTAAATTCATTCTAAACTGGTTTGTGAAAGATATTCCAAGATTTTCAAACATATTTTACAAGAGAATACTATGTGTGAAATTTCCTGTTCGTAAAAGCTTTTCGTCAAAAATTCCCTTTTTTTTCGATGTATATTTTTACTTGTTAATTACTGCCGCTTCGCTTATTCTTATTTCATATTCCTACTCGGTAGCGCTTCCACATGTACTGGTAGACGCTTATACCTGATGGACGTTTATACTTATTCATCCTCTTACTTAGGAATAAAATTCTACTTCACTTATACTTGATACGCCCTCGTTTCAAATATTGTCGTCACTGTTTCGTGATACGCTTATACTTATTCGACACTTCTACTTCACTTGCGACCGCTTTTACTTCACTTGTTAAATGCTACTACTTCACAAGGATCGTTTCTACTTGATTCACACTCAGCCGTAGATAGATGTATGTCCGTGCTTATATAGATACATATAAGTAACGATTGAAAGACTTAGGAAGGCTCGTCCACCCTATTTCCTTTTCTTCGTTGAGATGTGGTCTGGTGGGATCGGGCGGCCGTCCGAAGGTCGTTTGGTTCATTGGTTATATACTATGTATATGAGTATGGACATACAGGAAATTCTCTAGTCGAGTCACTTAAGAGTCTCTACCTCTAGTATATGCTTACTTTAGAAACACACTACCCACTGTTTGGAAGTCTCTACCTCTAGTATATCACTTACATTAGAAACCCACTCCCCTATAGAAACACACTGTCCTCTATTTGGGATGCATCTTCGGGACGCGGCCTTCTCCGTCGTCTAGTTGGTAACCAGAGTCTCCTGTAGGGAGAGCGGACATTGTGTGTATAGGCCTATACGGGAATGACAACCCCGCACCCTGACTGCTAGCTACAGTCCACGGCCCACCAAGCCAAGGGTGACAAATGTCACATTATATAGATGCTTGTAGGGCGTCTGGAAATCTAGTCAGTATGGTTACGAGTTTCCCGGGTTACCTTATATATCATGGCTTTAAGGTAACGGTATTTTCGTCAGCAATTTACACTGTATGCTGATGTCACTTTTTAGAGTCACACTGTTTTGACCTTGCTAGACGTATCTTTCATTTGATACTGTCTGGGGTCTGTAGTCTCTGTTTTGACCTTGCTAGACGTATCTTTCCTTTGATACTGTCTGGGGTCTGTAGTCTTTGTTTTGACCGTGCGAGATGTACCTTTCATTTGGTATCGTCTTCGGTCTATATTCACTGTTTTAGACTTTACCAGATGTACCTTTCATTTGGTATCGTCTTCGGTCTATATTCACTGTTTTAGACTTTACCAGATGTACCTTTCATTTGGTATCGTCTTCGGTCTATATTCACTGTTTTAGACATTACCAGATGTACCTTTCATTTGGTATCGTCTTCGGTCTATATTCACTGTTTTAGACTTTACCAGCTGTACCTTTCATTTGGTACCTTCTGGGGTCTGTGTCTCCCCTTTTGTTAGAGTGAACCAGGCGTGTCGTTAGTTCGATACTCTCCTGGAGTCTATGATTCTTTGCCTTAGTCAGCAGTCCTCACTGCTGAGGCATATGTTGTTCCCTGATGTCTCTTGCTTTCTTTAATAATCAAATTCAGTATTTTGATAATAATAGCAATTAAGGGAAAACTACCTTTTACCACATTACACTGAACAGTCTTGGTAGAAGGCTGCTTTATTTAAAGAAAATATAGGATTTTCTAGAAAGAACACTGATGCACTGAAAACACTTAAACTACTACTTATTAAAGTTATTTGACTAAATGACACTAAATACTTATGAACTCACCAACATTTGTAAAAATGCTGATGCTCGCTTTTCAAATAACTTGTAATCTCAGGTCAGCAATTAGACATGTACATCCCCGGAGCTGCTGATGAAGATGGTTTAAGTACCTTGCTGCACTTTATATATTTCGCTTGTATTACTCTGATACTATGTAATGTGACCATGTAAAATTATTACTATTAATGCAATGTTTTGTTGTACTTTGATTACTATATTCATGTGTGGTGATACTTGACATGACGTCATCCACCCCAGAACGTTTCCGCCGTTCCGGTTTTGGGGTGTGACAGATTGGTATCAGAGCATTGTTTATAGTGAGCTAAGTATATCAATTCATAAAAGATATACAGCCTATAAATACAATGGGATAAAACACTCTGACCAAGAATTATACTTTAAAATATAACCATATTTTACCAAAGTATAATAACATCCAAAATCTAAACACTCGAACAAAAGTATCACAAGAAGGACAATAATAAAAGTCTTCGGATGTTGAGCACTACAGTCAAACGTAGGCAGTTATGTAATCGTAAGCTGGGATAAATGTAACCTGATCAACTACATTTATCCGAGATGCGATGAACGT
Organism: Lactuca sativa; assembly: GCF_002870075.4. Classification (NCBI taxonomy): domain Eukaryota; kingdom Viridiplantae; phylum Streptophyta; class Magnoliopsida; order Asterales; family Asteraceae; genus Lactuca; species Lactuca sativa. Next base: position 262,181,988 of record NC_056630.2, read on the forward strand.
GTGCTCGGGAGTGTTAGTGGTGTACAACAGGTCTGAAACTTACCAACTAGGAATGCTAGAGCCAAACATAAAGTTAAAATACTGTAGGAGTATTTTAGGACGCTAAAAGATTCACACTAATCCCAGAATCATAATCCAAAGATAAGAATCAAACAAGAATTAAAATACCATATGGGTATTTTAGGAGGCATAGACAACCTTGCGTGAATAACTAAAAAGATCCTTATTGATATACCTACAACTAAAGAGGGTGTACTCCCAAGGTTATATATAATAAGGACCCCATAGGCTAAGAATGTGGTTTCGCTTTATTTCCTTTTCCTCATTGGGATGTGGTTCTAGAGTGGTATCACATATTCGAAGGCCTATTGGATCTAAGTTATATATGATTTGTATACCCTGTGTAATCGTATCAGGACTCGATATGGATCATACAGTGAAATGTTAATAATCTCTTAGGATTCTTTAGACATTTCCATTCTCGCGCGAACCCTGTAGAAAACCCTACCCACTTCAGTGCTTGACAGAAGAGTTGAAGTCGACCCCGAAGAAGTTCATTGAGAAGATTTTCTGTTCGGAAATAAATGAACTGGGTCGAGACTATTGAATGCACCAAGTGCCCCTATTCTTTTAGGGACATCGGTGAGGAATTTGCCTAAAACTTCGGAGATTTCCAGTCATCCATCATGAAGTCATGACACCCAGAGTTGGAATCAGAAGAAAGGCAGAGTAGAAATTCAATATGTCCATACGAGAAGAGAACCCTAGGAAACTACCCAAAGGAAACCAACGCCGATTCCAATCAAAGACATGAGGTAGACCGAGGGAGCGAGTACATGGAACCCGGGAATTGTCTTTTTATCGTGTTCATCACGCTAATACACCCTTAAAATAATACAATTTAGTGAGTTAGTGGTTACACTACTCACGCTATGTGTTAGGTAAATCGTTGATTCCCGTTGCCAGACACACGATTAGAGTGATTCCCCGCACCCTATTGAGAGTGCTTAGCCATGAGCTTTCTTGAGCCTCTCTTTCCACAGTCCGTTCCGAACCATTCTCAAATCTCTCCAGGCCGAAGAGTGAAACCTTTCCCAGTATAAAGGTAACTTGGTAGGAACGACTCGCATCTTATGGCCTTTTTCCGATACTCACCCACACCTACCTTGATTTCCAGGACTACATCATAGGGATGTAGGTCGACACTCAGATAACCAACACCCGAGGCACGGGAAAAATTATGCCTAATACGTTAAGGACATAAATGTCCAGGGTTAACCATCACCTCTCATTACCTTTTATTCCTTTCCGTGTAGGAAAACCATGCCACCGAAGAAGCGTAACCAATCCACAAGCAAGAAACCTACTCTCTTATTCGATGAAGCTACGTTCCAAGTTGCGGTCTCAGCAGCCGTAGCAGCTGTCATGGCTCACCTAAATGCTAACACCGCCAATGTTAGCAAGGGCCATGTCGGGAATCCCAATCCTGACAATGGACAGCAACAACCAATACCTCCATGCTCAGCCACCCAAGAACCTCCACTGAACCCACTAAAGAGAAAACTCAAGATAGAGGAGGGAAGTACCTCGGCTCAAGGACTTTCCAAAGGGCAACGAGCTGAGGTAGCCTATACCCCTGTCAATCCTTCCCTCCCGACCTCAAGAAGACCATACCTAGGAGACCTTCCCCACTGCAGCAAGTGCAGCTACCATCATCATGGTGCCTTCCGGGAACTCTATTGTGCTAGGTGCCACATGTTGGGGCATACTGCTCGCGTCTGCAGAACCCCGGTTGAGTTCATTACATCAACCATCAATGTGGCGACCCGTACAGTTTGCCACCTATGTGGTAAAATGGGACACTTCAAGAAGGATTGCCCAACCGAAGAGAAAGACAAAGACACAGAAGGAGCCTGACACTACTGCTCAGGGAGAAGCGGCAAGGAACTTGTTAGATTTTGCTACGTCTCTCGATCTCGAGTAACTAAACTAAGAACATTAAAAGACTAATTCAATGTAAATTCTTCCTTGTAAGGCAAAAGTCGCAGCACTGTTATAAAATTTAAAATCCATCAGGTAAAACTATAATGACTAAACATATACGTTACGGCCATGTATATCTAAGATGGACAGACCTAGAGTGAGCGAATGCCGCCTCATTTCCTGTTCCTCGTTGGGTTGTGGATTTAGGGCGGGGTCGCTCAGTCAACAGTCCTCCCGACCTTAAATATACATGACTAGTATATGTGAGGCGATTATAGAAATGCCTTGTGAGAATTCGTTCATGAAAAGATACTCTATTCGGAAACACTTAGAACTATCTATAGTTCCGCGTCGACTCTATCGGTCCAAGTAACCATGGTAGCGATACATAGGACGAAACCCGAGATGCCTAGAACTAGTGTGCCAGATCGGCACATGACTCTATCGATCTTCACTTTACATCATGTCGGAGTGTGCCAACTTCGACGACTCTATTGATCATGGTTTGACTTCATGCAACCGTGTGTATATCCTTAAGTGCTGTGCAAAAAGAACTTTCTCCGAAGCCTTGTCGGCAAATAAAGGTTCTCCCGAACCTAAACTTAACACAAATAATCAAACTTAATGCAATCCGTCAATCGTCCCTCTTATCTCAAACCTTACGAAGTACCCAAGAGAGGGTACCCCGCGCTGTTGACCGACCCCTCGTCGTTAGATAAACACCGAAGCAAAGGACACTGTAGAAACTTCACTAGACGACAACCATTCGAGGCATACCCCTTAGAATCCCTGAAAGACCTTTCGCACCTCGCATAATAGGTTCATGAATCCAGAGGATAGAACTCATGAGGCTAACCACTATCATCAGGCATATTGCTAGCATACATCAAGTATTGGCGGTTAAGCCAAGTATGAGCTCTACCACGAACCTCTTCGCAAAACACTTCCACCCTATTCCATAACATAGGAGCCCGAGTCAAGAGAATCACTACGGGTTGAGCTATTAAAAGTTCCAAGTGAGAAGACTCTATACCCACTAGATTTGACCTAGACAGAGAAAACCCAGAACCTTCAGAAGAGTAGTTGTTGTATATGCTCACACTACTCAGGCACCTTGCCCATCCTGTTATACACAGGAAGTGCCTATCACCCTCCACCCTCTCACATGGAGGGAACCGTCATCGCCCTGTAGACGATAGAATACATTCTCCGAAGTGAACACTAAGATACCGAGAACCACAGGATAACCTTCGCAGTCAAGAATATTGGGCCAAGGGTGAAAGTAGCTGCGTTGGATCTCATGACCCGGATCCCGAAGAGATCATAGACATGACACCAACCCTGGCGTTAGTTGAAAGGTTATGCAGGAGCATACACTTTCCGCACTAGAATAAACAACAGTCTTAGAGATCCCTTGGACTATTAGGTGTTCGTCGAATACTACCTCCCGCAGAGATAGTAGAACCACCTCCCGAGGTAGTCCAACACTCGTCTGGTAAAACCCTATCTCCCCGATCCTCAGGGTTTCCGTATATCAAGCGTAGTTGGTGCAGATCCATTTTGCACAAGCTTGGGATAGACACTCTATAGCAAACCGATAACCATAGTCACGTAACCCACTCGACGATCTAGAAAGTCTCTATCAGCCAGTTGACAGGAAACGCGAGATCAAAGACCACCCGAGCTTTCTAAGAACCAACCTAAAGGACTACACTGCCAGTACGAGAGAGAACGTTAGGAACTTCGGAATGGCGATCACGCCAGTGATGATCTTGCCATAGAAGTACATTATGTTCTGAGTACTGAAAAGCTCTACCCCTTTCCGAGAGCTTAGGACCATCCGAGAATCTTCATGGAAATTTGGTCCAATTCTTTTCAGACCACTACTACTTTCGGATATACCACAAGATTCACATTCGACCGATCCACTGCTTAGACTTGATATGCGATTATCCAACATCACTCTTCGTACCCCACTCATCTCGATAGAATCCATGGAAAACTCTAACCTCATAGATACACCCGGCGGAACCCACTAGTTACTCTAGACGAAATCCGCATCCCGTGCGTGAAGGTCTGTCGGAATGACAAACACATACTAGAGTTCACTTGGGAATGCGAGGACAACCGTAAAGGAAGTACTCCCTTACCTCTACTTGGCCATTCATACCTACTTCCTTGTCTAGACCTGAATTTCGGGATGAAATTCCCTCTAACGGGGGGGATGATGTGACAACCCAAGTTGTCCCGTTACATTTCCCCGTTACCATTAACGGAATATTCCACTGTATAAAAGTTCCGTTAGTTAGAGGGCGTTAATTCAATAAACATTCCAATTGTTTATAATTAATATGCCGTTAAGTCGTAATAAAAGGGAATAAAAACACATGACACACATTTCCATTAAATTGGAAAATGTCAAGTTTTATTATTACGACCACTAAATCAGGTGCGACCAAAAGCCCGTTTAACGACAGTATTGGGTAGAATTCCACTGAGCCCCGACTTGGAAACCTATATAAAGGTGAGTGAAGTCCATTGGGAGACTTTTTACACACTCTCTCTATACCCTCTCCCTAGACCCGTTTTCGCCCCGAATCCGCAACCAAACGCTTCCAAATTGTAAGTCCGCTTACCCTAGCTTATTCTAAACATATGGATTTATGTTTATAGCCCAAAAATCATCCAAGAAGGCATGGTATAAGGAGTTTACGGCCCAGGAACATTCTAGGGCCGTAAACCCCTAAAATGGAGCCAATCATGCCTTTAAACTTGACCATAAGCTTAGAAATAATTAGGGGATATAGCCTAGGGGTGTTTAAACACTAAAATGCATGGATTTAGGACTCAAAGAAGAGTTTACGGCCCAAGCACATGCTTAGGCCGTAAACTCCACAAGTCATGGTCCCAAATGCACTCTAAACTCATCCTAGGGCTTCATACATAATTTAGGAACTTATCCTCTTGAGTTTAGACCCTTGAAACACTCCAAAATGAATTATTAAAGGGAGTTTATGGCCCAAACAAGGGTCAAGGCCGTAAACAGCCTTAAACATGCCTAAACCAATTGTTTTGTCCCCCAAGTGGCCTTATACATTTACCATAAAATACTAGGAGGGGATTTAAGGGCTTAAACACAAGGAAATGAGACATGACTTGGAGTTTACGGCCCAAGCATTTATCTAGGCCGTAAACTCCCCAAAACCCACTCAAATGTTGGTTTTAATCCTCCAAAATAGCATCACACTTCATTAGAAATCACTAGAAAGGCAATAGGGGCTTTAAACTTCCCAAAACTCTAAGGATTAGAGTTTACGGCCGTAAACTCCTTTAGGAGTGGTCCCTTGGCCGTAAACTCATAGAACATGCCCTTAGAGGCCTCAAACCCACTCATGCCTTTTGGGAAAAGTGCTTAGAATAAATCAATGAGCAAGCTAGAAGCATAAAACACCCAAGAATATGACCTTGGGAGTTTACGGCCGTAAAATCCCTTAGGTTGGGCCGTAAACTCCAATTTTGGTCCATCTTAATGTTTTAAACCCATACACACACTTGATATTTGAGTTTAGCAAAGTTCCACAATTGATAGGAGACCCTTAGCACCCGTAAACGCTACCCGGGACCCCAAACACTCAACCAAAAGTGTTTTCTGCTCCTTTGAGCGTGTATAATTGTTTAATTAGTATTAAATATACTAATTGTATGTGAACATATGTTATCATATGTTAAATAGGTCATTGTGTGTGTGTTCAAGTCCTTGCGTGACACCGAACGCCCAAACGACACTTTCGTCGGACCTACTTACACCAGGTGAGTTCATACCCCTGAATGAACCTTTTAAATACTTTTAAATGTTTTTATAACGGGGATTACAAGTTAAACATGCCAGTTATCATATCAATCACATGTGATTGATAACCCGCATGCACAAGATTTTGCCACTGTACACTGTTTTTACCGAGTAGGACGCTATAACGCTTTTCAATTGTTTTAAAACTCTTACTTATACCTTTTAAACTAAATTCATTCTAAACTGGTTTGTGAAAGATTTTCCAAGATTTTCAAACATATTTTACAAGAGAATACTATGTGTGAAATTTCCTGTTCGTAAAAGCTTTTCGTCAAAAATTCCCTTTTTTTTTCGATGTATATTTTTACTTGTTAATTACTGCCGCTTCGCTTATTCTTATTTCATATTCCTACTCGGTAGCGCTTCCACATGTACTGGTAGACGCTTATACCTGATGGAAGTTTATACTTATTCATCCTCTTACTTAGGAATAAAATTCTACTTCACTTATACTTGATACGCCCTCGTTTCAAATATTGTCGTCACTGTTTCGTGATACATTTATACTTATTCGACACTTCTACTTCACTTGCGACCGCTTTTACTTCACTTGTTAAATGCTACTACTTCACAAGGATCGTTTCTACTTGATTCACACTCAGCCGTAGATAGATGTATGTCCGTGCTTATATAGATACATATAAGTAACGATTGAAAGACTTAGGAAGGCTCGCCCACCCTATTTCCTTTTCTTCGTTGAGATGTGGTCTGGTGGGATCGGGCGGCCGTCCGAAGGTCGTTTGGTTCATTGGTTATATACTATGTATATGAGTATGGACATACAGGAAATTCTCTAGTCGAGTCAGTTAAGAGTCTCTACCTCTAGTCTATGCTTACTTTAGAAACACACTACCCACTGTTTGGAAGTCTCTACCTCTAGTATATCACTTACATTAGAAACCCACTCCCCTATAGAAACACACTGTCCTCTATTTGGGATGCATCTTCGGGACGCGGCCTTCTCCGTCGTCTAGTTGGTAACCAGAGTCTCCTGTAGGGAGAGCGGACATTGTGTGTATAGGCCTATACGGGAATGACAACCCCGCACCCTGACTGCTAGCTACAGTCCACGACCCACCAAGCCAGGGGGTGACAAATGTCACATTATATAGATGCTTGTAGGGCGTCTGGAAATCTAGTCAGTATGGTTACGAGTTTCCCGGGTTACCTTATATATCATGGCTTTAAGGTAACGGTATTTTCGTCAGCAATTTACACTGTATGCTGATGTCACTTTTTAGAGTCACACTGTTTTGAGCTTGCTAGACGTATCTTTCATTTGATACTGTCTGGGGTCTGTAGTCTCTGTTTTGACCTTGCTAGACGTATCTTTCCTTTGATACTGTCTGGGGTCTGTAGTCTTTGTTTTGACCGTGCGAGATGTACCTTTCATTTGGTATCGTCTTCGGTCTATATTCACTGTTTTAGACTTTACCAGATGTACCTTTCATTTGGTATCGTCTTCGGTCTATATTCACTGTTTTAGACTTTACCAGATGTACCTTTCATTTGGTATCGTCTTCGGTCTATATTCACTGTTTTAGACATTACCAGATGTACCTTTCATTTGGTATCGTCTTCGGTCTATATTCACTGTTTTAGACTTTACCAGCTGTACCTTTCATTTGGTACCTTCTGGGGTCTGTGTCTCCCCTTTTGTTAGAGTGAACCAGGCGTGTCGTTAGTTCGATACTCTCCTGGAGTCTATGATTCTTTGCCTTAGTCAGCAGTCCTCACTGCTGAGGCATATGTTGTTCCCTGATGTCTCTTGCTTTCTTTAATAATCAAATTCAGTATTTTGATAATAATAGCAATTAAAAGAAAACTACCTTTTACCACATTACACTGAACAGTCTTGGTAGAAGGCTGCTTTATTTAAAGAAAATATAGGATTTTCTGGAAAGAACACTGATGCACTGAAAACACTTAAACTACTACTTATTAAAGTTATTTGACTAAATGACACTAAATACTTATGAACTCACCAACATTTGTAAAAATGCTGATGCTCGCTTTTCAAATAACTTGTAATCTCAGGTCAGCAATTAGACAGGTACATCCCCGGAGCTGCTGATGAAGATGGTTTAAGTACCTTGCTGCACTTTATATATTTCGCTTGTATTACTCTGATACTATGTAATGTGACCATGTAAAATTATTACTATTAATGCAATGTTTTGTTGTACTTTGATTACTATATTCATGTGTGGTGATACTTGAGAATACAAGCAGTTTGAAAATCAACATAAAGCTATATTTTCCACGCACTCCGTGTTTACCAAAAGAGATCACCGGGTACCTGTCTAATGTGGACCTGAGAATACAAGCAGTTTGAAAATCAGCATAAAGCTGGTGAGTTCATAAGCGGTTTTGTTTTATGAAAATGTATCGATTTCCTTTAGTTTTCCAAAAAGGTTTGTTATCCAAGAAAATCCCATATTTTCTTTTGTTAAATAGTTTCGTTATCTTTCATTACAGTTCAGTTACGCATTATAAGTTAACCCCAGGAAAATCCTATATTTTCCTAAATGCAAGATTGATTGAATAACACGGAGTATAGTTTAATACACAAAACTATATATTGAAAATCATAGGATTACTATCCCGAATTAGACAAGAATACTATAATATAGACTAACTGTAGATAGAAAGTATTTTGAAAACCTTGGGACTAACATCCAGAACTAGTTACAAGATAGTTTGATATACTAGAAAATATAGATTGAAAACCAAGGGACTACTAACCCGTATAAGATTGTTTGATAAAAACATGGGATCACTATCCCGAATTTGATATAAGATAGTTGGATAAAGTCATGGGATTACCATCCCGTACAAGATATAGATTCAAAACCATGGGATTACCATCACGTACAAGATATAGATACAAAGCCATGGGATTATCATCCCGAACGAGATATAGATACAAAACCATGGGATTATATTCCCGAACAAGATATAGATTCCTAACAAAATCCCAGCTGTGAATAAATTTATATTAATACGTATTGTGAGTCGGGTAACCATGCTGCTACGACAACGAGACCTCCTTGACGTTAGTCAGACGTCGGACGATATCCAGAATTTGTCACCCCAGGCGTGCCCGCCTAACTGTAGCTAGCAGTTAAGGTGTGAGATTGTCAGTCCCGAATAGATCTATTCACAAATTCCTCGCTCTCCCTCTAGGAGACTCTGGTTACACTTCCGGGGAGGATTTACTGATCATCCATAAAGGGTAGTGACTACTCACAAACTAGTACTAAACTATTCACAATATTCTCAATAGATACATACAAGAAACTATCTGGCAGTACATTCAAATGATATGAAGATAAACTGAATCAGACATAGTTTATCTAATAACTTTATACAGATATCAGTACATGATATAAAGAGAAATATAGAACCCCAAATTATTCCCATAATAATTTGATTAGTTTGGTTATTTTCTTAACTAAAATTCATTTAGTTGTAATTGATAAATCATTCCTTATGCTCAGCATAATACATAAGGAGTAAAAGTGTTTATAAGTTTGCCAGATATTATTTGAAACACATCAATGTTATAATTCGAAAACAGTTATAGTTTGCTTGTATTCCCCCCCCTGAAAACATTGAAAAACACGGAAAAGGCGTAGGGGTATGAACTCACCGGACGAGAAATGTGACGATTTGGATGCTAAGTGTCGGTCTGGGGCTTGCAAATGCACAAAGTCCCTAAGTATAATGTAAAGATACACATTTGTATCTTAGGACATAGTTTATTTATTTGTTAGGGACAATTATTTCAAATCGCGAAAACACTCTGATACAAGTGTTTGGAGGGACCCAGGTGGCGTTTAAGGACGTGAAATGACACTAGGGACTTGGGACTTGAGTTTACTCCCCATGAATAAACTCATACAAGAGTTTTCAGCCAATAACACCCACTCCCCATGAGTTTACGGCCGTAAACTCATGGTGGGGTCAATTATGGGCAAAAATGACTTCAAACACTTAGGGGAATTTTTCTAAGCTTGGATCAAAGGCTTGGAATGGATTTTTAAACATCAAATGACTTATTTATGGGAGTTTAAGGCCTAGCATAGGCTCCTGGCCGTAAACTCCTTAATACCCATGAAAATTGTGTTAAATCATGCTAGAACAAATCACATGTGATTGGTAAATTTATCCCAAGGCCTTACATGCAATTCCTTGATATTTTGGAGGGGTTTTTGGAGTTTACGGCCTATGAGACCCCCCTCATGGCCGTAAACTCTCTTAGATGGTGATTCCATATATTTTAAGGCTAAAAACTTGCATGTAAGGGCTTCTAAAATTCATTCCAAGGCTTTAGGGGTGTTTTGGTGGCATTCTAACACCATGAATCAAGGAGTTTACGGCCCAAGCATAAGCCTTGGCCGTAAACTCATATAAATCCTTCAAATAATGTGTTTAAGGTCGTTAAACTATTTTTGGTTGGTCCTATGATTTATTCCAAGGCTTTTGGTGGTGTTGGATGGCTTTCTAACACCTTGAAATTGAACTTATACCATGTTTCAAGGAGTTTATGGCCCAAGCACATGCCTTGGCCGTAAACTCACATAGATCCTTCAAAAATTATGTTTAAGGTGTCCAAATGCTAAAACCATATTCCTAAAATTCATATCTAAGCCTTATAAGTGATTTGGAAGGGTTTAAGGTCACAAAAACCCCATATATATGAGTTTACGGCCCAAGCATGTGCCTTGGCAGTAAACTCCTTGAAATCCATCAAAATCCATGTTTTAAATGTTCTAATTCCATTCCATGAAGTCCTTTAGCCATATCTAAAGTCCAATTGTGTTTAGGAAGGCTTTTATGGCTTAAAAACCCCTTAACTATGAGTTTACGGCCTAAGCTTCAACCATGGCCGTAAACTCACTTTCAAGGCCTTAAATCATGATTAAATCCCTAATTTGGAAGCCAAATATGCTATACATTAAGGTTAGGAAGGTACCTTAGGGATTTGAGGCCTTAAAATTGAGTTTTGGACCCTTAATCTTTGGATTTAGGAGAGAGGTTAGAGAGAGAGTAGAGAGAGGAAGAAAAAGCTTCAAATAAATGTTTAAACATGTTTATATAGGTCCTAAAACTTGGACACGGTGGAATTCTACCCGATACCGGCCTTAAACGAGGCTTTAGGTTAGACCCGATTAAGTTTCCGTCACCCGGCGGGGACATTTCTAAAACTTATGAAATAAATAATTTTGGGCTAAATTCATGAGTTTCTAAATGTTTTTGACACTCATTGAATTAAAATAAACATATAAATTTAACTAACTAAACCCAAAAACGACTTCGGAACGTTTCGGCATACGGCGAGTTATACGGGTAGAATGGGTTTTCAGCGATGAACAACTTCAGGTTGTTACACCTTAGCCGTACACTCAATTTCTAGGCCATGCACTCACTCAAATGCCCACTTTTGACCCTAAACTTGCATGAATCATTAAGTATGGATCATGAGACACTAGTATTCAGTAATGCCGATCCCTGAGAATGTTTATCCATAATGTTTAAGCATGAAACATCCTAGTTCTAACCCAATTGTGTGTCACCACATGATTTATAGGAACCATTGGCAATCAGGGCATCCGTTGACACTCGAACCCTTCGATAAACGGTGAGTTCATACCCCTTAATGAACCTTTCAAATGTTTTATATGTTTTGGGGGGGATACAAGTCAATCATACATGTTATGGAAATTAATACAAGTCAATTATTCATGTTACGGAAATTAATCACATGTGATTCACTATCCGTAGCTCAAATCACATGTGATTTACCACTATGTTTTTATAAAAAAAAGGGTGATTTTGTCTTCAAAACTATTTTGCATAAATAAACAATTTTCTAAATATTCTCTTTTGACAAGATTTTTATTAAATAAATTCCTTATAAAATGTACCCACACTAATATATTTATATAAGTAAGACTTGAAGGACTTAGGACCGATAGCTCGCCATATTTCCTGTTCTTGTTTGATTGTGGACTTAGGGTAGATGTTATCCGTCTGACTGTCGTTGATTTCTTAGTTATATATCATATATATATTAGTGTTGGATACGAGTATTTTCATTTCATTCGATGATTAAACCACTAAACTAACATGTCTCATACGTACTAAGTTAACTATAATAGGTATAGTTAAGGTCACTATTACTCACTATAGCTACTACTCTACACCCTATAATACATATTATTATGATACTATATGCTAATAAGAGAACACAATACGAGTTATACAAAAGACCACTTCACTATAATTCAAGGGAAAGCATTAATCAGGGGATAACACACTAATTCACTATGAGATGCGTATTCGCTACATATATGCCCGGAGTTTCTCGACAGAAAGACGACACTACATGTACAGATCTATACGGGGCAGACACTATTACATCCCGACTGAGAACCTCAGTCTGAGCCGTGCAGGCCCAAGGATGCCACTATTTCTCTACACTATGCATGACCGGGAAGGTCATGGGGTACTCTATTACTCACACTATCAGTAGCATACAAAGAATACACTACATTCACACTAAAATACTAAACTAAAGGTTAAGTTAATATCCCGAAGTAACTAAGTATCTAACACTGAAGGAAGTTGATACCCTATTATTGACTTCAGGCATAACTTACCATATTGTATTACTTATTTGAGAGTCACTATTACATTTTACGCTAAATGTTTTCAAAGATGGAAATGGCATGTTTCTTAAAAGGTTTTCACTTACAAAGTATTTCTGGGAAATATAGGATTTTCTAAGTTTTACTACTACTTATGACTGTAAATTACAGCTTTACATACTATTGGTTTTAATGTTCTTTATACAAAAACTCACAGTAAACTCTTATGATCTCACCAGCTTTGTGCTGATATTCGTTTTCAAAATAACTTGTATCCTCAGGACAAAGATAGACAATTACAGGTGCAACTTTTTTTTTTGGGGAAATGGAGCTTACAAGATCCATCTCCTATTTTTGACATATTTTTGATGTTTGTTGAACATTACAAAACACACTTGTAATTAAGCTCTATGCAATACAATGGTTGTATGTTTCTTGTTCTTAATATTATGCAATTGTGATGATACTGTACATGACGTCCTCCACCCCGAAACGTTTTCTGCCGTTATTGGTTTTGGGGTGTGACATAATGTCACTTCATATCGACACCTATGATATAAATAAACTAAGTGGGTTAGGTTGGGAAACTTGGTGAGTACATAGGGTTTTCAACCCACAATAATATAATTATTATGTTTAAACAATTAAACAGTCAACCCAATTACCCATCCCCATTATTTTCTTTATTCTTAAGGATCTACCCTAAGAATCAGCTATTCCTCGTTCATTTATTCCTAAGGAGTATCCTAAGGAATAGGTACGAATTCCATTGTTGTAAATGACACATCTGTCAAGCACAATCTGCTAATTCTATCACTAGGGCGCAACTACCAAAATTTGTGACATTCTCTATGGGGCGCATCTGCCGAAATAGTCCTTTAGGCGCATCTGCCGGGGTTATGAGGTTCTCTATTAGGCGCTCCTGCCGGTAGAGTCCTTTAGGCGCATCTTTCGGGTTTTATTGACAGTATCGTTTTCGAGAGTCCACGCGCAATACATTTCAATGGGTTTTTAGAGTACACCGATGAAAACGTCGTTCACAACACCTACAGGTTGCGAGCCTGCTAGTGTTCCACTGGATTGTCTAGAATAGTCCGTGGTTGTCATCCATACTCTGCTGAATGACAGGGCCATCATTTGGGAAAAAGGGTTCTCACATCGTCAACCTCTCACCCTCACCTCACGGTCTATTTCACCTCTCAACTCATCATCTAACTCATATTTCATCTATTACATCTACCCATGTCTTACCCCAACTTTTTCGAAGACATAAAATACATATACAGTTTAAATCATTTAAAACGTGTATAAAATCGTTCACCCAGCATATATAGCAAGTATTCAGATAATATGCACACATAGCACGTAATTTATATAAAATACTTCATATCTATGTGTAAGCTGAAAGTAACAATGCACTCACCTGAAAGGTGGTGACTCGGCACTCGGAAAACGCTCCGATACTCTCAAAACACTTTCCTGTGATAAAACCTAGTATCAATACCACTAGGGTTTAGTCTAACGATAACCGCGACAAATTAATAGCCTTACTATTATTACTATTATATAAGCGTTAAATAACACTCAATATAACTCATAATAATAGCCCAAATAATTATTTTAAGGACCTAATAACATTACAATAATTATTTGAAAGCTATATTAAAAGTTACGTAAGCATAGCTCACTTACAGCGGATTTTAAAGAAAACCGGGCTTTGCTCGAAGTAGCGTTTCGAAACCGAAAGACCCTTTTTCTCGGGACTCCGGGAGCCTCGGGGCTTCCCTCGGGTGCTAGGGGGTTTACCTAGGGTTTAGGGGGGGGGGGGGTTTAGAACTCTAGAGAGAGAAGGATCTGAGAGAGAGATTGAATTTTGGTGTGCAAAACTCGGAAAGGCTCGCACCTTATTTATAGGCCGGAGGACGTTGGATTACGCTGGGCGTACTCCTCCGATAAGGCCACCAGCTCGGATCCAGCTGTCTTCGTACGTCGGATGGATAAGGGCGAGGGTACACAGGGCGCACCGACTTCGGACGTGGGGGGTATGTGAGGGCTACGTGTCATCCATCCGAAGCGAGGCGTGATCAGCAAGCGACGGTCCAGATGCTGCCACGTCATCAACTTCGCACCAGATTCGTGATTTTCTACTCCGAATTCTAAAAATCATAACTCTCGCATACGAACTCTGTTTTTGACATTCTTTATATCCACGCAAAGGTGGGAACATACTCTACAACTTTCGTTTGGACTCCGTTGGCTAATTTTGATTCTATTTTAAAAGCTATATTATGAACAGGCAGGGACAGGATTGGTCCGTTAAATTCTCATAACTTCTTCATCCGATGTCCTTTTTCGCCCCTCTTTTTCTCGTTACGCTACTCTGAACGAGATCTTCGATTCTTTTTCAGGTCGTGTCGGCTTAAAACCGCTCGATCTAACATTCGAATTTCGGGCTGTACACTGTTAATCGGAAACTTCGAAAAATCATAACTTCCTCATACGAAGTCAGATTTGGGCGTTCTTTTTATCGACGCTCTTTGTTTAACATATTCTTCGACTTTCTTTTAGATTGCTAAGAGTAAATCTCGCTCCATCGTAAATTCACTATTTACGCTTCCCGGTGTCGTGCCGGTTCCGTCGCGAAACTTCGACGGGTCATAACTTCTTCGTTATAACTCGGATTTCGGCGTTCTTTATATGTACGGAAACCTTGTAACATATACTACAACTTGGTTGAGATTATTTATTGTAAATAATCTTTTGTCGAAAATTCATTTTCGACCCTTATTGCCTCTAAATTAACTAGCCCGGATCTGCAGGCATTACAATTATCTCCCCCTTAGGATGATTACATCCCATAATCATCAACGAAATAGGATTGTATAATGACTCCATACGTTATCTCTTCATCCTAGGTAATAACTGTAACTTCTATGTTGCTTCGAACGAGTATCTAACTCTTAGACTCCTTGACTGTAGGCGGTGCTCGGTCTTACACCTGCTCGTTAGACTTTCAATCATGACCTTCGTCTCGCAACCACATTCTTTATCACAGACTCCTTCTTCTTCTTAACAAACTTAAGATAAGTTAATTTGATTACTACAATTGACCGATGTGTCATATTCTAATGACCTATCATCGTATGTAGCAACTCTTAGACTCAGGTCTCTTAGAGTCAAATTCTGGAATGGAATATGCCTTCCTTCATGGTCTAATGTGATATAATCACATTTTAACATGTAGCATTTCTAGCAACCAACTTCTTTAACAACGAGCGCGATACCTCTATTGATCGCTTTGATTTCAATCGTTTGGTTTAAGTCAGACGCTACATCAAACTTGGTTCTCTGAACCACGTAACCTACTCATCATAGTCGGACTCAATGTGATATGACCACTAGGGTCGGGATAACAAAAATCTTCTTAGTCATTACTGAAACAATGGTAACGAGATACTTGAATAAAACGAAATCAATTACTAGTTTCTTGGTAACCTTGTGACTTTCCCTAATCCAAGTGTGAGTCATGTGCTTCCGGTAGTATAGGCCTCTACTACCTTTCACACCTACTCATACTCGCCCCAAGTATTGTCACCCAATCCCCAAATCGTAAAATCACAAAACAATTTAACACATACGAGTGTGTCCAAATAATCATAAAATTTCCCTAGACTCTACTAGGACTTCTTCCATGCATATCTTCAATCATCAATTTTGCTTCAACTCGGTTGGTGATGGAAATGCCAAAAGATAGGACAACTTCGGGAATTACGCCAGTCATTCCGGCATCCTGCCGATCGAAGGTGTACTTCGGACGTACTATACTCCTCTAAACGTACTGCATGACATCTTCTAAAGGCAAGATATCACTCTTATGATATCTTTCGATAGGTGTCATTCACTATCATAAGCCTTTTCATTTCCTGTATTTACTCACTTCTCTATGAGTCTTCACCATGACGTTATTTTCATGGAAGCATGCGTTCAACGCATCAAGACGAGAATATAGATAGAGAAGATTTAGACGTGTAATCTTCCTAATTACTCCGAAAAGTTACATGCCAGTTCTAATACCGTAATTAAACGTTTAGAAATCTGAACACATAAAGTTTCCAGATCCGGTCGGCAACAAACCATAGACCCGATTATATATTTAGCATCATAAATCATTTAGCACATAAAAGCATATTAGGCATTTTCCCTAAATAAGCTAGTGCTTGTGTCTATTCAGGTGTATTACCTAAGACACACTCCGCACAATCATTGCTTAGCATTCTAAGTTTAAGTCTAGAAATAAATCCATATTCCTAGTTCGCGTAAACTAATGCTCTGATACCAACTGTGACATCTCCATTTTCACGGCCAAAAAAGACCGATTTTGTTTATGCTTTATAAAAATCAGAGTACTTCTTTTCATAAAAATGTTGCGGAATTTGTTCCCAGAAAAATATGATAAATACGTTATCGAAACATTTTCGAAGAAACGTATTTTATTCATTTTAAAACGTTTGGGATGTCATTGTCAATACAGGAACATAAGCATAAATGGAACTTACATTTATTTACACTAGTGATCTACATCTCTTTAATCTCTTAGTGTAATGTCACTTCATATCGACACCTGTGATATAAATAAACTGAGTGGGTCAGGTTGGGAAACTTGGTGAGTACATAGGGTTTTCAACCTACAATAATATAATTATTATGTTTAAACAATTAAACAATCAAACCAATTACCCATCCCCATTATCTTCTTTATTCTTAAGGATCTACCCTAAGAATCAGCTATTCCTCGTTCATTTATTCCTAAGGAGTATCCTATGGAATAGGTACGAATTCCATTGTTGTAAATAATACATCTATCAAGCACAATCTGCTAATTCTGTCACTAGGGTGCGGCTACCAAAATTTGTTACATTCTCTATGGGGCACATCTGCCGAAATAGTCCTTGAGGCGCATCTGTCGGGGTTATGAGGTTCTCTATTAGGCGCTCCTGCCGGTAGAGTCCTTTAGGCGCATCTGCCGGGTTTTATTGACAGTATCGTGTTCGAGAGTACACTCGCAATACATATCAATGGGTTTTTAGAGTACACCGGCGAACACGTCGTTCACAACACCTACAGGTTGCGAGCCTGCTAGTGTTCCACTTGACTGTCTAGAATAGTCCGTGGTTGTCATCCATACTTTGCTGAATGACGGGGCCATCATTTAGGAAAAAGGCTTCTCACATCGTCCATCTCTCACCCTCACCTCACGGTCTATTTCACCTCTCAACTCATCATCCAATTCATATTTCATCTATTACATCTACCCATGTCTTACCCCAATATTTTCGTAGATATAAAATACATATACAGTTTAAATCATTTAAAACGTGTATAAAATCGTTCACCCAGCATAGATAGCAAGTATTCAGATAATATGCACACATAGCACGTAATTTATATAAAATACTTCTTATCTATGTGTAGGCTGAAAGTAACTATGTAGTCACCTGAAAGGTGGTGACTCGACACTAGGACAACGCTCCGATACTCTCAAAACACTTTCCTTCGATAAAACTTAGTATCAATACCACTAGGGTTTAGTCTAACGATAATCGCGACAAATTAATAGCATGACTATTATTACTATTATATAAGCGTTAAATAACACTCAATATAACTCATAATAATAGCCCAAATAATTATTTTAAGGACCTAATAACATTACAATATTTATTTGAAAGCTATATTAAAAGTTGCGTAAGCGTAGCTCACTTACAACAGATTTTAAAGAAAACCGGGCTTTGCTTGAAATAGCGTTTCGAAACCGAAAGACCCTTTTTCTCGGGACTCCGGGAGCCTCGGGGCTTCCCTCGGGTGCTAGGGGGTTTACCTAGGGTATAGGGGGGGGGGGGGTTTAGAACTCTAGAGAGAGAAAGATCTTAGAGAGAGATTGAATTTTGGTGTGAAAAACTCGGAAAGGCTCGCACCCTATTTATAGGCCGGAGGACCTCGGATTACGCTGGGTGTACCGAGGGTATGTTGGGCGTACTCCTCGGATAAGGCCACCAGCTCGGATCCAGCTGTCTTCATACGCCGGATGGATAAGGGAGAGGGTACGCGGGGCGTACCGACTTCGGACGGGGGGGGGGGGGGGGGGGGTATGTGAGGGCTACGTGTCATCCATCCGAAGCGAGGCGTGATCAGCAAGCGACGGTCCAGATGCTGCCACGTCATCAACTTCGAACCAGATTCGTGATTTTCTACTCCGACTTCTAAAAATCATAACTCTCGCATACAAACTCCGTTTTTGACGTTCTTTATGTCCACGCAAAGGTGGGAGCGTACTCTACAACTTTCGTTTGGACTCTGTTGGCTAATTTTGATTGTATTTTAAAAGCTATATTATTAACAGGCCAGGATAGGATTGGTCCGTTAAATTCTCATAACTTCTTCATCTGATGTCCTTTTCCGCCCCTCTTTTTCTCGTTACGCTACTCTGAACGAGATCTTCGATTCTTGTTCAGGTCGTGTCGGCTTAAAACCGCTCGATCTAACATTCGAATTTCGGGCTGTACACTGCTAATCGGAAACTTCGAAAAATCATAACTTCCTCATACGAAGTCAGATTTGGGCGTTCTTTTTATCGACGCTCTTAGTTTAACATATTCTATGACTTTCATTTAGATTGCTAAGACTAAATCTCGCTCCATCGTAAATTCACTATTTACGCTTCCCGGTGTCGTGCCGATTCCGTCGCGAAACTTCGACGGGTCATAACTTCTTCGTTATAACTCGGATTTCGGCGTTTTTTATATGTACAGAAACCTTGTAACATATACTACAACTTGGTTGAGATTATTTATTGTAAATAATCTTTTGTCGAAAAGTCGTTTTCGACCCCTATTGCCTCTAAATTAACTAGCCCGGATCTACGGGCGTTACAGTGACGGTGGTGATGTATAATGGTTTTGGTGGGTGATAGGAGGGGTGGTGGTGATGATGGTAGGTAGTGGTGGTCTTCTTGGTGAGTGGTAGGTAGGGTTGTTATGGCGGGTGGTAGTAATGGTGGGAAGGTTGGGGTGGTGGTTGTGGTGGGTGGGGGTGATGGTGGTGGGTGGTGTTTGTAACAGCCCAAATTCCCAGGTATCTTTTATGCTTTCAATTTTTGATGTTTTGTGAGGGGACTCGGCGAGTTGGTGCTCAGACTCGCCGAGTAGGATCGCGATTTGGGCGTGGGTTCGCGCCTGGACTCGGCGAGTCCAAGGCATGGACTCGGCGAGTCCACGCTGTTTAATGAAACCCTAATTTCCAGGGTATGAGACCTATTTAAAGGGCCTTATGGCCGTCATTTGTGCTCAGTAGTCCATAGAGATAAACCCTAGAGTGCTTGAACGTTTTGAGAGAGAAAGGAAGCATTTCTTGATCTTTGTGTGTTGTTTAGCAAAGGAGAGAGAGGCTCTAGCCAAGAGGAAGCAAAGGAGGTTGCTATACTGTGGATTTGAAGCTTAGATCATCGATCTAGAGGTATGATTTCGGCACATCTTCTGTTTTGTGAAGTATAATTGGATTTAGGGTTCTTGTGGCCTTAGTTGGGTTGATTTGATGGCCAAATAGTCCCTTGCTAGTGATGAGGCTTTGGATCTGGATCCATAGAGGTCCAGAGAGCCTCATTCATCAAGCTTTATGAAGAACAATGGAGGTTATGACCTTGAGTTGTGGTATTTGTTGATAATTCTTCATATATGGTCATATAGAGGTTGTATGTACACCAAGATAGGGCTTTACGTGGTGAATCAATCTAGGAAGGCCAGATCTATGAATTGATGGAACAGATCTGACCTTAGAAGTGAGTTTGAGTGATTGCATGGCATGGACTCGCCGAGTCCGATGAGCAGACTCGGCGAGTAGCTTGAAGATTGCCCTTAGATCGGCCAGTGAGTGGTCCAGTCGAGTCATGGGTTGACTCAGTGAGTCAGGGTGAGTTAGGGAGGGTGGTCAAGTGGACTGAGTCGATCTGGGACTCGCCGAGTTGTTCTTGGGACTCGGCGAGTTGAGTCGGGGTGGCCCCGCGATTCTGCCAGGTGGAACTCGTCGAGTTAGGGGGAGTACTCGACGTGTAAAAAGGGAATCCTAGAGAGTTGGTGAAAACGTTTAGACTCGCCGAGTCGCCTTAGTTTACTCGCCGAGTCCGGTCAAAGTTGACCGTTGACCGTTGACCAGAGTTGACCAGTGTTGACTTTTGAGGGATAGTCAACCTTAGTGTTAAAATTGTTAATTAGAGACATATGATGTTATAGGAGGATTATAGCTCGGAGGATCGAGCACGAGAGATTTCAGGATTTGTGAGTCATCGAGATACGCGAGGTGAGTCTTCTCACTATACTTTACCTTGAGTAGGTAATCAGAGTTATGAGTTAGAGTATGTATGTTATGTGTATGCTATGTGTTGTACTGCATGATGTCTATGTGATTTATGATGTGCATGATTATAGAGTTGGAACCGGAAGGTTCCCAGAGTTAGAACCTGAGGGTTCATAGAGCTTGGGTGCACGGACCCATAGAGTTATAGCCTCGAGTGGCTAAATTATATGTGATATGTTTGTGGTATTTTGGGGAACTCACTAAGCTTTGTGCTTACAGTGTTAGTGTTGTTGTTTCAGGTACTAGCGATGACCGTGGGAAGGCGCCGGCTTGATCCGTACACACGCATGGGATTTTGTTATACTTATGATCTTGGGATTTTGTATAATGTGAATTGAGATTTAAACTTGGTGTTTTTATGAAAAGTTAATGGGAAATGTTTTTATAAATTGTGAAAAGTTAATTTGAAATTCACGGTGTTACAAGTTGGTATCAGAGCCTTGGTTTGAGGGATTCGAGTACACCTTCGGGCGTATTTGAACTCAAACTGAGGATTTGAGAAGTATTTTTTAAAAAAATATAAAAGATTTTGAAAATGCAGAGCAGAGTTGTGTGTACGATCAGTCCGCGCCCGAACGGTGATTTCCCAAAATACCTTTATGTTATGTGATATTGATACCGATATGATGTATTCGCATGCTAGAGTAGGCTAGGTATTCCTATTAGGACTAGAGTGGCCTGATTTGTGATGCCTAGGAAGAGGTGAGCTGCTATGAGATGCTTGAGAGTGAGTAGGTAGCATCAAGGGCCTTATGAGAGATCTATTAGAGGGAGGTCTATGCATGATAGAGTACTTGGAATTGGGATCCGAAGAGGAGGACTTGGGGTGTATTCTGATACGGTGCGGACAGTAGTATTGGGCCCGTACTACTGAAAGCACCGGAGCGGTGTGCAGCTCAAGTAAGAATCTTTAGAATACCAAGAACCAAGGAGGAAAGAGTTGAAGAGTGTGAGTATGCTCGTGTGGATTCTAATTTATCGTATGTTGTATTTCAGAGGTAGATCATGGTGAGGACACGTTTGATGCCCGAGAGCAATGGTACCAGTGAGGAGGAGATCCGCCGGATCATCCAGGAGGAGGTGGCTGCGGCCATCAGGGCAGAGATACCGGAGATGTTTGGGTCTATAAAGACCACACTGATCGAGATGTTTGACGAGCGTTATGCCGCTCTTTCTGAGGCTGCTGTTGCAGCGGCTAACGCAGGGATTGCTGCTGCGAGGCCGCATGGTGGTGATGCTTTGCTGTTTCGGGAGTTCAGCAACACCAAACCACCAAAGTTTGATGGGACTCAGGATCCGGTGGCAGCTATGAGGTGGATATCTGATATTGAGGGGTGTTTCTTCACTTGCTCGTCTCCTGAGCATTTGAAGGTCAGGTTCGCACTGAACCAGCTTCGCTTGGGAGCGAAGGACTGGTGGAAATTTGTGACGGCGCATTATATGCCTGCTGAGCTTTCGGCGGTGACCTAGGAGAGGTTCACTACCATGTTCCGGGATGAGTATGTTCCCCAGGTGGAGAGGGAACATTTGGCACAGGAGTTTCTGACCCTCAAGCAGGGTACTGAGTCAGTTACAGCGATCACGAGGATGTTCCATGAGAGGGCGATGTTCTGCCCTGAGCACGTGTCCACTGAGCACGCATGTATGAGCCGCTACTTGAGCATTTTGAGGCGGGATATTCGGGAGTTCGCTGCGAACTCCTCGTACCGAACATTTGCTGAGCTTCAGGCAAATGCCCGGAAGAGGGAGATTGAGCTTGAGACTCAGGCCAGGGAGGAGGCAGAGTCTCAGGGGAGGGATCGGCGACCGGCACAGTCTCAGCCGGCAGCCAAACGGGCCAAGCCCGCTGATCCCAAACCAGGGAGCCAGAAGGGCCGTACTTGCGGGAAGTGCGGCAAGGGTCATGACGGAGTTTGCCGAGCGTGATCTTGCTACAAATATGGCAAGGAGGGGCATATGGCCAAGGATTGCCCCAAGGGGTTTGCAGTGTGCTTCCACTGCAATCAGACCGGACACCGGAAGGCGGAGTGTCCGCAGTTGCGCGGAGCATCTCAGGGATCTGCTCCTGCCGCCATCAGAGCTACAGAGAGTTGGCCTGTGAAGGCCGAGGCGCCGAGAGCTCGAGGGAGAGCCTTCCAGCTAACCGCAGAGGAGGTCCGCGCTGCGCCCGATTTTGTGGCTGGTATGTTTTCTTTCATGTATTTATTTTGATGTCGAGATATTATGCTTATATTATGTTATGCGTAGGTACTTTCCTTGTGAACTCTGTACCTGCTTTAGTGTTATTTGACTCGGGTGCGAGTCGGTCTTTTGTATCTTTGGCCTTTAGTCAGCATATCAGTGTTAGTCGTGAGGCATTGAATCGGCCTCTGAGAGTTTCCATAGCTGACGATAGAGTGATTTGTGCCATGGAGGTTCTCCGGGGATGTGTGTTAGAGATTTTCGGGGTTGAGTTTCCGATTGATCTGATTCCTATTGCGATGGGTGATGTCTGTGTCATTGTGGGCATGGACTGGTTGAGTCGATTCGGCGCGGTTATCGACTGTGAACGTCAGCTGGTGACCATACGAAACCCTAGTGGAGGAGTTCTTTCAGTGTACGGCGAGGGTACACGTTCAGGATCAGATTTTTGTTCGGCCGCTAGAGCGAGGCAGTGTCTACATCAGGGTTGTAAGGGTTTTGTGGCGTATGTGATGGATACGCGAGCGACTTCCGAGAGATCAAGTTCAGTTGAGGAGGTACCGGTGGTGCGTGAGTTTCCATATGTTTTTCCCGAGGAGTTGCCGGGTGTGCCTCCTGTGAGGCAAGTGGAGTTTGGTATTGATCTTGTTCCGGGGGCCGCGCCTATCGCTAAGGTGCCTTATCGTCTTGCACCTCCAGAGATGCAAGAGTTATCCATGCAGCTTCAGGAGTTGCTGGGGAAGGGATTTATTCGGCCGAGCAGCTCGCCGTGGGGAGCACCTATTCTGTTCGTCAAGAAGAAGGATGGTTCACACCGGATGTGCATTGACTACCGGGAGTTGAACAAGCTGACGGTCAAGAACCGTTACCCGTTACCAAGGATCGACGATTTATTCGATCAGTTGCAGGGAGCATCTTGGTTCTCCAAGATTGATTTGAGGTCGGGATAACATCAGGTGAGAGTGCGGGATGAGGACGTCCAGAAGACAGCGTTCAGGACACGATATGGGCACTATGAGTTTGTGGTGATGCCTTTTGGGCTCACCAATGCCCCGGCTGTGTTCATGGATCTCATGAACAGGGTATGTAGGCCGATGTTGGATCGGTCGGTGATTGTATTCATCGATGATATTCTGGTGTATTCGAGATCTAGAGAGCAGCATGAGGAGCATTTGAGGGAGGTCCTTGGGGTTTTGAGATCGGAGAAGCTTTATGCAAAGTTCTCCAAGTGTGATTTCTAGTTGCGGGAGGTCCAGTTCCTAGGACATCTTGTTAATCAGGAAGGGATATTGGTCGACCCGGCCAAGGTTGAGGCGGTGATGAGTTGGGAGGTGCCAAAGTCACCCTATGAGATCAGGAGTTTCCTTGGGTTGGCAGGGCATTATCGGAGATTTATCAAGGATTTCTCCAAGATCGCAATGCCACTCACCAGATTGACCCGGAAGGGTGTTGCATTCTCATGGGGTCCCGAGCAGCAGACCTCCTTTGACGCACTTCGCCAAAATTTTCGATCCATCCCGGGGCTACGAAGATGTATTTGGATTTGAGGAAAGAGTATTAGTGGCCCTGTATGAAGAGGGACGTCGCCTGGTTTGTTGAGAGGTGCTTGACCTGCCGCAGGGTTAAGGCTGAGCACCAGAGATTGCATGGCAAGTTGCAGCCATTAGAGGTTCCTGAGTGGAAGTGGGAACAGATCACTATGGATTTCATCACCAAATTGCCGAGGACTGCCAGAGGAGTTGATGCAATTTGGGTGATTGTGGATAGGTTGACGAAGAGCGCACACTTCCTTGCCATTAGTGAGAGTTCTTCAGCAGAGAAGTTGGCGGAAGTATATGTGAGAGAAGTGGTATCTCGGCATGGGGTGCCGATCTTGATTGTTTCGGACTGTGATGTGCGTTTCACTTCCAGATTCTGGAAGAAATTTCATGAGGAGTTGGGTACTAGATTGCATTTTAGTACCGCATATCATCCCCAGACAGACGGTCAGAGTGAGCGAACGATTTAGACGCTTGAGGACATGCTCCGTGCATGTGTGTTGGATTTTGGGGGTAGCTGGGATGCGTATTTACCCTTGGCAGAGTTTTCCTACAACAACAGCCATCATTCGAGCATTGGTATGCCACCCTTTGAGCTGTTCTATGGGAGGAGGTGTCGGACCCCCATTTGTTGGGGAGAGGTTGGGCAGCGAGTGATGGGCAGTACAGAGATCGTGCTTCAGACGTCAGAGCAGATTCAACAGGTCAGACAGAGGCTATTGACCGCCTAGAGCCGACAGAAGAGTTATGCGGACAGACGTCGATCCGAGCTTGAGTTTCAGGTTGGCGATCTCGTTCTCCTGAAGGTCTCTCCTTGGAAAGGAGTGATTCGATTCAGGAAGAGGGGCAAATTGGGGCCCCGATATATTGGACCATTCCGTGCGATTGCGAGGGTAGGCCGGGTAGCGTATCGTTTGGATTTACCAGCAGAGTTGGGGCAGATTCACGACACTTTTCATGTGTCGCAATTGAGAAAGTGTATAGCCGATGAGTCGGCAGTGGTTCCATTAGAGGATATTCAGGTGGATGCGAGCCTGAATTATGCCGAGAGGCCGGTGGCCATCAGAGATCAGAAGATCAAGGTTCTGAGGAACAAGGAGGTACCCTTGGTGTTGGTTCAGTGGCAACATCGGAAGGGATTAGAGATGACCTGGGAGCCGGAGCGTGAGATGCGTGAGCAGCATCCGGAGCTATTTATAGAGCGAGACTTCGAGGGCGAAGTCTAGTTCTAGTAGGGGAGAGTTGTAACGGCCCGAATTCCCAGGTATCTTTTATGCTTTCAATTTTTGATGTTTTGTGAGGGGACTCGGCGAGTTGGTGCTCAGACTCGCCGAGTAGGATCGCGATTTGGGCGCGGGTTCGCGCCTGGACTCGGCGAGTCCAAGGCATGGACTCGGCGAGTCCACGCTGTTTAATGAAACCCTAATTTCCGGGGTATGAGACCTATTTAAAGGGCCTTATGGCCGTCATTTGTGCTCAGCAGTCCATAGAGAGAAACCCTAGAGTGCTTGAACGTTTTGAGAGAGAAAGGAAGCATTTCTTGATCTTTGTGTGTTGTTTAGCAAAGGAGAGAGAGGTTCTAGCCAAGAGGAAGCAAAGGAGGTTGCTATACTGTGGATTTGAAGCTTAGATCATCGATCTAGAGGTATGATTTCGGCACATCTTCTGTTTTGTGAAGTATAATTGGATTTAGGGTTCTTGTGGCCTTTGTTGGGTTGATTTGATGGCCAAATAGTCCCTTGCTAGTGATGAGGCTTTGGATCTGGATCCATAGAGGTCCAGAGAGCCTCATTCATCAAGCTTTATGAAGAACAATGGAGGTTATGACCTTGAGTTGTGGTATTTGTTGATAATTCTTCATATATGGTCATATAGAGGTTGTATGTACACCAAGATAGGGCTTTACGTGGTGAATCAGTCTAGGAAGGCCAGATCTATGAATTGATGGAACAGATCTGACCTTAGAAGTGAGTTTGAGTGATTGCATGGCATGGACTCGCCGAGTCCGATGAGCAGACTCGGCGAGTAGCTTGAAGATTGCCCTTAGATCGGCCAGTGAGTGGTCCAGTCGAGTCATGGGTTGACTCAGTGAGTCAGGGCGAGTTAGGGAGGGTGGTCAAGTGGACTGAGTCGAGCTGGGACTCGCCGAGTTGTTCTTGGGACTCGGCGAGTTGAGTCGGGGTGGCCCCGCGATTCTGCCAGGTGGAACTCGTCGAGTCAGGGGGAGTACTCGACGTGTAAAAAGGGAATCCTAGAGAGTTGGTGAAAATGTTTAGACTCGCCGAGTCGCCTTAGTGTACTCGCCGAGTCCGGTCAAAGTTGACCGTTGACCAGAGTTGACCAGTGTTGACTTTTGAGGGATAGTCAACCTTAGTGTTAAAATTGTTAATTAGAGACATATGATGTTATAGGAGGATTATAGCTCGGAGGATCGAGCACGAGGGATTTCAGGATTTGTGAGTCATCGAGATACGCGAGGTGAGTCTTCTCACTATACTTTACCTTGAGTAGGTAATCAGAGTTATGAGTTAGAGTATGTATGTTATGTGTATGCTATGTGTTGTACTGCATGATGTCTATGTGATTTATGATGTGCATGATTATAGAGTTGGAACCGGAAGGTTCCCAGAGTTAGAACCTGAGGGTTCACAGAGCTTGGGTGCACGGACCCATAGAGTTATAGCCTCGAGTGGCTAAATTATATGTGATATGTTTGTGGTATTTTGGGGAACTCACTAAGCTTTGTGCTTACAGTGTTAGTGTTGTTGTTTCAGGTACTAGCGATGACCGTGGGAAGGCGCCGGCTTGATCTGTACACACGCATGAGATTTTGTTATACTTATGATCTTGGGATTTTGTATAATGTGAATTGAGATTTAAACTTGGTGTTTTTATGAAAAGTTAATGGGAAATGTTTTTATAAATTGTGAAAAATTATTTTGAAATTCACGGTGTTACAGTGTTGATGAGCGGTGGGTGGTGGTTGGTGGTAGTAGCAGGTGGTGGTTATAATGGTTGGTGGTAGTGATGAGTGGTGGAGGTGGGTGGTGTTGGTGGGTGGGTGGTGGTTGTGGTGGTGGGTGGTGGTTTTGGTGGGTAGTAGGTGTGGGTGGTGGCGGTGGGTGGTAGTGGTCGGTGGTGATGGGTGGTGGTGGTGGATGATGGTCGTGGTTGGCGGTTGCGAGTGGTGGTGGTAGTGGTGGTGTTGGGTGGTGGAGGTAGGTGGTGGTGACGGGTGGTGGTGGGTGTGGTAGTGGGTGGTGTTGTTTGGGTGGTGAGTGAGCTTGGTTAGTGGATTTTTTAAATTTTTTACTTAGTTTTTTTGTTTATATTAATATTATTTGATGATTTTAATTTAAAAAATATTATATGGTCTAAATTTTTTCTCAAATATCGTCGTAATAAGAAATGTTCTGAATTGAACGCTCATATATATATAAATATATATATATATATATATATATATATATATATATATATATATATATATATATATATATATATATATATATATATATATATATATATATATATATATATAATTGTATTGAGATAACGAACTTGTTTTAAGTTATTTGAAACTTCCTGTTGATATATATTTCGTATTGCATTGAAAGTGAGACGATAAACCCTTTTCTTAAATTATTCATATTTTATAATTAATATATTATCAATCTAAAATTTCTATGCTACGATTCTGTTGGTACATACAAAAACTTATATTTGATTAATTTAATTTCTGAATTATCAAACCATACTATAGCCGTCCACACCGCAATAAAACAAACCGTACCACATAATGTGGTTTATAACCTTCACGGTGTGATTTGCGGTTTCTGAAAATCTCAACCCACATATTTGGTGCAGTTTGCTGTTTTAATTTTAAGCTGCAATAAACCGCACCACATACACCCCTAATTCACAATTGATAGGCTATCAAGAATTTCTACCCATGACAAAGGTGGAGTTGTCTTTGCTTTGCAAATAACAGTAGGTATCATTATTCAAAACTAGACAATCATTTTTTCTTTCAGTTTTAAGAAGTGTAATCATAACAATGGTTCCCACCACGCATTAGCAAGGAGACTGAAGGTGGCCTCTTTCATCTTCTACATCTCGAGCCGACTATCTTATTAAAATTTAATTGGTTTTCTTGTTAATTATATAACAAATGACTTATAGCTTAACAGTATAGTGTTGGTGGACATGTCTCTCAGCCATAGCTAGATCTAGCATATCATTGGGGCTTTGAGCCTAGTCTGATCCAAACCCTTAAGAATTATATAAGATAGGAACGTAGTTTTTTATTTGTTTACTCGTTTACGACCCGTACCCGTTAAACCCTTTTATTAAAAGGGCCAGGTATGGATCATCACCAATTTGATCCGTTAATAATATGCCCCGTATAAATTTTTGAATTACATATTTATAGTTTATATTGTTTTTCATTTATTTTAAAAATCCAATTGAAAGTCCAACGAGAAAATGCCAACCCGGGTTTACCTAGGGCTCAAGGAGCTTTAGGAGTCAACATCATGAGTTTCAATTTTCTACAAACAATCATGATTTCATTTCATTTATATTTAATAAAGCAATCCTTAGTGCCATTTATAATAAACCAATAAAATCATCTATCAACTGAAATAATGTTTGCAATCGTTATTCTCTATCGCGACAATCATCAATCAAAAATCAATAACAGGTTTCGACAATAATGATTTTTAATTCCAATAAAAAGTCCTTAAGTACGTAATACGTTTTCTAAATCAACATTTGTTTTATTTAAGAAATATTATTTTAAGAATTATGTAAAATGTGTTTTGTTATTCAAAAAATATACGGGTAATGGGGTGAGTTTGAATATAAATTGATTTGATGGATAAGAATATGAGTTTGATTATTCAAAATTCAGCATGTTACGAATGCTTTTGGATTAGATTTTGAAATTTGATAAAAGGGTGTGGATCAAAATTGGTTTGCTCCAAACCTATTCCTTTGCAAGATCTAGCCAAAGATCAAAGGTTGCAAAAAATAATGTATAATTTAGTAGTATGTGGTTTTTGAGCGATTTTCATATCGTCTTTAATAAATCAAAATCTTTTTGTCATATGTCCTCTTCTCCTTCATTTGTACACATGATATTTTCTAGAATTTTTAAATTTTTTATTTTTCATTTGTCACTTTATTGTATTTTTCCTTTTTACTAAATTAAAATTTCACATTTAATATGTAAGGTAATATATATGTAAGGTATTTTTTAGAAGAATTTATATATGTAATCTATTCATTGTATTAAAACCTAATTAATTTTAATAATTCAAAAATCTTTCTCATTTTTCTTATAAATTTAAACTTATCAAATTGTTAAAATTTCATATTTAAATTTTTTTTAGAAAAAACCATGTTAATAAATGAATCTCACACCTAATTATTTATAAAACAAGGGCTTGTATTGTTATTTTAGAACTTTAC
Source organism: Lactuca sativa (assembly GCF_002870075.4). Lineage (NCBI taxonomy): Eukaryota > Viridiplantae > Streptophyta > Magnoliopsida > Asterales > Asteraceae > Lactuca > Lactuca sativa. Next base: position 262,212,074 of record NC_056630.2, read on the forward strand.
CTAGATTACACACGGAAATGCTTAACTTCACATTGATTTCCCTTATTTTAGAACATCATCTTCATTCCGTTTGTAACATTTGTTGCTTCTGCAGTTGACGGTTTTAACTTTTCTTGTGTTTCAAGTTAAACATATTGAACGGCTGAAGCCTATAAGAGATAAGACGAACCGAATGGCATGCCGTCATGAAGAATCGAAGGACTTGTCATCTGCATAAAACTGCAATCTTATTATTACAATTTTCCAGAAATTAACTATAAGTCCATAATCTAAGAATTGAAAACCCCGCTAACATTCATATTATTTTATCTTCAACATTTTTCTAAGGATGATCAAGTATTTAGGTCGATGATATGTTTTGTGCGGTTAAAATCAAATTGAAAAAGAAAATATGGAACAAACAGAATATATACCGAGAGTAATACATATGTAATAAAATAAGTTTGTTTTTTTATTTCTTTATATTGTTTGGTTAATTTACCAGAATGAATTAAGTCAAATAATTAAATCAACATTGTAAAAGATGATATCATGAAGAAATACAATATATACGTAAAAGATAATATATTATGTTCCACCAACTCATCCATAAAATATATATATATATATATATATATATATATATATATATATATATATATATATATATATATATATATATATATATATATATATCAACTCCATAAACTAATTAAAAATCAACAAACAATGACCCTAAGGGTAATGTAGCTTTCAAGCTGCCAGAATCGAAGGTAATGGAAATCTGGAAGTATATAGCTACTTGAAATATTTTATGTGCATATGTGATACGACAATCCATACACGAACGATAGAGACCATTAAAATCGAAGTTGTCTTAATATACATCCAGCCATCCACCAGAACTATGGATTTAATTAATAAAAATAACCTACATTAAGCAATGAACCAGATAGACATGAAGATACCCTAAAACCTTTCAAATTATGCTATAATTGACGTATTATAATAAAATAATTAATTTATGTCTTTTGTGTAACTTGTATCTTGTTCTGCAAAAATTTTTTGGCTTGATTTAACTACTTCTATTGTAATATGTTAGGATTAAATTATGGTATGGACCGGTTATTCTAGTTATTGCATAACTCATCGGTAAAGGAGATTTAAATTTCTCAGTTTTGGTCCTAATCGGTATAAAGTCAGTAAATCATAATTCATTTTTGCTGTTGCCATGATTGTACCATAAGGTATGTAGCATCTACTATGTCATAATCAAAGAAGGAATTCAATATAACATTATACCAGAATGAAAAAAAAAATCATGTTTTCTTGTCAAGTGAAGGAATAAAAGTGCTCACTAGATTGTACATAATACACCGAACGGCAAATATGAGGTACATGACTACAATAGCAATGACATCGTTAATTAGCACAGGGATCTTGTACATGTCAAAGTGGCAGTTATAAATTATATGGTTTACCTTGTAATTGTTTCCAGCCACTTTAAAAGGGAAAATACCGGATATAGTAAAAAAATAGGGGGTAAATTCAAAATTTAGACATGAAAAACTAAAATTCCGGATATAGACATGCGTTCCGCAGAGGACCCTTCGCAGACCTCCGCAAAACCATGAAACCTCCGTGGAATGTTAAATTATATGGTATTTTCTTTTGTCCGCATAGATATCTCCGCAGAGATATTAAATCCTCCGCAGAGGGATTAGTTTGATGATTATAAAGGCTCCACGGAGGAGGTTACGCGGACCTCCGCAGAGCCCTTAAAGTCTCTGCAGAATGGGTGGTTGCAAGGCTTTAGCGACAGTTTTTTGTTATTTAAACGGTTTATTTCATTTTTTTAGTCCATTTGCAATATTAGATCGGTTTTAGTGTTAGAAATTTGTTTTCAAAGAAAATATGAGTTTTATTATTTTATGTACGGGGGGTTTTTGGCAGATCAGTAATGAGATTAACACCTACGTTAGACCAAAGTTGTCCAACTTAGGTACTGATTCCGCCAAATTTTGACCGTCGAATTTTGTTTGATTTGGTCAAAAGTAAAGCTAATGTGTTCAACATCCGGTTCATGGGTATGTTATGAATATTGTAGACGAAGCAGATGTTCATCAACTCAGAAGCGTAATTTCTGAAACAAAGGAGATTGTGCATTTGTATTTGGAGGTGTTTGAGGGAAGGGTCTAATAGACAGAAGCTGTTGACAAGATTGTACCATACAATGTTGAAAACATTGAATCTGATGATGTTGAAGAGTGTCCATAAGAAGACACTGTGGCAGTGAATACAGTGGAACAAGAAAATTTATATGAGTTTGGAAGATTGTGTGACAAAACTTTATCAGACGATGAAGAGTCAAATCAAGACTGGTTAGAAGATGAGTTCACACATGGAAAAAAAGCTTCAGACATCTTTTACGGTATGCCTCCCATATCAGATTATCCTAATCCTATTGTTGAACCTGGACCATTTCACAGTTTAGGTCCAAATGATGATATGTTTGTTCGTCATACGTATGATAACAAACAACAATTAATATTTGCTTTGAGTCTTAAAGCAACTAGAGAAAAGTTTGAGTTTAAGACAAAACATTCTAACAAAAAATGTTATGAGATATATTGTGAAATTGAGAACTATAGTTGGCGTTTATATGCAAAACGCATTGATCCCACTGATGAATTTGAAATCAGGACTTTCAACAACGTGCACACATGTTCATCATTACAGATACACCCAAATCATAAGCACACGAATAAAAAAGTCATGGGTACTATATTGCATTAGATTATGGGAAAAACTCGTTCGAAGGTTTGGAGGCTTAATGAAATATCAAGGGATTTGAATGCTTTGCTAGAAATCAATGTAAATTACAATCAAGTTTGGCGTACAAAACAATATGCTATGGAACTGTTGTTGGGATCCTCTAAAGAATGTTTTTCCAAACTTCCTATTTATTTTCACAATTTGAAGAGGCATAATCCCTGTACGGTGACCTATATACAAATGGATTCAGAAGATTGTTTTGAGTGTTGTTTTTATGCCATTGGGAGCACGGTAAATACAAAAACATGTTATTTAATATATAATTAATTGTAAAAAAATTTATAGTGTTTATGTGTTCCATTTTCATATATTGCAGATATGAGCGTTCAAACGATTTTGCCGTAAAGTTATAATTATGGATGGTGCCCATTTGAAGGGTGATTTTAAGGGAACCATATTGCATGCAGTTGCTATGGATAGGAACAACCATATAGTGCCCCTTGCACACGAAATATGCAAAAAAGAGAGTGGGCTTACTTCGACGTGGTTTCTTGAAAAATTATATGAATGCATTGGTGATTGTCAAGATTTGACGTTTGTAACTGATAGGGCCAATGTAATTTGGGTTAGTATTGAAAATGTTTTCCCACATGATCATCATGGCGTATGTGTTTTTCATCTACTATGAAACATAGTACACAGGTTTGGGAAAAATGATAAAACAAAAGTGTTGTTTTTGAGGCTTGTGAGAGCTTACAAAAGGAATGTTTTTGAAGAATGTTGGTATAGATTTAGTACTACTAGGCTGTAAGTAGCGGCGTATCTAAGTGAAATTCCATGTGCTAAATGAACTAGAGCATATTCCTTGTTGAAACGGTACGATTACATGACCTCGAACAGAGTAGAGTCAATGAATGTTTTATCTGTAGATGCAATATGCCTATAGTACCCCTTCTTGATATCTTCCGTCGTCTTTCACAGGAATGGTGTAACAAGCGTCGATTGGAAGGAGGTATGACTTTAATTTGGACTTTAATTATGTCAAATAATAAGTTCAATTATATATATGTTCTTTACAGGACAACGCTCAACAGTACTAACAGAGTAGGCTGAAAAAGTAGTTAGAAAAAATGAAGAGCGTACGACAGGATGGTCCGTTTATGGTGTTTCAGATGAAATATATCAAGTGCATGATTTCAAACATGGTGGCATAGTTGATTTGAGGCATGAAACTTGTACATGCAAATATTAGGAAGGAAGTGGTTTGCCTTGTGGTCATGTCATAATGGTCTTAAAGCACTTGAAAAAAACTAACTTTGGACATCTGGCTATAGATGCTTACAAAATGGGAACGTACCGAAGTACATATTAGGAGGAGGTTTACCCCCTTCCTGAACCGTGTGATTGGGAGATTCCTGCTGAGATGATGGTTGTTAAACCCCCGATAATGGATACACGTCAAGCTAGTAGACCGAAAAACTGAAATCATATACCGTCACAAGGTGAGGAACCCATTGTAAGAAGGTGTAGTAGATGTAATAGTACAACACATAATGCAGCGACTTGTCCAACATTGGTCCCAATAAATCAAAATAAGGCTAGAAAAAGTAACTCAGCATCAAGTAGTAACACAAAAAGGAAAGGGAAAGGGATGCAAGGGACACAAGGGACTCAGGAGATGCTAGACACAGATGGGACATAAGAGACGCGTAGGACGCAAGGGATGCAAAGAGAAGACTATTGTTCAAACGTTTGATTTGAATGATTGATGTAGTATGTATAATTAATTATGTCATGTTTTGGAAGTCGTTGATTGTTTACTTTGAAATGGTGTGGTTACTTTAAAGATTATGAGTAATATTATGGTCATATTAGTGCGTTATTACTAGTAGAATAATAACTAAAACTAGACGATAATACATAAAAGAAAACAAGAACACATAATAAATGTACAACAACGGTAATTAAAGATTTAAGGGAATTGCAATGGATACTTTTCTTTCTCCATTGTTATATAACCGTCCCTAATTCTTATTTTATCTTCAAAACGGTCCTTTTCCCGCCCAAGATCGATCATTTTTGCATCCTTCTCAATAAGCTATTTTTCAGTCAGTTTGATAGTCTTCTTAGTCTTTTTTATCCATTCCTCATGGTCTTTGATTTTTTTTATCAAACTGCATCCTTTTGTCAACCTCTCTGTACCTTAACGCAATGAGATCATGACATTTAGTGAGAGCCCGAGATGACTCTTTATCTTTTCTTTGTTGTTCTTCAGCCCATTGTAATTGTTGCAAAGTATCATTAGACATATACAAATCTCTTATATTTGGTGATGGGGAAAGAAAAAGGTTGATTGGATCACAATAGAAAGAATCAACTTCGTTGCACGGGCAAATATACAAATTTGAAGATGAACTCATATTAAATTTCAAAATAATTTATAACTCTTTACCAAAAATTCAACTTCGTGATCATGACAATATATAGAGGGACCATATATAGACCTTTCAACTCCGCAGAGAAGTGTTTGTCAGTCCGTTGAACTGTTTGTCAGTCCACATAGTTGTTTGCCAGTTGGCATAGCTGTGCGTCAATTCGTTGTCATCCTTACATTACAATTAAGGGAATAGAATTATTTATTAAAAGATAAACATCATTTATTAAAAACTAAACAACGCCAACGGACGAAAAGTAAGGTTCACATAGAACTGAATAGAAACTAATATTCGTTGTCATCTGTAAATTTCAGTTCAAATCAATTGTCGTGGAGGTAAGGCGACAACACTTTCAACTGTTATTTCCCAATGCCTAACGGTTGGAATAAGATTAACCGTCTCAGTTTGAAAACCATTTCGATACACCGTTGTAGTTAACTTTAAATTGACCATTTGCTGGATTTCTACAATTTCAAGCCTTTGTAGTGAAGCTATGACATGCTCAAAAGGTATACCACATTTTTGCCATTTACAGCAACTACAAATATTACGGTCTAATTGCACAGTTTCGATGGTTGAATACTTACGCACTTCATATGTGTCACCTGATGGGTTTTAGGTAAAACAAATAAACTAGAAAAACAATTCCTAAGTTCACATGCAACCTACTTTGGATCTATGTTTTATCTATTGAACATACAACTTTGAATTGCAAAACAAGAACCCTAGAGGAGAGAGGCTAATATCAAAATTAACAAACTAGGGTTTAGTAATTACATACCTTTCAATTGTTATAGTAAACAATTGATAATTCCCTTGATCTTGATCTTGATCTTCTTGGAAGCTTAGCACCACAAGTGTAATGCCTCTAATGGAATCACACCCAAACTAGCAAGAAGGAAAGTAGAAGGAGAGAGAGGGAGTATGCAATTTTCGGCCCTAAGGGTTTCTTCCAAAGAAAGAGTGACCAAAATGTGAACCAGGAGGCTCCTTATATAGTTGAGAGATCTAGGGTTTAGGAAAAACCCTAATGCTCCTTGCTTAGGGCCTAAGCAAAGCCAAAGGCCTTATCCAAGCCCCCTTGGACGAAATCCTTAGGGTTTCCCCTATATATTTCGTCCACCTCCTTCCAAGGAGGTTCTGGAGCCTTCCACTCAACTATTAGATAATTGCAAACTAGTCCCTGCACTTTATAATTAATTCTTTTAACCCCAAAATTAATTCTGATTAATTTCTGGCTAACAATTAATTAAACAAAATGATTTCTTATTAATATATTAATCTTTTAACATATTAATAAATTCATTTATATTAATTTATTAATCTTATAATAAATTAATATCTCCCCTTTCATAATTTCCTTGTCCGGTTGCTAGGTTTGAGGGTAACCCAAAAGGACTGTGCTGCTATCAATTCAAGTACATACCAATTATAGTTATGGGCTTGGGCTTAGACACCTAATCCAACATCACCAACAATATGCCTAATCCTACAGTCATCGGAGTGGATAAATCTTTTATGAAGCACCTTTAGTGCATAAGGGGTTAGAATACCATGAAAATCACGTAAGAAATGAATTGAATGATAAAATAAAAATTATGATGTCATAATGTATAATAACATATCAATTGAACGTTTTGAGTTATGTCATAACTTATAATTACCTCCGAATGCAACACGTTGAACATACACTACTTGATTGAGTCATGGACCATTTCAAGGATTGTTGTTATTAGAAACTCATGGTTGTTTGTTTTTATCCAATTGACAACATCAGGAATGTCAATAAATTTAACATTGAAACGTACTCTAGGGAAAATAGACCGTACCCATTTTGCAATGGGAATATTGTCAAGCCAATCAAGATCATTCCTATTAACCTCATGTTGTAAGTTGTAAAAACATGCATTAAAATCAGACATATTCTACGCTTTACAATTCTTCCAGAACAATTGCACTACAACTGTAGACTCTTTGAACAACAAATTCTATGGAATTGCGTATTTTCTCAGCTATATGTTTACAACAATAGCCATGATATGAATCAAGGTAGACTCTTTGAACAACAAATTCTATGGAATCAGACATATGACTTATGAAACTAACTTTCGTATTGTCACCTAAACATTCTTTAAGCCTCCTCATGAACCATAACCATGAATTGTCATAGTTTATGCTTCCCAAAGCAAACACTATGAGAAGGGGTTCATGATTTCCATCTAAAGAAACTGCAATGTACATGGATGTTACATACGTCCCAATTAGAGGTACTTGACCAACGAATATGATTGATATCATAAACATGAGAAACGTACGAATCAGAGAGTGAAGATAAGAATATTAGCCATATAACAACTTCAAATAAGTAAATATTTATTTACTATAAGGGGTTACATACCACGCATCCCAATGCAACAAAACAAATTTTGAAATGATTGTACTGATCTTTCGTAATGTACGTGAAGGTGTTAGGATTGGTTCTTTGCAGATTATGGAAAAAACTCAGTAGGTTGGAGAAACTTTTTCTTAATACCTGATTGATTGAACTCATTTTCACAATTTTCGAAACCTTGTAAAAATGAAAATGATTGTCCAATTTAAAAGGAAGCAGTATACATTATTCCGCAAAACTGACTCATCAGTCCATGTAAATGACTTGTCAGTACACGTAACTTATTTTTCACTCCGCATAACTTATGTTTTTATATATAGTAAACCTTGTCAGTCCCCGTAACCTATGTTTTTATATATAGTAAACATTGTCAGTTCGCGATACCGATTTTTCAGTCCGTGATACTGACTTGTTAGTTTGCATAACCTATCTTATCAGTCTGCATAACCTATCTTTTCATATATAGTAAACCTTCTATCTATATGAAATTCACATCTTTAATTGAATGCAGCAACTTCTTCGAATGCAACCTATCTTTTCACCAACTTCTTCGAATGTAGAAAATCCATCTAATGGGTCAGCTCCAACAAATTGTCCATCTCCATGGACGACATTAGAGGTGTTGGTCCTAACACAATGTTGGATTACCATTTACGAGGGACTACCAGTAATGGCTCTCCAGAATTGACTTCTTGGTGATGAATGGTCCCACCTAATCGCTTTGTTCAACTAACAGGTGGGATAAGGATAACAACGGCTAAAACCCGATATTGTTAGTAAATGGATGGATTTAAAGACTAAAGTAACATGGTTCAATCAATGCTAGAATTATAAGAAAAAGCGAAGCTCTGATGCAGATGATGAAGAACTTCTTGAACACGTGAACGGATATTACTTATGTCAGTTTGATGGAACTGATTTCGAGTATACGGACGTCTGGAATCTGGTTAAAAATAAACTTTTTTTTTTCATGTAGACGACTGTTTCCATATTTCTAATGTTTTTTGCAATGTTTGTTAGTCGTAATGTTTCCATAGTTCTAAAGTTTTATGTGATGTTTGCAATGTTTTTATGTTATTTGTAATGCTTATTTTGATTAAAAGTATTACAAAAAACAAACACATATTTGTATTAAAAAAATTTACTAAAAACAAGTATTTCATATTAATATATATACAAAGTTTTCAAAATCAAGTTATATAGTATCCCAAATAATATTTTTCATCCTATTTTTGTAAAGAAATCTCGCATCTCTACGCAGCTTATCAATCTTGACCGGTACCCCCAAAACAATCATTTCCATAAACATGCATACGAATACTCCACAATCCCCTCTATCAAGAATATATTCTTGTTGTGGCGCGTCTACAATATCAGTAAAGTCCACAGTTGCTTTGTCTTTGTGTCCAACGGGGAAATTGTTCTAGTAGTCAATGGCATCTAGCTCTCTGAGAATACTATCTCCAAAACTTTTGAATTTTCCACTAGTTAGGTACTTTGAGAAGAAATTCATGGATCATGCTGAATCATAAATATCTACTTTCTAGGTATCTAAATGTAGCACTGCCATCAACCAATGTGTAGCAACAACATTTATAGGGAATAGAACCTGCAAACAATAAATAAATTGAATAGTCGTAAATGGAGTAATATTTAATATATAAATAAATCATTATTAAACTTAAATAACCATATCCACATCCTTCCATTTAGGACGGCCTCCAATACCACTTGCTACATGCCTATAACAAAATGATTTTTTGAGTTGCAAATTGATTTCTTGAGGATATATCGTCCACCTTGCGTTCGCCGGCCATCTTTTCATGAGCAAGGCAATCCATATCGCAATATGTTGTACACTTTAAGATAAAAATATTACATTTATTTATATAAATTATCATCTAAAAAAGTAGTTAAAATTTAAATTTAACGAATGTTACCGAAAAAAGTAACCACCCCGAGTCAGTAACTGCAAGTAACCTCGACCAAAACTCCACATCCAGTGGGAGTATATGTAGCCTATGTTTGGTGTTGAGGTTGGAAGAGATCACACTCCATTCTTTCCAAAAACTCAGCGTACTAGCAGCATGAACACTGTCCAATAAGAGCTGATTTGAAACATCATTACTCTCTTCATTCACAATGACTTCATTTGCTTTTTCAGGACTCTCCACTGCTTTATTTTTCCTTGTTTTGGTGATTTTCTTCACTTTTGGTGTGGATTGCATCTAAAAAATTAAAATGAACATGTTAAATAATTATCATTAATGTTATATTTTATAAATATACCAAGTTTAAAATATAAGTTTTGTACCACTATGAACGGAGTCTGTTGATACCAAGGAACACCCCTCTTTTGTTGTGGCCTTCCAATAAGAGTGATTGTTTTTGTGTGATGTTCACCCACGTCCAGTAACGACTCAACATGCGTAGATGTACGCCTAGCTTCCCCCTCCAAACCATGACTACCTAAAACATCATAGTTTGCAGGGGTACCATGGTAATATGTTTCTTCCTTCTCTTCATTTATCATCTCCTCCTCCTCCTCCTCCTCCGCCTCCTCCTCCCCCTCATCTCCAAACCCTGTGTCTGGCTCATATTTTTTATTTAATACACGATGTACTTTAGAAGATAAGTCAGCCACAATGCCTAGTAGACACTTCACTAATTCCTTTGTGTTGGTCTTCTTCTTTTTTACCAACCTTGTTGATGTGTCAGTTGACATATAAGTTCTTTATATATCAACATGTTGTGATGAAGTAGCATTTGTGCCAGATTTAGTCGAAGATGTTTCCGACTTGTACTTCTTTCTTCGAGGAGGCGAGTCAACAACAGGTGGACTATTTTGAACCGAAGTATGTTTCCGTGAGGGAGACTCTTCATGGTTAAGAGTCTGGTTCACGTAGCGAACATAAAACGCGAACATCAAGTTCGTCGCGGAAGCCTCGACAAAAACAGGTTGGTTGTTAGGCTGCAAAACTCAGATTGTTAGTTTAACATGATAAACATTGGAATTTGTAAATATATATAATCCTTAATATTAAAAGCATCCCAAAGACATGTTGATTATTTGACGACATTGAACCCAAGTTAACGGTGTTTTACTTCTCCACGACCTCATCCGTGGCAATTCTGTCTACGTGTGTATATAAAACTGGGTTGCCTCGTGGAACGTCAACAAAATCCATATCTATGTAAAAAAAATGTAAGCATAAACGGAACTATGATAACTATTTAAATGCATTAGAACCTAACCTCAAACGGAAGCATAAAACCGGGAACAGTATACTTGTGTACTTTCTTGGATCCGGGATTGGCCTGCTTTAATAGTTTAAATTCTTCTATTTTCTTAAACATTCCATGCATCATCCGTGAAGTATAGGTCTAATAATATGTACCCGATGCAAACATGCAATTTCCAATTTTTTTTATAATTACTATTATTGTATATATACTCAATCTTTAAATGTAATACCTATTCCAATCATCTATATTATCAGCAAGCTTGTATACTGCAACGAGAATGCTTGTTTTAATGTCCCGTCCGTGGAGACCCTTTAAGATAAAAACAAGCTAGATAAGCATCACATCATCTTCATCTTGAACTGCCAAATAATTCGGAGACATAATGAAGTCTTCTAAATCTTTCAACTGAAAACGTGCATCAGAAATGTCTGGGAACAACCGAGCACAACGTTTTGAATTTGACTGGTCTTTTTCGTCATGGAGTAAATCCACATAAGGACCAACTTTTAAACCACAAATAAGAATATACTCAGTTTCACCAAAGTCCAAATGCATCCCTTGTATATCAAAAAGAAACCTCCCCATTTCAAATACTTTTTGAGACCTTACTTCGTGCAACATCATCAAATGCACAAGTAAGGGATCACCATGTGGGATATGCATTCCTAAGAATATTCCAAACGACAAAGCTTCGAATAATTGTCATTGTGATTGTGTTAGGCGCGGAGAATAGTCTTTAATGATAGTACCCACCACACCTTTTAAAGTTAAATCCGTTTTTTGATTGAGATCTTCGTGCTACAAAACATAAAATTTAATTTCATATAAACGAGCAAAAAAACGCCAAAAAAATAGAAAAATCAGTTTCAGGTCATTCCGCAGAGATCCCTCTACGGATTGACCTACACCACCGCGAAGGCTAAATTTTAATCTGTTTTATCATTTTGTGGAGAAAATACATCACTCTACGGAGAGTCCTCTGCAAACTGACGTAACCCTCTGCGGAGTGACCTACACCTCCACGGAATGGATAATACCCAATTCGAAGACTATGAAAACCTAATATCTAAATCTGTATATTTTCCCTATATATTCTATGTAATCAATTGGCTTTTCGACAAATATCAATCATATATGATAAGATATAAATCTAACTTGAAGATCGTTTGGATCTTTATAACAGGTAAAATGATGAATATGAAAACTGTAAATAACACAAGTATGGATCAAAGTGTGTCGAATGATTAGATCAACAATCCTTAGCAGAGCTTGATAAAGAACTTCCGCTGTAGAGGATTTAGAGTTACAAGAACGATAAAGAAAAATGCTCTGATCTATCGTAATAATCGTTTTCTATCGTTAACCTAATATGCATGCAAGCATATATATTTATACTAAACCCTATCAAGCTCTCGGTTGGACAGGCCCAAACCGGAGTTACAAAACTGGACTAATAAGCGAGCCCAATAGACGCAATACATCAAACCGCTACTCAACAATCTCCCCCTTTGCGTCAAATTGGAGCGAGACTACTTCTTCTTCTTGCTTGGGCCAGCAGCGGGAACTTTCTTCTTTATAGTTTCAAACAGACGTGAGATAAGCGCAAGGATCGTCTGTCTGAACCGAATGTACCATTGTATCATGTCGTCAAAATACTTGATATCATCCGCTGTATTTTCCTTGCATCTGTGGATGATCCCCAACACATGCTCTAGGCAAGCAGTGGTGTACAGATGTTTATCAGCTAAGGCAAAAAGACATTTCTGTCCTTCATTCCTAGTGAACATGACTGAGTTTCACCTCGAGTCAATTTTGCCCATCTGCATTTGGTTCAGATCACTGGCCGAGCCAACAGGAGATATTGTTGGTTTCTTCTTGAAGACGCTTGCTATCTCCTGATCCATCAGTGCAACTTCCATGATGTAGCACACCAGCATCCTCTTGAGATGGTCTATGATCGGACGATATTCAGCTTCGTTGGTCAGAAGGATGTTGTGCAGAATAATCCAATCATGGGGATTGAGGTTCGGAAGATCTGCTAAAGAAATGGCATGTTTGGTTTTGGCAGATCCCCTAAGCACCTTGAACCGAACGTTAATGAACTTCCCTTCAGTGTACGGTTTCAAGACCCGAACATTGATAATCTTCTGAGCGCTCCAAGTTTGATATTGAGGTTGAGCAGCCTTCAGATAGAAAATCAATCAAGTCCCGATCAACCTGCGGATGAGGATGAGGGAACTCTGCAACGTTGGAGAAGGCGTGAAAGATGAACGCCTTTCGGGTCAGTGGCATGTCGAACTGAGAGTCGACAGTATTGGAACAGTCAAAAGAAATAACTGGTTCCAGCCACAAGATGCTCGGAGTGTCGATTGCTTCCTTTATCATCCTCTCGAGAGTCCAAGCAGGAAAAAGATTTTTCTTACTCTCGAGAAGGTCGTGGGCTTCTTTCTGTTTTCGTTCAGCTTCTTTTGCCACACGAGCACTATCATCAGCCTCATTGCGTCGACTTTTGCGCTTCAACAAGTCGGCAATGGTTTCTTCGTCATCTTCCTCTTCATCCTCAGCAATCTTCTTGCCTTTGTCTTTCACACTCGAACCGGAGGCTTGGCCTACAGGAGGAGGTTCGGTTGTGTGAGTTTCCTTTGAGGAATGAGGTGGTTGAGATGCAAACTCCTTTTCTCCCCCTTGTTTCGGAATGGACACGAAATCGGGTAGCCCTTCAATTTTGCTTAATAGGTCTAGGGCAGGAGCGAGCTTCTCTGCAAGGGTACGCCTCACATAATGGTTAAGGATAGGATCATGTGCTTCGAGGATGTTGGAGATGGCTGAGTGGACATCCGAAACACACATCTTAATGACCTCTCGTTCGGACCGAAGAGTGTCAGTTTGCTATTGAGAATGGGAGAGTTGAGCACTCTTGACCTTCAGGGTAGTGGTCTTCTTTGCCAAAACATCCATCAACGAGTTCTCTGCAGCCAAATCTTCTTGAAGCTTTGAGAGACGCTCGTCAATAGTAGCACGGAAGGCTGAGTTGTCGTCGGTGAGCGATTGACGAAGTGAAGCAAAGGACTTCAACTCAGTAGAGACAAACGTGGCCAACTGTTGAACAATTGGTTCCAACATAGTCTTGGTGGCATTAGCACTCTCCTGTAAATACTTTAACAGGGCAGAGGCATCAGAAAATAGTTTATCGACTTTTTCGGTCCCAATCTGACAGGCTTTTGTTGAGGCATCAATGGCGGAGGTTGCAGAAGCGATAGAATCTTGCTGAGCCCTTGAGAAAGCATCAACAATCTTCTGAATAGCAGCTTCAGAGAGTGATGATTGAGACGTAGAAGAAGAGGCAATGAGCAAGTCGACCTTGTCATGGAGCTCCTTAAGATGTTTCTTTGTGACCGGAGCGTCATCATCATCATCGCTCTGCACCTGAAAACGGACTGTAGTAGACCGAATCAAACATCATGTTTTCCCCGCCAAGGAAAGTGTCGTCTCCGTTAGAGGCGTGACCAGGAGATGGTGCTGGTGGTGAAACTGGTGGCACAGTGGTATGGGTAGGTTCGGGTTGGGTTGTTTCGGGCATAGGTGTAAGGGTAGGTTCGGGTGCTTTTTGGGTTTCGGTTGTGTTTATGGTTTCGGGTGCTGGTGGAGGTTCGGTTGCATCAGTATGAACCCCCGTATCAGATACATTGGCTCTAACATCTGCAGTGGATGTTGTGGTTGCTTCGGTGAATATTGGTGGTGGCATTGGGATTGAAGTGTTTGGAATGTGGGTAAAGGGGTTTATGGTGGGAATGGAAGTAGGAATAGTTTTAGAAGGAGAGGGAATTGGAGAAGGAGGGATTTGAATCTCAGGGGTAGGAGATCTGGGTGGTGTGTTTCCTCGTGGAGAGTCGTCAGAATCCGAACTCTCACCCTCTGACTCACTGGAGGAAGAAGCGATAATCAGCTTTCTCCTGGGTTGTGTTTTTCGCCTCTTATGCTGCGGAGACTAAGCAGCTTTTGTGGGTTTCCTCTTCTTAGGAGAAGGGCCCTTAGCCCCTTTCGCCACCTGTTTCCCTTTGTCAGCCTTCTTGCCTCTTGGAGGAGGCTTGTCGGCATCATGGATCGACTTCAACATCTCCGGTGTGAGATCCCTCAAACCAGAACGCTTGAATTCTTTGTAGGTTCTGATAATCCGGCTGTCAGCTGGAACGTCAGCATACATAGATTCCGGAATGGAACCATTGAAGGGAAATTTGGAAGCATCTGAGACGATGATCTTCGTGGTATGAAATGTACCAATCGAAGACATCGGTGCACCGGCGACAATGGGGACATTGTACTTGTCCATCACCCACTTCGTAATTAAGGTCCAAAACCTAGCATAAGACACCTCTGAATGCCGTGAAGAAGAGGAGAGACTCTGGATGAGTTGTTGCCAAAGAACAAACCCATAATCGACATTGATGCCATTGTAGACACCATACAAGATGGACAGAAACAGTCGACTGGAACCATCAGAGCCAGAACTCCTTTCAGAAAGGCCTTTGAATAACACAGTGAACAACCCGTTCCACTGTGGCGGCAAGCACGACTTCTTGAATTTGGCGACGGAAGTAAGCACCTCCGTATAACCCATGTTGTAAAACATATTGAACAGGTGCCCCATTGGAATTGTCTCTGGATTAACCCTCGTAGGGTGAGCTTCAAACCCTAACATGGAGCAAAATCGTTGCTTGGAGATGGACGCTTTGTGATGAGAAACGTCAAAGAAGATCCTGTCAACCACTTTGTGGTAATGAGCAGTCGCATAGATTTGCGACAGGAACTCCATTGGAACTGATTCCGCCCTTGAAAGTGCAGGAGCAATCGGCGAAAACTTCAAACACTCGATAATGGGGAACATGTAGGAATCATAAAGCATGAGGGGTTAGATCGATGATGAGGCATTGTTGTGGGCGAATAGGCAATATGTGATAAGTGGCGTGAACAGAGGATGAATTTGTCATTGCTTGAAGAAAGGGAAGAAGATGATGAACAGTTAAGGTTTAGGGATTTCTTGCGCTCTAGGAATTTTATTTGCAGTAAAGAGGTAAATGGTAGAGGATGTTGCCTTTTATACTGGGGTTTAAGGAGAGAGAAAGATCTTCCCAAATCTTCGATTGAGAATGGAAGGGTTTTTCGGAGTTGACTGATGCGTGACAGTTGGGGTTGCCGATGATCACGCATGAGAGAGAATGTCAGACCCCTAGGACACGCCTCCCATCAAGCGCCGTTTAGATATGAAGCGTTTCAGATTCACACGTGCCTCTTCTGCGCCATTTGGAGAAGAACCGTTTCAAATTCACACACGCGTCTGCGACGTCATTTGGAGATTAGAGGTTTCAAATTCACACGCGTCCCCTTTTACGCCGTTTGAAATCAAATCGATTAGACTCCCGCCTGAGTCAGCAACTCTTCATCTTATCCCTTTAAAGTGTAACGGTATCTTTTGAGCAATGCTCCCACGTGGATGAAAATTGACCACAGCTTATAATGAACCACCAATCCAATGAAAAAGCCTGTAATTATTAGAGCCAGAGTTTTGGAAAATCAAAGATTTTCGTGCTAAGGGTGTAAAAGAAAAGAAATAAAGCAATCCTTTTTAGGAAAAATTGTGATGTCAATAAAGACATGAAATAAATGATCCCGGGCACGAATCTCTTCCTTCAAGGTCAAGAGAGACCTTAAAGTGTTAGTGTGGTTTCCCGTTGAATAACGATCAAACACTTATTAAGAAGTGTTGAAAGGCTTCTTTTAATTAAGCTTTTTAGGGTGGCTTTTGCTTTGATTCAACAGTCCTAATCTTGAAATAAGATAGAAAGTGAACAAAGTACTTGTGAGACCGGTGTAGTCTGTTGAACAAGTAGGTTGGTAATCATTTGAAATTAGCTAGGAAATATAAAATCTCAACAAAAATTAAAAACTGGATCCCAAGTGAAGAAATGTTATGGTTTTTAACAATTTCATAGGAATCACACAAAAGAAAATTTTGAGACTTCATGAAGATATGTTCGTCAGAAAACTAGAGCAATATAATTGTTCACCGTCAATTCAGATTGGGTATTGAATTTTGGGTTTCACTCAGCTCGTAGTGGCACGAAACTAAGATCATGAACGCAGTTTTTGAGTAACCATAAACCTCAGTGGTAATTTCTGAGAGTCTCAAGGGTTACGTTTGTGAAACGAATTTAATGGAGAAATGCAATAGAGATGGTGTAAGAAATCAAAGTACCTCTGCTGTGAAAAATAGGACCAAGCAGAAAACTCTTATCTCATGTGAGAAGAGAGTTAGGTAGCTCACGATTAGAATAAATGTGATAGCCTAATCGGGAAGACAAGGTTTGTGTATACCAAGTCATTAAGGCTATTATTCAGAATCTGATGAGGCTTTGGGCACATACAGCAACATGCTTCTACGGACACTTAACTAATTCAACAATTTCCCCATAAACAAACACACAAATAAAAATAAAGCCAAAAAGTAAATAAAGAACAAAATATTTTTGGAGTTTTTGATATTAAAAGAAAAGAAATATTTTTGGAATTTTTGATATTAAAAAATAAATGATAAATAATAATAAAAAAATAAGAATGAGAAAGAAAATAAAAAGATAAAAAAAACTTTGGAACCGAACCCGAGCGTTCGGTTGATTTCGGTTGTGAAAAATTTTGAAAAACCGAACCCGAGCGTTCGGTTGGTTTCGGTTTTGAAAAATTTTGGAAAACCGAACCCGAGCGTTCGGTTGGTTTCGGTTTTGAAAAATTTTGGAAAACCGAACCCGAGCGTTCGGTTGGTTTCGGTTTTGAAAAATTTTGGAAAACCGAACCCGAGCGTTCGGTTGGTTTCGGTTTTGAAAATTTTTGGAAAACCGAACCCGAACGTTCGGTCTATTTCGGTTACCGAAGAAATAAGATTTTCAAAAAGGAAATACTTTTGACAATAAGATAAATAATTTTGGAACAATTGTACATGAAATTTACAACCAAGAAAACTACATTTAATTGATGAGCGAAAGGCAGATTATCCAACCGAACCCGAACGTTCGGTCTATTTCGCTTCTTACGTTTGAGTTTGAGAGGTAGTTTGTGGTACTGACTCTGATTCCATCATACCTAGCCCTTGTAGAATTTTGTTGAACGACGCTTCAGGAAGGGCTTTGGTGAAGACATCAGCCAGTTGATCAGTGGTTCTAACAAAGTGGATTTCAACGTTTCCATCTTCCACATGATCTTTAATGAAGTGATACCTCAGTGCTATGTGCTTAGTCTTGGAGTGTTGCACTGGGTTATGAAAGATCCTAATTGCACTTTCAGAGTCACAATATAGTGGGATCTTTTTCATATTGAGTCCATAGTCTCGGAGTTGACTCTGGATCCAAATCACTTGAGAAGTACAGGATGCAACTGCAATGTATTCTGCTTTAGCTGTAGACAAAGACACACACGTTTGTTTCTTTGATTGCCAGCTAACCAACTTCCCGTCAAGGGATTGGCAGCCGCCAGTGGTGCTTTTCCTGTCTAGTCCACAACCTCCAAGGTCTGCATCTGAGTAGGCCTGAACGAAGAAGCCTGAGTTGGAAGGATACCATAGACCTAAAGAGGTAGTTCACTTGAGATATCGTAGAATGTTCTTCATTGCAAGCATGTGAGGTTCGCGTGGGTTCGCCTGAAATCTAGCACAGTAACAAACAGAGAACATTATGTCAGGCCTGCTAGCAGTAAGATACATCAGAGAACCAATCATATGGCGATAAAGCGTAACATCAACTGCCGGTTTATCCAAAGATGGAGTGAGCTTGGTGCCGAACGCCATTGGAACTTTGACCTTTGAATCTCCCATCATGCCAAATTTTGCAAGGAGAGTCTTCGTGTAAGCTTCCTGATTAATAAAGATGCCTTCGGGTCCCTGTCTAATATTTAATCCAAGGAAAAAGTTAATTGGACCCATTGAGCTCATTTCAAATTTAGTCTCCATTAGCTTTCTAAATTCAGCCGTTAAGCTGGGATTCGTAGAGCCAAAGATGATATCATCGACGTAAATTTGAATAATCATAAGGTGGTTACCTTCCTTCTTACGAAAGAAGGTTGGGTCAACCAAACCTTGTTTGAATTTGGACATCTTTAAAAACTTTGTCAGCGTTTCATACCAGGCCCTTGGAGCTTGTTTCAGTCCATACACGGCTTTGTCCAAAATATAACAATGATTAGGATACCTTTCATTTACGAATCCAGGAGGTTGCTCCACGTACACTGTTTCTTCAAGTTCTCCATTGAGAAATGCACACTTGACGTCCATTTGGTAGACTTCAAAGTTTTTGTGTGCAGCATAGGCGAGAAATATTCTAACGGATTCCAACCTAGCTACAGGAGCGAAAGTCTCTTCATAGTCAATTCCTTCCTCCTGACAGTATCCTTTCACTACCAGACGTGCTTTGTTTCGTATCACGTTCCCTTCCTTGTCCATTTTGTTCCTGAAGACCCATTTGAGACCAACAACTGAGGCATCTGGAGGAGTTGGAATGAGTCGCCAAACTTTGGTCCTTTCGAATTCATTCAGTTCGTCTTACATAGCTTGAACCCAATCGGAGAGATCAAGAGCAGTGTTAACTGTCTTTGGTTCAAATTTTGAGACAAAGGAGTTAAACATATAGAATTCTACTTTTGAAAACAAGGAAGTCTGTTTTGCCTTGAGTTGTGATCAGGTCAGAACTTTTTCAGACACAATACCAACAACCTGGGAGACAAGATGATCTCTGGTCCATTTGATGAGAGGAGGGTAGTTTGGATCAAAGGTTGGATCCAATTCAACGTTTACCATCTCTTCTAGTTCGGATTGACTTTCATAGTCGTAAGACATATCTACATTCTCCCCCTCGACAGATAAGCTTTCAGGTATTTCTTGAGTATCTTGGGCTACAGATGTTTCTGGTGGTGCTGAGCTTTCGGGTCTTGATGCACCTTCGGGTGATGAAGCATTTTCGGTTGGTGTTGCACTTTTGGTTGGTGAAGTGCGTTCGGGAGCAGCTTGAGACCTTATCTCCCCCTCAACATGTGAGCTTGGCTGTGATGACGAAGATGGATCCTCCCCCTCAACTGAAGCATTGTGTTGTGGAGGGTCGTCTGAACTTGATCCTCCTTCATTCATTCTCTTTGCAACATCTTCTACAAGTTGCTTCAAATGATCTACCTTGTTGTCAGCTGCGCTGGCTTCTGAGAGAGTGGCCTTCTCTCGTTCATCAAATAACTCAACGAACTTCTCAAATAGGTTTGCGATTGAGGCTGTGACTTGGCCAGTTTGAGGAAAGATTTCTCCAGCTGTGTCTTCGTTGGCCTTTAGCTTTTTGACATAGCTATCGTCAAAAGTCACGTAATAAGTTTCTTCTATTTTCCTCGAACGCTTGTTTAATACCCTGTACGCTTTAGAAGTAAGAGAATAGCCCAGAAATATCCCTTCGTCGGCTTTGACATCAAACTTGTTGCGGTGTTCTTTAGAATTGAAGATGAAACACCGTGAACCGAACACATGAAAAAACTTGACATTTGGCTTTCTGTTGTTGATGATCTCATAAGGAGTGAGAGTGAAGCGCTTATTGAGATATGACATGTTCCGTGTAAAACAAGCAGCAGAAATAGCATCAGCCCAAAAATATAAAGGTAAGGAAGCGAAACTTAGCATGGTTCGGGCTGCTTCATACAAAGATCGGTTTCGTCTTTCGACAATTCCGTTTTGTTGAGGTGTGTAGGGAGCTGAGAAGTTGTGACTAATTCCTTTTTCTGCCAGGAATTCTTCGAATTCTTTATTTTTGAACTCCAGCCCATTGTCGCTCCTGATGTTCCGAATGACTTTCTTCAGCTGTACTTCAACCTGCTTGATGAACACCTTTAGCTTGTAAGTCGCTTCAGATTTAAGCTTCAGAAAGAACACCCATGTAAAACGCGAAAAGTCATCAACAATAACAAGAATGTACTTGCTACCACCGATACTTTCGATAGATGATGGACCACACAAATCAATAGGAAGTAACTCTAGTGGTTCAACAACTGGTGTTTATTATAGATGGATGACTTTGAAGACTCTGCTTCCCCATTTCACAAGCAACACACAAATGTTCTCTATCGTACTTGAACAATGGAAGACCTCGAACATGTCCTCCGGTGACAAGTTTGTTGATATCCTTAAAGTTGAGATGAGAGAGCCTTTGGTGCCACAACCAGATTTCGTCAGATTGTGCTTTGGATAACAGGCAGATAGCTGGGTTCCCTTTGATAGGTTTGAGGTTTAGGGGAAACATTTCACATTTACGCTCCGATTTGAGAATAACTCTTTTCGTCTTCTTCTCAATTATTTCAGAACCCTCATCGTCGAATGAAACCTTGAGACCGGTACCTCCAACAAGCCGAGATACACTGATGAGGTTATGTTGTAGTCCTTCCACGTATGCAACCTTCCTAATTGTGAAATCACCGTTTGTAATCATTCCATAGCCTTTTATGGTGCCGAAGGAGTTGTTCCCGAACTTGACATTTCCACCGTTTGAAAGAGATCTTTATTCCCTTAGCTCTTCCTTCCTTCCTGTCATGTGACGCGAGCAGCCACTGTCAATGTACCATTCTTCGTCAAACTGCTCGTCACTGATAACCTGCAAAAATTAAGCAGATTTAGGAACCCAAAGTTTCTTGGGTCCTCGTGAGCCTTTCACAGGAACAGGAATAGTAAGAGAGATGTCAACAAGATATGTTCTTTTTATTAGTGTTGTTTCATCTTTCTTTTTGATGGTGAAGACCTTAATTTTATTGGGATTCGTTGCTTTTGGTTTGGACTCTGGTTTAACTGATGAAACCTTCAGTTTTCCTTTTAGTTCAGTTGATGATTGAGGTTTTTGAGAGTGAACAAAATGGAATTTAGAATGGGGTTGAGATGAATTAGAAGAATTAGAAGAGTTAGAATGAGAGAACTTAGACTGAGATGATTTCTTGACTTGAGATTCTTGGTGACCCTTTTGCTTTTGATCATTAGTGGGACCGAACCTAGAATTTTGATCTCTTTTGTTCTCTGAACCGAACCTTTGCTTTCGGTTAATGTTGTTCTCTGAACCGAACCTCTGCTTTCGGTTGGTGCTATTTTCTGAACCGAACCTCTGCTTTCGGTTGATGTTATTTTCTGAACCGAACCTCTGCTTTCGGTTGTTATTGCTCTCTTGTGATTTAACAGGACTTTTCTCTGACTTTAAGTTCCTGTCATGATATGAGAAATAGGCATTTTGAGATTGCCAAAACTGGTTTCTTTCAGAGAGATTCTTCTTGTATCTCTGATTCCTTTGTTGTTTTCGATTTCTCATCTGCTTCGGTTGATGATGGATATTAGCTTTTGGTTTCTGTTTTCCTTTAGCTGGTTCACTCTGAACTGATGATGTTTCGCTTAAAGGAGTGACTTCTTTTGCAGGAATTCCTTTTTCTTGAGGAACATCTTTTGTACCACTAGTACTTGGCACATCGAAGCTATCAGGCTTATTCAAAGGTTCTGGCACATATCTGCCTTTGCTTTTCCACGAAGTCCTTTCAGACAGACCTACCGTTTCATCAGCATTGTCGATGGGAGCCGACCAGAAGAACTCGTCGCAGCCATCAGCATTGTCTTCATTTACAATGGCTGTGAGTTCAGCGGTCTGATGTTCGGTTACGCCTGTGACCTTATATACCTGATTTGGAGTGGTTCTTACCTTTTGGTATACTACTGCCTTTTCTGCAAGAATCGGGGACTTTTGTTGGGACAAACGAGCAAACTCCACGAAATTTTCTGAAATGAGATTCTTGTGGTTTTCGGGTTCGCTCTTGACAAGTTTTGAACAATCAACTATGTCCTCTATAGAAATTTCACTCATATTGTCATCCTCATTAAGCTCAGATGCATTTTCAACATCAATTTTATTTTCTAAGCTCAAGTTGGCGTTTAATGAGTCAAATTTTTATACGGTTTCGGTCCTTAGTTTCAGTTTATCATTTTCATCCAAAAGATTTTTCAGCATGTCCTTATGGTCCTTGGACTTTATGAAAGATTCGATTTTGTCCAGACCATATATATATGTCGGATTTACATCCTCAGACGAAACTACACTTTTGCAATTATATGCTTCCGCGTCAATTTCATCCTCCTTAAACTCAAGGAAGGGCAAAATCATACGATGAATTTTCTGCCCTATTTCACAGTTTAAATGAAGTTGAGTGATATCAGTGTAAAGACGCTTAGCAATTAAACAAAAGACATTTCTCTGTTTTAAAAGTTTCAAATTGTCTCTTTGTAAATAAATATTTTCATCCTTGGATTTGATTAACTCCGACTCCTTCAGCTCGATCCACATCCTCCGTTCCTCACTCTTTGAAGACACCCTGCTTATTTGGTCAGATAGGTTAGAGTTGGTGACTCGTGTTTGAGTTAAACTGCTGTCTAGATGAGAGATTCTTGAATTAACATTTTTTAATTCTTTTTCATATGAGCTTTGTGGTACTTTGAATGCAATAAAAACAGATTGTACCTTCTTGATTAATTCATCAAGATCGTTGAACTGTACGCTGAGCGGTTTTGCTGTGAAGCACAAGTCCTCTCGCTCCTTTGCGTCTTCATTCCCACCATCGGTGTTGTATCCCCTCATTTGAGATACATCGGACACCATCAAGCATTTTCCACCACTACTCTCTTCTTTCGCCACATATGCCTTTCCATGAGAGGGCTTCCTTACTTCATCATCTTCAGAGTCGGTTGACCAGACCTCCACGCCACCGAACTCATTGTCCGCTACCGAACCCTGCACAATTAAAGCATTCATAGAAGGGTTAGCAGTAGATTTCTTCTTCCTGATCTCATCCAGCTTTTTCAGCAACAAAGCTTCTTCATCTTTTTCATCATCCTTTTCTGCCATTTTCTTGAGGACACAATCTTTTGCATAATGATTCTTTCCTCCACAAAAATAGCAGCTCACTCCCGAATCTCCTTCGGCTTTCGGTTCCTTCTTTGGTTCTTCTGCCTTCGGTTCTTCCCTGACCTTTTCAGAACTATAACTTCCCTGCCAATTTCGATTCTTGTTGGTGGGGAATCTTTTCTTGATGAACCTTTTTGGGTTTGACACCATCATTGCATAGTCTTCAGAGGTAAGGTCATAATCCTCTAGGTTGAGGTCTTCATCTTCCATCACAGCTTCGCTTTTGGACAGAAGGGCCAATGAACCCAAGCTTGAAACCACATTTTTCTCCTGTAACAGGATCTTTTCTTGAGATTTCAGGATGCCCACCAGTTTCGCCAAAGAGTAGGATTTGAATTGCTCATGCGCTTTAACTGTGGACACTACAGCTCTCCACTCAGATCTGAGGTCGTTCAAAAATGTAACCTTCTGCTCAATTAGCTTCCTTTCAATGTCATGTTTTATCATCTTGCTAAGAAGATGATTGAAGCGATCGAACGTTTGAGTCACGGTTTCTTCGGCTCCCTGCTTGAATTCACCAAACTCGGAAAAGAGTAAGGTTTGAATGGAGTGTTCAAGATCTTCGTCCGTAGAATACAATTCTCGTAGCCTGTCCCATATTTCTTTTGCAGTTGTGCATGAACTTACCAGCCTGAAAGTATCAGATTGAAGAGCGAATCTGATTAATCTCAATGCTTTGATATTGCACTGAAATTTATCTTTTTCGTCTTGAGCAATATCTTTAATGTCTTTCAAAAGATCATTATACTCCTTCTGAGTTTTAATAATCCTTGAAGTTGCTGAATGAGCAAAGGGTCCATATACGATTGCTTCCCAGATGAGGTATCCATTGTCCTCAGATCCTATAACATAGTCTTCAAAGTGATGAGCCCAGACTTCATAATCTTGGGTGTAAAGGATGGGAATCTTCGTCGTTGATCCGATGCTGTTTGAGATATTAATTGGATTTGATTGTGACTCGTCCATGCTTGATCGAATAACCTGTTTAAAAGATCAGACTTGTAATGAATTAAATTAGGGCAAAACAAATAAATACCGAGTTACGTCAATTATGGGATGACGGCTCAATAAATATCAGTAAATGCGGAAGAACCCTAATCGCAACCTTTTTCACAGAAAAGAAGTGTATGAATTACACAGCCTCCTGCTCTGGTACCAATTGATAAGATATAAATCTAACTTGAAGATCGTTTGGATCTTTATAATAGGTAAAATGATGAATATGAAAACTGCAAATAACACAAGTATGGATCAAAGTGTGTCGAATGATTAGATCAACAATCCTCAGCAGAGCTCGATAAAGAACTTCCGCTATAGAAGATTTAGGGTTACAAGAACGATAAAGAAAAATGCTCTGATCTATCGTAATAATCGTTTTCTATCGCTAACCTAATATGCATGCAAGCATATATATTTATACTAAACCCTATCAAGCTCTCGGTTGGATAGGCCCAAACCAGAGTTACAAAACTGGACTAATAAGCGAGCCCAATAGACGCAATACATCAAACCGCTACTCAACAATATACTACATTAATTAAAAGAGGCGAATGTGAGAAATACCTCACAGTCGAATCCGTCGGCCAAAATATCGGGGAAATTGCCCTCCATCGGTGCCAGAATTTAAGTGGGAAATCATATGTAATCGATGTCGCCGGAAAATGATGTCGTTTGATGTCTTTGTCGCCGAATTTGATGTCGGTGTTGCCAGAATCAAGTTTTACCGTCGATGCGGAGGTACCTCTTGCTTGCCAAAGAGGAATCGGGGGACCTATGGGGACGAAAAGAGGAGGAATCGATTTTGTCAAAGAGAAGAGGATGAAATGACAAAAATACCCCTCTCCGCGGTGGAAATATCAATCTGCCGAGGTCCGCAGAGGGTCCTCCGCGGTGTGCATGTCTATTGCTGGAAAAGTCATTTTTTATGATTAAATTTTGAAATTGCCCCCCATTTTTTGTCTATTGGCGGTATTTTCCCACTTTAAAATACATACATGATTATTATCGTAATGTGGCGGTTATCTCCTGCTAGATGACAAATGTTCATCAAGCTACATATATACCAAAAAAACAGTGCATCCTCCTCTTGATCTTGTTGAGTGGAAAATGCCCGATGAAGTTATGAATGTTAAACTACCGATCATGGACAAATGTCAAGTTGAGCATACCACGAACAATGGTTGTATTCTATGACACAACGAGCATTCAATTAAAAGGATTTTTGTTGATGCCATAAAAAGGAATAATCATTTTATTTGTCCAAGTAGGATTATGGCGTCTGGTAGTCTTTCAGAAATTCAAAATTGTTGTTATATGTTTGATATGAGGAATTGTTGTTTGCATTCAATATTATTCTACACTTAATAAATAAGGCTTGATTTTTTTTATTCAAAATGAATTTACATAGAATATAAGTTTATGAAAGATCACTTATTTTACTGATAACATCTATCGTCATGTTTAAAGAGACATGAATGAGTATTCTCTTCTTAGTCAATGAAAAATCATGTAAAAGATTAGTCTCTCACACACCATCGTTAGAGTTTATATCCAACTAAGAATTAGTTACTCATTCTTGGTTCTCAGTCATAATGGTGAAACTCTATCGGATAAGAAATCTCACCTTTTTCAGATTAGATTAAAAGTTTTTTTTATCTGTTAAGAACTTCAATATTGTAATATATGTTGTAGTAACATGTAATGTGTGCAATATAAAATAATTGGGCAAAAAGTGGTTAACTGACTTATGTTGTGGGCTTGTAGATACCTGGAATAATTAAAGGACTAAACTAGCAAAAGAATGTTGACACAGAGCTAAAGATATTAATGAGTGAAAGAAGTCGATTGCGGTTGGATTTGTTGATAGTTGAAGATTGAGGCACGAATCTTTTTGATCAGACATGTCATCTGGAGAGAGTCATAATTCTTTCCTCTCTCCTCTTGATATTCTCTTAACCTCAAAGCTTTTAAGGTTTTGTCTTCCTCATGTTTAGTTCATCGTACATTTTTTGGTTTGCTAGATTATGGGATGTAATCTACTTTATCTTGACAGATGTATGTGTTGAATCTTCTATGCTTATATAATTTGTTTTAAGACTTGTTTATGTTGATTTTCCATAAAAGTTTTAACAAGTAAAAGTAATTGTTTATGTTAAAAGTAAAGTCTTATTAATAGAACATATGCATATTGTTAAAGTTTCTTTTCTATTTTCTCTACGGAAGAATCTCATAAGCTTGGTTCTTCTTCTAGTGTATTCAATGAGAAAACAAATTACGTTGGCTTTTTCTACAAAGACATATGATAATATCAAAAAGGAAAAAAATTAAAAATACTTTTTTATGTAAGAACTTTGGGTTAAAAGGTCGTGCAATACACAAGTTGTTTTAAGTTAATTGAGAATCCTAAAGATAATAAAATTAAATTTTTTTCCAACTCTAGTACTCCACTTTCACATAAGCTGACTTAAACAGACTTTAATAATAATTCTCAAACCTCTGATGTCTCATATGGTTCTTTTCTTTTTTTCTTCTAAATAAGTCTCTAGGTTGTCAAGTCTCATTAATGAAGGCCAAACGGAAAGTGATGTAGTTATCAATATGGTAGGTTTGTTCAGACCTACTATTTTTCAAAATTTTAAATGAGTTGTTTATTCTATCTCTTATCATCACATGACAAGCAATGACTTGGATCTAGAAATGTAGTTGTTTCTTAACTTAAACTTAAAGCTAGATTATCCTAATGGTTCTTCTGCATGTTACGAATTAAATTAGATTATTAGTTAATTTATGTTAAAAGCTTAGTTTTTGTTAGTATATGTCAGTATGTGTTAGTTAGTTAATGTTAAATATGTTAGTTATATTAACATTTCATAAAACATTGTGATGGTTGTGTGAAAGGTTTTGATGTTTGGTATGATGTCGACCCCTGTTGTCATTCTATAAAAGGGGTCATATGTATTAGTTAGTTGATGTTTGAAATACATTCGTATATATCAATAATATAATGCAAAGCTTGTTATTTATCTTTTTATTTTTAATCATTGGAACTTTATCCATATCTCCAATAAAGTGGTATCAGAGCCAAGAAATGGTGCATGTCATAAACAATTATCACCCCCCCCCCCCCCCTTCTGCTAAAATTAAATGGGAAAAATTACTACCACCAGAGCATTCAAATCCAAGTATTGTTTCAATCATAGGATCTATGGGATGTTGTGGAGGAAGAGATTGAAAAAGCTTAAATATAAAGATGAAGTTTCAGATGATGAAGTCAAACAACTCAACGTGAAGAAGAAGAAAGATAAGAATGCACTTTATCTTATATATCAGGTAGTGGATGAGGCACTTCGAAAGAATCTCCTTGACAAAATCATCAAAAGAAGCATGGGACATGCTTTATAGTACATACAAAGGGGAGGATTGAGTCAAAATCGAAAGGCTTTAACACTTAGATGTGAATTTGATGGATAGAAGATGAAAGAAGGAGAATATGCTGAAGAGTTCTATAATCGTTTGATTGCACTGGTTAATCAAAT
The DNA here is from genome assembly GCF_002870075.4 of Lactuca sativa. Lineage (NCBI taxonomy): Eukaryota > Viridiplantae > Streptophyta > Magnoliopsida > Asterales > Asteraceae > Lactuca > Lactuca sativa. The sequence continues at coordinate 262,240,434 of NC_056630.2, forward strand.
GAGAATCAATGGAGACATTATTGAAGATAGAAGAGTAATTTCGAAAAACTTGCATAGCCTCCCAAGAAACTTTGAATATGTAGTGGTTGTCATCGACGAATCTAAGGATATCTCAACATTATCCTTACAAAGGTTGTTGGGGACATTGCAGTCTCATGAATATCGAATGCGACTCTTTAATGATGGTACTTATTAACAAGCATTTCATGTTTCTACAGGTGCAAAAGGGAAAGAACATGTAAAGTACTTATCCAAAACATAATGTTATTACTATCAAAGATATGGACACATTATTGCAATAAAAAGAAAGAGAATGAGAGTACCAATGCGAATTTCAATTATGGAAAAGAAACAAAAAAAGGAGATACAATTTTTATGACACTTGAGGATCTTGAAGCTTTAGCGGATGATGCATGGCATGATGATGATGATGATGATGATGATCACCTTGTGAAAAGAAACACGGTGATGATGAATGATGATGCTTGAAGATGAAATCTTAAAGATGATGGATATCTCAGGAAATAATCTATATTAATGAGTTATGTTAGGAATTAATCTAGATTATTAGTTAATTTATGTTAAAAGGTTAGTTTCAATTAGTAGCTGTCAGTACAAGTTAGTTACTTAATGTTAAATATGTCAGTTATGTTAATGTTTCATAAACCATTGTGATGGTTGTGTGAAACGTTGTGATGGTTGGTATGATGTTGACCCTTGTTGTCATACTATAAAAGTGGTCATATGTATTAGTTAGTTGGTGTTTAAAATACATTTGTATATATCAATGATATAAGTCAAAGTTTGTTATTTATCTTCTTCTTTTTTAAATCGTTGGAACTTTATCCTTTCTCCAAAACTGCCTCTATTATAAAAAATAGGAATCTTCCTTTATATGAGTATGTTACTTTGTCTGATATGTTAGTAGTTCTATGTTTTAATGTTAAACTTTTATTTGATCATAAAGTAGCTACATATAATAAGGTTTGTTTGTTTTTGATGAAAATAAATGTAAATTTTAGGATTTACAAGAAAAAGTGATAGTGGAGACTGATAGTCAAAGTGGAGGATTGACTATATAGAAAAAGGTAATGGTAAAAAGGTTAAGAGTAGTATGTCTTGTTTACGTGTGTGTTGTGTGTCGAAATCTATATGACACAATAGAGTAGAACATCCTTTTAATAATGTGCTCTCTGTTTTGCAGGAACTTTTAGACATGAATTATGAGTCTCTTCTTCCATGTGATCTTTGTTATAAAGAAAAATAGTCTAGAGATCTGTTTCCCTTAAGAGAACAAAACATCAGAGTTAAGAGAGTTTATCCACTTATATGTATGGTGTTCATATAGGGTACCAACATTGAGGGTTACAAATTCTTTTGACTATTGTTGATGATTTTAGTAGATCTGCTTGGAGTTTTTTAGATGAAAAAGCAAGTCTGATTTCTTTTATAACTTTGAAAATTTTGAAAATTTGTTGTTAGAACAAGTTTGAGAAAAATAATAATCATGTTATATATGATAATGGTTATGAATTTATTAATATTACATTTTCAAATATTCTATAAAATGGGTATTATTCATCAGACTGCATGTGTGTATACCGCTCAACAAAATGGAATTGTTGAGATGAAATGTCATGTTCTAAATATAGGTAGGTCTTTCTGATTTCAAAGTGGGATTCCCTAGAGACATTTGGGTGACAATATTTTAGCATATGCGTATATTGTAAATCATACGCCTTCATATATCTTAAAAGGAAAAAATACTTTTGACATGATTTATGGTAAATCAGCTTCTTCAAATCAACTTCGTCTTTGTAGATGTTTGTGTTATGCTACAAAACTAAATATTCATGATAAGTTTGAGCCTAAAGCTGAAATGTAACGTCCCAAAATTCAAGACTAAAAATTTCTTTAATAAAACATTTCTTAAAGCATAATCATCAATCAAAAACATAATTAGAGTAAAACATTCCCAGGCTGTCTAATCTATGGTGTGTGCCATGCGATCACCCCGAGCTCTTCCCTCCGCTACCGGAAGTACCTGAAACCAAAACTGAAAAACCGTAAGCACGAAGCTTAGTGAGTTCCCTAACCTACCACATACCATGCATAACCACATACTGCACATACTGGGCCACGCCTGCTATTCAAGGCCTCGCCCCCCACCTCGGGCCTCGCCCGCTACAACGGCCCCGCCGCTCCAGGCCTCGCCTGGCTTCGTGCCCCGCCCGGATACAAATCTGTTTCACTTACGCCTTGCCTGTCACAGGGCCTCACCCGCTAACATATAATAGCACATAAACATATCACAACACATAAGCTAACACATACTAACAGATCCTGTCCTAAGGCCTCGCCTATCCTGCGCCTCGCCCTTGTCCTGCTACTGGTGAGTCATGGAACCCCGTCCATGCTCCTGCTGATAGTGAGATACGGGCCCAGCCCACACTCACTCTTTCCCTAACTTGGGCCTCGCCCCTGATCTGCTGCTAATGAGATGTGGAACACCATCCACACTCTACTATTGGTGAGATACGGGACCTCGCCCACACTCACCTCCCTATCAGGCACATACAAGTATCATACAGACAACAAGTATAAACTATCACATCAACCATTCCTTGGGCACCTGCCCGCTATCATTGGACCTCGTCCTGAATATCATACTAGCATACTGTGCCTAGGCCTAATCCCGGGTCTTCTACTCATAACTACATGGGCCGGCATTGTGGCCTTAGACCCATTCACACAAAGGGAAACTCACCTGCACTTGCTGAACTTGCTGATAACCCCTCTAGCTACTGCCCGACAACTCTCTGAACTCCTGCTCCACTAGCTCCCCGAGCTACCAATACCAATGCAACACTTAGTCTAACTGTCCCCTGAAAGTCAACTGAGTCAACTATGGTCAAAGTCAAAGTCCTGGTCAAGGTCAACCTTCCAGTTCAACCCTACTCGCCGAGTCTGCCTACTGACTCACCGAGTTCATATGCTCAGAGTCCTTCCTCTCGAGACTCGACTCGCCGATTCAGTCCATGACTTGCCGAGTCCAGCGATTTCCGAGTCCTGACCTGTCCAAATTACCGAGTCTCCACTCGACTCACTAATTTGAGTCTCAACTCGAAGGGTTTGGGGTTTCGCGACTTGACTCGCCGAGTCCAAGAACAGACTCGCCGAGTCCCAGGCAATCTTTAATAGACTCGCCAAGTTGTTCTTCCAACTCGCCGAGTTCCTGCCTAACTTCATCCAACTCGCCGAGTCACTCCTGTTTTGAATCCATTCAGTGGCTTTTCGAGCCTTGCAGGGGCTCCAAATCATAGATCCATACTTCCAAAGCTCAATCCTCACGTAAAGTTGCAAACTTTACGTATAACTAAAGAGATCTAGACTCAAAACACACTAGGGCTAAGTTTTAGGACAAAGGGCATCACCAACTACTCAATATCTGATGCTTTATGACATATTGGACCATCCCAACACTAGATCTGAAGTGGCAACCACATATCTAAGCCCCAAGCCCGAATTGGGTCTCAAACAACCATAAAACCCCCAAATCTCATAAAAAATAGATCTAGATGCAATGGAGGGAAGATAACAGCTTATTACCTCCAAGATGAACACAAACTGAAGTAGATCTCGGATCCACACCTCCCTTTTGAGGCAACCCTCTTGATCTTCAAGTTCCTTTCAAAGGTTCCTTCCTCCAAAGCTATTTCTCTCAAATGATGGAAGCTCACACGAAATCTAGGGTTTAAAGGCTCTCTAGGATGATATGGAGGCTGAGGAAGGGACATAACACCCTTTGTATAGGATACAACTCCCAGGATTAGGGTTTTCCTTGTTCAGACCAGACTCATCGATTCCTCTTAGCCGACTCGCCGATTCGGTCACTTACTCCTCGACCCGGATCCCGCTCGGACTTGCCGAGTTCCTCCTTGGACTCGACGAGTCGGCCCTTAAACTTAGGGTTTTCTTTCCTTTCTTGGCCTTCCTGATTTTGGGTGTTACATGAAAAATATGTGTTTATTTATTATTCTAGTTTTAAAAAAGGTTACAAATAATTAAGTTTAGAATTTTTTTTTCTCAAGTCATGTTAAATTCTCTGAACATGTAGTACCTTTCAAAATGTTTATTGGTGTGCTTGAAGCTCATGATACTACTAAGAAAAGTCAACATTTATAGTTTTTTTATTCTTCTTAATCATCTATTTCTAATGATGATAGTTCTTATTTTTAATTATAATTATGTTCCTTGTATGAGTAATATTGACTCCAATAAGGGATATTCTACATTTGAGCATACTAGTCCTCAAATTAGAGTAACTTGACTATTTTTTTCTTCTTTTCTTAGTCGTGGTGGTGATGGTTCTTATAGTTAATCTACTCATGAGATGAGTTGTAACAACCCGAAATTCGTACCATTGCTTGTAATCCTTTTCGTAACCCATATCGATAATCCATTCGCCGTTTTCAATTTCGTTTCCAATTTCGTTATTTAATTAAGTCAGTAATTTGAGTTTGATATTATGACTTAATGGGTGTCCAAACACATTTAGAACTCATTTTAACACCCTATTCTAGTAATCAGAATATTTTTAGAATCTACCATATCGGGTTACGACAACTTGATCGGGGGGGACCAAAAGCCCCATATAACGTCGGTATCGGGTAGAATTCCGTCGTGTCCAAATCATGAACACTATTTAAAGTGATTTAAGCTTCCATTTGAAGCTTTTGCCCTCTCTCACTACTCTCTCTCTCTCTCTCTCTAACCTCTCTCCTCAATCAAATATTCAAGGTCCAAAACATTGATTTAAGGCTCCAAATCTTTGAGGTAACATCCGTAACTTGTTGTTCAATCTCTTAGGCCTTCAAATTCGTGTTTAAACGTTGAAAAAGGACCATCATCATGAGTTTATAGCCATGGAGCATGCTTGGGCCATAAACTCAAGTAAATTGGGTTTTTGAGCACTTAAACCCCTCCAAACCAACTTTGGGACTTAGATACGACTATATGGCTTACCATTGTAGACTTAGAACACCCTAAACATCATTTTTGAGGAGTAAACATGAGTTTACTGCCCAAGAACAAGCTTAGGCCGTAAACTCCTCGTTCATGGAGAGTAAACTCAAAACCAAGTGTTTAAAAGCCATTTAAACACACCATTAGCCTTGGAATAAATTCTAGAATCAACCACAACCAATTTGGGGACCTTAAACATAATAAAAACGCTTCATTTAAGAGTTTATGGCCATAACCCCCAAAGAAAGGTTCCAGGGCCGTAAACTCATTTAGATGAGTCAAATGGTGCCCAAAATTCATCCTTAGGCTTGTATAAATTGTTAGAATCACATATGATTAGTCTAAGGCCATTAAATCAACAATTCAAGGGGGTATAGGAGCTTACGGCCGTAAACTCCTTGTTTAGGGTTGTAAACTCCCTTTGATGGTCCATTTGGTGGTAAAACTTATTCCTATGCCTTAGATTAATTCATAGCAACCCTTCCCATGTGTTAATTGACCATTTGGCACTATAAAATCCCATATTCATGAGTTCACGGCCGTGAACTCATATGGGCATGGTCTTAGGGACGTAAACTCCCTAAGGATTTTACTCTTGAAGTCCCAAATCATTATCCAAGCCATATACGTCCGTAGATGTCACCCGGGTCACTCCAAACACTTGTTTTGAAGTGTTTTCGCTCATTGGAGTGTATTATCATATCTAATTAGTGGGTTATAGTCTAATTAGATACATTTGGATATTATTTCATATTACATAGGAACCTCGTGTGTTATCAAGTCCCAAACCAACGTTTAGCATCCAAACAGTTGCGTTTTCTCGTCTGGTGAGTTCATACCCCTACCCTTTTTTACTGTTTTTCATTGTTTTCATGGGGGAGGGAATACAAGCAAAGTACAAGGGATTACTTGTACTCAAAACTTGTTTTACATGTGTGTGTTTCATATCTCATATGCTTTTTAACACTGATTGTTATAACTGATAATCGTTTGAACATGCAGAGCACGTAAACATATGTTTGTGAAATGGGTTATAAACTGTTATATTTTATGTATTTCACAAATGGTTTTCCATATTTTATCAGTTAAAAAGCATGAAATTTGAACCTTTAACATAAAAGTTAGTACATGGTTTTGTCCTCGGTAACACTCCACAGAGATACGCGAGTGGAGGATAATCGTATTATTACTAGTAAATTTGTTAATCATATATAATTGGAGACACGTCCTCGGTGAACACTCCACAGAGATAGACGAGTGGAGGACCGCAACCGTAACCAGAATCTCTTAGATAGGGAGCGTGACTTGAGTGTATAGATCTATACGGGGCTGACTACCCCACACCTGGTTGCTAGCTACAGCCGAACCGAAATGGTTCAAGGGTGACGAAAGTCATAAGGTGATGTGGACTACTTATTGCCATATCTAGTCTATTGTATGGTTATGGGACTCGCAATTAGGATAACAAAGGTTTACTTAATAGTAATAATGAATAAAGTAATTAATTTACTTTGTAAATATTAGTTTTATATATGTGTTAAAACTAATACATTTCATAAGGATAACCAGGTTTTCAGTATACATCTTTCACATTTGATAACCAACATTCAGGAAAATATGGGATTTTCCTGGGGAAAACATTTGTACATAACCAGAAAAGTGTAACAAACCAGATAACTAAATTTTACATTTTACAAGGGTAAACATGTTTTCGGTGTACATCTCTACATTACATTTTGGGATTCAATAACCAAGTTTTAAGAAAATATGGAATTTTCTTGGTGTGTAACATTTTCAGAAACGGAAAGGAACTTGTACATTTTTTTCACAAAACAAAACCGCTTATGAACTCACCAGCTTTATGCTGATTTTCAAACTGCTTGTATTCTCAGGTCCGTATTAGACAGGTACCCGATGACTCCTTTTGGCGAAGATGGAGCGCGTTCAAGACACGTCTTGCTTTTGTTTATATATACATATGTATAACAATGTACAACTTTACTTTTGAAACAAATGTAAACTTTTGTATATGTAATGTAATGATTGTTTACTTTACTTACTATGTGCATTGGATTTGATACTTAACGTGGAGTCAACCCTAGAAATATTTCCGCCTTCGGTTTTTGGGGTGTGACATGAGTAGCCGTCATATGGATCATGATTCCATACACTTATTGGGATACATTGTTTATAATGTCCAATCCAGAACCAAGGAACCCAAATTAAAACATATTGTACCTAATACTTCTAGAACTAGTAGTGATCCATCTAGAAATATTTTAATGTAATGACTTCATCTAGAATTTCTTGGCTTCCTAGAAAATTTGATGATTACATTTTGGAAGGAAAGTAAAAATATGGAATTGAAAGGATTGTTAAATATTCCTATCTTAACGTTAAAACTTGATCTTTTGTAACCAATCATAATAAAACCTATAGAACTAAGACACTATCATGAAGCTTGTATTGATCCTAACAGATTAATGCCACGAATGAATAAATGCCAAATTTTTATTATAGTCCAACATGGATAGTAATAAATTTTCCTCTTGATAAAATGCCAATCGAATGCATTTTGGTTGATAAAACTAAGTATAAATCTAATGGCGAAGTTGAAAGATACAAAATGTGTCTTGTTACAAAGGGATACTTTTAAAAAGAGGTTATCAATTTTGAGAAGACTTTCACCCATAGCTAAATTTGTAACAGTTAGGTGTTTAATTACCCTTATTATCAAGTATAGTTGGAATTTATATCAATTAGACACTAGTAATTCTTTCTTGTATGGTGAAATTCAAGAAAATGTATATATGACTTTGCTTGGGTTATTTTTTGAAGAATGATGCTAAAGTGTGTAAATTTCTTAAATCATCACATGGGCTTAAACAAGCTCTTAGGAAATAGAATGAACAATTGTGCTCTTTTCTTTTTTTAATATGAATTATGTCAAAGGAAAAAATGATATTGATGATATATGACTTTGTGGTTTTAGTACTTTATATTGATGATATTATTTTAACATGAAACTATGAGGTTGAAATACGAAAGGTTAAATGGTTTTTTTAAAATGGTATTTTCCAACCGTACGGGTCTATTTCATCCCCGAGTCTATTTCAACTCCATCGTTATTTTTCAACCGAACAGGTCTATTTCACCCCCACAAACAATCAACATATAATCATATCAGCAAGAGGCACAAAGACAACAAACACATACAAACATATCAGCAAGTGTCACAACAACCACTATCATCCTACAAACATAATCCAGTGGGCCGACGTTGGTGCCTTTAAAGGTTTGTATCGATCGGATACACTTCAAGTATAATTAATAAAGAACAAACTAACTAAAACAAATAAAGAATAGAAAAAGTAAACAACATGAATTAGTAACAAAATTTTATTTTACCGAAAAAGGGGTTGTTCTCACCAAGAGGACGAATGCCACAAATACGGTCAACAAGACGTTAACATTAAGGTTTCACCATAATGTTGAATATATACTAAATTATGCTAGTATATCCCTTCAATCAAGGGATTGTATCTAATTTGTAATAAGAACTGATCCTTATCACCAAGATATCGGATCTGTTGTCTATTCTATACATATCCATATTATAACCTAATATACAAAGATTACATAAGATCATTATCTAGACGCTGAGGCTAATAAGGTCTTGAGGCGCTGGCGCTGGTGCTGATATTGGCGTTGGCGGTCAACGTGTAAACTGTTTAACTCATGAAATTATAAGGTGTGACCTGCAAATCTCCCCCTATATGATGATGTAAAAACTAATCTTCAAATAATTCTTTAGCTTTAACGAATGATCCCCCTCAGAAGGTGTATGTCTCCAATTTTTTGTTATCAGTAGTAAAAGCAGGAAGAACAACAAAAACAGCATATCATGAGTTGCAACGAACTTATAGATGAAGAGATGATAAAATCTTGATACCAGCCCCCCCCCCCCCTAGATTTTTCTCCCGCTCAGATAAGCAACATTTTAGTTTTGCTTAGACATTTATCTCTGTTTTTTACATCAACATCATATATGGTACTCCAAAAGCTATCAACATATCAAGGTTGCACCGGGTAATCAAGTAAGTTTGTGATGTCTCCTGATAGTATATGTTTGAATTACAATTCACTGACATAGTATTAAAAGATTTCATCAGCGTGTGGTTTCATATGTTGACTCATTAATCACTTTTATTAGCAAAAAAGGACAAGAGACGAATGATGCGTATGATAAGTTGTGGTGTTTTATCTTAACCACATACATAGATTTTTCAAGCTCTCATCAGCATATGGTATATTACGTTGAATCATAAAGCTTTAAAAGAAGAATGTAAGGACTTAAAGGGTTTGGTACATGTGATAGTCTTCGGTATATAGACTAACCATCCACGCAATGTTTCAAACTTTTATCAGTGTGTGGTATATCACAGTGAATCGTCAAGTTTTAATGAGAAGAAATTAAGGAGAGAATAAAGTGTTTCATTCATGATGAGGTGAAATCAGTGTGAATCATAGATGTGGTTCAACTTCCGTATCATTGATTTAAGATTCAATCTAGAACTTTTGAAATTCACCATCAATTCATTTAATGGTACCATGTCATACCTCAGACTAGGAGACCAAGGACATAAATAACCCTTTTTCATTGAAGGTCTAAAAAAGTATCTAATATGCTGGTGACTATGCAATCAAGATAAGCCACTAGGTTATTCTCGATGTTTCAGCAGAACATGAGACTTGATGCATACGACAAGCATGCTTCCAGGTATGGAGTCATGTAAGAGATTATTAAACAAAAAACAAACACCCAAGCCTTTCTATAATTTTTCTGCTTTGGACAAGGCAATCTCATACTCAAATTTTAGATGATGCTAGACAATCCGAATGAGAGGGTGACTCAATGTTATATCAAAAAATGGTCTCTTAGATGAGATACTTAGAGAGATATAGGAACATAAAACAACATGCTTCTGGGGACAATGATTTGTCAATAGTTACAAACTTGACTTATGAAATGCAACTGTCAAATATTATAAAATGGTACAAGCCAAAATAATAAATAATATAACAATATAAAAAATAGTTAGTCAAGCAAGGAAATATTCTAAAAGCGATATCTTTCTAGCCTTTTCAGAGGCTCTTTATGTAGCCTTTTAAGAAGTATCATAAAAGGCAGAAAATCTTTTGAGTAGAATCACTAAATAAGGATATTTTGAAATAAATACTCATCAACCAATTTCTTTTCTTCGAGATATTTTCCCTTCAAATCTGTCTATAAAAGAAAACACAATCAAGAACAAACACATTAATATACAATACAACTAATTACAAACCAAGAATGATGAATCTATCTATCATTGAGATGTTGCAGATGGATTCCAAGCTTCATGTTCATCAAGAGAAAAAAAGGAGCAGGAACTAGTCTTTGTAACCAATGAATTAACTGTCTCAAATCTATGAAACAGTCATGTTAGCAGGATCAACACGAGAGCATTTGAGGTTTTGTCGAATTATGAGTTAGTCGATGAAAGTAAGACTCGCTGTACCAATGGTTTCTCCTTTCATCCATAACAATGAGTTGAGGAGGGAAAGAGTATTGTCAACTAGAAGAAGACTTGAAGCTAATATTCTTCTCAACTACAAGAGCATTCAGAACATACTAGATGACTCCAACTCTTACTAACTTTGAAAGGAAGAGGTTCAGATAAATCGTAGATAGACCTGAAAGATAGATAATAGATAGAAACGAGAATACTTGTAAACATTAGAAGAAAATCTTAAGCAAACTATGTAAAGCTCTAAAAACATAATAAAAGTGGCACTTGTTTTTGTGTTTTTGTGTTTTGATAAAGCAAGTAGAAGAAAAGTTATTTCAAAAAGTTAAGTCATTGAAAGCATGCTAAGTACTTCAATCAATTTTTTTAGAGTCTTCTCATTTAATGCTTTAGTGAAAATGCCATCCATTTGATTAGTGGATGGGATGTAGAACAACTCCAATTTTTGTTTTTGAACAATTTACCTGATGAAGTGATGATGAATATCAATGTGCTTGGTTTTGGAATGTTGTAGTGGATTTTATATCATCGTAATGGCACTGGTGTTGTCACAGCAAATTGGTGTCTTTGAGAGGTTTAGACCATAATCTAAGAGCTGATTTTGAATCCATAGAATCTGAGCACAACACCTTCGAGAAGCTACATATTCAGCTTTAGTGGTAGAGCAAGCCACTGATGTTTGCTTCTTGTTGGACCAGCTCACCAATTTATGTCCAACCATTGGAGCCCCTCCTGAATTACTCTTACGATCAATGCCACATCCACCATGATTAGAGTCAGTGTATCCCGCCCGCTTGAACTGAGAATCGAGAGGATACCATAACCCAAGATTAGGTATATGCTTTAAGTAACGAAAAATCCTTTTTACAACGAGAATATGCCATTCCTTAGGATTGGCTTGATAATGAGGACATAATATGGTAGTAAACATATTGTCAGGACAACTGACAATAAGATATAACATTGAACCTATCATTCCTTGATAAAATGTTGCATTCACATTAGTGCTGGTTGGATCAACACCAATAGACGTTGATAAGGACATTGGAGTCTTTGCTGGCTTGCAGTTAGGAAAACCAAAATTCTTTAGCATGTTTGCAATGTATTTAGCTTGACAAATAAAAATTCCATCAGTCAGTTGTTTAACCTGCAAATCTAAAAAGAAGGTTAGTTCATCCATCATGCTCATCTCAAACTTCTTAGCCATGATCTCAACGAAATTCTGAACTTAGTTTTGTCATCTGTGGATCCGAAAATGATGTCATCAACATACATTTGAGCAATAATGAAATCAGATCTCGAATGCTTGATGAACACAGTGTTGTCAATCTTTGCTCATTTGTATCCACTTTCAAGAAGATCACTTGCCAATGTGTCATCCCACGCTTAGTCTGTTTGCTTTAGACCATAGACAACTTTGATATACATGATTTGGAAATTATTCACTTTCAAACCCTGGAAGTTGCTTTAGAAAGACTTCTTCTTAAAGATCCCAAGGTAGGAAGGCACTATTAACATCCATTTGATAGACTTTGAAGTTATTGAATGAAGCAAAAGCAAGAAACAGACGAATTGCTTCAAGTCTAGCAATGGGGGCAAAGGTTTCATCATAGTCTAGCCCTTTCAATTGACAAAATCCTTGAGCCACAAGTCTTGATTTGTTTCTAATGATGATCCCATCTTCAACCGTCTTGTTTCTGAATACCCAATGAGTACCAATGATAGTTTTTCCTTGAGGCTTGGGAACAAAAGTCCACACACGATGTCGTTCAAATTCATTCAGCTCATCATGCATAGCCTTGATCCAATCAAATTCTTTCAGGGCATCAACGACATTATTTGGTTCAATGATTGAGACAAAATTCATAAACATGAAGAAGTTGTTACTGACTCTACTATGAGTGAGAATCCTAGAGTTTACATCTCCAATAATTTGAGATTCAGGATGATCTCGAAGAATTCTAGGATTAGAGCATCCATTGATATTATTTGGAACATAATCTTCCTGATTAGATGGCTTAGCTTCTTTAGAGATGATGGGCTGATCTACGGGGATAGGTTTAGAACTAATAATTTGATCAATATTGGGAATAATGGGCTTAGTGTCATTTGGCAAGGAATCAAGAACAGGGTATGAAGGATTATAAGTAACTTCATTCAAAATGGATGAAGGATGATCAATTTGATCATCAATGAATGAATCTCCATTGAATCTGACAAGAGTAGTTTCCTCAACAGTTTTCCTTGAAAGATTGAATACCATGAAAGCATTAGATACACTAGAGTAACCAAGAAACACTCATTCATCAACTTTAGCTTCAAAATTAGAGCGCTGATCTATTTGATTTAAGATGTAACAAACACACCTAAACATATGAAAGTAAGAGATGTCTGGTTTCCACCCATTAAGTAGCTCATAGGCAGTTTCCCCATGACGCTTAAAAATAGTGGAACAATTTTTGGTATAACACGTTGTATCGACAACTTCAACTCAAAATCACAAAGGAAGACTAGCTTCAACGACCATAGTTCGTCCAGCTTCAAAGAGAGTTCTATTTCTTGTTTCAACAATGCCAAATTGTTAGGGAGTTCTAACAGCAAAGAAGTTCTAAGAGATTCCTGAGATGACGCAAAAGTCTTCCACAGAGGAATTTTTGAATTCAGTTCCATGATCGCTATGTAATTTCTTGATTATATGATTATAAAGAACTTCCCATTATTTAATTAGTGAAATGATTTCATCAACAGCATGACTCTTATTTCTTAAAAAGACTACCTAGGTAAGTCTTGAAAATTCATCCACAATAATAAGAGTATACTTCTTCCTTGCCCTTGACTTAATCGGGACTGGTCCACAATGGTCTATGTGGAGAAGATGAACCAGTTTGATAATGGAAGAATATGGCATTGTCTTGAAGGAGGACTTGGTTTTCTTTCCCTTTTCATATGCTAAGCATATATTATATTTGATAAATTGCATTTTAGGAATTCCTCTTACAAGCGGATTCCTAGAAATCTTTGATATGTTCTTGAATTTCAAATGAGATAACCTCTTATACCATAGCTAATTTAGAATGAGACTGAACACGCGAGAAAAAGCAGCAAAGAAGAGAACTGTCAGTAGAAAATATATCCAAAATATAAATGTCATTCTATGGATTTTTAGTCAGAACACTGACATTCTTTTGATTAGCAGCCTTTCCCTCTTTCTTGTTAAAGAGAACTTCCTAGTTAACGTCACACAGTTGGCTGATTTAAATATGATTATGCTGAAGACCTCACATAAGAGACATTATTGAAAATAACAAAATTGCATTTGATGATTCCGTATCCCTTTGTAGCTCCCTTCCCATTATCTCTATATGTAATAGTAGGACCATCCTCCTTTATGAAATCTTCTAGAAGAGACTTGAATCTAGTCATATGTCTTGAGCAACCACTATCTAAATACCAAATATGTTCTTTACCCTGAAACTAGAATATACAATTAATATACACTGACCCATCTTGCAGTGATGTTCTCAGTGCGAAAGGAACCCTTCTCAAAAGTACACACACTTAAATTGTGAGAGGCATCACCACATGGATAACAAAATTTGGTTCCAATATTTCATCTTTTAATAATAGATTTTGGTTCCTTTTTAACTGATGAATCCAAAGAACTTTGATCATTTGATTTAAAAATTCTTGCTTTAGTTCTGGAAACCAAGGAATGTTATCGACGGTGTGCTCAGATGACACTTTGTTACGAGGCTCAGGAGATATTGAAGATTTATCTGGAATAGAAGTCTTTGATTGATCTTCAGGTTCAGAGTTGATGACGGAGAACTGTGGAAAAATGCTAAGAAATTCGTTTACCGAATGAACTTAACCATTACATATAGGAAATTTTAGCAAAATCTTAGTGGAGGGCAGAACATACTCACGATGGGGAGGTTGGAAGGAAGGATCAAGAGCCAATAAGTGAGATACACATTTAGTGTTACCATTAGAGTTAGTGAGTATTAATTAAAGTTTGATTTATAAAATAGGTACTTACAAATATACTTTTAAAGCCTTTCTCTAGATAGCAAGTGTTATAGAAGGTTTGTTTAGTCTTAACCTTTTTTATTAAAGAAACAACACCTTCTATGTCGTCTCCAAGAATTTTCTCATGTTGATTCAGAATCTGATCAATAATAATTCTCGTGACATTATAGTGAGAAGAAGCCCAATTTTTTAAAATAAGTTGAATGCATCTAGCATGATAAACAACCTTTCCTTTTTCAGAATGAAGAAAATCGTTGGTTACTGAGATACAAGTGTTTTCCTTATCTAAAAGAGAAATAGATTTTTCGAAAGAGGAGAGTTTTTCTTAGAGATTTTTTAACTTAATTTCGAGAGAGGTTTTTCTTTGTTTGAAACAAATAAATTGAAATGCAGGTGATCAATCATGTCAACTCTTTCAATGTTTTCGATGGAAGAACAGTTAACAAGATCTTTTACCTGATGCGATGATGTTGAGTCCCTGTCAAACTTAAGGTCTACAACAGCTTGAGAAAGATCAGTGTCAAGAGTGCCAACACTATCATTCGATGTATCGGTGTGAGATTCAATGATCTAAGCCACGATATACTTACCTTTTGACATTTTTTTATCAAAAGTAGATGGTTGAGTGATCATCATCTCTTGTGCAGTTGAGCAGTATTGAACCATACGACAGACAGAATATTAGACTGACTTTCCAATAGCAACTCTCGCCTTAATATCGAGATTTAGCACAATTTTCTCTTCCTTGTTGTATCCTAGAATATATTTATTCTTTAGTTCACTATTAGATACACCATCATTAGATGATTGATGCAAAATGGAAATGAGACCCTTGTTGATGATGTCAAGCATGTCTTAGTCCATGATCTTGAGAGCGTCCATGGCCTTTGATTTCCATGCAGTAAAGTTGAGTTCATAAAAAAGGAGGGATCTTTTTACAGGCATTTGATTTGAGATTGGAAGAGGTCGACATGATTTTATTAAGTGTTTCAAAAACATGCTTTGATACCAATTGAAGGTTTGTATCGATCGGATACATTTCAAGTATAATTAACAAAGAACAAACTGATTAAACCAAATGAATAACTGAAAAATTAAAGAACAAAAATAAATCATAAGGATGTCTTTCAACAAGAAAGGGGTTGTTCTCACCAAGAGAATGAATGTCACCAAGACGATCGTGACGTTAGTGTTTCACCCTAATGTTGAATATATACTAAACAATACTAGTATGTATCCCTTCAATCATGGGATTGTATCTAATCTACAATAAGAGTTAATCCTTATCACCAAGATATCAGATGTGCTATCTATTCTATACATATCCGTATAATTACCTAATATACAAAGACTACATAAGATCATTATCTAGATCCTGACGCTGATAAGGTCGTCAGGCGATGGCACTGATGTTGGCGTTGGCGTTGGCGGTCAGCGTGTAAAGTATTTGATTCATGAGATTATAAGGTGTGACCTTATAGTCTTCTACCTACGAGCATAATGAATAGAATCACCTTTCATACAATAATCAACTGCTACTAATCTCACTGCCAAAAATATAGATGTTATACACCACATATATAGTTACACTAGGTAAACCCTTAGCCCTCCTTCTAGAACTAGGAGTTTGAGAAAAAATCAACTCAAGTCAAAACTCAACAATCAAAGTCAGTGATAAAACTTGACTTTATTCAACAGCCATGTGATGGCCATCCATGACCACGACGTGGCTCATACACATCATCACAGACGTGGAATTCCCAGACTTCATGTCGTGTGGATCTAAGGTTCACCGTGGGCACTGGATTAAGCTGTTTTCTTCGATTGTAAGAGCTCCAAGGCTCATATCTGATGTTTCCTAAGGTCTAGTTGGATAAAGTTACCAAATTTATCCCTTAACATCCTCCAAGAGATCAAGATCTCAAACCCTATGTTCAATAAAGGGAAAAAACAACATGGACTTGATCATTACGCACTAAATCTTGAAATTTCTTGTCCATAAATTCCAGAAGAGTTCCTAGCACCAATACTAACATAAAAATTCGGGCTTTATAGACATGCACGTCCAATGCATGTATTGAACTCAAACTGGGTCAAAATAAGGGTTTTATGACCAAAACTTCTTGCATGATACCAAAACCCATTCTTACTTTAGATCTAAGGCATCAAACACCCTAAATGTCCTAGAGATTCATAAAGTAGCAAACTTTATGAGATCTCACCACTCCAACCCACCTAAACATGAAGAATAAGGGAAAAATACAGAGATCTAGCAACTTATCAATGTAAATATTGATTCTTGGATACTCACCAAGGTCCAAAAGATATGCTAGAAGATGAAGTTGATGCTTGCAAGGTGAACCGCTACACCAAAAAGCTTCATTCTCCTTCAAAGATCACAAGAAGTACCTTTTAGCTTACAATATGCAAAAGAGGCTAGGGTTAGGGTCTTTGAGCTTGGGAGGGTAATGAACGTTGAATGATCATGAAACCCTAGCCATAATGTCCTTTAAATAGGGCCTAAATCCCAAGGTGTTGGGATTATGATGTTGCGTCTTGGGATCATTCCTTTTAGCCCAGTTTTGTAGCCAGTTTGGGCCTGTCCAACCGTGCATTACTTTATTCTAAGGTTTTAGTATTTAAGGTGCATGCATGCATCCTTAGTAGGTAACGCTTTAATTATTTTTTCATCATAGTATTGTAAATCCTAGCTCGCCTCTACAGTGGAAGTTCTTTATTGAGCTCTGCTGAGGCGTGACTACATTGGAATCATAAGCTTCATATTGATTCTATATTGTGTTCTTTGTCATGTTTGTTTGAATTGTTTGTTCTTTATTGATATACCTGTGAAAGATCTAAACGATCAAGAAATTAGTTCTCATCAATTAGTATCAAAGCAGGAGGCTGTGTAATTCATACACATCTCTTCTGTTGAAGAAGTTATTAGGGTTTTTCCGCATTGATTGATATTAATTGAGCTGTCATTCCAAATTGGCATATCTCATTAATTGTTATCGATCAAACATCATCACAATGTCTATGGACAATTCGCAATCCAATCCAATCAATATCTTCAACAGCATTGGTTCAGCAACAAGGATTCCAATCTTATACACTCAAGATTATGAAGTTTGGACGCACCACTTCGACGATTATGTAATCGGCTCAAAGGATAATGGATACTTGATCTGGGAAGCAATTATTACAGTTGGTCTGTTTGCTCACTCAAGCACTTCAAAGATTGTCAAAAGTCAAAAGGCGTACAATCAGCTTGTGAATGATGTGAAAGACATTCATCAAGACGAGAAAGAAAAGTTTCAGTGCAACATTAAAGCCTTAAGAATGATTAGGTTCGCTTTACAATCGGATACGTTTCGATTGGTGAGTTCATGTGCTACAGCAAAAGAAATATGGGATAGGTTAAAGGAATTGTACTCTACTATGAAGATCTGGATCATTCGATTCAAACCTTACTGCTTTTGGAATTTAGTGATTTCAAACAGAAGCCCCAAGAGAAACTCATTCAGGCCTTTGATCGGTTTAATCATCTTCTCAGTAAGATGATAAAGTATGGGATCGAAAGGAAGGTTATTGAACAGAAGGTTACCTTCATGAACGGTCTTAGACCCGAATGGATGGCAGTGTGTCCACAGTGAAGGCACATGAACAGTTGAAATCATACTCTCTAGCGAAACTGTTAGGAATTCTGAAGTCCCATGAAAGTGCGGTGTCAAAGGAAAAAAATATGGTTTCCAGCTTGGGTTCGTTGGTTCTTATCTCTAAAGGAAAGAGTGTTGTTGAAGCAGAAGAAGAACTAGATCTAGCTGATTATGCTTTAACCGGTGAAGAGTATGCACTGATGGTTTCCAATCCATGAAATTTTATCAAAAGGAAGTTCCTAGCCAACAAGAACTGAAACTGGAAGGGAAGTTATAGTTCTGAAAAAGTGAAGGAGGACCCAAAGATGGGTTCAAGATCTGAAGAATCTAAGAAGCAAACAAAGATTGGTGGTAACTCAGGTTTTGATTGTCATTATTGTGGAGGCAAGAACCACTTTGCCAAAGACTGCATACTGAAGTAGAAATCTGAAAAAGTTGATGAAGACGATGAGGAAGCAAACCTCCTGAGACGATTGGAGGAGATCAAGAAAAAGAAATCAGCAGCTAATAGTAACACCATGAATGCTTTGATTGTATAGGATACAAGTGATAATGATGAATTTGGTGGAGTGTAGGTGTGGTCTATAGATTCAGAAGACGAAGAAGTGAGGAAGCCCACTCATGGCAAGGCTCTTCTGGTGAAAGAAGAAAAGGTTGAAGGAAGATGTTTGATGGTGACGAAAGGTGTATCATAGATGCGAGGATACACAACAGGGATGGATGATGAAAAGGAGCGAGAGGACATGCGTTTCGTTGCGAAACCTGTCAATGTACAGATCAACGAATGTGATGAGTTGATCAAGAAGTTACAAAATATTCTCACTTCTCTGAAAATTCCTATTACTAACTATGAAAAACAACTTAATAGATTAAAATCTAAATTTTCTAGTTTAAGTAGTAGTCTTACCCAAACTCATGTCACAAACTCTAACCTGGCTGATCAAATTAGCAGGATATCGTCGAAGAGTGAGGAGAGTGGAATCTGGATTGAGCAGAAGGAGAAGGAATTAATTAGGTCTAGGGATGAGTCAATCTATTTGCAATGATACAATCTTAAGATTTTAAAACAATGAAAAGTTTTTTGTTTGATTGTGAAAAGATTATATTTTAATATCACTCAGTTACATCTCGATTGTGAAATAGGAAAGAAGATACATCGCATGATTTTACCCTTCCTTAAGTTGAAGGAGGATGAAGTCAATGCCGAAGCTTACAACTGTGAAAATGTTGTATCTTCTGATGAAATATCTCCTGCCTACAAAATTGGTCTTGACAAAATAGAGTCCTACATAAAGTCAAAAGACCATAAGGACATGCTAAAAAATATGTTAGATGAGATTGATAAATTGAAATTGAGAACCGAAACTGTACAAAAATTTGGCTCGTTGAATGCCAAATTAAGTTCAGAAAATAAAATTGATGTTGAAAATGCATCTGAACTTAATGAGGATGATAACATCAGTTAAATCTCTATAGAGGATGTGGTGGACTGCTATGAATTTGTCAAGAGCGGATCCAAAACTAATAAAAATCTAATTTCTGAAAACTCTGTTGAGTTCGCTCGCTCATCGACAGACAAGACCAAAATCCTCAAAGGAAAAGTTGTTGTATATCAAAAGGTTCAAACCACTCCAAATCAAGTTTACATAGTTCAGGGAGTCACACCTCAACAAACAGCAGAACTGACAGCATTGGTAGAAGAAGATAATGCAAATGGATGTGAGGAGTTCATCTGGTCAGCACCAATAGATAATGCGGATGAAACAAAATGCCTATCTCAGAAAACCTCATGGAGAGTGAGAGGTAGGTATGTGGCAGAACCACTTAATGAACCTAAAAGGTATGATGTACCAAGCACAAGTGGCACCAAAACATCTTCGGGTGAACCAGTGACAGCTTCCAGTGAGACGTGTTCGTCAAAGAGCGAAAGCCATGCTCAAATACCAAAGAAAAAGGCCAATATTCATAAAAATCCAAAACAGGCGGCATAACAAAAACACCAACATCACCTGAGATACAAGAAGAATCTCAAAGAAAGAAAACAGTTTTGGCAATCCCAAAATCCTCATTACGTAAGGTATGAAAAGACAAATAAGTCACGATGAGAACCAAGAAACAACAGAAAGGAAGGCTTCGGTCCTCATCATAATAGCAGCCAAAAGGAAGGTTTCAGTCCTCGTCATAATAACAACCGAAAGGATGGGTTTGGTCCCAAGGTCAATCAGAAGAACCGAAGGGAAGAATGTTATCGTTCTCAACCAAGGAAGAACAATAATCGACGATCTAACATTGCTTCTAAACCTTATTCTTCTCATTCTCATTCTAATCTTATTCTTTAAAAGATTCAAAGGGGAAAGGAAAGCTCTTTCCAGAAGAAGATAGATGCCCGAAAGAGACCCAAAAGCATGCAGACATCAAAACTACAAATCCTACGTCTAAATTAAATGATTCTAAGTCAAACAAAATCAAAGTTTTTACAATAAAAAGAAAAGATGAAACAACTCTAATAAAAAGAACTTATCTGATTGATGTTTCTCTTACTCTTCCCTGTCCTGTAAAAGGCTCACAAGGACCCAGAAACGTTGGGTTCCTAAATCTGCTTGATATTTTGCAGGTTATACGTTACGAGCAGTTTGACGAAGAATGGTACATTGATAGTGGTTGCTCGCATCACATGACAGGAAGAAAAGAAGAACTGAGGGAGTTTCGGTCTCTCAAGGATGGTGGAACAATGAAATATGGCAATAATTCGTTTGGCACTATCAAAGGCTATGGAATGATTACGAATGGCGATTTCTCAATCAGAAAGGTAGCATACGTTGAAGGATTGCAGCACAACCTCATCAGTGTCTCACAGCTGGTAGTCGGGACCGGATTGAAGGTCTCCTTTGATGACGAAGGCTCAGAGATTGTCGAAAAGAAGTCAAATAATATTTTGCTAAAGTCGAATCGAAAGGGAGAAATGTACCCTTTAAATCTCAATCCAATTAGAGGGAAACCAGCCGTTTGATTGCTAACGAAGGCATACTCAGATGAAAGCTGGTTATGGCATCGAAGGCTCTCTCATGTCAATTTCAAAGATATCAAAAAGCTGGTACTTGAAGATCACATTTGAGGTCTTCCAGTTCTCAAATCTTACAAAGAACATCTATGTGCAGCTTGTGAAATGGGAAAGCAAAGTCGACGGAGTCATCCTTCTATTATCAATACAAAGGTGACAGAACCATTAGAGTTGTTGCATATTGATCTATGTGGTCCTTCCTCTATTGAAAGCATTAGTGGAAACAAGTACATTCTTGTCATCGTAGACGACTTCTCTCGCTTCACATGGGTATTTTTCTTGAAGCAAAAATAAGAGGCAACTCCCAAGCTCAAACTCTTCATAAAGCAAGTAGGCGTTCAACTACGAAAAGTGGTTCGTAACATGAGAAGCGACAACAGCTTGGAGTTTAAGAACAAGGATTTCGAAGATTTTCTAGCTGAGAAGGGAATGAATCACAATTTCTCTGCTCCATATACTCCACAGCAGAATGGAATCGTCGAAAGGCGAAATTGTTCCCTGTGCGAAGCTGCTCAAACTATGCTAAGCTTCGCTTCCTTGCCTTTATATTTCTGGGCTAATGCTATTGCTGCTGCATGTTACACTCAGAATAGATCTTATCTAAACAAGCGATACTCTATCACTCCTTACGAGATCTTGAACAACCGCAAGCCTAATGTGAAGTTCTTTCACGTGTTCGTTTTAAGATGCTTCGTCTTCAACTCAAAGGAGAATCGAAACAAGTTTGACGCTAAGGCCGATGAAGGGATCTTTCGGGGCTACTCCTTGAACTCTAAGGCGTATAGAGTTTTGAATAAACGCTCAAAGAAGATTGAAGAGACATACTATGTCACTTTCGATGACGGTTATGTGAAAAAGTTGAAGACAAATGAATGTGCAATGTAGGAAATCTTTCCAAAGTCTAGTCAAGACACTGTGCCTATCTCAAATCTTTTCGAGCAATCTTTGCTTCTCTTCGATGAACCAAAAAAAGCTATTGATTCTGAATCCAAGGCTGAAGATAACAAAGTCAACAGTTTAAAGCAACTTATTGACAATTCCGCACAGAAGATGGCAGCTGAACAACCGAATGCAACTGAACGGCCTAACTCAAGCGAACCTTCTAGAGACTGTTCTTCTATCCAAGGGGAGGGTTCGTCTGTACCAAATGATCAGGGTTCATCATTTCAGGGGGAGAATTCCTCGTCGCAATCATCAAGTTCAACCGAAAGTCCAAACGAAGGGAAGCGTTCTGATCCAGAAATCAAACTCGTGTCATCATTCGAGGAAGAGAATACGAATGTCAATGATGATGATACACAATCAGAATTGGAAGAAAAAATCAATGCAGAACTGGATCCCTCGTGTGATCCAAATTACCCTCCTCTCATTAAATGGACCAAAGATCATCCTCAAAGTCAAATCATTGGGGAATCTTCTGAAAAAGTATTAACTTGATCATAACTGAAAGCGAAGCAAGTTGCATTATTCTCTCAAGTAGAACTTTGCATGTTTAACTCTTTCATCTCCAAAGTTGAACCGGAGACGGCGAATTCATCTCTTGATCATTCTGATTGGTTTCAATCCATGCAAGACGAGATGAACGAGTTTGAAAGTAACAAAGTATGGCGTCTAATTCCAACTCCAAAGGATGCTTTGTTTGTCGGTCTCAAATGGGTATTCAAAAATAAGATGGATAACAAAGGGAATGTGATTAGCAACAAGGCCCGTTTGGTGGTGAAAGGATACTTCCAAGAGGAAGGTATGGATTATGAAGAGAGCTTCGCTCCAGTTGCAAGATTAGAGTCGATTCAAATCTTTCATGCTTATGTTGCACATAAGAACTTTGAAGTCTATCAAATGGAAGTAAAGTGTGCCTTTCTCAACGGAGAACTTGAAGAAACTGTGTACATTGAGCAACCGCCAGGCTTCGTGAACGAGAAGCATCCAAATCACTGCTACATTCTAGACAAAGCAGTATATGGCCTGAAGCAGGCTCCCAGAGCATGGTATGAAACTCTAACTCGCTTCTTAAAAATGTCCAAATTTAAACAAGGTTCGGTTGACCTTCTTTCGGAAGAGAGAGGGTAACCATCTTATGATAGTCCAAATTTATGTTGATGACATCATCTTCGGCTCCACGAATCCCACCCTAACAGCTGAATTCAGGAACTTGATGGAAACTAAATTTGAGATGAGCTCAATGGGTCCAATTAACTTTTTCCTTGGCTTAAATATTAGACAGGGACCCAAAGGCATTTTTATCAATTAGGAGGCATATACAAAGATGTTACTTTCCAAGTTTGGGATGCTAGGAGACTCCAAAGTGAAAGTCCCTATGGCTTTTGGAACTAAGCTTACACCATCTTTGGAAAAGCCAGCTGCTGACATGACGCTTTATCGTCAGATGATTGGGTCACTGATGTATCTCACAGCCAGCAGGCCAGACATCATGTTCTCAGTATGTTATTGTGCCCGATTCCAAGCTAACCCACGCGAACCTCGCATGTTAGCCGTGAAAAACATCTTTCACTATCTGAAGTGAACTTCCTCTCTCGGTCTATGGTATCCAGCCAACTTAGGTTTCTTTGTCCAAGCATTCTCAGATGCTGACTTAGGGGGTTGTGGATTGGATGGTAAAAGCACTACTGGAGGATGCCAATTTCTTGATGGTAAATTGGTTAACTAGCAATCAAGGAAACAAATCTGTGTTTCTCTCTCCACGGTTGAAGTTGAATATATATAGCCGCTGCATCATGCACATCTCAGGTCGTTCGGATACAAAGTCAGCTTAAGGACTATGGGCTAAATATGAAGAAAATCCCACTATATTGTGACTCCGAAAGGTGCAATTAGGATTTGTCATAACCTAGTGCAACACTCGAAGACAAAGCATGTAGCACTACGGTATCACTTCATCAAAGATCATGTGGAAGATGGTAAGTTAGAGATTCACTTCGTTAGGACCACTGATCAATTAGCATATATATTCACTAAGACTTTACCTGAAGCAAGTTTTAATAAGATCTTACAAGGCCTAGGAATGATGGAAGCAGAGTCAGTACCAAAATCGCCTTCGCTTCATTAAAGGTAAGAAGCAAAATAGAGCGAACGCTCGGTCTATTTCGGGTTCGGTTCACCCGGGAACCGAAATGAACCGAACGCTCGGTCTATTTCGGGTTCGGTCCTTCTGAACTTGTTCGCTTCTTTTCAATTAAAAAGGAATTTTGGTTGTATTCTTTTGTATACTCTTTTTCATACTTATTTTTATATTTTTTCTTTTTTTTTATATACACAAAATCCAAAAATAATTTTTTTTATCTTTCTTTCGAAATTTTTCACAAAATACAAAAATATTTTAAATTTTTTTATTATTTCAATTTTCTTCGTATCAAAGATACTCTCAATGGTGGAGCTGCAGTAGGTGTACATTCTTTTCCTAAGACTACTACACTGTCCCTAGATGCATGTTGCTGCATGTTGACCAAAGTCTCAAAAGATATTGAGTGAAGCCTTAATAATGTGATAAATACAAATCATGTTTTCCAAAATAGGCTGTGACATTCACTCTAATCGAGACCTACCTTACTCTTCTCATATTGAGTTTAGAGTTTTCTGCGAGGTCCTTGTTTTATAGCAGAGGTACATTCTCTTCTTAAACCACCTCCATCATTTTTCTCCATTACACTTCATCTCACTCATGTAACCCTTGCGACTCTCAGCTCTTACCACTAAGGTTTATGGTTACACAAAAATCTGTGTTTATGATCTTAGTCTCGTGTCACTACGTTCTAAGTGAAACCTACAATTCAATACCTTTAGTGCATTGACGGTGAACAATTACTATCTTCTAGCTATCACCAATGAAATTTATTTTTATTTTGAGAGATCCTTATGAAATTGTCTATCGCCAAGACTTTTTTTCCCTAAGGATCCAGTTATAATTTTTTTTTGAGATTTCTCAGTCTCAACAAGCTACTAAATACATATCAAACCTACTTGTTCAATAGGCCACATTGGTCTCACAAGTACTTCATTCTCTTTTGGTCTTATATCAAGTACCAAAATTTGAATTGAAGCGAAAGCCACCCTTACAAGCCTCATATCAAAAAGATGCCTTTCATTGCTTCTTCAAAAGTATTTGATCATACGTTATCGAGAAACCACACAAAC
Source organism: Lactuca sativa (assembly GCF_002870075.4). Lineage (NCBI taxonomy): Eukaryota > Viridiplantae > Streptophyta > Magnoliopsida > Asterales > Asteraceae > Lactuca > Lactuca sativa. The sequence goes on from NC_056630.2 coordinate 262,265,930, forward strand.
ACTTTGAAGTCTCTCTTAACTTGAAAGGAAGAGATTCGTGCCCGAGATCTACTGTTTCATGTCTTAATTGACATCACAATATCCCATAAAGTTCGATTTTTTTTCTTTTACACTGTATGCACGAAAATCTTTGATTTTCCAAAAGTCTGGTTCTAATTTATATATGAGCTACTTTTATAGCTTGGGTTCTAACAGACATTATGGTGGATATTATAAGGTTGACGACGGTTCATGTAAATTATGTGGGTGACGTTTCAGATAAAGCAAGAAGGATGAGTCAGCATTTATCCAATCGTTTCGCTGATTTGAAAAAGGTACTTTCTATGGAAAGGCGCATAAAAAGTGAAACGTCTTTTCTCTCTCCTGCGTCATCATCGGGGTAGCCAACTGTCCACTCCCCATCGCATCAGGAACGGTTTCACAAAAGGACGAGATTTCAGCCGGATCTTTCTCTCTCCTAGTCTCATGTATAAAAAGGGTTTCTCATGCCCCACTTTACGCTTTTATCACTCAGAAATCCTCTAAAAGAAAAAGGAGATCTCTCTCACTGTTCATCATCTTCTTCTCAAGCTTCATCTATGGCGGAATCGTCTTCTGTTCAAGATACATCTGTTCACTCTAACCTTCTAGCAATTAAACCCAACCAGAATCTCATTATCGACCTTACGCCTTCAGCCTATGAACCCTACATGCTGCAAATTGTGGAGTGCCTCAAATACTCTCCACTCGTTGTCGCTCTATCCCAGGTGGAAGTTGTTCCCATGTCTTTCCTTTCTCACATCTACTCCACTGCATACTACGACAAAGTTGCTGTGAGACTACACTTTGACACTCACAACGAGAAGACCTCGGTTTCAAAGAATCGCTTCTGCAACCTACTAGGTCTTGCTCATGAACCAACCATGGTAAACCCCGATTCCATCACCACTGGTCAATTCTTCTCCATGCTCTACAATATGGGGTACACTGAAACCCTAACCACAGTAACGAAGTTTAATAAATCCTGCCTTCTTCCTCAATGGAACGGCCTCTTCACCTTGTTGTTCAAAGGTCTTTCTGAGCGAAGGCTGGATCTGACGGTGCAAGCAAGTCATTTATGACCATGCTTTATGGTTTATACAATGGACTACATTTGGATTATGGCTCAGTTTTATGGCAACAACTTGTTCAAAGCTTATCCTCTTCTTCACGACATTCTGAAGTCTCCTGTGGAAGATTTCTGGTCTATTATCACAAAATGGGCGTTGGATCGTCTGCATGTCCCAATCATGGCATATTCGCTTCTCTCTTCTATTGCTATGTTTCATACAACCAAGATTCTGGTCACTGATTCGTCCAAGTATATGTTTGTTGGATCGATTCTGGCATCCATGTATGCTTGTGTATCTGACCAAAGTGCAATCATTCAAGACTACAAGAAACTTCCATCTACGGGCCCAAGGGAACTCACACCGGCAATGGTTCGTTCCATTGAGGAAGCAGATAAACCATCCAAGAGGGGAAAGAAACAGGATAAACAGAATGAAGGACTGGTCATCAAAGGAGCTAAGGGGCAAACTCCAAAGAAACGAAAGACTGAGAAGGCAATACCTTCACAGCCCAAGTAGAAAAAGGCGAAGAAACCTGCTCGGCGGCTTATTCTTTAGTCCTCGAGTGATTTAGATTCTGATTATGTCCCTATTGGTCGTAAACGACCATCTCTTACCGCATCTGGGAGCGAAAGCTCTGATGAGGAGGTTTCGGTTCGTGGTGATTCCCATCCTCGCTCATCGAATCCAGAGGTACCTGTTTGATCTAAAGCACCTTCTCCTTCACCTGCTTCTATTCCTATTTCCCTACCCACAACCTTCCCTGTTATCACATCTCAACCATCTTCCACGATTCCCATCCCAACACCCATTTTTGTCAACGCTACTACTACCACAACAATAGGTGTTCAGACCAACATATCTAATACGGGGTTCGTTCTTCTCCACCCGAAACCCCTGTCACTACTAAACAACCATATCCTACCCTTTCCACCGAAATCGACACTGCTCTTGGAGGTGAGGACTTGGAGTTTGATTCCCCTTAATTCAATCCTTATCGTATTCAGAGCGATGATGATGATGACGCTCCTATCACCAAGAGACATCTTAAGGCTGTGATTGATAAGCTTGATCAGTTACTTTCTTCTTCCTCTGCTAATCCCTACTCAGAAGCTGCTCTCAAAGCCCTCTTCTCTTCTGCAGTTAAGGAGCATGACACCTCTATCTCCAATGCAGTGAACGCAATTGATGCCTCCACTTCTCAATTCCAAAAGGCTTCGCTTGCAGTGGAAGCCTCTTCTAAAGACTGCAAGGAAGCAACCGCAAAAGTCGAAAAACTAATCTCAGAAGCTCAACTCTTTCTAGATTCCCTTCAAGCTGCTGCATAGAAAAATCCAAACACCGTGACTGCTTCGGTTGATTCTCTTAAATGCTCACTGGAGGCCGAACTATCACAACTTGATGTGGCTCGTAAAGCTATTGAAGCTACAAATGAATAGCTTCATACCAAAGTTGATGAACGGTTAACTACTCTTGAGGCAGAGCTAGCTGTTGAAAATAAAGTTATGGATCAATTGGACAAGCGAACCTCTCAGCTCAAAATTCAGAACCTAAAGCTTCGTACTGCAACCCAAGAGCTTAATGATCTAAAATCTTAAAGAGAGGTCATTCACAGTTCTGTTGGTGATGTACATTCAATCCTGCTTCATCTTCTGGACGCTCATGACTCAATCTTAACGATCTCCATTCGCCGTCACTTGGCTAAGAACTACGTCCAGCCTTGGATATTCTCAGTCGCATTGAAGGTGTTTCAGACACTTCCGTTCTTCCGAAACAAGGGGGGGGGGGAAAGAAATCCCAAGGAGGCAATCTTGACAAAACACAACCTCCACCTCCTCCAGAACCGAAAGCTACTGTTGGACCGAAGGATAATGAAGCTTCAGCCAGTATAAGTCAAAAGAAAAAGAAGATCATTGGAGAAGATGATGAAGATGAAGAGGATGACATTGATGATATAGTTACAGGAGCTCCTTCCAATCGTGATTCAAAATACAAGCCCTCTGAGCAAGAGCTTCGGGAGAAGATGGATCGGTTGGAGAAAGAAATGAATGAGAAAGAACTTCTTGATAAAAAGAAGTCAATGTTTCCCGAGTGGACTATTGAATCGCTCCAGAGGGAAGTCATTGATGAACCGAGTACTCATTGGTTTGAACCTGTTTTATCGTTTAGCCTTGAGAATTCAAAGGATGCTCAGTTCGACATGACGATCAACCGAAAGGCATTCATCTTTCACTGCTTCGCCTCTACTGCTGTCGTTCCTTCTCCAGACCCGAAGGTTGATCGGGATCTACTGGAATTTTATCTGGAAGTTGCTCAACCACAATACCTGACCTGGAGCTTGAAGAAAATTACAACGGTCAGGGTATTGAAGCCCTCTTTAACTGGGAAATTCATCAATGTCAAAATCAAAGTGACTCGAGGCTCAGATAGCTCAGTCAATACCATTTCCCTAGCTGACCTTCCAAATCTAAACCCACATGACTGGATAGTCCTCAACAATATTTTGCTATGCATTCCTCAGGAGTATCAGCCGATCATTGATCATGTCAAGTGAATGCTTGTTTGCTACATTCATGAAGTAGCAAAAATGGATCAAGAGATTGCAACTACCATTCATAAGCGTACTACTTTCAAAGAAATTGGAAGAGCTGGCAATGTAAACACGATGATCAAGGGCAAGATTAACACCAAGTTTCATACTGTGATGTTCATTAGGGGCGAAGGTCAAAAATGTCTGTTCGCTCTTATTGACAAACACCTGTTCTCTACTGCTTGCTTGGAGCATATTTTGGAGATCATCCATAGGTGTAATTAGAACAGTGAAGCTGCAAGAAGTTGTTTACCGATATGCTTCGTTGGTATATTCAGTTTTGGCAGACGCTTCTTGCCATTATTCCTCGGTTGTTCAAAGTCGTGAAGCAAGTCAAGGTCACACAACCGAAGTGAAGGTCTCTCCCCAATTGACGCAAAGGGGGAGATTATTGGGATTATGATGTTGCGTCTTGGGCTCCTTCCTTTTAGCCCAGTTTTGTAGCCGGTTTGGGCCTGCCCAACCGTGCATTATTTTATTCTAGGGTTTTAGTATTGAAGGTGCATGCATGCATCCTTAGTAGGTAATGATTTAATTATTTTCTCATCATAGTATTGTAAACCCTAGCTCGCCTCTACAGTGGAAGTTCTTTATCGAGCTCTGCTGAGGAGTGACTACATTGGAATCATAAGCTTCATATTGATTCTATATTGTGTTCTTTGTCGTGTTTGTTTGAATTGTTTGTTCTTTATTGATATACCTGTGAAAGATCTAAATGATCAAGAGATTAGTTCTCATCTGAAGGATTAGGGTGTTTTCCAAAAAAGGCTGCCATGTTGTGGCAACATATGGCCACACCATGGTGGTCATTTGAAATCCCGCAATCAAAAAGGTGTTATTATGTCATGTCCGCCCAAGATGAAAGTTTAACATTAGAAATTAACTTATACCTGAAACGGGTGTTACAACTCTTCCCTAGTTAAATCAGACTTCGTCCTTGAAGAGCACTTCTGCAAATAACTCGGGGTAATGCTATATCATCTCATCCTTAGGTTCCCATGTCCATTCGGACTCCTTTCGTTGTTGCCATTGCACCTTCACAAACTCCACTACCTTGTTGCGCAAGGTCATGGTCTTCCTGTCAAGAATCGTCAATGGTCTCTCCACATAGTTCAGACGCTCATCCACCTGAATATCATCCAACAGAACTACTACAGAATCATCGGCCATGCACTTCTACAGCTGAGAGACATGGAACGTGTTATGAATCTGTCTAAGCTCAACTAGTAGATCTAACCAACATGCAACCTTTCCCACTTGGGCGATGATCTTAGAAGGACTAATGAACCTGGGGCCCAACTTGCCACGCTTTCTGAATCGGATGACGCCTTTCCATGGCGATACCACTGCAAGCACGAAATCCTCGACCTGAAACTCAAGGTTCGAATGACATCTATCTACATGGCTCTTATCATGGCTCTGCGCTGTCTGGAGATTCCCGCACACCCGTTGAATCAGCTTGGTGGTCTTGAGCACCATTTTCGGTACTCCCCATGACTCGCTATCCAATATCGCCCCAAAAACTCGGTGTTCAACACATCCTTCCATAAAGCACCTCAAAAGGAGGTCGGTCGATGCTTGAATTATAACTACTATTGTAGGAGAATTTCACCAAAATCTAGCATGCATGCCCAGAGTATATCCTTCGGCGTCCGGATAGTTCGCTCACTCTGACCATCTGTCTGTAGGTGGAAATTTATGTTAAACTATAGTAGAGTACCCAAATCCTCATGGAATTTCTTCCAGAACCTAGAAGTGAATCGAACATCCTTATCTAAAAACACTGATACCGGAACTTTATGACATGCCACAACCTCTTGGATATAAACATCTGCCAGTTTCTCCACAAAGATGCTCTCTTGATTGGAGAGAAAGTGCCCACTCTTTGTTAGTCTATCCACAATGACCCAAATGGAATGCAACCTTCTCACTGTCTGCGGTAACTTCATGATGAAGTCTATCATGATCTCTTCCTATTTCTAAATGGGAATACCAAATGGATCCAGCTTTCCGTGCGGTTGCTGGTGCATGGATTTGACTTTCTTATAGCTCAAGAACTTCTCCACATAACAAGCTACGTCCCACTTCATGCATGACCACCAATAATCAGGTCAAAGGTCTCTGTACATCTTCTTCGCACCCGAATGAATAGAAAATTTCAACTTATAGAGAGTTAGTCCGTGCTAAAGATACCTCTTAGCTCTCACAACTGAATAGAGAGTTAGTCCGTGCTACACAGCCTCTCCAAGTATAATTAGTTCTACCCCACTTGGGGTTCGCACCCATACGAACTGGTGCTAGCAGTTAATCATGTCCCCATTAGGGCTTAATGAATCCATCTCCATGATGACCTTGCTCCCGTGAAAAGGAATAGGAACCAAATCGATTAGATACCTTTCCCAGAATAGCTCCAGAGTACAACCCCACTGAATCCTTAATACTCTATCTAGAAGATCTTCGACGATATTAACCTCTAACAGATAATCAAGTTCTCAATGAGCGTCACCAAATCGCTTGTTGAGTGGAAGAGATAAAAACGATCGAGTGGCACCTAAATCAAAAAGAACCAAGGAAAAAACACCGTTCACTAAGAAAATACCTAAAAAATCATGTACACATTAAGCATGATATTAAAACAATAAATGAGATAGCGAGAAAATACATATTAGTAACCACATTTGGTGTTGCATAAGCCTCCTTGGCTGTCAGCTAGAAAGCTCGAGTCCTTATGACTGGAGCCTCCACCTGGCCTTGGCGGCAGTCAATAATCCTCAATGTTGCTGAATCAGGTGCTGCAACTGCTCCTACTTTCAAACTCAAAAGATCTTCCTTCTTGTGCTCCCTTTGATTGCAACAGAAGCAAATCAGATGCGACACCTGGGTGGTGGTGGTGCAATCCCTACTCAAGTGACCAGTCTTGTCATACGTATAGCAACCCGAACCACGTGTATCTTGCCGGACTTGCCACATCGGCCCCAACCCTTCTGGCCCCTAGATCTTGAATCAAAAGCCTTAGGCTTCTTTGCCTAGTGCCCGATAGTTTGTACTTGCTTCGCCTTCCTCTTCTCTAGGTGCTCCAAATAAATTTCACGTTCCTGGGCCTTGGCTATCATATCCTCCTATGTTTGGCAAGATGAAAATCTACCAAACCCCCTAATATCCACTCTCAACATATGATGATAGCGAGTATTCCTCATCTCCATGTCTACATCATATTGTCGGACCAATAGAGCTCTCTCCCGAAACTTAGCGGTGATCTCCGCCACAATCTCATTCGTCTGACGCAGGTCCTGAAACTCCAGCCATTGCAAAATCCGCTTGAAATCTAGTTACAAAATCAGGCAAGGTCATGGGATTAGTAGTCGGTGCTCCCAAAGCATACCCGACCTCCTCCTACCAATCACGGGCTCCCTCAAATATCTTGCAACGAATCTCACATTCGATCCCTCAGAGTAGAATCTCGTCATCTGGGCACACTCCATATCTGTTATCCATCTCCTGGCGACAATGGAGTCTTTCAACCAAAGAACTCTGGTGCCCAACATCCCTGAAAATCCTTGAACGTGAGGGTACGGGCTCCACACTGCCCGACTGACATCTCAGCTCGAAAGACCCAAAAGCACTCCTTCGTCATCTTAATGATCCCTTACTTGATCATCCTGAACATTATCGGGGTCACATCAATCCTTCATCAATTGGTTCGGTACCAAAGCCCAAACTGGAACCAGATCCTAAACTTCCTGCTCCACCACGTGTCATCACCATGCTAAAACACAACACGTAACAATCAATACACATATGAAGAGGTTCACACTCTAGAAGTTTCTTAGAATCATCATGAATTTCCTTGTCTAGGTCAAAAATCATGTGCTTTAAGTAGTACGGGTGTAATACTACCTTCTACATCTATCTATATCTTACTTAATGATCGACTCAAATCCTCTATGTCACTTCCCTACTATCAAGATACTTCACTTGCACGACAGATCGCCCTATGCGGTAAATGTAACATCCTAACTCCAGGTATACTTTGAGAACGTTGATCTATTAAGCTATTGTCTATTCTAGCCTTATTATAAAATGAGTAAAAATGAGTACGCAGGGCGTACCTTAGGCGTACACTTAGCGTACTCATCAGCGTGCATGTGACGCGGAGGCTACCTAGTACGCTGGGCGTACTAGGCCCAGAGTGCAACCCTAATTTGGGTTGAGTCCCCTATATAAGGGATATGATGACCTCATTTCTGGCCACCATTCACAGAGAAAAAACCCTAAGAGTGCCCTAACCCTCGTTCTAAAGCTTGTGTGTGTGTGTGTTTGAGCCTTGAGAGTGTTTGTGTGATTTTGAAGAGAAGAGAAGGTCTTAAAGAAGAAGTAGTTGGAGTCCAAGCTTTTAGATCCGAGCAAATCATAGTCGGAAGCTTCTTATTGAGGTATAAAGCTTCAAGCTTTCTTATCCTTTGCTTTGGTTCTTTCATTTGGTGTATTTAGGGTTTTTGTCCCAAAAGGTGGAGACTTTATGAGCAAATGAGCTCCAAGGACCTTGATCTACCCCTTTTCAGTGTATATTGTGACATAGAGTCATAAAAATCCAATCATGGACGTTAGGAGTGAGCCATGCATGAGTTGTGAGCTTCTTAAGGAAAGGGGTTGTGTGTTTTGAGTGTTGGTGACCTTTGGAGGTTTTTGAGCATTCTAACAGTCCTAAGGTGTTCATGCAACCCTAGAAACCTTGGATCTATGTTTGAGTAAGATACATGCAAAATTGATTTTTCCAAGGTTCATAATCCTATGTAGCATACATGCGGAACTTTTTAAACATAAACGTTAGCTAGAAAATACTGTATAGTAGTTTGGATTCCTTGAAAACCTTGTGAGCCTAGCACCCCAAGTGTGACGCCTCAAATGTCTCACATAACACCAAATGCACTTAGACTAAAATTTGAATGAAATGTAGAACACTTCTAAAATCGGCTAGCCCTCTTCTTTCTTGGTTAAGTGCTGACTTAGATGAACATTAGGATCCTTATATAGTGTGTTACAATTAGGGTTACACCATGTAAACCCTAATTGTCATGACCTTTCATTTCCTTGACCCATGGGTTCAATAAACACCATGGAGCATCCAATGGGTTTTAGCCCAACTTAATAATCCATGGAGCATTAGCCCACTATACAAGTATGAGTGATTCACACAATCAACACATATATTTAATTAGTCTTCTTTTGATCACTTAATTAATTCCAAATTAATTCTTGATCAATACTAATTAAATAATACTATTAATATATTAGAACTTATAATATATTAATAAACCATAAGTGTTATTTCTCTCATTTTAGTCTATCCAAATGCATGATGCCATGCAACCCAAATGGACCATGTCAAACCAGGTCAAGTACATACCAAAAATAGTTATGGACTTAGACACCTTATCCAACAACCTTTTCAACCATGCAAAGTCATAAAGTTACTGACTTTATGGATTAAGAGACATTAGAGTGACCAGATCTGAAATATGAGCTAATGTCTTAACTGATTAAGACCAAAATCGTGAGGAGTGTGAAACCGGGGTGTACGCTGGGCGTAACCCCAGTACGCGCAGCGTAGGGTTCGAGCACCCCCGATTTTGTGTCGCAGCCGAGTATGCTTAGCGTAGGGAGGTGGTACGCAGCATACTCCCTGCTATTGACTTTTGTTGACTTTTAGGGTTTGGTCAAAATTGAGGACTATTAAGCCTATGGAGAGGTAAAATGGTCTTTTACCCTTCTGTGAGTTGTAGAAGGGTTAGCCTAGCTCCTTGAGGGCCAATATTAATTAGGGATAATTATTATGTGTTAGGCGGAGGCTAGACCGGTGGGGTAGAGTTCGAGATCCCGAGTACGATATTTCCATTCACTAGCTTACAAGGTGAGTCTTCTCACTATACTTACCTTGAGTGGTAACTTATGTGTGACTAGTAGGTCTTATGTGCATGTGCTTAGTATTGAGATATCCTACTATTTGTTTTGCGATATGTTTACTGTGTATTATATTGAGTTGTTGAGTTGAGGGACTAGAGGGTCCATCTGAGTTGTGGGACCGGAGGGCCCTACTGAGACACATTGACCGAAGGGTCCTACAGAGTTATAGCCTCAAGTGGCTAATGTGTGATATGTTGTATTTTGGGGAACTCACTAAGCTTTATGCTTACCGTGTTATGTGTAATGTGTTTCAAGTAGTTTTGATGATCGCGGCAAGGTACCGACATGATTGTACACACTGGCGAGAGATTGTTTTTATGATTCTGTGATTTGTGTTTTAGTTGTTGACATTTGAGACATATGTGATTTTTGAGAATTATGAAATGAGTTATTTTATCTTTTTAAAATGAGAAATTTTTTTCGAAAATTACGTTGTTACAAGTTGGTATCAGAGCCTTGGTTTGAGGGATTCAGTTGCACCCTCGGGTATGTTTGGACTCAAATTGAGGATTTGAGAAAGATGTTCAAAAAGAGATAAATTTTTTTTATAAAATGAGATAGAGTCTAAGAGAAAATGAGCCGGAGCAGTGTGTATAATCAGCCAGAGCTGAGCGGTGAATTCCCAAAATACCCTCATTTTGTGTTATTAGATATTTTATGAAATATAATGCATGCTAGAGAATAGGCTAGGTAATTCGTATATTAGGACTAGGGTGGCCTGATTTGTGATGCCTTAGCCTATGGATTTCTGCTATCAGTGATTTTCTTTGAGTATGAATATTTAGCAGGAACGAGCCAGTGAGAAGGTTTTCTGTGAGAGTAGCTTGTGAGACATGGATTACTTGTGATTGGGATCCGAGGAGGAGGACTTGGGGTGAACACTGATGGGGTGTGGAAGGTAGTATTGGGCCCGTAGTACTGGAAGCACCAGATCAGTAAGCAGTCAAAGTAGGAATCCTTAGGATGCTAAGGAACAATTAGGGACGAGTGATCGACTGCGAGTACGCTCGAGCGAGTCTCTAATAATTTTGTGTTGTATTTCAGAGACATCATGGTGGGAACTCGCCATAATCCCGGGGGCAGTGGGAATACCGATGAGGAGATATGGAGGATGATCCACGAGGAAGTGGTTGCAGCTATCCGAGCAGAGATTCTAGAGATGTTTGGGTCTATCAAGACCACCTTGATACAGATGTTTGATGAGCGATATGCTGCTATCACTGAGGCTGCTGATGCCACGGCCACTGCAACTGTCACCGCTGCTAGGCCTCGGGAAGGTGATTCATTATTGTTCCGGGAGTTTAGCAACACGAAGCCACTAAAGTTTGATGGGATGCAGGATTTGATCGCTGCGATGAGGAGTATCTCTGATATCGACGGGTGTTTTTACACGTGTTCATGTCCTGACCATTTTAGAGTTCGGTTTGCGCTGAACCAGCTTCACTTGGGAGCAAAGGACTGGTGGAAGTTTGCGGCAGCTGGTTTTACCACTACAGATCATGCTGCAGTGACATGGGAGAGGTTTGTTCAGATGTTACAGGACGAGTATGTTCCCCCAATGGAGAGGGAACGTTTGGCATAGGAGTTTCTGTCTCTCAGGCAGAAGACAGAGTCAGTGACAGAGATTTCAGGGATGTTCCATGAGAGGGCGATGTTCAATGAGATTTCAAGGATGTTCCATGAGAGGGCAATGTTTTGCCTTGAACACGTGTCCATTGAGCAGGCATGTGTGAGCCGATATTTGAGCATATTGAGGAGGGATATACGAGAGTTCGTGGTGAACTCGTCGTACCGGACATTAGTCGAGCTTCAGGCCAATGCTAAGAGGAGGGAGATTGGAGATATCGTATTTTAGAGTTTTGCATTTCATAGTAGGCTTTTATACAAAACTAGTTTATAACTCGTGAAAACCATGGTTATAAAATTAATTAAACTTTCATATTAAAAAATCAAAATTATTAACAAGTTATTTTAAATAATTATTAATTAAAATATATTTTTTTGTTATATAAAATATAATTGGTGATTTAAATAAATATGTAAAGTTATATCACCTTATAATATGTATTTATTTTATTTTATTTTTTAATCTAATGTTATTAATTTTTTTTAGAACGGCGGAGATTTTGTTAAAAAACTAGCAAGAAGCTAGAAAAAGAAACATTACAACATATTACATGCAATAGAAGGATTATGGAGCCAAGAAAACCAACCTATCTTAGCTTTAGTACACCTATTTGAAATCCAAAAATAACATTTTTCAACCACATCATCAAAAATAAAAGATTTCCTAGGCACCACCGTTCCAAAGATAGTAGCATTCCGAAAATTCCAAACGCACCATAAAGTCGTAAAAATAACTGCCTTAAAAGCTTTTCTTCGACCACCTCTCAAACCAAACGACTGAGACCATAAAAGAATAGAATCAATTGATAACTGGGAAAGAATCTGAACATCCCACCAAATAGCCACACAAGACCAAATATCCCTCAATTGAATACACTCAGCAAATAAGTGATCAATAAACTCAACAGTCATAGAACAGATAGGGCACATAATCGTGTTAAGCGTAATCCCACGATGCAACAACCTTTCTCTAGTTGGAATACTCCGCAACCGTAACCTCCAAATAAAAATATTCAATTTAATAGGCACCCAATTATTCCATCTAGTCTCAATACCACCCGTCCCCAACAAAGCACTATCAATAAGAAATGTAGCAGACAAAACTGAAAAAGAATCAGAAACATCAATAGACCAACCCAACCGATCAGGAAAAGAAGTAAGGTGGAGATCATGCAACAACTCAGTCAACTCATCCCACTGGGTCTGCTCAATTCCATCCCTAGGAATTCTTCTTAGAGAATCAACACTCCAAAACCATAACCCTATCACGAATGGAAACACTCCGATGAATATCCAGTGCATTAATTCTGGGGAAAGACACCGCAAGAGGCTGGTCACCTTTCCAAATATCATGCCAAAAAGAAGTGTTACTCCCATCTCCAACTCTAATCGGACTAAAAGACAACAAATCCACACCCCAATCTCTAAGCTGCTTTAGCATCCTAATAATCCCACTCCAAGGACATGTCCCCCTCTTCTCAACGACAAGGAATAACCACCCCCACCAGGGCCATGTAAAGCTTTCACCATCCTGACCCAAATATGATCTGGATTATGGAAGAATCTCCACCACCAACGAAAAAGAAGATCCCGATTAAAAGAGAACAGACTTCCAATTTCAAGACCGCCATGTTTTTTATCAGCCAAAGCTCTATCCCAACGCACCCAATGCATACAAGTATTCTCTAAATCAGTACCCCAAAAAATCTAGAACGCAAAGACTCCAAAGAATTAATAACACTAGACGAAACCATAAAATTGGCCACCAGATCACTCCCCAAACTTCCAAGAACTGACTTAGTCAATGCAAGACGACCTCCAATAGAAAGAGTCTTCGCTTTCCAACCAGATAATCTGGAACGAAATTTATTCTGAATAAAAGACCGCACAGAAACTCTAGGCATATTTTACCTAACCGGCACCCCTTAATGAACAAAAGGAAGTGAACCTGGAACACAACCCAAAGTAGCAACAACAGACTCCATTTGAGAAAAAGGGACCCCCACTCCAGTCAACTTGCTTTTTCGCAAATTAATTTTGAGACCCGACGCCATATAAAAACACCTCAACATACGTAAAATACAATTGGCGTTATTTGGATCCCATGTAGAAAGCAGAACAACATCATCAACATAAAACAAATGAGAGATATGAATATCACTTATGGAGATTAGATAAAATTTGAAATTTGAAATTTATTAATTTAATATAATTAGAGTGAAAAATTTTGAAATTTGGAATTTAAATGGAGAATCAATTATTAATTTAATATAATTAGAGTGAGAAATTTAAAGTTTAAAATTTAAAATTGATAATAAGAGGTTGACAAATAAAATGATAGATGACATATAATATTAATGAGAAGTTCTAATCGTATGACACTTGTCAATAGAAAAATAAATTTATTTATTTATTAAAATTAAAATAGGGAGATTTGGGTTCACTTTGGTGGAAATTTAGGAAGTATTTGTGAAAAGCAGTTTACTGGAATGGTCATTATGCTGATTTTATCTAATCTATTATGTTCCACCAACTCATTGATAAAAATATGTGTAGAACCTAAAAAAAAATAGTAAAAAATTACCGAAATGAAAGACCATGGTAGATTATCATGTTCCACCCAAGCTACCATAATATCGTATATACTATAATTTTGAAATGTATACGTACTTGAAATATTTTATGTACATATTTGATAAGATAATCGATACACGAACGAGAGAGACAATTAAAATCGAAGATGTCTTCATTTACATCCAGGCTCCAGCAACCAACCAGAAATATAGGTTTAAAGATGGCCGACATACAGCAATCAACCAATACACATGAAGGTACCTATAACGTTTCAGACTATTCTATAATTGACGTATTAAAATAGCATAATTAGTTTGTCTTTTGTGTAACTTGTATGTTGTTGTTATGCCAAACTATTTTGGTCTGCTTTAACTACTTACGTTATAATATATCAGGACTTCGATTTGTTATTTCAGAAGATCGCATCTATTTTTAACAACATCAAGCATCCCACCAAAAGGGTCGACTTTTATAGTTTGTATATTATGATTAAAGTTCGATTTTGTTACTTATACCATAAACAAATTCCAATTATTAAAGGAGGGCCCTTATGGGGGTGTATGTTCTCCATTGCCATGTTCACATTTCACAAAGTTTAATTTAAAAATGGTCGTTTATATATGTAGTAAATAGAGATGTTTCTAATTCAGAGGTAATATTTTTCTAATGGAAAAACGACAACAAAAAGTTTAATCTTTTCATATACGTTATACAAAAAAACGGTAAACTATAACTATACTTTATGTCTTTTAGTGAAAATTGCAAATTTTATTCTCAAATAAATTTGCTAATTATAATGACTAATTACCATTATAAGATATTAGCTTTTGGTGGAGCACAAAAAGTATTAAAAAGATGTTTAGTGTTTACAGTTTTGATCGTAATCAGTATAAAATAACTAAATCAAAATTCAATTTTGTGGTGGTCATCAATGTTATAATTAATCTAACCGGTATAAAACAACTAAATCAAAATTCAATTTTGTGGTGGTCATCAATGTTATAGGATACTTTAATACTTAAGAGCACGTTTACTTCGTGAATTTGGAAGTAATTGTGAAGGAATTAGAACGTAAATTTTAATCAAAATTAGAATTGTTTGACAAAATCAAAGTAATTGCAATTATTTAAATTCTATTAAATTTTGCTTTTGAAAGAACGGTCATTCTTTGGCTAACAAAAAAAATAATTCCTTATGTTTATTAATAAGACAAAAATGTATGCCACGTCATCTTTATTTTATCTTTGATCTAACACGTCATCTTTATTTTAGCTTTGATCTAACATATCAAAGTAGATTATCATTATCTCTTTCAATCCACACAAACATACCCACACAACCATGCAACCTATCCATAACCACACACCCACCACCACCATCAACCATATGTGTACACAGCCGCACACATAAGCCTACATCCTTGCCTATACCTATCACACCCAACCAACCGTAGGCCCACGCCAAACCCCATACCTAATCCTATACGCACAACCATCCCTTACACATGTCACCTCCCCCCTCCCCCACCAACATCCACACCTTTACACATACGATCATTTAAGTCCATACATATATCCATGCCCATACGTACACTAATACTCATATGTATATACATATACACATACTCACACGCCATCAACAAGCATAAATATATCTACACATATATCTTTTATTTCTATTTCTTTAACAATTAAAATCGGAATCCATCTCCTAACTAAGTCGTCGTAGACCTATTGTTTTTACTAAGCGCAATTATATATTTTTGTGTTGTAAAGATAAGTTTTTTGCTTTATATGTTATGTATTTTGTTGTGTTCCATTTTCATGTTAATTTACTTCATGAATATTACTCCCCCGTCCAAAAATTATTGTCCATAGACAAAACAACACATAGATTAAGAAAGTATTAATTACTACTAACTTTATTAAATGAAAACACAGTTTTACCCCTTTGTTGCATTTAATTCCATTGTAGTTACATTTAATTCAATGATAGTTTAACTAATAAATTGAGGGGTATTTTGGTAAAAGAAATATTTACTTTTTAGAAGTAGGTTATTATTTTGGGATAAACCAAAAAAGAAACATGGACTATTAATATGGGACGAAGGAAATATTATATTAAAATCACCATAATCGGTCATTCTTTTAGAAAAGGAAGTATTTGAGTAACCCAAACTTAGAGACTAATTAATTTATTTTTTATCACACGTAATTGTAAGATAGTAATGTCTTGTATGTTTAAAACGAAGATATATAGGATCTTGATTTGAAGTTTGCTATATCTTGAGTATTCTCCAGCATTGTTTGTAATTCCTAGCTATGTAATGATTGATCATGTCTAACATGATGTGTAGGTAACGTCTATGTGGTCAAAGTTTATGTATTCCTTCGATATAAAATTTGGGAAGGGACTTCCATATTCCCATATATGAATGCATGTTGACTAATGCATGGCCATTTTCATATTTCATTGATACTTCATCAATTATACGATATGTATCATGGTCATGATGACTCTCTATCGAGAAACATAATTTTGAATGTTTAAAACTAACATTGTTCCATATCTTACAATCAACTGGATATCATAGAATGAAGGAATACTAGATCACTTACTAGGACTATTATTCCTACCTTATACATTTTATATACATCACTTTCGTAACATCCCAAAAAAAATCAAGGAAAATTTTTATTTTTTAAATTAAGTAAAATCTTTGTTTCGATCAAAACCCAAGTCATAAAAACCAAGTAGCAGATACAATTACCCCAACATCAGAGTATCATAAAATCTCCAAAACATATCACTAAAGGATGTGTACGGCCATGCCTTCGTCTCGATCATCTGAAGTACCTGAAACATAACACTTAAATTGTATGTCAAAACTTAGCGAGTTCCCCCAAAATACCCCACACCAAAAATACCCCACACAACAAAACATATACAATCATGCATGCTTTGTCCACAGTTATCGGACCGGTTTACCCTCGGGTCCACAATTATTGGGCTGGATTACCCCCGGCCCATAGTCATCAGCCTAGACTGCCTCAGCCCAATCAGTCATTGGATGGGAATGCCTCGGTCTGTTGGTTTACGCACATAACAATAAAGCCTCAACTCGTACCGCACTATGTCGATATATGCAAAAAATAAATCATATAACAGCACAGATAATCACATAGGTCTACAAATCACTACAACATAGTAACATCCTATATACTAGGACACATAACATAGTGGGCCGATATTAGTGCCTTTGACCCACAAGTACAGTTAGGTTAACTCACCTCAATGTTAGAGAGATAGTTGAACTGAAAATTGCTCCAAATACCGACTCTACGGGTCCCCTGTACAACACATAGGGCAAAGCCTCAATCTACTACTCAAGATACCCCAAATGACCTATATACAAACTTGGTCAAATTCAATGGTCAAATGTCAAAGTCAAATCCAGCTGCTTGCCATGTTGTGGCCTCCTTTGGCCACATTGTGGCTCCTTAACGACACAACATACGTGTTGCAACCCAGTCGCTACACCGTGGCGACCTTGGGCTACGCCATGTGTACCGATCTAAGCAGCTTAATCCACCAACTTATTTTCCCACGACTTTAGGAGCTCCAAATCTCAGATCTGGTCCTTTCCATAACTTAGGTGGATAAAGTTTCCAACTTTATCCATCAAGAGACCCAGATTAGACAAGATTCCAAACCCTATATACTTAAGGAAGGATAAATGCATCAAGACACCTATTAAGCACCCTACCCCTAGAGTTGCTCATCCAAAGTTTCCATAAGAGTTTCTTACTCCCAACAAGTGTCACACCTCCGACCGAGGTGGCGGAACATGCCGGGCTGTGCGACTAAGTTCATGGATCATAGATAAATTGAATATACATCACAAGTACAATAATAAACAAAACAACATTTCATTACATATTTATGTTTTCACAGAAAGTTCTTACAGATAGTAATAAAATAATAATACGAGTTTGCCTTAACAGTTAGGCATAGCAGTTCAAAAGTAGAAACTTAAAGTACTTGTGAGCCATGTTTTCCATCGTCTGAGTGTGCCCGAAATTTCACTGATTTCCTGAGAATACATGTATTTTGAAAGTCAACACGAGGTTGGTGAGAGTCACAGGTTTTCTGCTAGCCGCAGTAATAATACTTTCAAAAGTCCAAAAGTATTTTTCTTGTATAACAATAGTTGAAACAATGCATGCCATGAGTCTTTAAAAGCCAAAAAGTATTTTTATAAATAAACTCATGCTTTTAAAGAAAACGTGTTTGTAATAACTTCATGAAAATTTAAATATATCCATTGTATAAGTAACCACTATACTTAAAAATAGTTATGAAAACAACCAAACCTATGGTTGTATTGAAAAAGTGAGAGAGATTCGTGTTAATGTTTTTAGTGAGTTCTATAATCGAGCTTTGGAGGAAAAGTACCCCTCCCTACGACACTTCATTGGACGTCGTAGTAAAGATCGTAGACACATATCACCTGCTTCGATTGATCAGTCGATGGTTGTAGCTAGCAACCGCAGGTAGGCTTGTCGACCCCATATAGATCTATATATATGTACCTCGCTCCAAAGATTAACGATTATAGCAGTGTGGGACAGGCTAAGTGATAAAACTCAGCTAATGAATAGTAGCGTCTCACTCAAAACCCATTAACGAAAAGTTTGTGAATAACTCTCAGCCCTAACTTAATTATAGATATGTACCGGGCATAATGAATTTCGTAGTATAGTATTTGTAAAAGTTGAGTATGGTTGATGCATTTATAAAAGTATAAATTACTCGCTCTTATAGAGATATGTATTTTTACATAACGATCTTGTATAAGTGTGTAAAGCGTATTGCATGATAGTATTCAGATATGGAAGTCTTTATAACTTTAAACTTGTAGCATGCATATCATATAAGACTTATGTATTTGTGTCATAAATACTATATAGCACATGTATTCTCCCCCAAAACGAATAAATATAAACGAGGGGTCGTAAGGAACCGCAGTATGACGCTCCTTGCGTTTAAAATAAACTTACGAGACTATTTTTGTTACCTAATAAACCAAGGGTAGTTTTGATATTGATTACTGCGTATATTTTTCTAAAACAATTAATTATAGCAACGGATTTGTTAAATTAATTCAACAAGGGGACTGATTTCATAGTTTATTTCCCAAGCAGGGTGCTGAAGTGTATACTTTAAATAAAATTTTGAGATTAAGACTACTTTTGTAAACTATTTTCAAATGACAGTTTAAACAATTATTTTAGAATCAAAGTTTGGAAAAGAAAAAGGAAAAAGAAAAGAAATATATATACATATATACTTCTTTCTTTACGTAACCAAATAAATAAATATAATGCTTTGGGAGGGGTTAGATTGAAAAATCATCACAACCTGAAGGTTTGTTTTAAATAAAATTAATGCATGTTTGAACAGTAGAGTCAATTCTTCTGTTGCATCATTGAACAACACAAGGTAATGGAAACAATATTTGGTTTCTCTGTTTAGTAAAAATCGAAACTCACAGGAACAAAGCAAGTCAAATAAAAATTTGTATTTTTGGAAGCCCACAGTGAAAGTTTTCGAGTGCATGGCTTATAACACAAAATGAAACAATATTTGGTTTTGTTTATTGGATTATTTTCGATCCACACAGGGAATACAAAACCAAAATGAAATAATATTTGAGATTTAAAAACACTTACTGTGATTTGCTTTATATGTGTGTTTGGAGTATAATCAAAATGACACCACAAAATCCTTGTTTCTCTTGGCAATATTCGACCCACAACACACATATATAAGGAAGAAAGAAAAAGAATGAGATAACGGTTACTGTGAACATTTTATAAATTTGCATGGGATTAAAACCATATAGAACAACGTTTTGATTGTTTAAAACAAACTGAAAATTACATTCGATCAGGAGGTTTAGAAGCTCCTGATTCCTCTCATTCACAATATATGCACACACCCATGTTAATTTGAACGTTGTGGTTGCTATCATTGATGAAATGGGTCTAGACCAAAAGCAAAAATGTAGAGGCAGTGGAGGAGGGGACTTAGAGTTCACAAAGGTGGTGGTTGGCGGTGGTATGCAGCGACAAGAGGTGGTGGCAGGGGGTAGTTTGAAGGTGGCAGTGGGGGGTTCTTCCAGCTTTTCTGGACAGAAATGGTGAGTGGAGAGGAAGAGAGTGATAGATAGAAGAAGAAGCTGATGATTTTGTGAGGATTCATGAGAAGTAGTGGCCTCTATTTATAGTATAAGTCCATAGACACATGCTTATCCATGGCCATACTTCCAATCCCATGTTTGTACCTTTGGTGAACCTTGCACACAAAGGAGGAGAGTGTAGGAAGGAAAGGCACGTGGGTTTATACCAGCTATAAGACGATCAGGTTTTTGGAGTCCTTCACACCATTTGGGCCCCACATGGTGTTATAGATGAGTTTTAGCCATAAGAACATCATATGTGCTCATGCAAACCCTAATGCTTGGATCTAGGTTTCTCTATTGTACATGCAATTCATCCAAGACTTTAAACCCTAGATCTAGCATACTATTAATCATATTAACATAAGAATGGGTTTTAGATCTTACCTTGATTGTTATGTAGCAATAACAATCTCAAATCCTCCTTGTAATGACTTTAGAAAGCTTAGAGTCACAAGTGTCACTCCTCTAATGGTTCACAAACACCAAGAGCAAGAGGATGAAGAATAAGGAGAGAGGAGGCTGGCCAAAATGTGTAGAAATCCTAGTGGAACTCTTAGCCACGTTTTTGGGGCTTAAGGGTACTATATATACATGTAGGCCATTAGGGTTTTCAACTAAGAAACCCTAATTTGACTGCTTAAGCCCTAAGCAGTCCATGGACCCTTTTAGAATATCCCTTGGACGATTTCTAATGGGTTTCCCCATAGAATTCGTCCAAACTATTATTCCAAGGTAATCCATAGCCCAAATGCAATTATGTTATAGTTACAATTCCAGTCCCTTGATTTTAATTGATCTCTTTTTGCCACAAAATTAATTATCTATTAATTCTTGACTAATATTAATTAAACAATATAAATTCTCCTTTAATATATTATTCTCATAATATATTTATAAATCATAATTAATCTTCTCTCTCCATAATTCAACCTATCAAGTTGCTTTGGTGAAGCCAACCCAAAAGGACCATGCACCATCGGGTCAAGTACATACCAAAATAGTTATGGACTTAGACACTAATCCAACAGTCTCCCACTTGGATAAGTCTAATAACTATTCTGCGTTTGACTTTAGATCCTGATCTGCAATCGTATCTTTCAAAAGCCACTATCAACTCTGATCTTATCAGATACGCGTCCTTTAGATAAGGGATCATATATTCCTCCATTCTAGATATCGTACAGACGTGAGACATGGATTGAAATCATTCTCTTAGTCTATATGTTGTTTCCCGATTTCCGATTTATGATGACTGACAACAGACTACAATTGAACACATCAAATTAGTCCTGGCTTGGCCAAGCGCTTAGGGTGTCATCACTAAATCATCGAGGGGCCCAAATATATCGCTTTCATCCTACTTTTGATAAATGGAACGGATAAACCTTGATTCAATGCTTGCTTGTACTCACTCACCGAATCACACATAACAATATGTTTTATGACACCAAGTTACTAGTGCATTTACATATTATCAATGTGTAACCAACTCGCAAGATACAACTCACACATCTCGGTTTCAAGAATATAAGATATTATCGTCTCACCAATCACTCATGATAAAATCCATGAAGTGATCCAAGTGAGCGTGGGTTTAATCTAATGCTCAAATCATATTCATAAGCACTCATGAATGTTGCAGCAAACATTTGCTTATGTCTAACACACTTTAGACAATCCACACACCAATTCACGACAGCCTTCATTCATACCTACTTCCAACATATGAACGACTGTGGTCTGTTCAAATAATTTGATTGTTCTGAACCAATTTAATTATTCAGGAAGTCAAAACATGCAAAGTGAAACACAAGAATAATACTAATCCTATATTGCTCCAAACTCTGGGTATAAGTAAAACATTTTATTTATATCACCATATTGATTACTCATTATTTGTTGTTTCAGGTAATCAACTTCTTACTTGAATTATAACAACACTTGTCCCATGCTCTCAGCATGCACACAATGTTTACCTACGGTCCTTACTTTGTGAAATAAATCAAATGAACACATTTCCAATCATACTCATTTCACAAATCCCAATCCTTATCATAAGTATAAGAATATCAAATTCTTGCCACTTATAGAATATGCTAGATTCTAACATTTAATGCAATGATCCTTTCGTAAGGTCATAGCTCAAAATCATCAAGACTTGGCTAATCTCTATTAGAAACAATTCTATAGATATGATGTCTGTCACTCAAAGTACATTCCTTTGAACATCCTTCTTGCATAATAGTTTCTAATCCAGATATAGATTCTCAATATCCAACTCCCAATATGGAAACATTTCCATATTTGCCATATGACAATTCATTCTTAATAGAATCTTATCTATTCATAATAATGTCGATATGGTCCATCCAATACCATACTTCCAACTACTCACAAGCGACCAATCCTCAGCGATCTTTGGATTGTCCTTTGATAGTTGTTTAATTATCTTAGTCAAAACCGATTCTTGTCCTTTTTCCCTCTTAATGTGCTAGACATTTGGAAAATTTTAGAATGGTCAAATATTATAGCACTAGCAATTGATCCTTTACCCGAAGCGTATGGGACACGATGCATAATGTCTTACATAAAGATCTGATACTTTATCAATCTTTTGCCATAATATTTTATGTGTCACATTCTCACAATTCGAACTATGAAGAGGGATGCCATAATCATAATCGAAATTTTGAGAACACACTATGTATCCTTGACTAAATTTATTAACATTCCACAACCTAAGCCTTTAGATTTGAAATGAAGCATAATATTCTCTCCCTTAATTATAGCAAAACAACTATTCAATCCTTACGACTTTGCAAAGTATAACTCTTGTTTTCTATAATTAATATTGCTAACTTGCAATACTTGCCTTAATAATCATACAAGCACAACATTTATGCTCCCACTATCATCATGATTATTATCATATAAGCATAACACTTATGCTCCCACTATCTTTGACATGATAATCCTTTATCTGAGCTTCTTAAACTTATACACCTTTGCCTTAGATAGCTCATATGTGTGTCTAAACATTTCAGACTAATTGCCAAATCTCACAATTCGAATTATGGAAAGAGATACCGTAACCATAATCAAATTTGAGAATACAATTTTCACTATCACTATCTTCTTAAAATCTCTCTTAGCGAAAGCATTTCCTCACAGTAATTCTTATGAAGGAGGGAATCTTATGACACTTAGATTTTAGTGGTGTATGTGTTCCTAGCCATGCGAATTTGCCCAAAACCAAAGTTTGCGACAAATCCAAACTCATATGGACCGAACCTTCTTAATCTTGATCTCTTGCCTTATGGTAACACGGCTGCCCACCATGTCTTCCAAGTAGTTAAGTAGCTCACCCTTTCCTATCAATGTACTTTTCATTGATCAAAGTGCTTGCCTTTTATGCGTTCAAATGAGAACTCTTAGAACTCACATGCATAATTAACTCAACTGGAACCGCACAGAAACAAGATAGTTTCAACACGATAGGTTGTAAACCTCAACTCGTGTGCTAGTGATGATCAATGAGGTTTATTCTTGATTAGTTTTTGAAACCTTTCAAGACCATTAAGACTCCCACTAACTCCTTGACATATAAGAATCTCTTGTCAACAAACATTTCTTGACAAACAAATATTCAAGAGTTAGTGTAGCTTTTATCAAAACACTTCACAAAATTGGTCCTAGTTGGACTTTGTCTTATCCAAGACATCACAACTTTCCACATTTGATGAATGTTATAAACCTTCTTGAGACTTGTCACTCAATGTCACAATATTAACTCTAAGACTTGGTTTTGGAACGAAGTATGATTGACTTCTTGATTTAACCATTTCTCTAATTCTTAATTCCTCTTCGCAGACATACAATTGCACTAAGACTCACTTAGAGGATCAATTGAGATATGGTTCTTAATCATTAAGACCTATCATAAAACATAATAAAAGGTACTCTCCCTTCTTCTTAGAATAGATAAACTTTTATCTTTCTGCCTACTTGATTCTTCTTATTCGTTCTGCTATTGATTTAAACTCTTTCAATCAACTCGGAATTACACTTAATCTTATAAGTATAATCATATCTACTAAGCCTTTAGTAAATCATGACGAATATCTTTGTCATTCTTGTGGCGGACTTGATCAACACACAACCTTGTGTACTCGATCTCCTAGTCCTTCACATGACAATTTGTCAACGAAATAGTCTAATTTCCAAATATGAAATTTCTCATTCATCATGCAACCAAGTTGTATGATTCCAAGTTTCTGTCCAATTGAAACTTGGGCGATGAGAAACTTTCCTTATTTGGTAAATTCTTGATCTTTCCACAATTAACATAATTAAGAATCAAATCCATTATTGCTTACAAACATCAATTTTTCATACATGCCATTGCAAGGATAAATAAATAATATAATATCAAAAAAAAAAATTTATTGTAGAAAAATTTGTCCTTACAATGCAATTCAATTGAAAAACTATGTTAATACATAATTCTTAGCAATCTATTCTAACTCTAAGTAGTAACTCAAGAATCCAATCTTCAAGCAATGCGATCGAAATCCATTTCATCACGATTAGATTCTGCTCACTTCTTCCCTTAAGTTTCCTTTCTTTTCTTTGATCCTACAAAACATCGAAATGCAATCTTATCACATCATGTATTAAGAATCTAGAATAGGAACTTAAAAGAGTTAGTTAATGGAATTTACCTAAAGTAGATCCATACGTTTTGACTCTCCCATCTCTTAGATCTCTTACATAAATAGGGCAACTTCGTCTCCAATGCCCCTTCTCTTGGCAATAAAAGCAAATTGACTTTTTTGAAACAGCACACAGAACTACTTATGACTTTGCCTTTCTCTTATGATCAAACTTTTCGATCATGGCATGTCTTTTGTTGCCATTGCCTATATCCATAGAGGTCTGGAAAGCAGATCCACCAATCAACTTTGCTTTTCCAGTGCGCCGAATCATTGTTGATTCAACAACAATAAGCATATAGGTGAGATCAATGAGGGTTACGTCGTGGTTCATCATATAGCACTCTCTTACGAACTCACTATATGAGTCAGGAAGTGACTGAAGAACCCAGTTAACAGCCAGCTCCTCACAGACAACAGATCCCAACATTCTTAATCTATCAATGTGTGACTTCATCTCTAGGATGCGTGCACACACTGACTTTCCTTCTTCATGTTTACTTTCCAAAATGGCTTGAGTGAGTTTGAAATTTTCAATCTTTTGAACTTGTGGGTTAGGGAGAATAATAGGAGGAGGTGGAGGAAGTGAAGCATGATCTCGTGTTCCTCGATCGAATCGTGGAATATCATCTTCATGTGAAAAGCTTGTTCCACGGGATTTGGGAAGACCATAGTTGTCATACTTTGACATCTACAAAACGGGAGAAAAAATTAAATTCAAGTTAGTTGATTGATTGAGTCCTTAATAAATCACCCAAGCGAGATATTAAGGCTAGGACCCAACACAATACTCTAAAACCTAGAAAAGGGATGCCGTAATCTAGTTGCAGGATATTTGAAGGTAAGTGAATGACGATTCACTAATTTCGACCATGAAAAACGAAAAAGAAATTTACGTTTTAAATCTATTGAAAATTCCTAGATCCTTTGAGATTCATTGAACTTTTCAATGGCATGTTTCTCGATATGCCCCTCTAGTTTGTGACTGGGATACCGAGGATCACAAAGTGGGTGTGAATAACCATGCAAACTTACATGGTGCCCCCACATGTTACAGTCATCTATTTGTTGTGTCGGTTAACCACACACGCTCCACTAGCATCTTCGCAAGGGAACAAAGTGTAATTTCATGGAATTGCATCAATTCACTTTTGCCTAAAGTAACTAAGATTGGGAATTTTATGAAGACATTTAGTTACTTTTGTACTTCATTATACTTATAATGGAAGATTTCTGTCCTATCCTACCCATTCGGCTAACGACCCTCCACTAGTCAAGAGTGCGGTGGGTAAGAGTGGATACCCATTCAATCGCCATTTTATATGCAATTTCCTTAAACACCCCTTATAGACCAGCTTCGTGAATGAGGCCTACTAACAGTAAGATTTGACACTTTACTCATACATATATAATATTAGACTTTTAATGATATATATAGTATAGGGTGTATTTTATACTTTTAAAACAGTAGGTGGTCTAATTTAATAAATTACACTTTTAATTTAACCAAATGTGAACCTAAACTTTATGGATTTATTAAATCTCCTTTAATTATACACCTTAATTAATTTTATAAAACCATAAGGGTGTGATTAGAACTTTTCAAAACAATACTAGGGTTTTAGAATTTAACATTTCTAAATTAAACTTTTAATCAACTTTTAAATTCCAAAACTTGAGGGCAAGTTTTGAAACATTTCAAAACATTAGGGTTCCAACTATTTAAATTTCAAAACAAAACCTTTAAGTTCAAATTTAAACCATAAAACTTACATGGGCACAAATGAAAATTTTTCACAACACAAGGATCAAATAAGAAATAATAGAAATTAAACTATTAATTTTGTCATTATCTATATTTGACCTAATTTCAATTTCTTGCAAGATAAGTTACCCAATTAATACAAATAATCAATCTTTAATCATATAAGGAAGTTATTATCTAATCAATTGGTAATTATCTTTTGTTTAATCAAGGATATTCTCAAATATAAGATAAAATTCTCATATTAAAGATCCAAAAAAATTAAGGCAGGTATCCTCAAGCAAAACAGCATGATATCCCGAAATTCCCTTTTTTCTGACGCTCGAACTCGCCGAGTTCCTCTATGGACTCGCTGAGTTGGAGCAACTCGCCGAGTCTACATTGGAACTCGCCGAGTTCATCAGATAGGGTACCAAAAAATTGATTTTTGAAGCTTGAACAAATAACCAAGGCATCAATACAATAGAAATCAATCTAGGCTCTGATACCATTGATGAGTTTTAGCCATAAGAACATCCTATGTGCTCATGCAAACCGTAATGCTTGGATCTAGGTTTCTCTATTGTACATGCAATTCATCCAAAACTTTAAACCCTAGATCTAGCATACTATTAATCATATTAACATAAGAATGGGTTTTAGATCTTACCTTGATTGTTATGTCACAATAACAATCTCAAATCCTCCTTGTAATGACTTTAGAAAGCTTAGAGTCACAAGTGTCACTCCTCTAATGGTTCACAAACACTAAGAGCAAGAGGATGAAGAATATGGAGAGAAGAGGATGCCCAAAACGTGTAGAAACCCTAGTCGAACTCTTAGCCACGTTTTTGGGGCTTAAGGGTACTATATATACATGTAGGCTATTAGGGTTTTCAACTAGGAAACCCTAATTTGACTGCTTAATCCCTAAGCAGCCCATGGACCCTTTTAGAATATCCCTTGGACGATTTCTAATGGGTTTCCCTATATAATTCGTCCAACCTATTATTCCAAGGTAATCCATAGCCCAAATGCAATTATCTTATAATTACAATTCTAGTCCCTTGATTTTAATTAATCTCATTTAGCCACAAAATTAATTATCAATTAATTCTTGACTAATATTAATTAAACAGTATGAATTCTCTTTAATATATTATTCTCATAATATATTAATAAATTATAATTAATCTTCTCTCTCCATAATTCATCCTATCAAGTTGCTTTGGTGAAGGCAACTCAAAAGGACCATGCACCATCGGGTCAAGTACATCCCAAAATAGTTATGGACTTAGACACTAATCCAACAGTTATACCTCCATTTCATGTCTAGAACATGCAAAAACTGGATGCTTTGGGATTCGTGCCTTGGGGATTTTTTTCGAAAGCACCGTTAGATAGAGTATAATTCAAGGATTCCAGAAATTCAAACGGATTAATTTTTGGAGTTACGGATCTCCGAGAAATTGCGTTTGAAGTTTCGCGTCTCAACGGCTCGCGCTGTCCGTTTTCGCGATTTTTGTAAAAATTTTCTGAAAGTTTATTTCAAGTGTGAAATTAAATAATATATTATATCTTGAGTTCAAAAACGCTCTCGATTCGATTTTACACGATTAAAGAAAACAGTATTTTACTGTCCGTTTTACTTAAAACGGTCATATTTTATGCATACGAACTCCGTTTTTGATGATCTTTATATTTTCAGAAACAGGGGAACATGTACTATCATATTTAAATGTTTGTTTTGCTAAAAAATGATTAATGCTAAATTTCAGTTTTCAGACGCATTAGTCAGCGCTGCAATTGAGTGATTTGATTTGGTTATTAGTTTACACGTTTGGGCATTAGAATATCAACATATATTACATAATAATTGAAATTAACTCATTTATATTTCATTATATGCAGTTAAAGCTGAATGAGTTAATTACAAATAGATTTGCCATAATTTAGTCATTTGAAATCTATGCCCTAAATTTCGGGATGTCACATTACCTCCCCGTTTAGGGAATTTCGTCCCGAAATTATTACATTCTTGGCTACTTTACACTAGTAGTTAGTTCTTTCAATAATGTAGGGGGCATCGTTGAATAAGTGTGGGTACTTTTGCTTCATTTGGTTCTCGCGTTCCCAAGTAAACTCTGGCCCTCTACGAGAGTTCCATCAGACTTTTACTATAGGTATGCGGTTTTGTTTGAGTCTTTTAATTCCCGATCCATAATCTCCACTGGATCCTCCACGAAGTGAAGCTTTGTGTTGACTTGAATTTCATCGAGTGGTATGACTAGGTTTTCATCGGCTAGGCACTTTTTGAGGTTATAGACGTGGAAGGTATCGTGAACTTTATTAAGCTCTTGGGGTAGTTTGAGTTAGTAAGCTACCGGACCAACCCTTTCCAGGATCTCGAAGGGTCCGATGTAACAGGGGTTTAGATTTCCTCTTTTTCCGAATCTAATGACACCCTTCTGTTGGGTCGTGTTTTGTATAATATGTTGCGTCTATTGGGCTCGTTAGCTAGTCCGTTTTGTATCTCCGGTATGGGCCTGTCCATCCGTGAGTTTAGTAGGGTTTAATATAAATATAGGTGCATGCATGAATCTTAGGTTAACGATAGAATAGAATGATCAGAGCATTATTCAGAAGTTTATTATTATCGTTCTTGTAACCCTAAATCCTCTACAGCGGAAGTTCTTAGTCGAGCTCTGCTGAGGATTGTTTGATTTAATCATTCGACATATTTTGATCCACACTTGTCTTATTTATTGTTTTGTGTTCATCGCAATACCTGTTACAAAGATCTAATCGATCTTCAAGTTTGTTTAATAACTTATTAATTGGTACCCAAGCAGGAGGCTGTGTAATTCATACACATCTTTTCTGTGAAAAAGGTTGCGATTAGGGTTATTCCGCATTAACTAATATTTATTGAGCCGTCATCCCATAAATGACGTAACTCAGCATTTATTTGTTTTACCCTAATTTAATATATTACAAGTCTGATCTTTCAAACAGGTTATTCGATCAAGTATGGTCGAGTCACAATCAAATCCCATTAACATCTCAAACAACATTGGATCAACGACGAAGATTCCCATCCTTTACACCCAGGATTACGAAGTCTGGGCACATCACTTTGAAGATTATGTAATTGGATTTGTGGACAATGGATATCTTATCTGGGAAGCAATTGTGTCTGGACCATTTGCTCATTCAGCAACGTCAAGAATCATTAAAACTCAGAAAGAGTATAATGATCTGTTAAAAGACGTAAAAGATATTACCCAAGATGAAAAGGATAAATTTCAGTGCAATATTAAAGCATTGAGACTTATCAGATTTGCTCTTCAATCTGACACTTTCAGGCTAGTGAGTTCGTGCAGCACTGCTAAAGAAATATGGGATAGGCTGCGAGAGTTATATTCCACAGACGAAGATCTCGAGCATTCCATTCAAACGTTACTTTTGTCTGAGTTTGGTGAATTTAAGCAGAATCCTGAAGAAACTGTGACTCAGACGTTCGATCGCTTCAATCATCTTCTTAGTAAGATGATTAAGCACGATATTGAAAGGAAGTTGATTGAACAAAAGGGTACGTTTTTAAACGGTCTTAGATTTGAGTGGTGAGCGGTTGTGTCCACTGTTAAAGCACATGAGCAAATAAAATCTTACTCATTGGCAAAGTTGGTAGGGATTTTGAAATCCCAAGAAAAGATTGTCTTGCAGGAGAAAAATGTGGTTTCAAGCTTGGGATCTTTAGCCCTTCTGTCCAAAAGCAAAGGTGTAGTGGAAGATGAACCCCTTAACTTGGAAGACTATGACCTTACCTCAGAAGACTATGCAATGATGGTGTCAAACCCTAAGAGATTCATCAAGAAGAGGTTTCCTACCAATAAGAACAGAAAATGGCAGGGAAGTTATAGTTCTGAAAAGGTCAGGGAAGAACCGAAGGTAGAAGAACCAAAGAAAGAACCGAAAGCTGAAGGAGAATCGGGTGTGAACTGCTACTATTGTGGAGGAAAGAACCACTATGCCAAAGACTGTGTCCTGAAGAAAATGGTAGAAAAGGATGAGGAGAAAGATGAAGAAGTGATGTTAAAGAAAAAGCTGGAAGAGATCAAGAGAAAGAAAACTGTTACTAACCCTTCAATGAATGCTTTAATTGTGCAGGGTTCGGTAGCGGATGATGAGTTCGGTGGCGTGGAGGTCTGGTCAACCGACTCTGAGGATGATGAAGTCAGGAAGCCATCTCATGGAAAGGCTTATATTGCGAAAGATGAAGGAAGCGGTGGAAAATGCTTGATGGTGTCGGATGTATCACATATGAGGGGATACAACACAGACGGTGGGAATGAAGACACAAGGGAGCGAGAGGACTTGTGCTTCACAGCAAAACCTCTCAGTGTGCAGTTTAATGAGCTTGATGAATTAATCAAGAAGGTACAATCTATTTTTGTTTCATTCAAAGTCCCACAAAACTCATATGAAAAAGAATTAAAAAATGTAAATTCAAGAATCTCTCATGTAGACAGCAGTTTAACTCAAACACGGGTCACCAATTCTAACCTAACTGACCAAATAAGCAGGGTGTCTTCAAAGAGTGAGGAACGGAGGATGTGGATCGAGCTGAAGGAGTCAGAGTTAATCAAATCCAAGGATGAAAATATTTATTTACAAAGAGACAATTTGAAACTTTTAAAACAGAGAAATGTCTTTTGTTTAATTGTTAAGTGTCTTTACACTAATATCACTCAACTTCATTTAAACTGTGAAATAGGGTAGAAAATTCATCGTATGATTTTGCCCTTCCTTGAGTTTAAGGAGGATGAAATTGACGCGAAAGCATATTATTGCTAAAGTGTAGTTTCGTCTGAGGATGTAAATCCGACATATATATATATATATATATATATATATATATATATATATATATATATATATATATATATATATATATATATATATATATATATATATATATATATATGGTCTGGACAAAATCGAATCTTTCATAAAGTCCAAGGACCATAAGGACATGCTGAAAAATCTTTTGGATGAAAATGATAAACTGAAACTAAGGACCGAAACCATACAAAAGTTTGACTCATTGAATGCCAACTTGAGCTCAGAAAATAAAATTGATGTTGAAAATGCATCTGAGCTTAATGAGGACGATGATATGAGTGAAATTTCTGTAGAGGATGTAGTTGACTGTTTTGAGTTTGTCAAGAGCAAACCCGAAAACCACAAAAATCTTATTTCAGAAAATTCTATGGAGTTTGTCCCAACAAAAGTCCCCGATTCTTGAAGAAAAGGCTGTAGTATACCAAAAGGTAAGGACGACTCCAAATCAGGTGTATAAGGTCACAGGTGTAACCGAACATCAAACAGCCGAACTCACAGCCATTATAAACGAAGATAATGTTGATGGTTGTGATGAGTTCTTCTGGTCCGCTCCTATCGACAACGCTGACGAAACCGTTGGTCTATCAGAAAGGGCGTCCTGGAAAACTAAAGGCAGATATGTGCCAGAGCCTTTGAACAAGCCTGATAGCTTCGACGTGCCAAGTACTAGTGGTACAAAAGATGTTCCTGAAGAAAAAGGAGTTTCTGCAAAAGAAGTCATTCCTTCAAGCGAAACATCATCATTTCAACGTGAACCAGCTGTCAAAAAGCAAAAACAAAAAGCAAATATCCATCGTCAGCCGAAGCAAGTGAAAAATCAAAAACAACAAAGAAATCAGAGATACAAGAAGAATCTCTCTGAAAGAAAACAGTTCTGGCAATCTCAAAACGCCCATTTCTCTTATCATGACAAAAATTCAAAGTCAGAGAAAACTACTGTTAGATCGCAAGAAGGTAATAACAACCGAAAGGAGAGGTTCGGTTCTGAGGGTCATAACAACCGAAAGGACAAGTTCGGGTCTGAAAGATATGACAACCGAAGGCAAAGGTTCGGTTCAGAGAACACAAGCTACCGAAAGCATAAGTTCGGTTCCGAGAGCAAAAGCAACCAAAGTTCTAGGTTTGGTCCCACTAATGATCAAAAACAAAAGGGTCACTTAGAACCTCAAGTCAAGAAAACATCTCAGTCTAAATTCTCTCGTTCTGCTTCTTCTAATTCTTCTAATTCCTCTCAACCTCATTCTAAATTCAATTCTGTTCGCACTCAAACACCTAAATCTTCAACAGATCTGAAAGGAAAATCGAAGGTTTCTTCAGTCAAAACAGATCAAAATCATCCCAAAGGTCAAATACCTAAACCAGAATCCAAACCGATAGTAACAAATCCCAATAAAATTAAGGTTTTCACCATTAAAAAGAAAGATGAAACAATGTTAATAAAAAGAACATATCTTGTTGACATCTCTCTTACTATTCCTGTTCCTGTGAAAGGCTCACGTGGACCCAAGAAAATTTGGGTTCCTAAATCTGCTTAATTTTTGCAGGTTATCAGTGACGAGCAGTTTGACGAAGAATGGTATATTGACAGTGGCTGCTCGCATCACATGACAGGAAGGAAGGAAGAGCTAAGAGAATTTCGGTCTCTTTCAAATGGTGGAAATGTCAAGTTTGGGAACAACTCATTTGGCACAATAAAAGGGTATGGAATGATAACAAATGGTGATTTTACGATTAGGAAGGTCGCATACATTGAAGGACTACAACACAACCTCATCAGTGTATCTCAGCTTGTTGGAGGTACCGGTCTCAAGGTCTCATTCGACGATGAAGGTTCGGAAATAATTGAAAAGAAAACGAAAAGAGTGATTCTCAAATCGGATCGCAAAGGTGGAATGTTTCCCCTGAACCTCAAACCCATCAAAGGGAATCCAGCTATCTGCCTGTTATCCAAAGCACAATCTGACGAAAGCTGGCTGTGGCACCGAAGGCTCTCTCATCTCAACTTCAAGGATATCAACAAACTTGTCACTGGAGGTCATGCTCGAGGTCTTCCATTGCTCAAGTTCGATCGAGAATATTTATGTGCTGCATGTGAAATGGGGAAGCAGAGTCGTCAAAGTCACCCATCAATTATAAACACTAAAGTTGTTGAACCACTAGAGTTAATTCACATTGATTTGTGTGGTCCATCATCTATCGAAAGCATCGGCGGTAGCAAGTATATTATTGTCATTTTTGATGACTTTTTGCGTTTTACATGGGTGTTCTTTCTGAAGCATAAATCTGAAGCAACTCTCAAGCTAAAGATGTTTATCAAGCAGGTTGAAGTACAGCTGAAGAAAGTCGTTCGCAGCATCAGGAGCGACAACGGGCTGGAGTTCAAAAATAAAGAATTCGAAGAATTCTTGGCCAAAAAAGGAACCAGTCACAACTTCTCATCTCCCTACACACCTCAACAAAACGGGATTGTCGAAGGACGAAATCAATCTTTGTGTGAGGCGGCCCGAACCATGCTAAGTTTTGCTTCTTTACCTTTATATTTTTGGGCTGATCCTATTATTGCAGCATGTTTTACGCAGAACAGGTCATATCTCAATAAGCGCTTCACTCTCACTCCTTATGAGATCATCAACAACAGGAAGCCAAATGTCAAATTCTTCCATGTATTCGGCTCATGGTGTTTCATCTTCAATTCTAAAGAACATCGTAACAAGTTTGATGTCAAAGCCGATGAAGGGATATTTCTAGGATACTCTCTCACTTTGAACAAGCGCTCGAGGAAGATTGAAGAAACTTATTATGTGACTTTTGATGATAGCTATGTAAAAAAGCTGAAGGCCAACGAAGACACAGTTGGAGAAATCTTTTCTCAAACAGGCCAAGTCACAACCTCGATCGCAAATCTTTTTGAGAAGTTTGTTGAGTTATTCAATGAACCAGAGAAGGCTACTCTCTCGGAAGCTAGTGCAGCAGAAAACAAAGTAGATCATCTGACCAACTCATCGAAGATGCTGCCAAACAAATGAATGAAGGAGGACCAAGTTCCGACGAACCTCCACAGCACGATGCTTTAGTTGAGGGGGAGGATCCATCTTCTTCATCACAGTCGAGCTCACGTGTTGAGGGGGAGAATAGTTCTCAAACTGCTCCCGAACACCCAGCAGTACCCGAAGGTGCTACAACACCCGAAAGCTCGACACCACCCGAAACTCCTGTAGCTCCGGAAACTCAAGACACACCTGAAAGCTTATCTGTCGAGGGGGAGAATGCCGATATGCTTTATGATGATAATAGTCAATCTGAACAAGAAGAGATGGTAAACGCTGAATTGGATCGATCTTATGATCCAAATGACCCTCCTCTTGTTAAATGGACTAGAGATCATCCTGTTTCACAAGTTTTCGGTAATGTCTCTGAAAAGGTCCTGACCCGATCATAACTAAAGGCAAAGCAAACTTCCTTATTCTTAAAAGTAGAGTTATGCATGTTTAACTCCTTCGTCTCAAAAGTTGAACCAAAGACAGTTAATATTGCTCTTGATCACTCAGATTGAGTTCAAGCTATGCAAGACGAACTTAATGAATTCGAAAGGAATAAAGTTTGGCGCCTCATTCCAACTCCTCAAGATGCCTCGGTTGTTGGTCTCAAATGGGTCTTCAGAAATAAGATGGACAAGGAAGGCAACGTGATACGAAACAAAGCCCGTCTGGTGGTGAAAGGATACTGTCAGGAGGAAGGTATCGACTATGAAGAAACTTTTGCTCCTGTAGCTAGGCTGGAATCTGTTCGAATATTTCTTGCCTATGTTGCACACAAGAACTTTGAGGTCTACCAAATGGATGTCAAGTGCGCATTTCTAAATGGAGAACTTGAAGAAACGGTGTACGTGGAGCAACCTCCTGGATTCGTCAATGAAAGGTACCCTAATCACTGTTATATTTTGGACAAAGCGGTATATGGACTGAAACAAGCTCCGAGGGCCTGGTATGAAACGCTAACCAAGTTTTTAAAGATGTCCAAATTCAAACAAGGTTCGGTTGACCCAACCTTCTTTCGTAAGAAGGAAGGTAACCACCTTTTGATTGTTCAAATTTATGTCGATGATATCATCTTTGGCTCAACGAATCCTAGCTTAACGGCTGAATTCAGAAAGCTGATGGAGACTAAATTTGAAGTGAGCTCAATGGGTCCAATTAACTTTTTTCTTGGTTTAAATATTAGACAGGGACCTGAAGGCATCTTTATTAACCAGGAAGCTTACACGAAGACTCTCCTTGCAAAATTTGGCATGATGGGAGATTCAAAGGCTAAAGTTCCAATGGCGTTCGGCACCAAGCTCACTCCATCCTTGGATAAGCAAGCAATTGATATTACGCTATATCGACAGATGATCGGCTCTCTGATGTACCTTACTGCTAGCAGGCCTGACATAATGTTCTCTGTTTGTTACTATGCTAGATTTTAGGCGAATCCTTGTGAACCTCATATGCTTGCAGTGAAGAACATACTCCGCTATCTCAAGCGAACTACCTCTTTAGGCCTATGGTATCCATCCAACTCAGGATTCTTCGTTCAAGCCTACTCAGATGCAGAACTTGGAGGTTGTGGATTAGACAGGAAAAGCACCACGGGAGGCTGCCAATTCCTTGACGGGAAGTTGGTTAGCTGGCAATCAAAGAAACAGACTTGTGTGTCTCTGTCTACCGCTGAAGCAAAATACATCGCAGCTGCCTCCTGTACTTCTCAAGTGATTTGGATCCAAAGTCAACTCCGAGACTATGGACTCAATATGAAAAAGATCCGACTATATTGTGACACTGAAAGTGCAATTAGGATCTGTCATAACCCAGTGCAACACTCCAGGACTAAACACATAGCATTGAGGTATCACTTCATTAAGGATCATGTAGAAGATGGGAACGTCGAAATTCATTTTGTTCGCACCACAGATCGACTGGCTGACATCTTCACCAAAGCTCTTTCTGAAGCATCGTTCAACAAAATTCTACAAGGGCTAGGTATGATGGAATCAGAGTCAGTACCAAATATTACCTCTCGAGTTCAAAAGTAAGAAGCGAAATAGACCGAACATTCGGGTTCGGGTCTTGTACTAATGTACCGAAATGAACCGAATGCTTGGGTTCGGTTGCATAATCTGCTTTTCGCTCATCACTCAAAGGTAGTTTTCTTGGTTGTAGATCTTATGTATACTTTTCCAAATGCATTTATCTTATTGTCAAAGTTATTCTCTTTTTCAAACTTATTTTCTTTGCCAACCGAAATCAACCGAACGTTCGGGTTCGGTTCCAAAAAATTTTCTCACCCGAAATAGACCGAATGCTCGGGTTCGGTTCCAAAGTTTTTTTTCCAACCGAAATAAACCGAACGCTCGGGTTCGGTTCCAACATTTTTTTTATTTCTGTATTCATTTTTTTATGTCTATTTTTTTATTTTTCATTCTTATCAAAAATTCCAAATATATTTTTTTCATAAATTCAAAAACTACAAAAATATTTTGTTATTTATTTTCTTTTTGGCTTTAAATTTATTTGTGTGTTCGTTTATGGGGAAATTGTTGAATTAGCTAAGTGTCCCTAGAAGCATGCTGCTGTATGTGTCCAAAGCCTCAACTGATTCTGAGTAATAAGCCTTACTGACTTGGTATAAACAAACCTTGTCTTCCCAATTAGGCTTTCTTATTTACTCTAATCATGAGCTACCTAACTCTCTTCTCACATGATATATGAGTTTTCTGCTTGGTCCTATTTTTCACAGCAGAGGTACTTTGGTTTCTTCACAACATCTACATTGTATTTCTCCATCACATTCGTTTCACAAACGTAACCCTTGAGACTCTCAGAAATTACCACTGAGGTTTATGGTTACACAATTTCTGTGTTTATGATCTTAGTTTCGTGCCACTACGAGCTAAGTGAAACCAAAAATTCAATACCCAATATGAATTGACGGTGAACAATTAATTTGCTCTAGTTTTCACTAATGAGTTGACGGGCGTACCTCCATGAAATCTCAAATTTTTCTTTTGTGTGATTCCTATGAAATTGTTAAAAACAATAACATTTCTTCCCTTAGAATCCAGTTTTAAATTTTTGTTGAGATTTTGTATATAAATTTCCTAGCCAAATTAAATTATCTCCAACCTACTTGTTCAATAGACTACACCGGTCTCACAAGTACTTCGTTCGATTTCTGTCTTATATCAAGATTAGGAATTTTGAATCAAAGCAATAGCCACCCTAATAAGCCTAATTAAAAGAAGCCTTTCAACACTTCTTAATAAGTGTTTGATCGTTATTCAACGGGAAACCACACAAACACTTTAAGGTCACTCTTGACTTTGAAGGAAGAGATTCGTGCTCGGGATCATTTGTTTCGTGTCTTTATTGACATCACATATTTTCCCAAAAGTATTGCTTTATTTCTTTTCTTTTACACCCTTAGCACGAAAATCTTTGATTTTCCAAAATTCAGGTTCTATTAATGACAAGCATTTTAATTGGATTAGCGGTTGATTAAAGGTTGTGGTTCATTTTAATCCACGTGGACGACTTTCTAAAAAGATGCCGTTACAATTTAAAGGGATAAGATGACGACTTGATGACTCAGGCGAGAGTCCAATCGATTTGATTTCAAACGGCGCTAAAAGGGAAACTGTGCGAATCGAAACCGTTTCTTCTCCAAACGGCGCAAGAGAAACGCGTGTGAATCTGAACCGTTTTGTATCCAAACGGCGCCTGATGGGAAGGCGTGTTATTAGGGGCCTGGCATTCTCTCTCATGCGTGATCATCGGCAACCCCAACTGTCACGCATCAGTCAACTCCGAAAAACCCTTCGTCTTTCAATCGAAGATTTGGGAAGATCTTTCTCTCTCTTTAACCCCCAGCATAAAAGGCGACATCATACATCGTTTACCTCTTTACTGCAATTAAAATTCCCAGAGAGCAAGAAACCCTCAATCCTTCACTGTTCATCATCTTCTCCACTTTCTTCAAGCAATGGCAGATTCATCTTCCGTTCACGCAACATCCCACATTTTGCCCATTCGCCCACAACAAAGCCTAATCATCGATTTAACCCCTCATGCTTACAACGCATTCATGTTCCCCATCATTTAGTGTTTGAAGTTTTCTCCAATCGCTCCTGCACTTACAAGAGCTGAGACTGTTCCGATGAAGTTTTTGTCACAGATCTTTGCGACCGCTCACTATGACAAGGTCGTTGACATAATCTTTTTTGATGTCTTTGAGCACAAGGCGTCAATTTCAAAGCAAAGGTTTTGCTCGTTGTTAGGGTTTGAACCTAATTCTTCGAGGGTTAACCCTAAAACGATTCCTATGGGTCACTTGTTCAACATGTTCTATAACATGGGTTACACGGAGGTGCTCACTACGGTCACGAAGTTCAAGAAGTCTTGCCTACCTCCACAGTGGAATGGGCTGTTCACTGTTCTCTTCAAGGGGTTATCTGAAAGAAGTGCTGGATCTGATGGAGACAGCCGTTTATTTCTCTCCATAATGTACGGTATCTACAATGGCATCAACATGGATTATGGGTCTGTTCTATGGCAACAACTCATCCAGTGTCTCTCCTCTACTTCCAGGCATTCAGATATTTCGTATGCTTGGTTCTGGACTCTTATCACGAAATGGGTGATGGAAAAGTACCACGTCCCTATTGTCGCTAGTGCTCCAATATCTTCGATTGGTACCTTCCATACCACGAAGATCATTGTGTCGGATGCTTCAAAGTTTCCATTAAACGGTTCTATTCCGGAAACCATGTATGGAGATGTTCTTGCTGATAGCCAGATTATCAGAACGTACAAGGAATTCAGGCATTCTAGTCCGAGGGATCTTACTCCGGAAATGTTGAAGTCCATACATGACGTCGACAAGCCTGCTCCACGAGGCAAGAAGGCTGATAAGGGGAAACAGGTGGCAAAAGGAGCAAAAGGCCTGTCTCCAAAGAAGAGGAAACCCACCAAGGCTGCTCAGTCTCCGCAGCAGAAGAGAAGAAAAACTCACCCGAGGCGAAAGCTGGTAATCGCTTCCTCCTCAAGCGAATCTAAGGGTGAGAGTTCAGATTCTGATGACTCTCCATGTGGCAACACTCCACCCATATCTCCTACCCCTGAAGTTCATATCTCTACTTCTCCAATTTCTTCTCCACCTAAAACCATTCCTATTTCTATTTCCCCCATAACTACAACTACTTCAATACCACCCACTTCCATCCCAATACCACCACCAATATTCACCGATGCAACCAAAACAACCACTGCAGATGTTAGAGCCAATGTATCTGATACGGGGGTTCATACTGATGCACCGAAATCCACCTCAGCACCCGAAACCACTTCAACACCCGAAACCACAAAAGCACCCGAACCTACACCTACACCCGGAACAACCCAACCCGAACCTACCCATGCTACTGCACCACCAGCTTCACCACCACCACCTTCTCCTGGTCATGCTTCAGAGGGAGAAGAACCACTCCTTATAGGGGAGGATATGACGTTTGACTCGGTCTACTATACTCCGTTTCAAGTACAGAGTGATGAAGATGACGACGCTCTTGTCACTAAAAGACATCTCAAGGAGCTCCATGACAAGATTGACTCGCTCATCGCCTCCTCTTCCACTTCTCAATCATCCCTTTCTGAAGATGCAGTTCAGAAGATTGTTGACGCTTTCTCTAAAGCTCAGCAAGATTCCCTTGCTTCTGCAACCTCCGCCATCGATGCCTCTACAAAAGCCTGTCAGGCTGCGACCGAAAAAGTCAATAAACTATTTACTGATGCCTCTTCCCTGTTAAAGTCTTGACAGGAGAGTGCCAATGCTACCAAGACGACGCTAGAACCTATTGTTCACTAGCTGGCAACGTCAGTCTCAACTGAGTTGACGTTCTTCGCTTCTTTTCGTCAAACGCTTTCAGACGACAAATCAGCCTTTCGCACAACCATTGACGAGTGTCTCTCGAAGCTACAAGAAAATTTGGCTGCCGAGAACTCTCTTATGGATGTTCTAGCCAGGAAGACCACCGCTCTGAAGGTCAAGAGTGTTCAACTCTCCAACTCTCAACAGGAGATTGACTCTCTTCGGTCTGAAAGGGAAGTGATCAGGTCGTGTGTTTCGGATGTCCACTCTTCCATCTCTAACATCCTCGAAGTACATGATCCTATTCTTAACTATACTGTGAGGCGTGACCTTGCAGAGAAGCTCGCTCCCGCCCTTGCCCTACTCAGCAAAATCGAAGGGCTACTTGATTTCGTGTCCATTCCGAAACAAGGGGGAGAGAAGGAATCAAGTCTCAACCACCTCCTACCTCAAAAGCAACTTACACAACCGAACCTCCTCCAGTAGGCCAAGCCTCCGGTTCCGGTGTGAAAGATAAAGGCAAGAAGATTGCTGAGGAGGAAGAAGATGAAGATAAAGAGACAATTGCTGAATTTTTGAAGCGAAAAAGTCGAGACAATGATGCTGATATCAGTGCTCGTGTGGCTAGAGAGGCTGAAGAAGCCGAACGAAAACAGAAGGAAGCCCACGACCTTCTTGAGAGTAGGAAAACTCTTTTTCCTACTTGGACTCTCGAGAGGATGATAAAAGAAGTCATTGACACACCGAGTATCTTGTGGCTGGAACCAGTAATCTCTCTAGATTGTTCCAACACTGTCGACTCATAGTTCGACATGCCACTGACCCGAAAGGCGTTCATCTTTCATGCCTTCTCCAACGTTGCAGAGGTCCCTCATCCTCATCCACAGGTTGATCGGGACTTAATCAATTTTTATCTGAAAGCTGCTCAACCCCAATATCAGACTTGGAGCACTCAGAAAATTGTCAACGTTCGGGTCTTGAAGCCGTATAGTGAAGGGAACTTCATCAACATTCGGTTCAAGGTACTTCGGGGATCTGCCAAAACCGAACATGCTATTTCTCTTGCAGATCTTCCCAACCTTAATCCCCATGATTGAATTATCTTGCACAACATCCTTCTCACCAATGAGCTGAATACGGTCCGATCATCGACCATTTCAAGAGGATGCTCGTGTGCTACATCATGGAAGTTGCACTGATGGATCAGGAGATTGCGAGTGTTTTTAAGAAGAAACCTACAATTTCTCCTGTTGGCTCTGCCAGTGATCTCAACCAAATGCAGATGGGTAAAATTGACTCGAGAAGGAATTCGGTCATGTTTACCAGGAACGAAGGACAGAAATATCTTTTCGCCTTGGCCGATAAACACCTCTACACCACTGCCTGCTTAGAGCATGTTTTGTGGATCATCCACAGATGCAAGCAGAACACAGCGGATGATGTCAAGTACTTCGATGAAATGATTCAATGGTACATTCGGTTCAGACAGACTATTCTCGTGCTAATCTCTCGTCTGTTTGATACTACAAAGAAAGTTCCCGCTGCTGGCCCAAGCAAGAAGAAGAAGTAGTCTCGCTCCAATTTGACGCAAAGGGGGAGATTGTTGGGTTCTGTTTTGTATAATATGTTGCGTCTATTGGGCTCGTTAGCTAGTCCGTTTTGTATCTCCGATATGGGCCTGTCCATCCGTGAGTTTAGTAGGGTTTAATATAAATATAGGTGCTTGCATGCATCTTAGGTTAACGATAGAATAGAACGATCAGAGCATTATTCAGAAGTTTATTATTATCGTTCTTGTAACCCTAAATCCTTTACAGCGGAAGTTCTTAGTCGAGCTCTACTGAGGATTGTTTGATTTAATCATTCGACATATTTTGATCCACACTTGTCTTATTTATTGTTTTGTGTTCATCGCAATACCTGTTACAAAGATCTAATCGATCTTCAAGTTTGTTTAATAACTTATCACCTTCCATGGGGCAACTTTTAGTAGGACTCGGTCTCCTACTTTGAATTCCAATGGTTTGCATCTATTGTCAGCATAGCTCTTTTGTCGACTATGTGCAGCTTTTAGCCGTTCTTTTATCTGAACAATCTTTTCTGT
This sequence comes from Lactuca sativa, assembly GCF_002870075.4. Classification (NCBI taxonomy): domain Eukaryota; kingdom Viridiplantae; phylum Streptophyta; class Magnoliopsida; order Asterales; family Asteraceae; genus Lactuca; species Lactuca sativa. Next base: position 262,308,382 of record NC_056630.2, read on the forward strand.
TGTCTCCTGAATGATTTCAGGTCCAGTGAATAGTGTATCCCCAATATGTTTTCCTGCTAGTTGGGTATCTCCAACTTCTGCCCAACATAATGGTGAACGACATTTGCGCCCATATAAGGCCTCAAATGGAGCGACCTTTATACTAGTGTGATAGTTGTTGTTGTAAGAGAACTCAACTAATGGCAAGTGAGTATCCCATGCGTTACCGAAGTCTATCACACAGGCGCAGAGCCTATCTTTCAGAGTTTGTATTGTCCTTTCGCTCTAGCCATCCGTTTGAGGATGATATGCTGTAATCATGTCGAGTTTTGTGCCTAGGGACCTTTGCAGTGATTGCCAAAATCTAGTCTGACTATCTCCTTGAGATAAGTTCTGGTGAGTGTTTCCATCTTATCAGTTTCCTTGATGGCTAAGAAGTGAGCGGACTTGGTCAAATGGTCAACTACTACCCATATGGTATCGTAACCGCTTGATGTCTTGGACAACTTTGTTATAAAGTCTATTGTTATTTGTTACCACTTCCATTCTGGAATTGATGGTTGTTGTAGCAGGCCAGACGGGTCCTGGTACTCCCCCTTGACCTTGGAGCAGTTCAAACACTTACCGACATAGGTGGCAATTTTTGCCTTCATATTGGGCCACCAATAATGCTTCTTGAGATCGAGATACATCTTGTCTGATCTGGGATGTATTGAGTATCTTGACTTGTGAGCTTCATTTAAAACCAAATATCAGACTTCTCTAAATCCTAGAGTCTAAATTTGGTTCATGAAGTATCGTGTTCCATCATCTCTTAGGTCGAACTGTTTGTCCATGCCTCGTAGGGTTTCTTCCATGATGTTTTTAGGTCTAAGTGCTTCTAGCTGGGCATCACGAATTTGAATAGTGAGGTTTGAGTGGATGGTTAGGGTTAGAGCCTTTACACAAAGAGGTTTTACTCGTTCCTTCCTACTTAAAGCATCTGCCACAACGTTTGCATTACCAGGATGATAATGAATTTTGCATTCATAATCATGTAGTAATTTGACCCATCTTCGTTGTCTCATATTGAGCTCTTTTTGATCAAAAGTGTGTTGAAGGCTCTTGTGGTCTATGAACAAAATGCACTTTGTCCCGTATAGATAGTGTCTCCAAATCTTCAAAGCAAATACTACAGCTCCCAACTCTAAGTCATGGGTAGTGTAGTTCATCTCGTTTGGCTTCAATTGTCGGGATACATATGTAATAACCTTATTCCTCTACATCAGTATGCACCCTAACCCTTGACGTGAGGCATCAGAGTATACTACAAAGTCTTTTGTTCCCTCGAGAAGAGACAAAATCAGTGAACTGCATAACTGTTGGATAAGGTGTCTAAGTCCATAAGTTATTTGGTATATACTTGACCCGACCCGGCATGGTCCATTTGGGTTGCACTTCACCCGAACAATTTATATGGATAATCTTATGAGAATAGTATGTTTATGATTTATTAATATATTATAAGTTATAATATATTGATATGAAGTCATGTTATTTAATTAGTTTTAGTCTTAAATTAATTATGAATTAATTTAGTGATTAAAAGGAAGACTAATTATGCATGGGCTATTGCATTTTATATAATGTGGGCTTAAACTCATTAGGAATGGGCTAAGCATGCATGGGGGTCCATGGATGATCCATGGAGCTTTTAACTCATGGATCCTCAGAAAGGAAAAGACATGGGTTATTAGGGTTTACCCTAATCCTTCACACTATATAAAGATGCACATATTGCAAGAATTGGCAACTAGTTGTGTGAGAACTAAGCGTGGCCGATTTCTACATAAGCATATTATTCTCTCAAGGTTTTCCAAGTTTGTGGTGATTTGTGATTCCACTTGAGGCATTCACATTATTGGTGTTAGGCTCTCAAACTCCAAGCAATCAACCATCATCAAAAGGTATGTATTTCTACAAGTAGTTTTATGATTCATAATCCTTATGCTATGCTAGTTAGGAAGAAACCTTGAAAATTATTATTTGCATGTATTTTAGAAGAAAACATAGATCCAAGGTTTATAGGGTTGCATGCACACCATAGGAGTGTTAGAATGCTCAAAACCCAACAGTGGTATCAGAGCCTAGGCTTGTTTTCTTGAATACTTGATGCAAATTGCTGAAAATCGAAGTTTATGTGCTGTCTGCACAGCAGACTCGCCGAGTCCATGAAGGGACTCGACGAGTCCAAGACATAATTCATCCAACTCGGCAAGTTGGTTCATGCACTCGACGAGTTGGACCCCCAGACAGCATATCTTCGAGTTTTGGTGCTGGAATTGGTCTAGAATCATTACCTTAAACTGTTTTGGACTCATAAAACCTGTTTTTGATGTGGTAATGATGATGGTGGACCAATTTCAAAGTTATAATCAAAATTTCAAGTTTATATGTGTTCATATGATTCTTGAAATTGTTGATGTGGATGTTCATGTTCATATGAGTTTTGTTAGATCATAGGAATTATTTGCAAATTGTTTGTTAGTTAATTCTTGATCTTAATGCGTTTCAATGGAATTCATAATTTGTCCTCAAGTTATTGAATTCCAAAAGTTTTTCTTTTAAATGTTTTTTTAAGAAGTCATAAGTTACACTTTTGAAGAGTTTTCTAATAAATGCTTTTATGGACTTCATAACTTGTCCTCAAGTTATGGATTTCCAAGAGACTCTTCATTAAAAGTTTTAAACACTTAATTAAAACTCATAAGTTATGAATATCCAAACGTTTATGAATTGTTCAAAACATGCCCTCAAGTTTTGGAATTTGTAAAGTCTCACACAAACTTTAATTCCACATCCTAGAGTTTTAAAAGTTAAAATTCAACACTTATACTATTTATAACATTAATGGTTAATTATTATATATATGTATAAGAACAAGTCGTTTTACCGTTACTAGGCCTCATTCACGAAGCCGGTCTATAAGGTGGGTATAAGGTTGTTGCCTATAAAATGGCAACTTAAGGGGTGTCCACTCTCACCCACCGCTTGCTTGACTGGTGGAGGGTCGTTAGCCGAACGGGTAGGACAATGACTTTAAATTCTCATTAAAAGTATAATGATTATTATAAATTAACTAAATGTTTTATTTAATTCCCAATCTTAGTTACTTTAGGAAAAATGTGAATTTGGTGCTAGCCCATGGAATTCACACTTTGTACCTTACCAAGTCGTTGGTGGAGCGTGTGTGGTTAACCGGCACACTAACTTGGACTAGTAAGGATCACGAAGGGTGACTTAATGTTTTTCATAGATCAATGGAGCGTGCGTGGTTAACCAGCACATTGATTGGGTGATAATATTAAGGGTACCAATTGAATTGGTATGGTTATTCACACCTTGTTTTGTGATCCTCGGCATCCCAGTCACAAAATTTGAGAGGGCACACTCGAGATTGAAACATGCCATTGAAAAGTTCAATGAATCTCAAAAGATCTAGGAATTTCAAATCCAATTAAAACCTAATAAATTATTTCGTTTTTCATGGTGGAAATTGGTGAATCGTCATTCGCTTACCTTCAAATATTTTATAGCTTAGATTACAACATCCCTCTTCTAAATTATAAAATATTGTGTTGGGTCCTAGCCTTAATATTTCATATTGGGTGTTATATTAAGGACTTTGAATCAACTAACTTGATTTTCTCCCATTATAGATGTCTGGTTCAGACAACTATGATCTTCCCAAATCTCTTGAAGATGGTGTCCCTCAACATCATGCTTCACTTCCTCCACCTCTTCCAATTATTCTCCCTCACCCACATGTTCTTGAAAATTTTAAAGTCACTCAATCCCTATTGGCAAGCATAGTCTATGTGTGCTCACATCTTGGAGATAAAGTCACATATTGACAAGTCGGGAGAGTTGGGTGTCAAGGTCTCGTGAAAGTTGGATGTTCAATCACTTTCTTAGTAACATAGTGAGTCTCTTTGGGACTACTATGAGACAGACTATGACATGACGCTTAATGATGTTATCAATTTGCTTGGTGTTGTGGAATCAACAATGATTTAGAACACCAGTAAAGCAAATTTGATTAAAAGAACAACTTCCCAAGTCTTAAATGAACATTGACATTGGTAGGATTGGATATCTAGAAAAGCATTTCTCTTCCCAATGGAAAGGGATCGGCCATAGTCAACTCGGTTGACCAAATGGTAAAGAGAAAGGCTAACTCTGAGATAGTCTCATGTGCCATTACCAAAGGGTCCATGTGTTTTGTTGCCAAAGGGAGGGACACTGATTGCAAAGCTGCCATATTTACCTGAAAGATCATAAGATTGATCAAGTCAAAAAGTTTGACTCTACTTTAGTTAAAGTCCACTGACTAACTCTATTAAGTTTCTATTTGGAGATTCTTATTACATAATGTGAATGGGTCACATGTTGATGTTTTTAAGAATCAAAGAAAAGATAGGAAGCTTAAAGTAAGTATATGTTGATTCTGATTGCGAAGGTGGGTTTCGATCGCATGGTTCAGTAATCAGAATTTTGAGTTGTTACTTAAGAGTTATAATATATTGCTTATGAATAGATAACAACAAGGTTTTCATGTGGATTGTAAGGATAAGTTTTTCCGCAAAATTTTAAAATAAAAGAAAAAAAGGGCTTTAATTTTATTTATTTTAAAAATATCCTTACAATGGCATCTGTGGAAAATTGTTGCTTATATGTTTCCAGTAATAACAATATTGGGAAGTGGATTTGATTCTTTCATTTGTGGTAGTGTCTAAATTTACCAAATGAAGAAAGTTTTTCATCACCCAAGTTTCAATTGGACAGAAACTTGGAATCATACAAGTTGTATTGTATGATGAATAAGAATTTTCATCTTTGAAAATTAAGACTAATTCTTTGATCACATGTATATGTGAGTCAATTGAAGGACTAAGGAATTAGGTACACTGGGTGTGCGCTGGTTAAGGTCCACCACAAAGATTGATTTGTCATGATTTACTAAAGATTAGTAAATATGATTATACTTATAAGGTTAAGTATAATTCTGTAACATTGGAAAGGTTACAATGTATGACAAAACAAATGAGAAGAATCAAATTAGGCAGAAAGATAAAAGTTTCTCAAATCTGAAAGGATGGGAGAGTACTTAGTATCGTATTTCATGATCATCTTAATGATTATGAAACCATATCACAAATTCATACTCTAAGGACATCTTAGTGCATTGTTATGGCTAAGAAGAGAGGTCATGAATTGTTGGATTGGTTAAAATCAAGAAGATGAGTCATACTTCGTTCCAAAACAATTCTTAGAGTCATACTCCAAGATTGTAACTTTGAGTGACATAAAGGAAGATTTATTAACACTAGTCAAATGTAAGAGTAAAATGTTTTCTACTCTTATACATTTGAGAGTGGTAAGTTGTGATGTCTTGGATGAGACAAAGACCAACTAAGACCAGTTGTGTGAAGTGTTAGTCTTGATAAGAACCCGCACTGTCCCTTGAATATTTGTTTTGTCAAGGAATGGTTCTTGACTGGGGAAACTTATATGTCAAGGGGACAGTGGGAGCCTTAAAGATCCTGAAAGAGTTTCAAGATTTAATCAAGAGTAAAACCTGTAATTTATCACTAGCACACGAGTTAAGGTTTGCAACCTATCGTGTTGACATAATTCTTGTTTCTGTACCTACTTCAAATAAGTTGAATTTGCATGTGAGTTATCAGAGTTCAACTTGGAAGCATTAGTGGGCCTTGTGCTACCAAGGTGACAAGAAACTAAGACTGAACAAGTTTAATCCATGTAAGGCTGAATTTGTCACTAACCTTATCTTGTGATTATGGTTTTGACAAATTCACATGGATAGAAACTCATACACTATAAAATCTAAGTGTCATAAGGTTTCTCCCCGATTCATGAAAATGATGGCGAGGAAATGCTTTCACTAAGTAGATTTTACATAGATATCAATTGTGTTATTTGCATTTTCAAAAGTCGTTAGTGGAGCGCGTGTGGTTCACCGGCACACTAACATGGACTTGTGAGAAATGGCAACGGTTGAGGAAACGCTTTCACTAAGTAGATTTTACGTAGATATCAATTGTGTTATTTGCATTTTCAAATGTCATTAGTGGAGCGCGTGTGGTTCACCGGCACACTAACATGGACTTGTGAGAAATGGCAACGGTCTAAACAATTTTCAGACTATGATTATGGTATCCCTTTTCATAGTTCTGAAAATTATTTAGACACACATGTGAGCTATCTAAGAAAGGGTGTATGAATCTAAATTTCAGAAGTCCAGCAGATTTCTGGAAATATGTCAGAGCTAGTGGGAGCATATGTGTTATGCTGATAATCATCATGTTAGTGGGAGCATGATTATTATGTTTAGTGTTGCAAGTTAGCAATGTTAATTATAGAAAACAAAGTTTCAATTCGTGAAGTTGCAGGGGTTGAAAAGTTGTTTTGCTATAATTAAGGAAGAGGAAATTATACTTCGTTTCAATTCTAAAGCTTCGATTGAGATTTTAATCATCTTTAGTCAAGAATATATATATATATATATATATATATATATATATATATATATATATATATATATATATATATATATATATATATATATATGAATTTTATGTTGGAATGGTTCAACTTGAAGAAATTCTATATAGATTGCGTTTTCAAAATTCGATTATGATTACGGCATCCCTCTTCATAGTTAAATTTTGAAAACATGGCAAATAAAAAATATTGTAGCAAAAGACTGGTCTAATATCACGTCTTTATGTTAAACATCATGAATCGTGTCCCATATGCTTCGGATACATGTGCTATAATATTCATCTTTTCTAAATTTTCCAAATGCTTAAGGCATTGAGAAGGGAAAAGTCTAGAATTGGATATGACTAAAGTGATTAAGCAATTGTCGAGGACAATCTGAGGTTCGCCAAAGATTGGTTGCTCAGGGAAAGTTGGAAGTATGATGTAAGTTGTCGGAAAGGACCATATTGACATATTCTGAAAAGAAGTAACTCTTGTTCGGAAGTGATAGTCAAAATGGGACTATGGAAATGTCTCCATAGGTGGAAGTTATTCAATCTATGTAACATTAGAAAACCTTATTGCAAGAATGATGTTCAAAGCAATGTACTTTGAATATGAGACTTCCGTTCCATAGAAGTTGACCTTCTTTGGAATACTCTGTAATGACTGGTGACAAGGTTTTAGTGACTTTGTGCATAATCATTACAAGAGGAACATTGCATAAAAGTTTAAAATCTAACAGATTTTTTGGTAAATGATAGGAATTGGGGATTCTCACATTTACAATAAGGATTTGGGATTGTGAAATGAGTATCATTGGAATCATGTTCAATTGATCTACATCACAATGTAAGGATCATAGACAAACATGGTGTGCATACTTGGAGTATGGCATAACTATTGTTTAGAAAAACAAAGTGTACATGCTAGGAGCATGGGACGACTGTTGTTTTTATTCAAGTCTTAAGTTGATTGTTTGAAACATTATACAATGAATAATGTGTAATCAATATGGTGATAAATAAAAGGTGGTTCTATTTATATTCAAAAGGGTTCAGAGACCATATTGGATTCGATTATTATTGTGTTTCACTTTGCATGTTTTGACTTCCAAAATAGCTAGGTTATTCTTTCCGAATGACTAAGTTATTTAAACACTCCACAGTCATTCATATGTTGGAAGTAGATATGAATCAAGACTGTCATGAATTGAGTTTGTAGATGGCTAAATGGGTTTAGTCATAACAATGGTTGCTAAAACATTCATGAGTGCTCATAAGTTATGAGTATTGGAATAAACCCACGCTCACTTGTATCACTTCATGGAATTTATCTCGAGTGATCGTGAGATGGTAATATCATATGAATCTTCAAACCTAGAGATATGAGTTGTTACCTATGAGTTGGTTGTGCATTGATTGCACGTAAACGCATTAGTAACTTGATGTTATAAAACGTGCCTTTGTGTACAATTCAACAAGTAGTAGAAGAAGCATATGCGTCGAAGTTTATCTGTTCCTTCTAGAAATAGAAGCGATATTTGGGCCCCTCGATGATCTTGTTGTGACCTATGTACCGGCCGGTCAGAACTAAATTGATGTGTTCGGTTAAGTTCTTTGTCAAACAAATCGAAAATCGAGAGACAAACTGCTGGACAATAAGTACGACATTGTTCCATGTATTTGTCCGGCTGATATCATGAGAATAGAGGATTATATGATCACTTATCTAAAATGGCGCTTCATAGTTCAACAGAGTTTTCAAGAGCTACGATTGCTGGTTGGTTCCTGAAGTAACATACGCAAATACAGTTATTAGACTTATCCAAGTGGGAGACTGTTGGATAAGGTGTCTAAGTCCATAACTTATTTGGTATATACTTGACCCGACCCGGCATGGTCCATTTGGGTTGCACTTCACCCGAACAATTTATATGGATAATCTTATGAGAATAGTATGTTTATGATTTATTAATATATTATAAGTTATAATATATTAATATGAATTCATGTTATTTAATTAGTTTTAGTCTTAAATTAATTATGAATTAATTTAATGATTAAAAGGAAGACTAATTAAACATGGGCTATTGCATTTTATATAATGTGGGCTTAAACTCATTAGGAATGGGGTAAGCATGCATGGGGGTCCATGGATGATCCATGGAGCTTTTAACCCATGGATCCTTGGAAAGGAAAAGACATGGGTTATTAGGGTTTACCCTAATCCTTTACACTATATAAAGATGCACATATTGCAAGAATTGCCAACTAGTTGTGTGAGAATTAAGGGTGGCCGATTTCTACATAAGCATATTATTCTCTCAAGGTTTTCCAAGTTTGTGGTGATTTGTGATTCCACTTGAGGCATTCACATTATTGGTGCTAGGCTCTCAAACTCTAAGCAATCAACCACCATCAAAAGGTATGTATTTCTACTAGTAGTTTTATGATTCATAATCCTTATGCTATGCTAGTTAGGAAGAAACCTTGGAAATTATTATTTGCATGTATTTCAGAAGAAAACATAGATCCAAGGTTTATAGGGTTGCATGCACACCATATGAGTGTTAGAATGCTGAAAACCCAACAATAACAATTGCTTCAATTTTTGGAAGGCAGACTCTTGACTGTCTCCCCAGTCGAACTTTTTGTCTTTCTGGGTTAGTGTAGTGAGACGCTTGGCTATTTTGGAGAAGTTCTCGATAAATCTCTGATAATAGCCTGCAAGCCCTAAGAACTGGCGTACTTCGGTTGGTGTTGTTGGTACTTTCCAATTCTTGACGGCTTCAATCTTCGTAGGATCGACATGAATCCCTTTATTGCTGACCACATGACCGAGGAAATGAACTTCGTTAATCCAGAACTCACACTTATTAAACTTTGCATCAAGTTTTTCTTTTCTTAGCAGTTCTTGGATTAAACGCAAGTGTTGGCCATGTTCTTCCTTGGTTCATGAGTATATTAATATGTCATCAATGAAGACAATCACAAATTTGTCCAGGTAGGGTTTACACACCCGATTCATAAGGTCCATGGATATGGCAGGTGCGTTGATTAGTCCAAATGGCATCACTAGAAACTCATAGTGGTCGTATCTGCTTCGGAATGCCATCTTTGGAATATCTGCTTCTTGAACTCTAAGTTGATGATAGCCGGATCGTAGGTTGATCTTTGAGTAGTAGCAGGATCCTTGTAATTGGTCGTACAGGTCATCGATCCTCGGGAGTGTATACTGGTTTTTGATAGTGAGCTTATTCAACTCTTGATAGTCGATGCACATCCTAAATGAACCATCCTTCTTTTTGACAAACAATATTGGGGCTCCCCATGGAGAGAAGCTTGGCCGGATAAAGCATTTGTTGAGAAGTTCTTGAAGGTGACTGGATAGCTATTGCATTTCTGATGGAGCCAGGCGATAAGGAGACTGTGCCACTAGTGCTGCACCCGGGATAAGGTTGATTCGAAATTCAACCTGTATGATAGGAGGTACTCCAGGTAGGTCTTCTGAAAATACGTCCGGGTAGTCGCACACTTGTGGTATTTCTTTGATTTCCTTACCCTTGCCTTGCGTATCCACAACGTGGGCCAAGAAAGTGCAGCATCTCTTCTGCAAATACTCCCTTGCCTTCATGCAAGTAATGACTCGTAGGTTCTTCCCTGTCTTGGCTCCATAAATCACAAGGGCTTTATCGTTTGGTAAAGGTAATCACACAGCCTTTTTGTAGCATAAAATCTCCTCTCGATGGGTCGATAACCAATCCATTCTGATGATTACATTCCAATGGTTATGGGCATTAAGTTGACATGGAACATGTGATTATTCAGGGTGAGAAGGCAGTTGGTGAGTATTTATAAGGTGCTTTATATTTTACCATTGGCTACTTCTACCATGTAAGCATTATTGAGTTTGCATGATTCATGATTAATCATTTTTCTAAACTTGTGGGAAATAAAACTCTTATCGGCACCGGTGTCAAATAATACAGAGGAATAAATATTGTCGATAGGAAACGTACCAGTAACCACAGTTGGTTTCTGGCGTGCGTATCCCACACCTATCACAAACGCCCTTCCTTGACCACCATGTCTCTTCAGCTTAGGACAATCTTTCCTGAAATGTCCTGGTTGGTTGCACTCGAAGCAGGTTCGACCTTCTCTTGTGGTAGTTGTTGAGGTTGTGATGTTTGGGTTCTTTTTGCAAAATGTGGCGGTATGACCCCTTAATTTGTAGTTGCTACAAATCATGCAGTCCCCAACATGATGATAATTTCACTTAGGGCAGCGAGGTAGATCTCCAGCATATGGCTTTGCTAGAGTGGGAGTGGTTATGACTGCATCATACACTGTTACATGCTCTGGGTTTGGGTTGCGGCGCTTGAAGTATCCCTTCTGCTTTCCGTGGAACTTCCTTTTAGTACTCCCAACTCTATTCTTCTCCTTTGATTGGGCCATGGTGCCCCGTCAGATGCATTGCTCAGTTAGCTCATAGGCTAGTTGTTTGGCGCTGTCAAAAGTGGAGGGTCTGGATGCAGTAACCAGACCTTGGACTGGCGATGCTAGTCCCCAAATGTATCTCTCCGTCTTTTTGTCTTCTGAAGGCACCATTCCAGGACAAAGTGTTGCAAGATCTTCGAATCAGGAGGTATACGCAGCTACCTCTGATCCTTGCATGGTTAGATTCCAGAGTTCTTGTTCTAGTGCCTAAATCTCCTATCATAGGCAATACACCTTAGTCATCATTAGCTTCAGCTGTGCCCGTCCCATTGCATAGGCTTCCGCAATTCCCACGGTCTTGGCATGGTTGTTCCACCAAGTTAAGGCAGCATCCATCAGTGTGCAGGTAGCATACTTAACCCTACAATCATCTGGGCAAGAGCTGATATGGAAGACAACTTCAATCTTTTCTATCCATCGGGATAGACCAACAGCTCCTTCAGTTCCGTAGAACGATTGGGCTTTACAACCCATGAATTCTTTCTATGAGCAGTGTTTTGGATTTCTTTGGGCAACTACAGGAGTACCACTTCTGCTATTTCCAGTATTCCTATTTCGAGCAGCCTTATAAGTCGCCACGGCCGTAGCAATCCCTTGTGCAAGCATGTTTTGCATCATAGTGGGATCCATCTGGAAATTTTGGTGGTTATTTGTAGCACTTGAGGCTTCTTCAGGGTATGTAGTTTCTTCTGTTGTTTGAGTTATCTCTGGAGCACTTCTCCTGTTAGTTCGAGGAGTCGATGGCAGACGAACTCGTGGTTCTTTTCGTCGAGGCATTGTCCGAAACGTTTAGAAAATACATACTTAAATTGTTTATTATAACAAGAAGGTAAGGATTTTTGTTGCACTTATTCCTATAAGCCCATAGATTTCCAAGTCATAGAGTGAGACTGAATCCTGAAATCCTACCGATTTTCCAATGAAAGGGGAAAGGTGATTGGTTCAGAAATCCTCTAGATTTCCGAATAATGGGAAAGGTGATTGGTTCAGAAATCCTCTAGATTTCCGAATGATAGAAGGGGATCTTAATTGCTAATGGTTTTGAAATTTATTATTCTTTTAAGATGTATATATGGATTCTAAGGTACTAGGTTGCTGCAATGAATCTGGAGAACAATCTTCAATCTCTAAAACGCTCAACCGTTGTAGTTTGTCAAACTCCTTGCTCAAGGTTGGTTGTGCACCGGCCCGACCATAAATAACATAGGTGCACGTTCCAGATTTATTTGTGGTATGGCTTATGTATGGTACTAACCTTTAATTGAGGCGTTTGACCTAAAGGGTTGATTTGGTAGTTTTAGTTGAAGGGATGCTTAGAATTTTTATTATTTGTTCTCTTCACGGGTCAGAGTATATATATAAACTCTTATATATTAAGGTTGGTGGGGTTTGTAGTATTATTAATCATTGTTTTGTACTTCCCAACTACCATACTGTAAGTAGTCGAGAAGTAGTTTTATTATTGATAATACTTTTATAAGAAGCTAGTTGCTATAGTTGTATTCCTCTTTTGAGGATACGAGTTCTCTATAGCCAATTTAGCTCTGATACCAATCTGTCACACCCTCGGCCGAGGCGGCGGAACATGCCGAGCTGTGCGACTAAGTTCATGGATCACAGATAAATTGAATATACAACACAAGTACAATAATAAACAAAAAAACATTTCATTACATATTTATGTTTTCATAGAAAGTTCTTACAGATAGTAATAAAATAATAATACGAGTTTGCCTTAACAGTTAGGCGTAACAGTTCAAAAGTAGAAAATTAAAGTACTTGCGAACCATGTTTTCCATCGTCTGAGTGTGCCCGAAATTTCACTGATTTCCTAAGAATAAATGTATTTTGAAATTCAACATGAGGTTGGTGAGAGTCATAGGTTTTCTACTAGCCGTAGTAATAATACTTTCAAAAGTCCAAAGTATTTTTCTTGTATAACAATAGTTGAAACAATGCTTGCCATGAGTCTTTAAAAGCCAAAATGTATTTTTATAAATAAACTCATGCTTTTAAAGAAAACGTGTTTGTAATAACTTCATGAAAATTTAAATATATCCATTGTATAAGTAACCACTATACTTAAAAATAGTTCTGAAAGCAAGCAAACCTATGGTTGTATTGAAAAAGTGAGAGAGATTCGTGTTAATGTTTTTAGTGAGTTCTATAATCAAGCTTTGGACGAAAAGTACCCCTCCCTACGACGCTTCATTGGACGTCGTAGTAACGATCGTAGACACATATCACCTGCTTCGATTGATCTGTCGATGGTTGTAGCTAGCAACCGCAGGTGGGGTTGTCAACCCCACATAGATCTATATATATGTACCTCGCTCCGAAGATTAACGATTATAGCTGTGTGGGGCAGGCTAAGTGATTACACTCAGCTAATGAATATTAGCGTCTCACTCAAAAACCATTAACGAAAAGTCTGTGAATAACTCTCAGCCCTAACTTAATTATAGATAAGTATCAGGCATAATGAATTTCGTAGTATAGTATTTGTAAAAGTTGAGTATGGTTGATGTATTTATAAAAGTATAAATTACTCGCTCTTATAGAGATAGGTATTTTTACATAACAATCTTGTATAAGTGTGTAAAGCGTATTGCATGATAGTATTCAGATATGAAAGTCTTTATAACTTTAAACTTGTAGCATGCATATCATATAAGACTTATGTATTTGTGTCATAAATACTATATAGCACATGTATTCTCCCCCAAAACGAATAAATATAAAAGAGGGGCCGCAACTCTCACCTTAATGCGTAAATTCGAGAACTAAGTGTGCCGTGAGGAACCGCAGTATGACGCTCCTTGCGTTTAAAATAAACTTCCGAGACTATTTTTGCTACCTAATAAACCTAGGGTAGTTTTTATATTAATTACTACGTATATTTTGCTAAAACAATTAATTATAGGAACGAATTTGTTAAATTAATTCAACAAGGGGACTGATTTCGTAGCTTATTTCCGAAGCAGGGTGCTGAAGTGTATACTTTAAATAAAATTCTAGGATTAAGACTACTTTTGTAAACTATTTTCAAATGAGTGTTTAAACAATTATTTTAGAATCAAAGTTTGGAAAAGAAAAAGGAAAAAGAAAAGAAATATATATAGATATATACTTCTTTCTTTACGTAACCAAATAAATAAATATAATGCTTTGGGAGGGGTTAGATTGAAAAATCATCACAACCTGAAGGTTTGTTTTAAATAAAATTAATGCATGTTTGAACAGTAGAGTCAATTCTTATGTTGCATCATTTAACAACACAAGGTAATGGAAACAATATTTGGTTTCTCTGTTTAGTAAAAATCGAAACTCACAGGAACAAAGCAAGTCAAATAAAAATTTGTATTTTTGGAAGCCCATAGTGAAAGTTTTCGAGTGCATGGCTTATAACACAAAACGAAACAATATTTGGTTTTGTTTATTGGATTATTTTCGATCCACACAGGGAATACAAAACCAAAATGAAATAATATTTGAGATTTAAAAAGACTTACTGTGATTTGCTTTATATGTGTGTTTGGAGTATAATCAAAATGACACCACAAAATCCTTGTTTCTCTTGGCAATATTCGACCCACAACACACATATATGAGGAAGAAAGAAAAAGAATGAGATAACTGTTACTGTGAACATTTTATAAATTTGCATGGGATTAAAACCATATAGAACAACATTTTGATTGTTTAAAGCAAACTGAAAATTACATTCGATCAGGAGGTTTAGAAGCTCATGATTCCTCTCGTTCACAACATATGCACACACCCATGTTAATTTGAACGTTATGGTTGCTATCATTGAAGAAATGGGTCTAGACCAAAAGCAAAAATGTAGAGGCCGTGGAGGAGGGGACTTACAGTTCACGAAGGTGGTGATCGGCGGTGGTATGCAGCGGAAAGAGGTGGTGGCAGGGGGTGGTTTGAAGGTGGTAGTGGGGGGTTCTTCCAGCTTTTCTGGACAGAAATGGTGAGTGGAGAGGAAGAGAGTGATAGAGAGAAGAAGAAGCTGATGATTTTGTGAGGATTCATGAGAACTAGTGGCCTCTATTTATAGTATAAGTCCATAGACACATGCTTATCCATGGCCATACTTCCAATCCCATGTTTGTACCTTTGGTGAAACTTGCACACAAAGGAGGAGAGTATAGGAAGGAAAGGCACGTGGGTTTATACCAGCTGTAAGAGGATCAGGTTTTTGGAGTCCTTCACCCCATGTGGGCCCCACATGGGGTTATACCTCCATTTCAAGTCTAGAACATGCAAAAACCGGATGCTTCAGGATTCGTGCATCGGGGATTTTTTTTTCGAAAGCGCCGTTAGATAGAGTATAATTCAAGGATTTCAGAACTTTAAACGGATTAATTTTTGGAGTTACGGATCTCCGGGAAATTGCGTTTGAAGTTTCGCGTCTCAACGGCTCGAGCTGTTTGTTTTCACGATTTTTGTAAATATTTTCTTAAAGATTATTTCGAGTGTGAAATTAAATAATATATTATATCCTGAGTTCAAAAACGCTCTCGAAAATCTCGTCAGCAAAGCGTAAGTGCCTCAACGGTTCGATTCGGTTTTACACGATTAAGGAAAACAGTGTTTTACTGTCTGTTTTTCTTAAAATGGTCGTATCTTATGCATACGAACTCCGTTTTTGACGATCTTTATATTTTCGGAAAGAGGGGAACATATACTATCATATTTTAATGTTTCTTTTACTCAAATATTATTAATGCTAAATTTCAGTTTTCAGACGCATTAGTCAGCGCTGCAATAGAGTGATTTGATTTGGTTACTAGTTTACACGTTTGGGCATAAAAATATCAACAGATATTACATAATAATTGAAATTAACTCATTTATATTTCATTAGATATAGTTAAAGCTGAATGAGTTAATTACAAATAGATTTGCCGTAATTTAGTCATTTGAAATCTATGCCCTAAATTTCGGGATGTCACAACAATATTTAAAAATCACATCTTTATGGTCATGCATGTCCCTTCCATTTTAGGTCAAAATCGTGGAAATAAAGGCTTAAACTTGAGCATGAGACCAAAAACTACCTAGATCCTCAGATTTGAAACGTGTACAACAACAATTGATCATAGGGATCCATAAAGTTTCCATCTTTATGAAATTCAACCATCCAAATTCTCACACCAAGAAGATATGGGGGCAAAATAGCTAGATCTATACATATAAAGCATACAAATTAGATTTTTGAGCACTCACAAGGGTCAAAAAACGTGCTCAAGGTAGACGAGGAGAGTTTTTTTGGTTGGAGATAAGCTCAAAATGACATTCTTCTTCTTTTTCAAAACACCACCAAAACACACACATACTCAAGGGTAAGAAAAGGAGGCTATGATTTTCTCTTGGAGGTTGAAGGAGAGTGAATGAGGTTGAGGGTGGGGAACCCTAGCCACCACTTTCCTTTAATAGGGGCTTAAACCCCATATTAGTTTTTGTCATTAAATAGCGGCGACGTCGTGGCGCCAACTTAAAGGCCATGCAAACTGTGACAACTCGAAATTTCTATCTTGTAAGAGACTAATTTAATCAAAGTTAAACTCGTTTTTCTAGCTTTTAGCACCGTTTGGGGTCTAATTGAGTGTTCTAAACCTATTATAATTAAGGTAGGAACCTAAAAATAGGATAACACTATGCATATCAAGCAAAATCGGGCCAAACACTCCAAAGTATGGAGTGTGCGGCCGCACACTTGAGTGTACAGCCACACATAGGTATGCGGCCGCACACCCATCCCAGCCACGCACTCTTGCCTATATATTTCATCCATAGTCATTTTGAACACTTTTCCAACTCCTTCAAAGCTGGAACACATTTTCTCTCAAGTATCATCCAAATCTTCATCTTGATCTTCATAAAAGTAAGTAATCCTTCCTTTGATTTGTTGATTCTCGAACTTAACTAGCCTTCATCCCCACTTAGATCCATGAAAACACGTTTTTGGTGTTAGATCACCAAGAAAACCAAGAACACATACTAAACTTTTTGGAGTTTAACCATACTTCTAAGCCTCTAGATCGTATAAATACTTATCATAGCTTGTTATAGGCCAAGAACACTTGAAGATCTTCTGGAAAAACGCCATTTCTCAAGATCTTTGAGAGTGTACAGCTGCACACACCATGTGCAACCATACACACCCCTTTTAGGTCCTAAAATGGCAATAAACTCCATATAAGGCTAGAACATGAAGTGAGAAACCTTCCTAGATGGGTTCTAAGGCCTTAAAAATATGTTTTGACACACTTCATAGGGAGTGTGCGGCCGCACACACACCCTAGCCGCACACACAACAATATGGGGTATTTTGACCATACACTCCCTTTTATAGCCATACACCCCATATATACAATCATTTATGATTGTAACACTTCAATATAAGTGTTTACTAGTCCCTAAGGTGGTCCCAATTCAATGATTAGCTATTACAAACACTAATTGTATGCATACATATGTCATTACATGTTTAATAGGATTCGTTTGTGCTCAAGTCCTCAATTGACACACAACCTCTTAAACCGATCCTATCGTCGTCTCACTCACTACAGGTGAGTTCATACCCCCCTTAATTAAGTTTTATATGATTTATAGTGCTTTTATGGGGGGGGGGGGATAAAAGTTGAATTATACTGGTTATTATATAAATCACATGTGATTAATAACTAGTACACAAAGGGATTTACTATGCTTTAAACTGTCTTGTCAACAAAACTACTTCAAAATGATTTCCAAACACTTTTACATGTTAAAATCTTTATAGAACTTAGTTTTAGTTTCCAAATCTTTACTTCAAAACTCTTTAAACTTATATACTATCAAATCATGTTCAATACATATATAGTTATATAAGTAAGGTTCGAAGGACTTAGGACTGATAATACGCTCTATTTCTGGTTCCTTGTTTGGTTGTGTCCGAGTGTCGTTTGATCCTTAGCTATATATCATGTCTATATGTATAGACATAAAAGTTTTTTGTCTTATTTCAATACACTCAGCTATACAAACGATCTTTCTAATAAACTATAATAGGTATAGTTTAGTGACATACTACTTACTACTTCTAAGTACTATGAAACATTCAAAGAGTCCGTTCATACATGAGTCTATACATACTGTAAACAATACATACTTTACACTATACAATTGAACATACTACTCACTAGAAAGAGAGAACATACACTATTACACACTATTCATACACACTAAATACTATACTAAAGAACATACTATGATGAGAATCAGAGAAGACATTCATTACACTAATACATACAATACATACATACTATAACATAAATGTGAACCACTGTTTTGTGGCATGGCACCGCCTGCCATGGCTCGATTTGTATCCAGAATCTCCTGGAGGGAGAACGTGAATTTGTGTATAGATCTATACTGGATTGACAATCCTACATCTTACTGCTAGCTATAGTGGGATCTGCAGTTCTTCGGGTGACAAATGTCATTACTGTTTGACGTATTACAGTGTCATGATTTCCCTAGTCAATTAGTATGGTTACAATTATATCACATTATACCTTATTTAACAATAGGATTAAGGTAGTTAGTACAATAATAATTTATAATATTATTACACCATGGTACTTCGTTATTTTTTTCATTACCTCTACTTTGTGATCTTCTCACGTAAACAGTAACGAAGGGACTATATTTTATTATATGATAGTCACATTTGGAAGAAATACTCACTTTTACACTAAACAAACATACAATACTTGAGGCCTTGGTAGAAGGCTACTTTTAATAGAAAATATAGGTTTTTCTAAGGGTTTCAAACAATTACTACAAACATTTTTCATACAAAGCATAACACTAAAATACTTATGGACTCACCAGCTTTAATGTTGATCTATGCTTTCCAAATAACTTGTACTCTCAGGTCATCAGTAGACAGGTACCGATGCCAGCTTTTAAGAAGATGGAGCACTTACCAGACTCATCTTTTATTTTGATTCATATTTTGGTGTCTAGAAACTGTACAAAACACACTTGTATTAAAATACATTATTAATGCAATGGATAATGTTGTTTGCTTGTTTACTATATTTTTGAGTTGTGATATTGTACATGACGTCCTCTACCCCAGAACGTTTCCGCCGTTCTTGGTTTTGGGGTGCGACACAAACTTCTACCCTCGCCATGACATCGGATTCCATCACCACGCCGTGGCCACCATAACTCCAACTTCAAAATATTAAATTTACTTTAAAAAGAACATACCCGACACTTGGAATTACAATTCTCCCCCACTTGAATCAGGCTTCATCCTCAAAGTCTCAAACTGTGAATACTTATGGCTAATGTTCCTGCATTTCTGCCTCGGGTTCCAAAGTCCATTAAGAACCCTTCTGATATTGCCACTGAACCTTAACCAATGGTACCTCCTTGTTGTACATGGCCTTCGTCTTCCTATCAAAAAGTGTCGTTGGCCTCTCAACAAAGTTTATACGATCATCAACCAGTATATCGTCCAAAGGAACAGCTGCTGAATCATCACTTACACACTTCCGAAGCTGAGAAACATAGAAGGTGTTATGAATATAGATACGATCCTCAGGCAGATCCAGGCGATAGGCTACCCTGCCTACCCTGTCCACTAACTGAAACGACCCAATGAGTTGGGGTCCCAACTTGCCGCACTTCCTGAAGCATATTACACCCTTCTAGGTGTTGGATTAATGTCTAAGTCCATAACTATAATTGGTAAGACTTGACACGACCCGACATGGTCCATTTGGGTTGCATGGAATCATGCACTTGGATAGACTAAAATGAGAGAAATAACACTTAAGGTTTATTAATATATTATAAGTTCTAATATATTAATAAGATTATTTAATTAGTATTGATCAATAATTGATTTAGAATTAATTATGTGATCAAAAGAAGTCTAATTAAATATATGGGTTGATTGTGTAAATCATCCATACTTATATAGTGGGCAAATGCTCCATGGATTATCAAGTTGGGCTCAAACCTATTGGATGCTCCATGGATGCTCCATGGTGTATTTGAACCCATGGATCCAAGGAAATGGAAAGCCATGACAATTAGGGTTTACCCTAATTGTAACAACTATATAAGCATCTTATTGATGTGAGAAATCGGCCACTAGATATGCATGGAGGGCAAGCCGATTCTTGAAGTGTTATAATTTCTCTCTAAGTTATTCCAAGTGCTTATGGTGTTATGTGAACCATTTGAGGTGTCACACTTGGGGCACTAGGCACTCAAGCTTCATGAAGACAAGCACCAACAAAAGGTATGTTATTCTAACTTGTGTTATTCAAAGTTTTGTATGCTAGAATAGAACAATACCTTGGAAAGTTCATAATTGCATGTATAATAGAGAAAACATAGATCCAAGATATTTAGGGTTGCATGTACACTTAGGAGTGTTAGATTGCTCAAAACCCAACAGTGGTATCAGAGCATAGGCTTGTTTTCCTATTATACTTGCTTAAACTGCTTAAAAATCGACTTTTGGTGCTGTCTGCCCAGCAAACTCGCCGAGTCCATGAAGGGACTCGACGAGTCTAAGGCAAAATGCATCCAACTCGTCGAGTTTGTTCATGCACTCGACGAGTTGGACCCCCAGACAACATATTTTCGAGTTTTGCTGCTGGAATTGGTCTAGAATCATTACCTTTAACTGTTTTGGGCTTATAAAACTTGTTTTGAATGTGGTAATGATTATGTTAAACCAATTTCAATGCTATAATAAAAGTTTCAAGTTTATATGTGTTCATGTTATTCTTGAAAATTGTTGATTATGAATAATCATGCTTATGAGTTTTGCTAGATCATAGGAATTTTGTGCAAATTGTTTGGTGATATAATTCGTGATCTTGTTGAAAATTGTATGGAGTTCATAACTTGTCCTCAAGTTATGAATTTTCAAGAATTTTATGTTTCCTTGATTTATGAGTTAGTTTAGATTGATAATGAAAAAATTATGTTTTAGTTGTTTTCAATCCATATTAGTCTAAAAGAAGTTCATAAAATATGTTTTTGTAACTTCTCTTCAAGTTATGTGAAAAATCATATTTATGAGTCTTAAAAACTCATAGAAGTTTTGTAGGTTACATAAAATGTACAAGTTTTTTCCATTAAATAGTTTAATGACTCAATAACTTGTCCTCAAGTTATGGATGTTGAAGAGACACTTCTTTAAAGTGTTTTTAAAGAATAAGGGGTTACATTAAAATTAAGAGTCTTCATTTTAATGAACCATTAAACTCATAAGTTATGATTTAAAGGGTCTTGAAATAGTTTCAAAACTTGCCCTGAAGTTTTGGAGTTTGAAAAGTTACTCCTCATGTATACTTTAATTCCAAATTGAACATTGAAATTTTAAAAAGTTTAAAATTCAACCCTTATACTATTATTATAATTTTAATTATATAGATATGTATAAGAGGAAGTCAATCTTACCGTTAGTAGGCCTCATTCACGAAGTCGGTCTATAAGGGGGGGGGGGGGGGGGTATAAGGTTACTGTCTATAAAATGACAGTTTAATGGGTGTCCACTCTCACCCACCGCTTCCTTGACTGGTGGAGGATCGTTAGCCGAACGGGTAGGAATGGACTATAATTCTCCCTTCATTAAGAGTATAATGAAAAATACTAAGTAACTAAACACTTATAAATTCCCAATCTTAGTTACTTAGGAAAATGTGAAAAGGTGCTAGCCCATAAAATTACACTTTGTACCTTACCAAGTCGTTAGTGGAGCATGTGTGGTTAACCGGCACACTAACATGGACTAGTAAGAGTGGAAAAGGGTAACTTGACTTTATTATAGATCGGTGGAGCGTGTGTGGTTAACCGGCACATCGATTAGGTAATATTGTTGAGGGTACCAAGTCAATTTGTATAGTTATTCACACCTTGTTTGTGATCCTTGGCATCCCAGTCACAAACTTGAGAGGGCACAATCGAGATTCAAACATGCCATTGAAAGTTCACTGTATCTCAAAAGATCTAGGAGTTTCAAAACCAATAAAACCTAATAATAAAATATTTCGTTTTCATGGTGGAAATTGGTAAATCGTCATTACCTACCTTCAACTATTTTATAATTTGGATTACGGCATCCCTCTTCCAGTTATAAATAGGTTGTTGGGTACTAGCCTTAATATTTCATATTGGGTGTTATATTAAGGACTTTAAATCAACTAAATTGAATTTCTCCCATTATAGATGTCTAGTTTAGACAGCTATGGTCTTCCCAAATCTTTAGGAACAAGCTTCCTAATGAAGATGATATCCCAAATGGCAATCAAGGTGAAAGATCAATCCCTTTGTTGGGCATTTGTGGGACTAGAAATCATACTTCACTTCATCCACCTCCTCCAATAAATCTCCCTATCCCACAAGTTTTAAGACATGATAAGTTCTAAGTCACTCAATCCCTATTGGCAAGCAAAGTCCATATGTGCTTAGATCTTGGGGATTAAGCCACATATTCACAAGTTGGGAGAGTCAGGTGTCGAAGTCTCGAGGTAGCTGGCTGCTGACTTGGTTCTTCAGTCACTCCCTGATGACAGGTCGCGACAAGACCCTTAATGATCTTACCTATGCTTGATGATGCTAAATCAGCAATGATTTGGAGCATTAGTAAAGCAAATTGGATTGGAAGATCTACTTTCCAAACGTATTTGGACATTGAAAATGGTGACATTGGAGGTCCAGGAAAAACTTTCTTTTCCCAATGGAAAGGGATCGGCCATAGTCAACTCGGTTGACCAAATGGTAAAGAGAAAGGTTAAGTCTATGATAGTCCCATGTACCGTTTCCAAAGAGTCCATAAGATTCTGTTGCCAAAGGAAAGACATTGGTTGCGAAGCTGCTAAATTTACCTGAAATATCTTAACGATGGTAAAGTCAATAGGTTTGACTCTACTTCAGGTAAAGTCCATTGTCTAACTCTATTAAGTTTATATTCTAAGATTCTTATTGCATAATGTGACGAGGTCACATGTTGATGTTTTAAGAATCAAAGAAAAGGTGAAGAAACTTAAAGGAAGTATATGCTGATTCTGATCGCGAAGATGGATTTCGATCGCATGGTTCGGTGATCAAAATTTTGAGTTGTTACTTAAGAGTTATGATATATGGCTTAGGAATAGATAACAACAAGTTTTCCATATGGATTGTAAGGATAAATTTTTCCGCAAAGTTTTAAAATAAAAGAAAAATGGTTTTGATTTTATTTATTTTAAGTATCCTTACAATGACATTTGTGAAAAATTGTTGATTATATGTTTCCATTGATAAGCAATATGGGTAAATGGATTTGATTCTTTCATTAGTGGAAGTGACGTAATTTACAAAATAAGGGAAGATTCTCATCACCCAAGTTTCAGTTGGATAGAAACTTGGAATCATGCAACTTGTATGATCATGAGAATTTTTTATATATTTGGGAAATTAAGTCTAATTCCTTGTTCACATGTAGACGTGAATCAAGTGAAGGAAAAAGGGATCGGATACACTTGGGTGTGCGCTGATCAGGTCCACCACAAAGTTGATAAGATTATTCATTATGATTTACTAAAGTTTAGTAAATATGGTTATACTTACAAGTTTAAGTATAGTTCCGGATCATTGGAGAAGTTTCAATGATAGACATAATGAGTAAGAAGAACCAAATAAGGCAGAAAGATAAAAGTTTCTCTAATTTGAAGAGATGGGAGAGTACTTGAGTATCTTGTTTTATGATTATCTCAGTGATTATGAAACCATGTCACAATTGATCCTCTTAGGACACCTTAGTTCATTTTGTTTGGCTAAGGAGAGGAATCGTGAATTGTTGAAATGGTTAGATCAAAAGATAAATTATACTTCGTTCCAAAATTAAATCTTAGAGTCATACTCCATGATTAAGCCTTGAGTGACATAATCTTAGGAAAGGTTTAAAACACTTGTTAAATGTAGAGTAAAATGTGTTCTTACTCTTGTACATTTGAAATTGGTAAGTTGTGATGTTTTGGATAAAACAAAGACCAACTAAGACCAATTGTGAGAAGTGTTTAACTTGATAAGAATCTGCACTAACTCTTGAATATTCGTTTTTGTCAAGGAATGGTTCTTGACAAAGAGAATCTTATATGTCAAGAGGTCAGTGGGAGTCTTAAAAGGATCTTAAGATAGATTCAAGAACTAATCAAGAGTTTTGTTAATCACTAGACCACGACTTGAGGTTTGTAACCTATCATGTTGACATATACTATGCCCATTCTAGTTAAAGTTGGTTTTGCATTGGAGTTCTGAGAGTTCTCAACTGGTTGCATAACAACTTGGAAGCAATGGCAGGCCCTTGTGCTACCAGGTGGCAAGAAATTAAGACTAAACAAGTTCAGTCCATATGAATTTGGATTTGTCATTAACCTTGCCGTGTGATTATGGTTATGTCAAATTCACATGGATAGGAACACATACACCATCAAAATCTAAGTGTCATAAGGTTTCTCTCCGATTCATGAAAATAATAGTGAGGAAACTCTTTCACTAAGTAGATTTAAGTGGATAGCAAGTGTGAAGTTTGCATTCTCATGTTGTTAGTGGAGCGTGTGTGGTTAACCGACACACTAACTAATGAGAATGGCAAAGGTTTTGACTCACATGTGAGCTATCTAAGGAAAGGGTTAGACTCCAGGTGTATGATTTGATAAAGTCTTATCAAGGCAATCTAGTATCAGAAATCTGACTGATTTCTAGGTACATGTCAAAGCTAGTGGGAGCATAAAGTGTTATGTTAGATAGATAATAATCATTATGCTAGTGGGAGCATGATGATTATGTTGCAAGCTAGCAATGTTAATTATAGAAAACAAAAGTTTCAACTCGCTTTGAAAACGTTGTTTTACTATAATTAAGGGAGAGAAATTTATACTTCATTCCAATTCTACAAGCTTAGATTGAGATTTTAATCAACATTAGTCAAGAATATATATGAATGTTATGTTGGAATGGTTCAACATAAGGAATTTCTATATATGTTGCTTTCTCAAAATTCGATTATGATTACGGCATCCCTCTTCATAGTTCGAATTATGAGAACATGGCAAATAAAAATTTTATAGCATGAATCGTATCCCATATGCTTCGGATATAGGATCGATTGCATGTGTTATAATATTCGTCCATTCTAAATATTCCTAATGCTTAGGGCGTTAAGAAGGAAAAAGGGATTAGAACTGGATATGACTAAGATGATTAAGCAATTGTCGAGAACAATTTGGGGTTTTCCAAAGTTTGGTTACTCATGGACAATTGGAAGTATAGAGTAAGGATCGTATTGACATGTTTTGGAGAAAGGCTACTCTTGTTCAAAAGTGATGGTCAAGATGGGAATATGGAATTTATTCTTTGAATCTGTGTAAGATTAAAGAACTTAATGCAAAGAAGGATGTTCAAAGGAATGTACTTTGAATTTGAGACTTCATCTCCATGGAATTGCTTTACATTGGAATACTTTGTAATGTTTGTTGCGAAGTCTTCGTGACTTGTGTGAATATCATTACAAGAGGATCATTGCATAGATTACGGTAAATGACAAGAACTTGGTATTCTTACATTTATAGTAAGGATTGAGATTGTGAAATGAGAATCATTGAAGTCATGTTCAATTGATATACATTTCACAAAGAGATGACCATATGTAAACATAGTGTGCATACTTGGAGTATGTCATAGCTATTGTTTAGAGAGACATAGTATGCATGCTTGGAGCATGGCATCACTAATGATTCAATTCAAGTATTAAGTTGATTAATCGAAACATGAATAATGAGTGATCAATATGGTGCTTAGATAAAAGGTGTTTTATTTATGCTCAAAGTGTTGAGGCCATATAGGACTAGTATTATTTTGTGTTTCACTTTGCATGTTTTGACTTCCAGAATAACTATGTCATTCTCCCGAATGACCAAGTTATTCAAACCATCCACAGTCGGTCATATGTTGGAAGTAGATATGAATCAAGACTGTCATGAATTTGGCATGTATGATTTGTCTAAAGTGCTTTAGACAATGCAATAGTTGCTACAACATTCATGAGTACTCATAAGGGCTGAGTATTGGATTCAACCCACGCTCATTTGGATTCACTTCATGGATTTTATCACGAGTGAATCATGAGATGATAATATCTTATATTCTTCAAACCTAGAGATATGAGTTGTTGACTATGAGTTGGTTATACATTGATTGCATGTAAACGCATTGGTAACTCGATGTTATAAAACGTGCCTTTGTGTATGATTCAACAAATAGTTAGTACAAGCATATGAGTCGAAGTTTATCCATTCCTTTTACCTTCGGGATAAAAGCGATATCTGTGGGCCCCTCGATGATTTAGTGATGACAAAAGTAAGTGCTCGGCCGGGCTTGGACTGATTTGATTTGTTCAATTAGTCACTCGTCATAAATCAGAAATCGGGAAACAACATATGGACAGAGAGAATGATTATAATCCATGTCTCAGTCCATATGATATCTAGAATGGAGGAATATATGATCACTTATCTAATGGACAAGTCATTGACAGAGGTCAGAGTTCATCGACAAGGTCAGAGATCGACAAAAGCTTTTGAGAGCTATGATTGCTAGTCGGGTTTTGAAGTCATACTTGCAATAATAGTTTTAGACTTATCCAAGTGGGAGACTGTTGGATTAATGTCTAAGTCCATAACTATAATTGGTAAGACTTGACCCGACCTGGCATGGTCTATTTGGGTTGCATGGCATCATGCACTTGGATCGACTAAAATGAGAGAAATAACACTTAAGGTTTATTAATATATTATAAGTTCTAATATATTAATAAGATTATTTAATTAGTATTGATCTATTATTGATTTAGAATAAATTATGTGATCAAAAGAAGACTAATTAAATATATGGGTTGATTGTGTAAATCATCCATACTTATATAGTGGGCTAATGCTCCATGGATTATCAAGTTGGGCTCAAACCCATTGGATGCTCCATGGATGCTCCATGGTGTATTTGAACCCATGGATCCAAGGAAATGGAAAGCCATGACAATTAGGGTTTACCCTAATTGTAACAACTATATAAGCATCTTATTGATGTGAGAAATCGGCCACTAGATATGCATGGAGGGCAAGCCGATTCTTGAAGTGTTATAATTTCTCTCTAAGTTATTCCAAGTGCTTATGGTGTTGTGTGAACCATTTGAGGTGTCACACTTGGGGCACTAGGCACTCAAGCTTCATGAAGACAAGCACCAACAAAAGGTATGTTATTCTAACTTGTGTTATTCAAAGTTTTGTATGCTAGAATAGAAAAATACCTTGGAAAGTTCCTAATTGCATGTATAATAGAGAAAACATAGATCCAAGGTATTTAGGGTTGCATGTACACTTAGGAGTGTTAGATTGCTCAAATCCCAACACTAGGGTGACACCTTTAGTAAAACCATATCTCCAACCTGGAATTCCAACTCAGATTGACATCTGCAAGAATAATTCTTTTGTTGACTTTGAGTTGTCTGTAACATCTACCTGATCTGCTGGATGATCTCTATCATGTGAAGGACTACCTCGGCCTTTCACATGACCCTATAACAGACATCTCCCCAACAGACTGGTGTACGTCAGTTACTCTCCTAAAGAAGCTCAAAAGGTGGGGGCACCAATACTAAAGTGATATATGTTATTGTATGAAAACTCAGCTAGATACGTTAGGAGTCCCAACTCCCACCAAAATCAATAACACATGCTCTCAATATATCCTCAATCATCTAGATGGTCTGCTCGCTCTGACCATCAGTATATGGATGATAAGTGGTGCTAAAGTGCAATCTTGTACCCAATTCCTCATGGAATCTCTACCAAAATCAAGAAGTGAACGGAACATCTCGATTATATATAAGGGAAATTAGAACACCATGTCGAGGGACAATCTCGAGCACATACACATCGGTTAATTTCTTGGTTGAGGAACTCTCCCGAATAGCTAGTAAGTGGGCATTCTTTGTTAGGTCATATTTTTGTGGTTTATGTTGGTTTCATAATGATTTTGTTCTTGGGATTAGAATAATATTATGATAATGGGTTTGGATGTGTTCACAGTTAGTTGGACCGAAATCACTAAGTGATTTCGGTAATAATGGGTTTTGGGCTTGTTGGGAGAAAAACTTGAGACACACTTGAATAAACATTAGAACAAGTATAGTTGCGGAATTAGTTAATCTCAAAGGATCTAAAAGCTCGACAATAATAAGTTAATGAGTTAGATAGTTAGTTGCAGAAATGTAGGGAAACATAAATGATAGTAGAATATATATCAAGTAAACACATAAGTTGATTCATAACATGGAATGCATTCAGACCAAGTTAGTGAGTGAGATCAATCTTAGTGATAAAGTCACGAATGACTTGCTCCGAAGAGAAGTATTAATCAGTTATGTTCGAGAGGATTTAGAAAGTAAGAAAGATATGAGATGCGTAAGGAATACTTGAAGATGATTTAGATTTATAGATGAGTAAAGAGAGATCTATCTATTTTGAATGAGAAAGAGTGAGCTCTATTTATAGAGACTCAAGAAATACAATTGATTTACTCTCTAAGAGTAGCCATGCAAAGCATACTGGACCATAGAGAGTATTACAGAAAGATAGATAAAATAAACTCAGTAAAGTAAGAAGACTTCGGTTGACTAGATGACTTCTAGATGAAACTGCTGATGGAGCTTGACTGCGGATGCTTGTAGGCTGTTGTAGGCTAAATTCAGATGGTCACTTCATGTATCAGCAATTTCCCCCTAAGTGACATCTAATTTATCTTCACTTATCAAGTTTAAGGAACTTGATCAGGATCCACCAAAACTTCCTGATATTTTCCAACCAAGTGATCCTCCTTAAAATCTCAAACTTGACTTTGGTAGTTGTATGTTTCGATTTTTCTACTGCGGTTTGACAGATCTTGAAGTTGTTTTTTTGTGAGGCGGTTCACCGAGGCCATGGAAATGAAGTACTTGACTTGATCGCTCTTTCTTTTGAAGATGACTCCAAGTTCAGGGATGTTTGTTGCACCAAGGGATCTTTCTTGATAGCCTTCGGTTGGCATTGGTGCAGGATCTAGAGGAGATAGACCAAACTTCTTGCGAAGTCACAGATGGTTTCCTTCAGATAAATACTTGCCCTTTCAAGTGTTATCTTCATCTTCGGATGCTTTTCACACTTTTTATGGAACACCTTTGCTATAAGGGAAACTTCTTCTGGGTTCACACAGGGGATGTTAGCTTGGGTGCGGACATAGTCCTGATTCCTTCTAGTGAGTGTGTATTGCACGAAGTCAGCCTTCATGAATTTGTGGGGCTTGAAGTTTTTAACTTCTGATGGTCTATCATTAGACCAGATCTTCTCAGTGGGAGAGGCATGCTTTGCATAGAATCGATTAAGTCTCTCGAATTCCATTGGCAGTCTTTTGTGATTAGGAAGACTACGATCAAACTGCTCAAATACTGTAAAATATTTAGCATTTGGGGAGATAGGAACATCCGAGTAGCCATCCGAAGGGGGTTCAACATACGTGAAAGTATGGTTTGTAGTCGTCATCCAGCAGTCTGCGGTGGGGATTGATCCATGAATTTCTCAAGGATTCATCCATCACAGTGTCAAAACCGCATTCTCTCCATATGAGCTCCGCAAGTTTAGCTGCTTTCCAGTCAGCTTTCTTTTGTTTGGTGATAGGAGAGTCATTTGAGCTTGGAGAGGACATGTGATCCACCAGATTTTTTAAAGTGTGGGGGAGTTTCAGGTCGTTCAGGGGAAGGAACTATTTTTTGTTGCGGTGCAGGAGATTGATGTTGCAGTGAGGGTTACGGTGAAGGGATTTTCTAAGAAGTACTGTTGGATTGATGATCTCCTTCATAGTGTTCTTCTTCTCGATGGTCTTCTACACTTCCCCCTCTTGAGGAGTTCAAACCCGGAGCCTCCTCAAGCCATTGTTTGAGACCATCGGCTTTGGCACACACCTCCTGGAAATGGGATTTGAGAACATCAGCCAGTTGCTGATTGCCAGGAATGGTGAGTAGCCGATGAATCTCCATTGTTAATTGGAGAATTTCGGGACCATGGAAGAATGAGGATATGGAACGTTGGAGTTTGTTGATGGTTGCATGAAGGACTGAAATAGTGGATTCATAAGAAGTGTGAGTCCCAGCTATCAGTTTCTGGGACAGAGAAGATTGGTTTGCAATGGCTGCTTGCAGGTTGTCTTTGATTGCAGATACCTCAGATATGAGGCGCTCCGCAGTAGCCATGAATTCCTTGTGATCCGCTTGACGATTATTATCAAGGGACCTAATTCCCATTTTTACCTTAAGAGAAATTATCTCAGCAGCCAGTCGTTCCCTTGTTTCTAGCCTTTCAATCCTTTCGATCAAGGACTGCGGTACATGGTGGTCTTCGGATTGCGGTTGAGTTGACTTGACTGCGGCCAATACTTGGTCAACTTTAGATTGAAGACTGAGGAATTCTTTTCTTGAAACGACCATCTTTTTCTTCTTCTTTTTCTCCTTTGGCTTAGAGGTTGAGTGTTGAGAACCACTCGATTCCTCTTCTTCAACGAACATCATGAGGTCATCATCCGAAGAATTGGGCTGATTGACCTCCTGTAGATCAACATCATCAAAACCAAAGGTGGGAGCAGAGCTGACTTCGATTTCAGTTCCTACATCTTGAGAGTCTTTGGCAATTGTAGATGGAGGTGGCTTTGAAGGAGTCTGATCAGCAGTCATTTCTTGAGCCTTGCGGATGGTATCAGCCATGTTGTCCGTTAGAGCATGGACCTTGCAGAAAGTAGCTATGGTATTGGCATTGTTAATTGCGTCTGCCCAATACTTAGCTATGGATTGGATCTTTTGTTGTTTCTTCTAAAGCTGCTTTGTTTACCTTGCCTTTCTTGCTTGGAATGCTCAACGGAAAGCGGCATATTTCTTGGCTTCAGCTTCATTGGATGGTTGATACTTACTCCATGAGTCATTCAGATCAATATCGTCAATTCCTTGGTGCCGCACCGAGGTGTCCCTCAGGTTCACGGATCCTTTCACATTTGTCCTCACCATGCTTAAACCACCTGTTACTGATGTAAGCAGAGTAGGATTTCCTGAGCTTCCTTAGTATCCTTGACCTAAAGTCAAGTCTGGCCTCGGCTCAGTTCTGGAAAGGGTTGAAGAGTCTCCTTGCGGTTGGGATGGTGTTTGAAGTGTTTGGGTAACAGACAAAATAATGGAGCACAACTCCTTTGGGGAAAATAAATGAAAACGGGAAGCCCTGGAGACCTTAGGGCGGGAGCCTGATCCATATTTTTGGGATTGACCTAGGTAGAGTCTCCATGTTGCGGTGAATCAGATGCACCACTTGCTCCTGAGTGGTATAGGATAGTTGTTTTTAATGAATGTGCGGCCATCCCAAGGACTACCGGAGCCTTTTGAGAGGCTGAGGTATCAGTCCGGTCACGCATTTTGCTTGTGGGATTGGTTTTTCATTTCTTAAGGATTGCGATAGGTTGATCATCCTCATCAGAGTCACTACTGGAGAGTTGTTTGCTTGGTTCGACTTGTGTTATCACAGGTGGGGTGATTTTCCTTTTCTTTAAAGGATTGGCTTGTTTGGAAGCATCCTTTTTGGGAGTTCCTTGTTTCTTGGTGTTGCGGGGGCCTTGACGAGCAGAGACTGGCTGTTTTCATCTTTGGGATAATGATAGGTTGGAAAGAGTTGTGGAAGATTGGACTGCGGTACTACCTGGGGCAATAATTATGGATGGGGTTTTAAGAGGCGGGGTAGGAAGGTATGGGGAAATACCTTCCATAGCCTCAATATGATCCGAGACATTAGCAGTCTCAAGACCGAGAGTAGAAAGAATGTAGGTTGGTAGTCTTCTAATTGGTCCAAAACCAGACTGATCAGATTAAGGATTGTACCTTTTGAGATCCTTGGTGACAAAGAGGTTGATGTCGTTGCCCATGCTAATTCCTGCATCCGCATGGAGGTCTGAGATGCATAGTGACCAAAACCTTGCAAATGTGAGTTCGGTAGGGTTCTCTCTTGGGCTTTCTTTTAGAATGTATTGCAGGAAATCGTCATACAGAATCTGACCGTAGTTGACGTCATGACCTGTGAAGATGCTTCATACGAGTTCTAGGAGCTTGAGTCCCATGTTGTCTGTGCCTCCGATTCTGCCGGATAGACTGCAGATAACAAAATGGCGAACAAATTGCCAGACCGCATGCAATTGGTTTTTCTTGAATTCCCCAATGCCTTTGATTTTCTTCTGATATCCCATCTGGTAAAGCGCAGAAAGGATGTCCGCCATGGATGGAGTAAACATCTTGATGGATGGATGAACAAGAAGGTTAATGGCTGTAAGAAACTTTTATTTTGTCAAAATGACCAAAGAATCGTTAACTAGGTTTAAATGTACTTGTTGAGGATTCTCGAGTGGTCGATACGCTGGGAAGGCGCATTTGAATATGGTAGAAAGAGGAACAACATCTGTGAAAGAATCAAACAGTCCAAATAGAGGGTGATTTGTCAGAAATTTGATCATCAACTTTGTGGGAGAATTGTAGAATGAATGTTCTTCGAACAAGGCTCTGAAGTTGTTAGAGGCAATCGAAGGCATAGGATGTCTTGAAGCAGATTCAGAACCAGTAGGCTTTACTGATCCATATGCTTTGGATTGTTTCTTGGATAAACCTGATTTCACCATTGTAGGGATTTGAAGAAAGCTTTGAAAAAGAAGGAAAAACAGAGTGCAAGATGAAGTTTGAAGTTTAGAGAGCGTAAACTTTTCTTTGGGAAGAAGAAAAGGGATTTATAGTGACTTATGGAAGCGGGAAACGATTTTACCCTAAGTGAATTTGGGTAAAAAGTTTGGGTGTTTATTTCAAAGTAAGAGCGTTAATCTCAGCCACAGATTAATAAAAGGATTAAATCTGTATTTGAGATTTACAAGAAAAAAGTTCGCATTTAATGAAATGTCAGGTTTAAGACCACGTCTGGAGAACGTTTGGTGAGGGTGAGACTAATCCGTTGGGTAAAGGGAAGTTGTAACGGATTTGATGTTTTAAGGTAGTAGGAAGAGAAAATTAAAAAGGATTTGATTTGGAAAATCTTTCTTTTTGTCATCATACCTAAAATAGGTCTGACACGAGGTTTATTCAAAAAGGATGAGACAGTTACACAAAGAATCTTTTTCTTTAATGTTTTCTCTATTTAATGAAGGATCATTAAATAACACACAATGTTTTTTATTTTTATTTTTAAAATGTAACAGTCTGAAAGTCAATTAAAGTGACTGCGATTGAAACTTCATTGCGGATGGATCATATATCGTCGGATGGATGATTGTGGTAGCTGAACTGAGATGAGCACTTGAACAAAGATTAGTAATAACAAACAATAAAGACCATTGAAGTATAATTATGATATATGGTTGCGGTACATAGGATATATCAAAACCATCTAACATAACTAACTTCAACCAGGACCGCAACAGAGACCAAGTATGGTCTGCAGTACCTATCAATTCAAAAAGAATTGTGGGTCCGGATTCATCATTCCTAACATTTGTAAGAAAGTGTTGATTTTTGTAGAGTCAAGTGCCTTTGTGAATACATCAGCAATCTCTTCATGAGTATGGACAAAAATTAGTTCAATGTAACCTTTCAGGATGTGGTCTTTGTTGAAGTGATACCGTAGTTCAATATGCTTGGTCATGGAGTGGTGAATAGGATTGTGAGAAATCGTTATAGCACTTTCATAGTCACAATAGATTGGTATCCACAGTAGTCTATATCCGTAGTCTAGTAGTTGTGTTTTCATCCATAAGACTTGAGAACAATAGCTGACTGCGGCCACATATTTAGCTTCTGCGGTAGACAATGATACACAATTTTGTTTCCTTGAAGACCAGCTGACTAGTCTTCCACCCAGAAATTGACATCCACCTGAGGTGCTTTTGCGATCAAGTTTGCATCTGGCATGATCTGCATCTATGAATGCTTGAAGACTAAAATCATTTCCTGTGGGGTACCATAATCCAATAGTTTTGCTTCCTTTTAAGTACCGTAGAATTTGTTTGGTTGTGGTCATGTGAGACACTTTTGGGTCAGCCTGGTACCTTGCGCATACACCTGTTGCAAAGACTATATTTGGTCGGCTTGCGGTGAGGTACATCAAAGAGCCAATAATACCTTTATAAGACTTGTGATCAACCGATTCGCTTGAGGGATCAACAGATATCTTATATCCGAAGGCCATGGGGACCTTAGCCGAAGAACAATTGTCGATTGAATATTTCTTCAACTGTTCCGAGGTGTATTTTTTGATGAATGAATATCCCTTGAGGGACTTGTTTTACTTGAAGTCCTAGAAAGAAGTTAATCTCTCTATTCATGCTCATTTGGAACTTGTTGGTCATGAGCTTAGCAAATTCATCCACCATCTTTTGATAAATTGAGGCGAAATTGATATCATCCACATATATTTATACAAGCATTAGATGATCACCATTTGCTTTTCGAAATAAAGTTGGATCACTCACTCCTCTTTTGTAACCGGAAGAGACAATAAATTCAGATAGAGTCTCGTACCATGCTCTTGAAGCTTGTTTTAGACCGTAGACTTCTTTTTCAAGCTTGTAGCAGTGGTCTGGGAATTCAATGCTTTCGAAACCTAGAGGTTGCTGAAGATAAACCTCTTCTTTTAATTCGCCGTTGAGAAAAGCACTTTTTACATCCATTTGATGAACCTTGATGTTTTTGTGCGCTGCGCATGCTAACAAAATCCGGATGGCTTACATTCGTGCAACCGGAGCATACGTTTCATCATAGTCAATACCTTCAAGTTGACTATATCCCTTGGCAACTAGTCTTGCCTTGTTCCTGACGATCGCACCAGATTCATCTAACTTATTCTTGTACACCCATCTAGTGCCAACAATGGTGTGGCCTTGCGGTTTTGGAACGAGCGGCCATACCTTGTTCCTTTTGAATTCTTCTAGTTCTTCTTGCATTGAAGAAATCTAGTCTGGTTCAAGTAATGCTTCTTTGATAGATCGAGGTTCGACTGAGGACAAGAACGCTGCATACTGACAGTGATCGGATAAGTCCTTAGATAATCGAGTCTGGATTCCTACGGATAGGTTGCCTATAATTTGACTTGGTGGGTGGTCTCTCGTCCATACGTGTAGACAGGGTTTCAGATGATTAGTAGATGCGGTAGAGGGAGTGTCTTCAATATCAGAAGACTCTATGGTTGGAGAAGGCAGTTCCCCCTGGATTTGAGAACATCCTGCTGAATTGTCTTGCACTGGGAAGGCGGGATCAGAGTTATCTTGGGCAGATGGCGAAGGTTCCCCCTGAAGTGTAGAAGGGAGTTCGCCTTGAACCTGCGAAGGTTCCCCCTGGATTGCGGATGGGAGTGTGATAATCCTTGAGCATGTTCTTGTGTCAATCTTTTCTATGTTTTCATCATCCGAATCCGAAGAAACGTTTGATGGTTGAAACTCTCTGTGGATTGGAGCTTTATCTTCTAGTACTGGAACCTCGATGGTTGTTGTATGGTCCGGAGTTGAGTTTTCCCCCTCAACCGGCGAGGTGGAAGTATTTAGTGATACTTCTTCGGATACGGTTGGACCAGATCCATCTGCATGTTGTTGCTGAGCTTCTAGAGACACGAGAACTTAGGATAACTTAGTTGTATCTATTGGATCAAAGAGATCGTCATAGTTTACTTCAACTAGATTTAATTGACTCGAAGAGGCAGGAATATCACTTTCTATCATTGTTGTGGTTTCAGTTGATGGAGCGGAGTTGCGGATGTGATAGTCATCAAATTTCACATCGAAGCTTTCAATTATCATCCTTGTGCGTCTAATGAGAACTTGATAAGAGACCTTGTTAGTGGAGTATCCAAGGAAGATACCTTCATCAGACTTCGGTGCGAATTTATTGAGGTGATCTATGTTGTTGATTACAAAGCATCTACACCCAAATATATGAAAGAATCGAACATTTGGCTTGCGTTTGTTAAGGACCTCATATGGTGTTTTGTTGAGACGTTTGCACACAATGCTTCGATTTTGTACAAAACATGTTGTGGCCGCTGCTTCGACCTAAAAGTAGAGAGGAAGGTGTGCAAAATTGAGCATAGATCTGGCAGCTTCCACTAGAGTGTGGTTCCTTCGTTCTACTACCCCATTTTGTTGTCGTGTATAAGGAGCTTAGAAGTTGTGTGTAATCCCTTTGGAAGCCAAGAAACTATTTAGAATGTGGTTAGTAAACTCGGTTCCATTATCGCTTCGGATACGTATGGCTGGTAACTTAATCTCAAGTTTGATTTCCTTGATGAAGTTGATCATCACCTGTGGTGTTTCTGATTTCAGTCGAAGAAAGAAGACTCATGTGAAACATGTGAAGTCATCGACAATAACCAGTATGTATTTTTTGTGATGAAGACTGGCTACGGTAGATGGACCGCAGAGATCAATGTGTAAAAGTTCCAATGGTTCAGAAATTGAGGAATCAATCACCGTGGGGTGACTTGCCTTGAATTGCTTTCAACACTCACATGCAGGACAAAGAGTATCATTGTTGAACTTGAGGATTGGAAGACCTATGACTTGTTCTCTGATGACCAAATTGTTGATATATATAAAGTTAAGATGAGCGAGCTTGCGGTGCCATAGCCAGCTGACTTGGGATATGGCTTTGGATAGAAAGCATAATTGTAGTTTGCCTATGATCAGGGATACATCTAGAGGGTACATAGTACCTTCGGATCTGGACTTGATCAGACAAGTGCTCCTATCGCTTGTCATTACATAGCAAAATTGGTCATCGAAATTAACACGATGGCCTACTTTACATAGTTGACCAACACTGATGAGATTATGTTTAAGGCCTTCTACATAAGCAACCTTTTGAATAGGGAAGTTTCCCATAGTGAGAACACCATAACCTCGGATTATCCCATTCGCATTGTTTCCAAATGTGACATTTGCACCGTTACAAATTGGCCTGAAATCTCGAAGGTATTCTAACCTTCCCGTCATGTTCAAGGAGCAGGCACTGTCGATTAACCATTCATCTTCTTGTTCCTCCTTGAACAAGGCCTGAAAATTATATGGTTAGTTTAGGCATCCAAACTAGTTTGGAGCCTGGGACAATAGATGAGTTTTTGATTGATGCATGAAAAGAGGTAGCAGGGACTGGTTTCGTGTCAACTTTTAATCTTAGTCTTGGGTGTTTGTGAGTTTTTGGAGCGTTGTGCAGTTTTGAAAAGTTACGAGGTTTCTGAAAAGGATTAGTTTTGACATGACATAACTTTTTTTGACAACTACATTGACATTGATAGGCTGACATTTTGTATTTTGTTTTGGCATTTTGTTTGGTCAGCGGTCGGAAGGATGTGGTTGATTTATGACTGGTCCGAGGTTGGTAAATTCTGACATGTGTGCTATTGGATTTAGAAAAAGTTTGTCTCGAAGAAGATTTTGCACGTGTAGATACCTTGGACTTTTTCTTGGGATTAGGTAAAATACCCTTCCACTTGCTGAAATTTTGATGTGATTTTAAAAGTGTTGGAGTGGGTAAAATACCCTTCCATTTTGGATCATCTGTGGAATAGATTTGAAAACCATTGTTTTGAAAAGACCTTTCTTTCTTCTGGGTTTTGTCAGATGAGTTAGGAATGGATGTTGAAAATGCACATTCCTTTTTGCATGTTTTCTTGATGGGAGAATTTTTTGAAAAATAGTGAGCAAAAACAAACACTTCTAGACTCTTAGATTTTGGAAATTTGGTGTGTCTTTTGGTTTTAGAAAAGGTTTGTCGATTTGTGCCTTGAGATCGAATTTCCTCTTTGAAAGCCTTTTTTGCTAAAGTTTTTGGAGATCCGCAGTCATTAGTGTTCGACTGCGGTTTCCTGGAAGCCTTTGAAAAATTTTGACAGCGAGGGCAAACTCATCAGAACTTGAAGATTCAAGGTTTAGAGAACATTGACCTACTTCAAAGTTTTCTATGGGTAGTTCATGGTGAATTGCTTGAAGAGTCACGGAACTTTTGATTGTGGACTTTGGTAAGGAAGACTTAGCTACCTTAGCGTAAGTCTGAGTTGTAACTAGAATGGGTTTTTTTTCCGAGAACCAAGACTGCAGTGAGAGGCATTGTGGTCCGAGGACAAGGGTGGAAAGTCCTGTGAGACTTCGGGACTTTCTATGACAATCTCCTCATCAACAACGGATGAGGTCTGAGAATTTGGGTTGGTTGATCACATGTGTGATCCGAAATCTCAGGCACAATTTCCTCAATGACACAATTATTACTTAGATTATGAAGTCTACCGAAGTGGGTTCTGATATCTTCGGGAAAAGTCTTGTCATTGACTGGAAAATGAAATTCTCGGTCCGGAGGGGCATATAGTCGATCTTTGTTAAACCGGGTTAAAGAATCCTCTCTGGTAGGATATCCATTAGACCAACCCCAATTGTATGTATTGTCCAAAGTTTTTTATTAACCAAATTTTCAATAGCTTCACTTTCATTGAAAATTTTTTCTGTTAAAAGATTTAAGCATACAATCTCACTCTGAGCTAAATCTGTTTGGTTCAAAGCTATTTCTAGTTGTGTTTCAATTAACATTCTTGCATCTTTTTCTAACTCTAAATCTCTTTCTAACATGGCCATCTTGAGTCTTTTGTTGTCCAGTTGTCCACTCACATGAAACATCTCTTGGGACACTATGTTCTTCTCATCTAAGGCTTTGTTGTAGTCTGAAAGGACGGCAGCACATGTGTCATTAAGATTGTCTATGAAAGGTTGAATGTCATGCATGTTATAGTTTAGAGTTTGGATCATGAGTTTTACCTGTTCGATGATGCTTAGAGTTCCATCCTTTGCCATGTAGCAGTAGTTCCTTTCCAGCTTTGTAGACCCATCATCATCAGCAGTTGCTAGCATGCAGATCTTGCCTTTTCCTTTGATATTGCTGATGTTTTCTTCTTCATCTCCGGATGACCAAACTTGATGGTCTCTTTTGACATGAGCCACATATATCCTAGCCTTTTCAGTTTCCTCTAGTTCTTGAGCCATTCTAAGGTAGAATGATCTGTCTTTCACCACGTTAGCTTTGCAATCCTTTGCAAAATGATTCTCTTTGTTGCACTTGTGACATATTACAACATCACTTTTGTCTTTTGAAGGGGTACCGAAGTCAGAGGTTTGAATGGATTGCGGTGCCTCCTTTGGTTGAGTGTTTTGAGATTGTGGTTGTGGGTGTGAACTTTTAGGATAATGAGAGTGACTGTTTTGTGGGTTGAAGCTACGATTGAAAGGAGGTTTGTTGAATTGTTGTTTTTAGCGACAAGAGTGAGGTGGTAGCCGGTTAAAATGTTTACTAACTAGAGCAATACCCTTCTGAAATTCTTCTTCATCATCATACTTTGAGTCAGCTTCGTATGACTGCGGTGTAGTGTCATACGAGGGAGAGTAAGATTGGTTGTGAGGAGCTTGTGCTATAAGAGCAAGTGGTCCTCCGAAGTCAGCATAGTCTTTGATTACAGTGGATTCTTTTGCTTGCAATTCTCCATATAACTTGTAGAGAGACAGGGAATGAATCTTTATTTCTCCTTGAACTATCAACTTAGAAGAAGTCCAGTGTCTTCCTAAACCGTTGAGAAATTGAAGGTTTGTTTCATGGTTACTGCGGATGGTGCCAGCATTTGATAACTTAGTGACTATCAGATTGAACCTTTTGAAAGAGTCTTCTAAACTTTCACCAGTATGAGCTTTGAAGATGTTGAATTCATTAAGTGCAGTTGTGAGCTTCTTATCTTGAGCTTGTTCTAAGCCTTCATACAAGTTCTTGAGAACATCCCAGATCTCTTTTGCTGATTTACAGTTTATGATAATGTCGAAGTTTTCAGGAGCAACTCCACAAGAGATTTCATAAAAAGCAACAACATCAATTTCCATTTTATCAAGATCATCTTTGGTGGGACGGTTCATGACTGGTTGATCTCTTCCTTTTTTCGCTGTGGCGCCATCAATTTGAATAGGTGTAAGAACATGGACATGTGGTCCTTCTTCAACAGATCGCCATACATCTCTACCAAGTCTCCTTAAGTATCTTTCCATTCTTTGAGACCGGTGATGGTATACATTTGCAACCAATATTGGAGCTCGATTTGAACCACTAACACTGTTGGAAACATTTAGAGAAAGTGCTTGTGCCATTTTTTGTTTTGTTTTTTAATAAGAACTGAGCTTCAGTGGTATAGAAGGCCCTTTGAAAATCAGAGTTCCGTTTTTCAAAAAGCAACCACTATGGCTCTGATACCAATTGTTGAGATAAAAACTTGAGACAAACTTGAACAAACGTTAGAACAAGTATATAGTTGCGGAATTAGTTAATCTCAAAGGATCTAAAAGCTCAACAATATTAAGTTAATGAGTTAGATAGTTAGGTGCGGAAATGTAAGGAAATATAATTGACAGCATAATATATATCAAGTAAACACATAAGTTGATTAATAACATGGAATGCATTCCGACCAAGTTAGTGAGTGATATCAATCTTAGTGATAAAGTGGCGAATGACTTGCTCCGAAGAGAAGTATTAATCAGTTATGTTCGAGAGGATTTAGAGAGTAAGAAAGATATAAGATGCGTAAGGAATACTTGAAGATGATTCAGATTTATAGATGAGTAAAGAGAGATCTGTCTATTTTGAATGAAAAAGAGTGAGCTCTATCTGTAGAGACTCAAGAAATACAATTGATTTACTCTCTAAGAGTAGCCATGCAAGGCATACTGGACAATAGAGAGTATTAAAGAAAGATAGATAAAATAAACTAAGTAAAGTAAGAAGACTGCGGTTGACTAGATGACTTCCGGATGAAACAGCTGATGAAGCTTGACTGCGGATGCTTGTAGGCTGTGGTAGGCTAAATTAAGAGGGTCACTTCATGTATCAACAGGGCTTTTGTGGTATTGTA
This sequence comes from Lactuca sativa, assembly GCF_002870075.4. NCBI lineage: Eukaryota > Viridiplantae > Streptophyta > Magnoliopsida > Asterales > Asteraceae > Lactuca > Lactuca sativa. The sequence goes on from NC_056630.2 coordinate 262,349,495, forward strand.
TTGTGTGTGTGTGTCTATATATATATATATATATATATATATATATATATACATATATATATATATATATATATATATATATAGGAGTTTAGTTGTTCCATCTTTAATCCACAACTGCATTGGAGTTCACATGTACTAGACGATTTATTCTTAATAGAATCGTGTGCATTTGAAGTTATTCTGTGTTCTTGAATCTCTATTTTGTTTACATTCCGCATTCACTAAATAGATTGATTGATATCATATAAGATCCATAGTTTTGGGACTTACAAGTGGTATCAGAGCTTGGATCGGTATCAATTGGGTCATTGCAAACGGTTTTTCTTGGAGTTTCTTGGTGTTTTTTATTTATATTTTTTTGCATTTTTGGCCATTGTTTTTCGTGTTCTTCATATTTTTGGAGTTTTGATCGAGTTTGTCATTAAAGATTTGAAAATTCCATGTTTATGGGAAGTTTTGGGCATTTTAGTTCAAGATTTTTGAAATCTAGGCGGATATCCTTAGTCTCGGTCAAACTCTAGGCGGCCTACAGCAAATTTCGGACGTCAACAGCAAATTTCGGACGTCAACAGCATTTGCGGTCGGATTTGGACATTCTCGGTCAGAAACGAGGGTTCTCGGTCCGAAGCTGTGGAGGTTCATGGTGCGAAGACCTCGGACTTATGATTTCTGTCTAGCAGTTTTCCGGTCCTAAGACTTCGGCTTCGCTTGTTTTCAATCGTGTTCTCGGTCCGAGATTTCGGCCTCGCATCCTCAGCTGAAAATTCGGATTTTCAATATTTTGACTTATTTTCGGTCTTAAAGCCACATTTTCGATCCAATAACTTCGTTTTCGGTTATAACGCTTCATTTTTTGTCAAAAGGGCACATATTCGGTCAAATACCCTCGTTTTTGGTCAAATACACTAGTTTTTGGTCTTGAAATTTCGTTTTCGTTGTAGAAACTTTTGTTTTCCGTCAACATTATTCTTTTTGGACAAAGAATTTTGAATTTCATCTTTGACTTTCAAGTTTGACTTTTGACTTTCGAATTTGACCTTTGACTTTCAAGTTTGACCTTCAAATTTGACTTTCAATTTTAACTTTTAGGTCTGACTTTTAAAGTTTGTTTTTTTAAGTTTGACTTTCAAGTTTGACTTTCGAGGTTTCAAGTCAAAGGGTTTTTTTCCTTGGTTTCATAATGACTTCTGTCACACCCCGAAAACCGAAGGCAGAAACATTTACAGGGTTGACTCCATGTTGAGTATCAAATCCAATGCACATAGTAAGTAAAGTAAAACAACCATTACATTACATATGGAAAAGTTTACATTTGTTTCAAAAGTAAGTTGTACAGTTGTGATACATAATATATATAAACAAAACGAGACAAGTCTTCTGTGTACACCGTCTTCGAACAAAAGGATCTTCGGGTACCTGTCTAACGCTGACCTGAGAATACAAGCGGTTTGAAAATCAGCATAATGCTGGTGAGTTCATAAGCGGTTTTGTTTTGTGGAAAAATGTACAAGTTTCCTTTCCGTTTCTGAAAATGTTACACACATACCAAGAAAATCCCATATTTTCTTAAAAGGTTAGTTGTTAATTCCCAAAACGTAATGTAAAGTTGTACACTGAAAACATGTTTACTCTTATGAAATGTAAGTTATCTGGTTTGTTACACTTTTCTGGTTATGTACAAATGTTCCCAGGAAAATCCCATATTTTCCTGAATGTTGGTTACCAAATGTGAAAGATGTATTCTGAAAACCTGGTTATCTTGTGAAATGTATTAGTTTTAACACGTATAAAAAAAACTAATATTTACTAAGTAAGTTGATTACTTTATTCATTATTACTATAAAGTAAATTTCTGTTATCCTAATTGCGAGTTCCATAACCATACAATAGACTAGATATGCCAATAAGTAGTCCACATCACCTTATGACTTTCGTCACCCTTGAACCATTTCGGTTCGGTTGTAGCTAGCAGCCAGGTGTAGGGTAGTCAGTCCTGTATAGATCTATACACTCAAGTCACGCTCCCTATCTAAGAGATTCTGGTTACGGGGGCGGTCCTCCACTCGCGTATCTTTGTGGAGTGTTCGTCGAGGACGTGTCTCCAATTATATAGGTCTAACAAATTTACTAGTAATAATACGATAATCCTCCACTCGCGTATCTCTGTGGAGTGTTACCGAGGACAAAACAATGTATAAACTTTTATGTTCAAAGGTTCTAAAGTTATGCTTTTTAACTGATATGAAAATGTGGAAACCATTTGTGAAGTAATAAACATAACAGCTTATAACTAATTTCACAAATAATGTATATGATTACCCTGCAAGTTTCAAACGATTATCGGTTGTGATTATCAGTATTAAAAGCATATAAGTTTTGAAAGATACACATGTAAAACAAGTTTTAAGTACAAGTAATCCCTTGTACTTTGCTTGTATTCCCCCCCCCCCCTTGAAAACATTGAAAAACCATTGAAAAAGGTTTGGGGTATGAACTCACCGGATGAGAAGACACAACTGTTTCGGAAACTAAACATTGGTTTAGGGCTTGATTACACGCGTGGTTCCTATGTAATATGAAATAATATCCAAATGTATCTAATTAGATTTAAAAATACTAATTAAATGGAATATTACACTCCAATGAGCTAAAACACTTCAAAACGAGTGTTTGGAGTGACCCGGGTGACATCTACGGACGTGTAATGATGCGAGGGACTTGGGAATTGAGTTTATTCTTCAAGAGTAAACTCCTAATGGAGTTTTCGCCATATATCCCATACATACATGAGTTCACGGCCATGAACTCATCGTTGGGTGATTTGGGATGCTAAATGGCTTCAATGCACATGGGGAATGTTGGAATGGATTTTTCTAAAGCCTAGGAATGGATTGCACTAGGACACCCATTAATTCATTTTTGATAATTACAATTTAATGACTTAATTAAATGGCTAAATCGGAAACGAATTTGGAAACGACGATTGGTTGATCGAAATGGATTACGAAAAGGGTTACAAGTAATGATACGAAATTTTGAGTTGTTACAACTTCTATTTTTGGTAAGTTATTCTTTTTGGTGAATAATAAGTTCTTTAATCACCAAGGAAAGTGAAAACTCATGCTCTCATTCCTGTGAAGCTAAAATTAAACTTTATTGTGATCAACATAAACTATTAATTAGGGAAATTGAGGACCTTAAATATGAACGATATAGTATTAGAAAAGACCAAAAACCCTTAAAAATCAATTAGAGGCCAAAACCAAGGACTTTGGAAAACTTCAAGTAGAATATAGTGATAAATAAGAACATTATCATTATGCTCAAGTAAAAATTGTCGAATTAATTGCTGAACTTGATGCATTAAAAGCTAAATATAAAGATGTTGAATTTAACTTTAAGAAATTTGACGTGTCAAGCGAGGTAGTTGTGTCCATGAAAGAAAAACAGTTAAAATTTAAAGATAATCAGAATAAGGGTCTAGGGTATCACAGTGTTCCACCTCCCTTGAATGATAACTATACCCCGCCCCTTGAAACCAATGAGGTAGAGATATCTACTCAGTATGGCCAGTATCCTGTAAAAGCTTCAGTTAAGATTGAACAATCTAGCCCAACTGAGAATATTGAGGTGAATGATACTAAAGTTTCTACCTCATGTGCAGAGCAGGTCACGGTGCAAGATGGGTATGAGCATAACATAAATAACTCTTGTTTTGCTGAAAATGATTCAAAAACTTGTGATAAGGTGAGTGATTCTAATGCTTCTACTTCATGTGCAGATAAAGAAGCAGTGCAAGATAGGAGTAAGCAAAATAAAATAAATTATGAGTCTGCTGAAAATGATTCAAAATCTTGTGATGCTGATAATCTCAATGTGGAAAAACTGAAGCCATAAAAGTCTGTTAAATGTTCTTGTGCTTGTGCTTGTGGAAGTCCCTTGAAACAAAATTCTTTTGGACAAGGACCAAGTCACAATCTCATCTATATGAAAAGGCAGACTTGCTTTAACTATGGGACTCCCAGTCACATTGCTAGAAATTGCCCATATCGTTTATATGTTCCTTACTACCAACATGGGTGACAGAACATGCCAAGAGGGAGATTCTCCAAACGAAACCCTTTGAGGTCACGTTCAAACAATGGTGACTGGAATGCTAAGAAGGGGAAGAATCAAACTCCCAAGGACAAGAAGGAAATGTTTGACAAGATGCCAAATTCAAGAGATGGTTATGTTAGACCAAGATCGGTTAGGTCAACTCATCTCGGCAATCGGTTTCAAGTTCTAAAGCAATTGATAAGGCATTCATCTGATCAAACAAAAAATGGGTTAAAACCGGTTACCGATGGGTACCAAAGGTTCATACTCCCAAATCATCTAATGATTCTAACACTTCTTCATCTTCTATGTTTGATAAACAAGATATGTCATGGGAGAGAGTACCTTGTGTAGATGATAATAGTCAACCCAGCTTCAAAATGGACTTGGTCCCAAAGAACAACTAATCCAACACTCTATGCTAGGCCAGCTATGGAGGAATATCACCAGACTTTGGTTTGTTAATTGTGGTTGTTCCAGGAACATGATAGGAGACATCTCTCAACTACATTAAATTCAGAACTTTGATTGAGAGCATGTATCCTTTGCGGGGAAGGAAGAAAGAAGAGGATCACAAATGGGGATTGTACTTAACGATATGAAGAATTTTTTTTAATTTGTTCCGAAATTGAAACACAGTGAAGGTTGAGTGTGTTGTTGCATATGCGTGTTATTCTTAGAAAGTCTGTATGCAACTTCAATTGTTGAATTAAGGTTTGAGTTTTCTTCTCGATACTTCTAAGTATTTCATAAAATGATTCATTTTGAATACAGTTTTTTTTTTAATTTGCGCATTTATTTTGTTTTCTATTTTCCTCATGCACAAATTAAGGGGGGAGAAATTAAAAAAAAGATTAAAAAAATAAATAAAAATATAAATAAAATAAATAAATAAAATTGAAAAATAAAACAATTTTTTCGTAAGTATTCTTGGGACGAGATATGAATTCTAGTGCTAAAGGGCAATATGAGAGGCGTGTAAGGCACTAAAGCCAAATTGTTTAGACTCTGCGTTCAATGTGCTAGTAGGCACGGAGGATTTAAAAGGACTAGACACAACTAAAAGTGAAAGTACTAGAGAATGTTAATTTATATGGACTTAGATAGTTACATCTGGACTGACCATACGACGCTCGGATAGATTGAGCAGTGAGATAAACAAGGGAGCCTACGAGATACATTAAAGTTACTTATCATCTAGAACTGTGGTTCAACACTTCTTAGATGTACGGACTCATGTCCTTAATTATGGTGTTGATAGGGTGACTAGGGGGTTCTGATAAAGTATTGTTGGATTTGGTGTCTAAGCGCATAACTATAAATGGGATGTACTTGACCTGATTGTAGCATGGTCCTTTTGGGTTGCCTTCACTAATGCAATTTGATAGGATGGAATTTTGAGAATACGGTTATTTATGATTTATTAATATATTAAAAGTATAATATATTAATATGAAATCATATTATTTAATTAGTATTGATCAAGAGTTAATTTGGAATTAATTTTGTGGTCAAAAGAGACTAATTAAATATATGGGGATTAATTATGTGAATCAATGATTCTTATAGTGTGGGCCAATGATCCATGGTTATTTAGGATGAGCTAAACCAATGAGACAATCCATGGAGGTTAACGCATGGAACCTAAGTAATATGAAAGGTCATTAGGGTTTGCAAAGATGTAACCCTAGCATTATAAAAGGAACCCCTCATGGCCAAAATCGGTTACACAAAATATAACCATTCATTCTAAGAGAGTGAAGTTGATGTTGTGCTAAGTAACCTATTCTCTCAAGCCTCCTCTTGCATATTGGTGTTTGTGAACCATTAGAGGCATCACACTTGCGGTGCTCAAGCTTTCAAAGGTCAAGAACTACAAGTCCTTCTAAGAGGTAAGTCATCTAACTAGTTGTATTGTTCATTTGACAATTTGTATGCTAGTTAGGATATATGCTTTGTAAAATTGAAAATACATGTATAATTAGAGAGAACATAGATCCAAAGCATTCAGGGTTGCATGTGCACCATTGGAGTGTTATAGTGCTCAAAACCCAACAATGGTATCAGAGCGTAGGATTATTTTCTATTATAATTGATGCTTGTTAGTTTTCCAAGTTGTAAAAAAAATCAATTTTTTTTGCCTCTGACTGATGAACTCGTCGAGTCCACTGGCTGACTCGACGAGTCCACTCAATAACCGAGCAAATCGACGAGTCAGTTCATGCACTCGATGAGTTGCGGGCTCTGGTTGCACAAATTCAAGGTTTTTGGCCAGAATTGGATTAGGATCATTACCACAAACTGTTTTCAATCATAAAATCTGTTTTTCTGATATGGTAGTGATCATCCTCATCCAATTACAAGATAATTGTCAAAGTTTTAAGATAATTGTTGTTTTATATGATAAACAAAGTTTCTTGCAAATTGTTGACTTGATATTATCTTGTTTATGAGTTTAGCTAGATCAGTCTTGAATTATATGATAATTTTAGTTGTTGAAAATTGATTGTAATGAATTTTAATGACCTACATAACTTGTCCTCAAGTTATGGAAAATATAAAGTCTCATCTTTAAAAAAATGTATTAAACTCATAAGTTATGAATTCCAAGAGTCATTAAAAGATAGTTATCAAAAATTCTTATGATAGTTGTTAGTTTATATGTTAAGCCAATTACTTATATCATTTGATTTGAAACTATTTTGCCTTATGAGTTAGTTTAGATCATGATTAAAAAAACTATATGATAATTTTCCTTGTTAGAATTGATTTAAATGTTCTTTAGTAAGTTCCATAACTTGTCCTCAGGTTTTGGAACATGAAAAATCTTATCATAAAGGTTTTAATGAACTCCATAACTTGTCCTCAAGTTATGGAAAATCAAGAGTCTTTTCATAAAACCAACATTAACTCATAAGTTATAGAAATGAAGAGTTTTGACAAGTTTTAAAACTTTCCCTCAAGTTTTGGAATTTGTAAAGTCTCACTAATGAAACTTTAATTCCAAACCCTAGAGTTTTAAAAGTAAAAATTCAACCCTTATACTTTTTAATATTATAAGTTTAATAATGTGTATATATATATATATATATATGTGTGTGTGTGTGTGTGTGTAAGACAAGTCAGTCTTACCGTTAGTAGGCCTCATTTACGAAGCCGGTCTATAAGGGGGTATAAGGTTACTGCCTATAAAATGGTCGTTTGTTGCGTGTCCACTCTCACCCACCGCTTCCTTGACTGGTGGAGGGTCGTTAGCCGAACGGGTAGGATATGAAATTAATTCTGCCTCATTAAAAGTATAATGGTAAATATAAAGTACCTAAACTTTTATTAAATTCCCAATCTTAGTTACTTTAGGAAAATGTGAAAATGGTGCTAATCCATGAAATTACACTTTGGACCCTTGTTAAGTCATTAGTGGAGCGTGTGTGGTTAACCAGCACACTAATCTGGGACTGACAATTTGTGGAAAAGGGTAGGTTTATGTTAGCCGTAGATCAATGCATCATGTGTGGTTAACTGGCACATTGATTAGGTGTTTTGTAACATTAAGTGTACCAAGCTAATTTGCATGGTTATTCACACCTATTTGTGATCCTCAGCATCCTAATCATAAACTTGAAGGGAACAATCGAAATTTAAACATGCCATTGAAAAGTTCAATGAATCTCAAAGGATCTAGGAATTTCAATCCATTTAAAACTAAATAATACATTTCATTTTTCGTGGTGGAAATTGGTAAATCATCATTTACTACCTTCAAATATTTTTCAATTGGATTACGACATCCCTTTTCGCAATTGTAAAATATTGTGTTGGGTCCTAGCCTTATTATTTCATTTTGGGTGTTATATTAAGGACTTAAATCAACTAACTTGAATTTCTCCATTTATAGGTATCTAGGTCAGACAACTATGGTCTTCTCGAATCTGTTGGAAAAGGCTTTCCACATGAAGATGATACTCCACAATATCATACTTCACTTCCTCCACCTCCTGCAATTCTTCTCCCTGGACCACATGTTAAAAGACTTGAAAAGTTCAAGGTCACTTAGGCCCTATTGGCAAGCAAATATGAAGATGGAAGATCTATGTGTGCACATGTCTTGGAGATGAAGTCACACATTGACAGGCTGGGAATGTCAGGAGTCGATGTCTCAAGGAAGTTGGCTGTTGACTTGGCTCTTCAGTCACTTCCTGAGTCGTATACTCATTTTGTTAAAGACTACTATATGACAGACCATGATGTGATCCTTATTGATCTTACCTATTTGCTAATTGCTGCCGAATTAGCAATGATTTGGCACACTAGTAAAGCAGATTTGATTAGAAGATCTACTTCCCAAACATCTATGGAAATTGACAATGGAGATATTGGAACTCCAGAAAAGATTTCTCTTTCCAAGGGAAAGGGAAAGGCTAAGTCTAAGATTGTCCCGTGTACCATTCCCAAAGAGTCCATATGTTTCTATTGCCAAAAGAAAGGGGCATTGGTTGCGAAGCTGCCCTGACTACCTGAGAGATGTAAGAGATGGTAGAATCAAATTGCATGGTTCTACGTCAGGTAAGTCAACTATGTAACTCTATTTAGTTCATATTTGTAGATTCTTAATACATGATGTGATAAGATTACATTTTGATGTTTTGTAGGATCAAAGGAAGCTTAAAGGAAAAGCATGCAGAGTCTGATCGCGAAGAGATGGATTTTGATCGCATGGTTCAATGATCGAATTTTTGAGCTACTGCTTAAGAGTTATGGTAGATTGCTTAGAAATTTGTAATAAAATAATTTTCATTTGTAAGTGCATTGTAAGGAAAAGTTTTTTCGCAATTATATAAATAAAGAAAAAAAAATTATCGCATGTTTTGATGTTTGTATTTTTTTAGCAATATAGATTTGATTCTTTCATTTGTGGTAGTTTCTAAATTTACCAAATAAGTAAAGATTCTCATCATCCAAGTTTCAATTGTCCAAAAACTTGGAATCATGCAGCTTGTATTGTGTGATGGATGAGAACTTTCGTCATTGGGAAATTAAGACTAATTCCTTTCTCACATGTATATGTGAGTCAAGTGAAGGCCTAGGGGATAAGGTACACTTGGTTGTGCGCTGGTCAGGTCCACCACAAAGAATGATAAGACTATTTGTTATGGTTTACTAAAGTTAGTAAATATGGTTATGCTTACAAGATTAAGTATAATTCTTAGTCATTGAAAAGTCTCAATGAATAGCAGAACCAATAAGAAGAATCAAATTCGGCAGAAAGATAAAAGTTTCTCCATTCTAAAAAGATGGGAGAGTACTTGGGTATCGTGTTTTATGATCATCGTAATGATTATGAAAAATCATATCAAAATTTGATCCTCTATGGACACATTAGTGCATTTGTTTGGCTAAGAAGAGGAATCAGGAATTGTTGAAATGGTTAAATCAATTAAGATGAATCATACTTCGTTCCAAAATCAAATCTGAGAGTCATCCTCCAAGATTGTATATTGAGTGACATATCAGCAAATGTAGAGTAAAATGCATTCTACTCTTGTACATTTGAAATTGGTAAGTTGTAATGTTTTGGATAAAACAGAGATCAACTAAGACCGATTGTCAAAAGTGTTTGTCTTGATAAGAAATCGCACTAACTCTTGAATATTTGTTTGTTAAGTAATGTTTCTTGACAGAGAGAAACTTATATGTCAAGAGGTCAGTGGGAGTCTTAGAGATCTTGAAAAGTTATAAGAACTAATCAAGAGTCAACCTATTGTTAATCACTAGCACACAACTTGAGGTTTGTAAACTATCGTGTTGACAGATTCTTATTTTGTGCCCATTCCAATTGATTGACTATGCATGTGAGTTCTATGAGTTCTCATTTTTTTGCATTACAACCTAGAATAAATGGTAGGCCCTTGTGTTGCCAGGTGGCATGGGTTTAAGATTGAGCAAGTTCAGTCTATATGAGTTTGGATTTGTCATTAACCTTGTCTTATGACTATGGTTATGACAAATTCACATGGATAGGAACACATACACAATAAAATTTTAAGTGTCATAAGGTTTCTCTCCAATTCATGAAAATGATTGTGAGGAAACACTCACTAAGTAGATTTTAAAGAGTTAGCAATTGTGATATTTGCATTCTCAAATTCGATTATGACTATGACATCCCTCTTCATAGTTCAAATTGTGAGAAATGGCAAAAGGTCTAAACATTTGAGACTTATTGTTGTAAGTTCTAAAATTGTTTAGACACACATATGAACTTTCTAATAAAAGGTGTGTGAGCTTAGATAAGGGATTTTCGAAGCATCTCGTGTCAGAAATTAGATCTTTGGTAAGAAAGTCAATAAAGTATTGATTTCTAGAAGTCCATCTGATTTTTGGATTTATGTCACAGCTAGTAGGACATAAACGTTATGCAAGTAACAACATAATTCTTATGCTAGTGGGAGCATAATTATTATGGTAAGTGTTGCAAGTTAGCAATGTTCATTATAAAAAACAAAGTTTTCAATTCGCAAAGTTGCACGATTGAAAAGTTGTTTTGCTATAATTTTGGAGAGGAACTTATAATTCGTTTCAATTCTAAATGTTTAATTTGAGATTTTAATCAAATTTAGTCGAGGATTTATATGAATACCATGTTGAAATGCTTCATTGGAAATTCTATATATGGAAATTGTAACAACGAGAATTTTTAAAACAAATTTTTCATTTCTTAAAACCATATTTCCATCCAAAATAAGTCATAAAGATCCAATGTATCATATCATAATATAAATCATATAAATCCCAAGATCATAAATCCTCCATCAGTGTGTACAGATCACGTCGGCGCCTTCCCACGGTCCTCACTGGTACCTGAAACACATATCACAACAACTGTAAGCATAAATGCTTAGTTAGCTCCCCAAAATACAACCTATGCACATACGCCTTTCCAGGCCCTGACCTTCCGGTCCATGTGTCTCAGGGGACTTCCGTCCCGACTAGGTAAACCTTCCGGTCCTACCCGCGTCAACCTTACGGTCCACATTACAATGCCTTCCGGCCCATAACATATTTGCCCTCCGGCCCATAACATAATGTCTTCCGGCCCATATCAAGCATATCATACATGGCACATATAAACGATTAACTTATCACATACAATGCATATAACTCATAACATATCCGACCTTCCGGTCACACGATAAAACCCTTCCGGGTACAGTATAGTGAGAAAACTCATCTCGTGGAAAGTCTAAGATCTCGTGTCCTCGCTAACATCGACCCCGAACGACGGCTCAACCTCGCCTAAACATAAAAATATCATTTATTACACAAGGACTTCCACCACTTAGAACTTTACTCCTTATCATCATTCCTCAGAGGGTAAAAGACCATTTTACCCTTCCTTGACCTAAAGTCCTCAAGTTGACCAAAACCCTAAAAGTCAACAAAAGTCAAACCCTGAGAGTACGCGGGGCGTACTCTAGATGTACGCGGGGCGTACGTCGCCAACCCCTCCCTGATCGGGGTCTCCACCCAGTACGCTGCGCATACTGGAAGTTACGCCTAGCGTAACCCCTAGAATCAGCCACTCTCCATTTCTGGTCTTAATCGGTTAAGCCATTACTTCCACTTCTAGATCCGACTCTTCTAGTGTGTCTAAACCCATAAAGTCGAGACCTTTAAGCCTTGGAATGGCTGTAAAGGCTCCAACATCACATAACAACCTTTTATTCAAACTCAAGGACCTAGATCTCATGCATGGTGCAATCCCCACGTCCAAGATGCCATTTTTATGAGTCTACAACTCCAATAAATCAGAAATATGATGTATCTAAGCTTATGGAGGCCATTTGCACGAAAGTCTCCACCTTTGGGACTTAAACCCTAGAAAATAACCTTTTAAGCATACAACATGAACCAAGTGACAAGATCCGAACTTTATACCTGGAAATGAAGCTTTAGCCCTTGCAAAGTTCAGATCTACAATTGAGCACCACTTCTAGCCTCTCCAACAAGCTCTTCTTCTCCTTTGCAACCTTGAAATGGCACCACCAAGCTTACAATACACACACAATGGCCTAAGAACGAGGCTACACTCTTTTTAGGGTTTCACTCTGAGGGATGGTGGCTGAGAAGACCAGCCACATGTTCCTTTTATAGCCCCATCAAAGGAATTTAGGGTTTGGGTCTGAATAAGTTACGTCGGGTGTAACCTTGGGTACGCCCCGCGTACCTGAGGGGAAAGGCGTCCAAATGAGGCATGCGAGTACGCTCAACGTACACCTTGTACGCCGAGCGTACTCGCCTACCATGAAAACCCTAAATCACCAACTTAACCAAGATGTAAAGCCAAAAGAAGAATACCTGGATTTCGGGCTGTTACAATTCTCCCCCACTAGAATCAGACTTCGCCCCCGAAGTCTCATACTGAAAACAACTCTGGATACTGATCCCGCATCTCAGACTCGGTCTCCCATGTCAGCTCGGACCCCTTCCGATGTTGCCACTGCACTTGTACCAGGGGTATTTCCTTGTTCCTCAAAACCTTAACTTTCCGATCCCTGATCGCTACTTGTATCTCCACATGGTTCAGGCATGCATCCACCTGAATATCATCCAATGGAACCACTGCCGACTCATCGGTAATACATTTCCTCAACTGCGAGACATGAAAGGTATCATGAATCTGCCCCAACTCAGCAGGTAGCTCCAACCGGTAGGCTACCCGGCCCACCCTAGCAATTACCCTGAAGGGTCTAATATAGCGGGGTCCTAACTTGCCCCTTTTCCTTAATCGTATCACCCCTTTCCAAGGAGAGACCTTTAGGAGCACAAGGTTGCCAACCTGAAACTCGAGCTCGGACCGCCGCCTGTTCGCATAACTCTTCTGGCGACTCTGTGCAGTCAACAACCTCTGCTTGGCCTGCTGAATCTGCTCGGTCGTCTGGAGTACAATCTCCGTGCTACCCATCACCCTCTGCCCCACTTCTCCCCAACAGATGGGGGTGCGACACCTCCGTCCATACAACAACTCAAAGGGTGGCATACCAATGCTCGAATGATGGCTGTTGTTGTACGAAAACTCTGCTAAAGGCAGATAGGTGTCTCAGCTCCCTCAAAATCCAAAACACATGCACGGAGCATATCCTCAAGCGTCTGAATCGTCCGCTCACTCTGTCCATCTATCTGCGGTTGGTATGCGGTACGGAAATGCAGTCTTGTACCCAACTCCTCATGAACGGAAATGCGCTCATTTTCTAGCCATCAGCGAGAGCTCTTCCGCTCGCTCTGTCCATCTATCGCGTCGGAACCCCATGCCGCGATACCACCTCCCTCACGTATAATTCCGCCAACTTTTCCACAGAAGAGCTCTCGCTGATGGCTAGAAAATGAGCGCTCTTCGTCAATCTATCCACGATCAACCAAATCGCGTCGACTCCCTTCCAGTCCGCGGCAATTTGGTGATAAAATCCATGGTAATCTGTTCTCACTTCCATTCGGGAATCTCTAGCGGCTGCAATTTACCGTGCGGACGCTGGTGCTCGGCCTTAACCTGCCGACAAGTCAGGCATCTCTCAACAAACCATGCAACATCCCTTTTCATACAGGACCACCAATACTCCTTCCTTAGGTCCAAATACATTTTCGTAGCCCCGGGATGAATCGAGAATTTTGATCGATGCGCTTCCTCCATCAAAATAGTACGCGTACCGCCCACAAACGGTACCCAAATCCGACCCTGAAAAGTTATAAGCCCTCGACCATCCGTAACGAATCCTGATACCTGACCCACAACCCGCTCCCTCTTCTGGTTTTCTGGTTTCGCAGCCTCAGCTTGAGCTCCTCGAATGGTATCAAAAATCGGGGTCATCACCGTCAACCTCATACAAATATCTCGGATCGGGGCGCTTTCCACCCTACGGCTTAATGCGTCGGCTACCACATTAGCCTTACCCGGGTGGTACAAGATCTCACAATCGTAATCCTTCACCACATCCAACCATCTCCTCTGTCGCATATTCAGGTTTGGCCGATCCATCAAGTACTTCAGACTCTTGTGGTCCGTGTAGATGGTACACCAAACCCCATAAAGATAATGCCGCCAGATCTTGAGGGCAAACACCACAGCCCCCAATTCCAGGTCGTGGGTGGGATATCTCGACTCATGAGGCTTCAACTGCCACGAAGCATACGCTATCACATGCCCCCTCTGCATAAGCACCGCCACTAAACCCGATATAGATGCATCACAGTACACCACAAAGTCCTCCATCCCTTCCGGGAGTGCAAGCACCGGGGCCTCGCACAATTTCTGACAAAGGGTCTCGAACAAGGACTGCTGCTCCGGTCCCCACGAAAATGCAACACCCTTACGGGTCATCCTAGTAAGTGGCACAACGATCTTAGAGAAATCCTTGATAAACCTGCGATAATATCCAGCCAAACCCAGAAAGCTCCTGATCTCTGTGGGCGATCTCGGCACTTCCCATCTCATCACCGCCTCAATCTTGGCCAGATCAACCAAAATCCCTTTCTGGTTAATGAGGTGCCCTAGGAATTGGACCTTTCGTAACCAGAAATCACACATGGAGAATTTGGCATACAGCCTCTCCGATCTCAGAACTCCAAGAATCTCCCTCAAATGCTCCTCGTGCTACTCCCTAGACCTCGAATATACCAGAATATCATCAATGAATACGATCACCGACCGATCCAGCATCGGCCTGCACACCCTGTTCATGAGATCCATGAAAGTAGTTGGGGCATTGGTGGGCCCAAAAGGCATCACCACAAACTCGTAATGTCCATAACGAGTTCTGAATGCAGTCTTCTGGATATCCTCATCCCGAACCGTCATCTGATGATAACCCGACCTCAAGTCTATCTTGGAGAACCAAGATTCCCCCTGCAACTGATCGAATAGATCGTCGATCCTAGGTAACAGATACCGGTTCCTAACCGTCAACTTGTTCAACTCCCGGTAATCGATACACATCCGGTGTGAACCATCCTTTTTCTTGACGAAGAAAATCGGCGCTCCCCAATGTGAACTACTTGGTCGAATAAACCCCTTCCCCAACAGCTCCTGAAGCTGCGAGGATAACTCCTGCATTTCCGGTGGAGCGAGACGATAAGGCACCTTGGCGATGGGCGCCGCTCCCGGAACCAAATCGATACGGAACTCCACTTGCCTTTCCGGAGGCACACCTGGTAACTCTTCGGGGAACACATCCGAAAACTCGCATACAACAGGAACGTCATCCACTAATTTGGGCCTCCCAGCGGCCACTCGAGTATCCGTCACGTAGGTTATGAATCCATTGCAGCCCTACTGCAAACTCTGCCTCGCCCTGGCAGCCGAACAAAACGCCGACCCACACCAGGTCCCCTCGCCATACACCGTAAGCACTCCCCCACTAGGGTCTCGAATCGTCACCAGCTGTCTCTCGCAGTCAATGACTGCCCCAAACTTACTCAACCAGTCCATGCCCACGATAACGCAGACATCCCCCATCGCTATAGGAACCAAGTCTATAGGGAATTTGACACCAAAAATCTCGAGCACACATCCTCGAATCACGTCTACGGCATATATCACTTTCTCATCAGCTATGGAAACCCTCAGAGGTCGACTCATCACTTCTCGATCAATACCGAGGTGCTGACTAAAAGCCAGAGATACGAAAGACCGACTCGCACCCGAGTCAAATAATACTAAAGCAGGCACAGAGTTCACAAGAAAAGTACCTACGCATATCATGAAATAAGCACAACATGTCATAAAAGAATAATAAATACATGAAAGAATACATACCAGCCACAACATCAGGCGCCGCGCGGATCTCCTCCGCAGTCAACTGGAAAGCTCACCCACGAGCCCTCGGGGCCTCGGCCTTCACTGGTCGAGTCTCAGTAGCCCTAGCAGCAGGTGCAGATCCCTGGAGAAGCTGAGGGCACTCGGCCTTCCGATGCCCGGTCTGGTTGCAATGAAAGCAAACCATAAACCCCTTGGGGCAATCCCTAGCAATGTGCCCCTCCTTGCTACACTTGTAGCAAGCACTTGATCGAAATGTCCCCTCGTGACCCTTGCCGCACTTTCCGCAAGTGCGGCCCTTCTGACCTCCCGTCCTCGAATCAGCGGACTTGGTCCGCTTGGCTGCCGGCTGAGACTGAGTCGGCCGCCGATCCACCCGTTGAGACTCGGCCTCCTCCCTGGCCTAGGTCTCCAACTCGATCTCGCGCTTCCTGGCATTCGCCTGAAGCTCAGCAAAAGTCTGGTATGATGAGTTCGATACGAACTCCCTGATATCCCTCCTCAGCACACCCAAATACCGGCTCATCCGAGCCTGCTCCGTGGACACCTGCTCGGGGCAGAACATCGCCCTCTCATGAAACTTCCACGTGATCACCGTGACAGAATCATTACCCTGCTTGAGGGACAAGAACTCCTAAACCAACCGTTCCTTCTCTACCGGGGGAACGTAATCGTCTCTGAACATAGTGGTAAACCTCTCCCATGTCACAGCTGAAACCTCTGCCAGAGTGAAGTTCGCCGTCACGAACTTCCAACAATCCTTTGCTCCCAGGCGGAGCTGGTTCAAGGCGAACCGTACCCTAAGATGCTCCGGACATGAACAAGTGTAGAAGCATCCCTTGATATCAGCAATCCATCTCATCGCAGCGATCGGATCCTGCGTCCCGTCAAACTCAGGTGGCTTCGTGTTGCTGAACTCCCGGAACAGCAACGAGTCACCTCCCTGTGGTCTGGCAGCAGCCACAGCTGCAGTAGCTGCAGCGGCTGCAGCCTCAGTCAACGCGGCGTACCGCTCATCAAATGTCTCCGTCAGTGTGGTCTTAATAGACCCAAACATCTCCGAAATCTCAGCCCGGATCGCTGCAGCCACCTCCTCATGAATCATCTGACGAATCTCCTCGTCACTCACACTGCTCGTACTAGGTCTGTGGCGTGGTCCAACCATGATGCCTCTGAAATACAACACAGAAATATCAGAGACTCTATCGAGCATAATCGCACTCGATAACGCAACCCTACTCAGTCTCCGATACCTAGGGATTCTTACTTGGGTTGCCCACTGACCCGGTGTCTTCGATAGTACGGGCCCAATACTACCGACTACACCGCATCAACATTCCCCCAAGTCCTCCTCCCCAAACCCCGGATCCTGAGTACTCTATTCTTGCCATGCACTAGCTACCCACTCGCTCTCACAGCACCTCATAGCAACAGATCTCCCTAGACTAAGGCATCACAAATCAGGCCACTCTATAGTCCTAATATGAATACCTAGTCTTCTAGCATGCGTATCATATCATATCATATCTCATAACACATATTGTAAGGGTATTTTAGGGATTTTTACCATTCGGGCGCTGGCTGATCGTACACACTGCTTCATCCTTGGTTATCACAAAATCCTTTATAAAAATTTTATGCTTTTGTTTTTGAAAGATTTCCTCAAATCCTTGGTTTGAGTTCAGTTACGCCCGAAGGTGCACCCGAATCCCTCAAACCAAGGCTTTGATACCAACTTGTAACAACGAGAATTTTTAAAACAAACTTTTCATTTCTTAAAAACATATTTCCATCCAAAATAAGTCATAAAGATCCAATGTATCATATCATAATACAAATCATATAAATCCCAAGATCATAAATCCTCCATCAGTGTGTACAGATCACGCCGGCGCCTTCCCACGGTCCTTGCTGGTACCTGAAACACATATCACAACAACTGTCAGCATAAATGCATAGTGAGTTCCCCAAAATACAACCTACGCACATACGCCTTTCCAGGCCCTGACCTTCCGGTCCATGTGTCTCAGGGGACTTCCGTCCCGACTAGGTAAACCTTCCGGTCCTACCCGCGTCAACCTTACGGTCCACATTACAACGCCTTCCGGCCCATAACATATTCTCCCTCCAGCCCATAACATAATGTCTTCCGGCCCATATCAAGCATATCATACATGGCACATATAAACGATTAACGTATCACATACAATGCATATAACTCATAACATATCCGACCTTCCGGTCACACGATAAAATCCTTCCGGGTACAGTATAGTGAGAAAACTCACCTCGTGGAAAGTCTAAGATCTCGTGTCCTCGCTAACACCGACCCTGAACGATGGCTCAACCTCGCCTAAACATAAAAATATCATTTATTACACAAGGACTTCCACCACTTAGAACTTTACTCCTTATCATCATTCCTCAGAGGGTAAAAGACCATTTTACCCTTCCTTGACCTAAAGTCCTCGAGTTGATCAAAACCCTAAAAGTCAACAAAAGTCAAACCCTAAGAGTATGCGGGGCGTACTCTAGATGTACGCGGGGCGTACATCGCCAACCCCTCCCTGATCGGGGTCTCCACCTAGTACACTGCGCGTACTGGAAGTTACGCCCAACGTAACCCCCAGAATCAACCACTATCCATTTCTGGTCTTAATCGGTTAAGCCATTACTTCCACTTCTAGATCCGACTCTTCTAGTGTGTCTAAACCCATAAAGTCGAGACCTTTAAGCCTTGGCACGGCTGTAAAGGCTCCAACATCACATAACAACCTTTTATTCAAACTCAAGGACCTAGATCTCATGCATGGTGCAATCCCCACGTCCAAGATGCCATTTTTATGAGTCTACAACTCCAATAGATCAGAAATATGAAGTATCTAAGCTTATGGAGGCCATTTGCACAAAAGTCTCCACCTTTGGGACTTAAACCCTAGAAAATAACCTTTTAAGCATACAACATGAACCAAGTGACAAGATCTGAACTTTATCCCTAGAAATGAAGCTTTAGCCCTTGCAAAGTTCAGATCTACACTTAAGCACCACTTCTAGCCTCTCCAACAAGCTCTTCTTCTCCTTTGCAACCTTGAAATGGTACCACCAAGCTTACAATACACACACAATGGCCTAAGAACGAGGCTACACTCTTTTTAGGGTTTCACTCTGAGGGATGGTGGTTGAGAAGACCAGCCACATGTTCCTTTTATAGCCCCGTCAAAGGAATTTAGGGTTTGGGTCTGAATAAGTTATGTCGGGCGTAACCTTGGGTACGCCCTGCGTACCTGAGGGGAAACGCGTCCAAATGAGGCGTGCGAGTACGCGCAGCGTACACCTTGTACGCCCAGCGTACTCGCCTACCATGAAAACCCTAAATCACCAACTTAACCAAGATGTAACGCCAAAAGAAGAATACCTGGATTTCGGGCTGTTACAGAAATATTATAGCAAAAGGCTAGTCAGTTATCATGTCTTTATGTAAGACATTATGAATCGTATCCCATATGCTTCAAGTCTAGGATCGATTGCATATGCTATAATATTCATGTGTTCTAATTTTCCAAATGCCTAGAGAATTAAGACGAAAAAAGGACTAGAACTGGATATAACTAAAGTTATTAAACAACTGCTAAGAAGAATCCAAGGTTCGCCAAAGATTGGCTGCTTATGGATAGTTGGAAGTATAGTAATGGATGGACCATATTAACATTATTATGAATAGACATTATTCTATTAACAATGAGTTGTCATATGAAAATTATGGAAATGTTTCCCTTATGGGAGTTGGATATCAAGAATCTAAGAGAAAGTTAGAAAGTTTTAATGCAAGAAGGATGTTCAAAGGAATGTGCTTTGAATATGAGACTTCAGATTTATGGAATTGTCTTGTAACAATCTCCAATGGAAAGTTTTATAATTCACAAAGTCTATGTGACTTGTGTACATAGTCATCACAAAAGGATAACTGCATAAAAGTTTAGAATCTAACATATTAAAGTAAGTGGCAAGAACTTGATTTTCTTACTCTTACGATAAGGATTTGGAATTGTGAAATGAGTATCGTTGGAAACGTTTAAAATTGATCTATATCAGAAAGTAAGGACCGTAGGTAAAAATAGTGTGCATGCTTGGAACATGGGATAGTTATTGTTTTAATTCAAGTATTAGTTGATAAATTGAAATAATATATAATGAATAATGTGTAATCAATATGGTGCTTAAATAAAAAGGTGTTTTATTTACACTCAAAAGTTTTGGGTCCATATAGGATTAGTATTATTCTTGTGTTTCACTTTGCATGTTTTGACTTCTCGAATAATAAGATTATTCAAACCTTCCATAATCGATCATACTTTGGAAGTAGGTAATGAGGCTAGACTGTCATGAGTAGTCTTGTAGATTGTCTAAGGCGTTAGACATAGAAAAATTTTGCTACACTATTCATGAGTGCTCCTGAAAATAAGATTTGAGTATTGGATTTAACCCATGCTCACCTAAATCACTTCATGAAACTTACCACGAGGGATTGTGAGATGATAATATCATATAATCTTCAAACTTAGATATATGAGTTGTTGACTACGAGTTGGTTATGCATTGATGATATGAAAATGCATCAGTAATTTGATGTTATAAAATGTATCATTGTGAATGACTTACTGAGTAGTTAGTACAAGCATATAATGTCGAAGTTTATTTGTTCCTTTTATCCTAAGAGGATTAAAAGCAACATCTTGGGACCCTCGATGATTCTGTTTTTACTATGTGCCGGAACCGGTCAAAACTAAATTGATGTGTTCATTTATGTTCTATGTCAGACGAATCGGAAATCGGGAAACAAATTGCAGGACAATAAGTATGACTATGTCCCATGTATTTGTCCACATAGATATCTTGATAACAAAGGAATACATATCCCGTATCTAAAGGACGCGTCACTGACTAGGCCAGAGTTCGACAACGGCTTTTGAAAGCTTACGATTGCTATGTCGGATTCTAAAGTCGCATTGGCAGCTATAGTTAGTAGACTTATCCAAGTGGGAGACTGTTGGATTTGGTGTCTAATCCCATAACTATAACTGGGACGTACTTCACCCAACTATAGCATGGTCCTTTTGGGTTGCCTTCACTAGTGCAATTTGATAGGATGGACTTTTGAGAATAAGGTTATTTATGACTTATTAATATATTACAAGTATAATATATTAATATGAAATCATATTACTTAATTAGTATTGATCAAGAATTAATTTGGAATTAATTTTGTGGTCAAAAGAGACTAATTAAATATATGGGGATTGATTATGTAAATCAATGATTCTTATAATGTGGGCTAATGATCCACGATTATTTAGGATGGGCTAAACGAATGGGACAATTCATGGATAGTCCATGGAGGTTAACCCATGGAGCATAAATAATATGAAAGGTCATTAGGGTTTGCAAAGATGTAACCCTAGCACTATGAAAGGAACCCCTCATGGCCAAAATCGGTTACACAAAATATACCCATTCATTCTAAGAGGGTGGAGTTGATTTTGTGCTAAGTAACCTATTCTCTCAAGCCTCCTCTTGCATATTGGTGTTTGTGAATCTTTAGAGGCATCACACTTGCAGTGCTCAAGCTTTCAAAGGTCAAGAACTACAAGTCTTTCTAAGAGGTAAGTCATATAACTAGTTGTACTATTCATTTGACAATTTGTATGCTAGTTAGGATACATGCTTTGGAAAATTGAAAATGCATATATAATTAGAGAAAACATAGATCCAAAGCATTTAGGGTTGCATGTGCACCATAGGATTATTATTGTGCTTAAAACCCAACAAGTATGTCGGTGTGAAATTGTTTTCTTTCTTATCCTCTCTGTCAGTCATATGTTACCCCTTTTACGTGATCGGAAGATCCCACTAGGGACGCAACATATGAACTCTATTTCTATGAATTTCTATCTATGCTTCTCTCTATCTATCTATGCCAGTCATATGGTGTCCCCTCTGCATGATCGGAAGATCCGACCTGGGACACAGCATATGCAAAATTCTATCTCTCTATCCCTCTATCTATGTGAGTCATATGTTGTTCCCTCTGCATGACTGGAAGACATCCGGCCTTGGATACAACATATGCATCTCTATATATCTTCTCTCTTAAATAATTGAGCACTCACCTAAAGTAAAGAGTTCTTTGGAATTCCTTGATTGCTAGGGTATGTCGTGAAATAGGGAACACATTCTAGTGAACTTAAAATTGATTTAACTAAAGGTTGTCTATAGATCTTGCTGCTGAATTTAAGTGGAAAACAATATTCTTGGTCGTTGTCAGCAAAATGGCCTATTTAGGAATAAGATCACAATGACTTGTCATTTATGATCTGTCCAACTTGTCAATATCCTTTGTGTTTAAGTGGATCACAATATTGGTGATTAACGAGAGCTAAACATGCGGGTGTGTGCTAATAAACGATATTGAATTGCCTGACAACTTTGATCCCAAAAATGTTTTAAATTTAGTTATTATTTTTTTTGTTTTTGTTAAATTTGTTCATATTTTTCCTCTATGGACAAATTTAGGGGGAGAACTAAAAAAAACAAACAAAAATCGTAAAATTTTAAAATCTAAAAATATGTTTATTTATGTTTTATTTCTTTTTTTCAAAAAATTAAAAAATACTGTATATTTGTTTTGAATTTATCTTTAACATTTATTCCATCTTATTTTTGTCTTTGTTTTAATTTAAGAAACAAATTTAAAAAAAAAAAATAAGCCCCGTTACATTGAATTTGGTGGGCCAAAAGGCCGAGAACCCAAAATTTTAGGTATAAAAGTTTTTCCTTTGTGTTTTCGGCTTCATTGCTCAAACCTCCACCGAATTCATTGAAATCATTTCCCTCTTCTCTCAAAACCCTAGGTGATATTTATTTGTTGTTCATCACCAAAAACTCCCTTCATCTTTGAATCTCACGTATTTTCTTGAAATCTACTCTAGGTATGTATTGTACGAGTGTTGTACTTCTATTTTATTATGTTTTTGAAGTGTTTGCGGGTGACTAATGGAGTATTCCGGCGTGTTGACGGTGGTTTCCGACTATATGAATCGTTGGGTTTTCTCGGGTTTTCGGGTTTGATCCGGATCCGAAAAAACCCCCTTTTACTTGACCGAAAACCTTTCATTTGAACGCAATCGAATTAATCCACCCGAAATCCAATTGAGCTAATCGAAAACTGCGTTAACCAAAATCGTTTGGTCAAATGTGGCTTGACCGAAAACGATGAAAATCGTGACCCGACCGAAAATGCATAGAGTAGTGACTTTAACCGAAATCACTAATAATTGAGAAAACTTTAAATTTATAATTTTTATTTTTATTTTAGTTATAGATTTATTGTTCTCGCTTATTTTGTTTGGTGTAAATAAATGGCGGAGCAGTTGAAATTTGTTGATACTCACAACATCGCAGAAATCTTTTGGATCCACCAGTCGCACACAATTAATTCAAGTCCATGATCGTGAGATTGAAAATTTGCAGGATTTCTCACGCTTTGCGTTCTAATCCAGTTATTTACAAGGACCTAATTACTGAGTTATGGAAGAATGCTTCAATCAACAAGCATGGAGCATATGGAGCTGGTTCTGTTGAATCAATGGTGAAGGGATTTCAAGTAATTGTTTCGGAGCAAATTATCCGAGAGGTGCTTTAATTTGGTGATGTGTCTGCATTTCCAATTGAGTATACTTCTGATCAAGTGAAGGGAGCCCTTGAGAGGATGTATTATGAAGGAACTTATCCTCCAATCATCAAGCAACTGCTACCTCCTTTCTGGTGGTTTCTTGCACATTGCTTTGTGATCTGTATTTCTGGAAGGAAGGGAGGAGCTAATGAAATTAGTCAGACTGCAACCTCTGCTATTGTAGCTCTTGCAATGGACTGGAATTACAATTTTTCAAAGTTTGTTTTTGAAGAAATGAAAATCAATCTTCAAGGAAGGAAGAAGGATATGTTTTTGATGTATCCCAGGTTCATTCAAATGATCTTCAATGAAAAATATCCACAAATTGAGAGGTCATCTGACACTTTGGGTATAAAAGCTTTGGGCCAAAACACCTTTGGGCTCCTGAAGCAATCAAGAAAATCAGCCAAATTCTCTTTTCAAGTATTGAAAGATTTGGTTAAGTTTAGAAAAATTGCAGAGATAGAAGGTATCCAAGCTTCAAGTGCTTAAATTGCTATGGTAGCAGAAGAACACGCAGTGCTCAAACTGATGTTGATGATGATGATGTTGATGATAATGATGATGATGATGATGATGATGATGATGATGATGATGATGAAAGTGATAGTGACAACGATGGTATGGATTTTCGTATGTTTGTGCCGACGAAGGAGCTAGTCAATGAGGCTGTGATTTCTCCAGCAGAGACAGAAAAGGAAATCAACATTTTCAAGCAACAAAGCGATCCTACGCCTGAATAGATGGAAGCTCTTATTGACAAATTACAGTCAACTATAAGGAAACCTCCCCAAGCAGTTTCTATTACTTCTGAGTCTACAATTGGGATTGATTTAGATAATCCAAAAGCCTCCTTGCTTCCACGAAAGCGAAAACATAGAGATCCAAGGTCGGGAGTGCTTTCTACTGAACCAGTACAACAATCTTCTCAGATTATTGAGCCCGCTCAAGTTACTCGTGATGTTCAAAGTCCGATTATTGAGCCAGCTCAAGTTATTCAAGATGTTCAAAGCCCAATCATTGAACCACCTGCGGTCCAAAAAGTTGTTGAAAGTCAAATGGCTAATGAGGAGACATTTGCTTCGGGAAGCTCTTCTGCCCCACCACCTCAAGAGCACGATGCTACATCCGTCAACCTAGCCAAGTTACTTGCTTTTCAATATTGCATTTCTAAATCCAAAGGAAAAGGAATAAATGTTGACTCTAGGAAAGGAGGTGATGAAGACTACCATCAAACCATCTATGAGCTCAAACAAGATATTATGTTAATGAAGCAGGAGTCCATTGAGAAGGACTTACTAATCGGTAGTCTGGATGTGAGAGTTTCTAACCCTGAACAGGAGAAATCTATTAAAGATGCAAAGATTTCTGAACTTCAAGCGAATCTTGGTGGTATAACTGCTTTATTCTTTGACCTAAAACAACACTTACATCAGAAGTTTGGTGATGATTTTCAATCTTTAAGCGCGGAATGAGAAAAGATTTTTGCTTCTAGTTTTCATCAAGTCAATCTACCTTCTAAACATGCAAGTGAAAGAGTTGTAAGACCTACTCCAGACACAAATCTTGAAACTTTTTTATCTTCTAGTCCTTCTGCTCAAGAAAGAAGAGAGAAGCAAGCTCGAATTGAGCAGCTGAAAGGGAAGATGTTAGTAATGACACATTCAGATCAGAATGCTCCAAGTGATCACCCTGAAATGTTTTTAAGGGAGACTGGGAAGAAATTTACTGACAAGTATGGATATCTCTTTGGCATTTTGATGTGGGGATATGTTGCTGACAAGAAAATGTGGGTCGTGAAGCGAAAGAGAAGTCGAATTGAGTATTATGAGAAGCAAACTGACTTTATGTCCTAGACAAAAGTTGATCTTTCCAAACTTATTCACACTCCTTTCAATAATCCAACCAATGACTATGTGGTCTGGGATTTTAAAAGGTTCCTTGAGGGTCAAGCTAGAAATAAATTTGCAGGCATGAAGACTACTTTATCGTTCATGAAAAAGGCTAAGGGTGTCATTAATCGTCAAAATAATAAAACCATGGTGAATGTATGAGGCCACCCACAAAGCAAGCTAAAACGATTCTGCTTCCCAAACGTTTACTAGAAGGGACTTTGGACTCAATGCAATTCTGGTTTATGATGAGGTTACCGCGTTGGCGGTGATCAAACTGAAAAAGGGCCAGTATCACATTGTCGATCCCAAAGATTTGTTAAAGTTTGGAGAATGTGATATTCACACTTTGTCACATTTTCAACTTATTGTAGAAAATGAATTGTTTGAATATGTTCGCAAAGCATTCACTATAATGGTTGCCACTATAATTGACAAGAAGCTATGGGTTGGGGCATTCGATCAGTCTGATGTTCATCTTGTAGACAAGCTGTAAAAGCAACAAGCAATAAACCAAGGGGTAGATTGTTGGGTCATATTTTTGTGGTTTATGATGGTTTCGTAATAATTTTATTCTTAGGAATAGAATACTATTATGATAATTGGCTTGTATGTGTTCATGGTGGGTTTTGGCCTTTTGTGGTATTGTATGTATTTAGCCGTATAGGAGTTTTGTTGTTCCATCTTTAGTTCACGATTGCATTGGAGTTCACATGTACTAGACGATTTATTCTTAATAGAATCGTGTGCATTTGAAGTTATTCTGTGTTCTAGAATTTCTATTTGGTTTACATTCCGTATTCACTAAATAGATTGATTGATATCGTATAGGATCCATAGTTTTGGGACTTACACTCTTGATCAAGCGATCCACACTAAACCATATCACATCAAATCCCTTAGCTATCTTGTGTGATTTGGTGATAAAATCCATGGTGATCTATTCTAATTCCACATGGAAACCTCTAAAGGCTAAAGCTTGCCATACGGCCTCTGGTTCTCGGTCTTGACCATCAGAAAGGTGAAGCACCTCTGAACATATCATGTTATCTTCTTCTTCATGCACGACCACCTATAACTAAGTCTCAAATCTCGATACATCTTTGTGGCTCCAGGGTGTATCAAAAATTTGGAGTTATGTGCCTCCTCCATCACAGTCTTCCTGGCCCCACCAAAATCTAGAACCCTAACCCGACCACACCGAGTGAATAGTTCGCTACTATTGGTAGAAAACCAATCAATCTCACCTCTAATTCTCTCCTGGTTCCAATTTTCCTCCTTGACTCCCTTGGCCTAAGCCTCCTTGATCAAATACAGAAGCAACAAAACGATAGAAATCCTCACACATAGGCCCCAAATAGAAGTACTGGCCGACTTGTGGCTCAGAAGCATCAGTGACCGCATTCGCTTTCTCAGGATGATATATAATCTTGAAGTCATAATCCTTGACCACATAAAGCGATTTATGTTGTCTCATGTTCAAATTCGGTAGATCCATGAGATATCTCAGACTCTTATGATCCGTGTAGATGGTACATCGGATGCCATAAATATAATGCCACCAAATCTTCTGGGCATACACCACCGCCCCCGACTGCAGATCATGTGTTGGATACCGATACTCATGTGACTTCAGTTGCCTAAAAGCATACACAGTAACCATCACTCTCTACATTAGCACGACCCCTAAACCAGTGATGAAAGCATCAAAATATATGGCAAAATCCTCCATGTCCTCTAGAAGAGTCAACATCGGGGCCTCATATAGTTTATGTCTCAGCTTCTTGAATGCATCCTGTTGCTCAGGTCTCTAGAGAAAACCTACACCCTTCCTTGTCAGATGAGTAAGAGGTACAAAAACCTTGGAGAAATCCTGAATAAACCTCTGATACCCTGCTAAACCAAGAAATCCCTAATTTCTGAAGTAAACTTCAAAACCTCCCACTACATAACTCTCTCAATCTTGGTCGGTTCGACCAAAATCCCATTCTAGTTAACAAGGTGCCCCAAGAATTGGACCTCCAATAACCAAAACTCACACTTTTAGAATTTGGAGTAAAACCTCTCCTTCCTAAAAAATCCCACCAAATCTCGAAGGTGCTCCACATGCTGCTCCTTGGTCATAGAATAAACTAGGATGTCATCGATGAAAACAATAACTGATCAATCAAGCATCGTCCTACATACTCGATTCATCAAATCCATAAATGTCGATGGTGCATTGGTAAGCCCAAAAGGCATCACCACGAACTCGTAATAACCATAACGAGTCTGGAATTCTATCTTCTCCACTTCCTCCACTCTGACCCTCATTTGATGGTATCTTGACCTCATATCAATCTTGGAAAACCAAGATGCACCCTACAACTGATCGAAGAGATCGTCAATCAGTGGAAGTGGATAACGATTCCTCACCTTCAACTTGTTCAGTTCCTAGTAATAAATTCACATCTAATGTGAACCATCCTTCTTTTTTACGAATATAACAGGTTCTCCCCATGGAGAGTTGATCGGTCTGATAAACTTCTTTCCCAACAGCTCCTGAAGCTGAAAGGACAACTCATGCATCTCTGGTGGTCCTAATTGGTATGACGCCTTAGCAATTGACGACGTACTAGGGATCAGATCGATCCTGAACTCCACTTACGTCACGAGATATGGCACTCGATCCATGTATTATTCATTTTTGGTCCCTTATATACCAGGGTATTGCATTTTGTCCTTGTCTTGCAAGTTTGAGGGGGTGGAGGGACCATTTCTGCCAAGTTTGGACTTTGGGAGGTGGAGCTCGAACGGGGGACGTTCCCTTGTGGAACATAGGGCATTTATGCATGCATATCAAACCCTCATTTTGAGGGTTTGATATGTATTTAAACACCTTAAGTCCCAGGTGTTGGCCTCATTTCTATCCCCCATTGCTCCCAAAACACAAATCACGAAACCCTAGAGCCTATAAGAGTGTAGTGAGCTCATTGTGTGTGTTTGAAGCTCATTCAAGGAAGAGAAGATTGGTACAAGGTGGTGGTTCAAGTTAGAGCTTATAGATCTTGGTTCTCTGCTCCATTTCCATCCCATTTGAGATATAAAGCTCTAACCTTGCTCATTAAAAGCTTAGATCTAAGTCTTAATGGATGTTAGTCCCTTTTTGGTCCTATAGTTGAGGTCTGGTAGTTTTTGATCACTCCAGAAGCTTTGAGTTGCTCTTCTTGGTGTTTCTAAGGTTCTATATTCATAAAGTTTGAATCTTTAGAGTTGTATAAGCCCCATGCATGAGATTTAACCCTTTTTGTGGAAGTTAAATGGTATATCTTTTAGTTGGGACCTTTTGGGGCATGTAAAGTCACCAAGTGAGTGAATTTATGGTTCTTGATGTTCTTTAGGACTTGGATCTACGTTTTGGTCATGTGGCTTTAAGCATTAAGTGCTTAATAATCATTTTTTGGAGTCAGTGTGCGAACGCCGAGCATTGGGTCGAGGAGCGCTCAACGTTCTGGCTAAGGTTCTTGATCTATTGGCTAGTGATGAAAACCCAACATTCCAAAATGGAATGCCCATTGTTTGGTCCGTTAGTGAGCTTTTTCATTGGGCCATCTTTTGGACTCTTGAGCTTTGGGCTTTGTTTGGGTGGAGTTCGGTCCATTACTGAAGGATTCCCCTGTAGTGTTAGACTTCTTGTTTGGGCTTGTCTTGTTGGGGTTGCCCTTTTAGGCCTAGGATTGTATTGTTGGCCTTAATGGGCCCAATATATTTGGGCCTTAGTGGGCCCAATGGGCTTGGACCATTGGTGGGTCTGGTTAGTTAGGCCATTTGTGGGCCTAGTGTTTGAATATGGCCATAGTTTTTTACTAAGATTAGTTTTGGATTTGCTTCAGTGTTAGGAGCCGATTTGCAGTAGCTGCAACATTCATACGATTTAGCTATCTTTGAGGTGAGTCTCCTCACTATACCCATGGGTCAAAGGCACCAATGTTGGCCCATTACTAGTTGTAAAATCTTTATAAATGATTATGCAATGGTCTATTATTTGGTGTGTATTGATTTACGTGCAGACCATAGGGGGAGCCCATGGCAACTAATAAAACCATGAGGGGGAGCCCATAGTACTTGGGTAGAAGACCATGGGGGTAATTTGGGAAACTGACTAAGCGTTTTCTTACAACTTTGTTGGGTGTTTCAGGTACTTCTGGTTCTAAGGGCAAGGGCCCAGCTTGATGGCGCATCGTGCACTCTCCATTATTTCCGTACAAGTTATTTTGGAAACTCTGATCTTGAATAATGTATTTATGTAATGGGACTTTGGTGAAACAAATATGAATGAGATTTCTAGTTATTAAATGAAATGAAAACTTTTATGTGAATTTTTGGGTTGTTACAACTTGGTATCAGAGCCTTGGTTCGAGGGATTCAAGTACACTCTTGGGTGTGTCAGAACTCTAACTTAGGAAATGGTAAACCCTTTTTCAAAAAGAAACCAAAAGTTTTAAATTTTTCTTGAAATGGTTTTTGTAATTAAAAGCGAAGAATGCAATGCCCGTAATCGGCCGATCTCAAGTAAATGTTCCCAATGTACTAGCTATGCTATAGTTATATTTGGAAATTTATGTTGAATTGATTACTTGCTATGTGTATGCTTTCAAAGTTGTCTATGTCTAGGATTGTGTAGCCTTAGAATGATGAATTTTGCCTTATTCTTGTTCCTTGTTTGGCTGTGGTTTAGGGTAGAAGCTTATTTGATAGTCTATGTGATTCTATTTGTGTATAACTTGCATGCCTAGGGCAAGATGCTATGATTGGATTAATTTTCATGTTCGGTAGGGATTGAGAAATCCTAGAATAGTCTAGGATCTGAATTAGTGTTGTGTTTTGTGGGTCATGATTTGTTGTTGGGTGAATTAGGGGTATTAGGTGTGGCCTTGGGGAAAGTACAAGTAGGTGTGGAAGGTAGTATTGGTACCGTACTACTAAAAGAACAGGACATGTACCTGAATCAATGTCAAACTTGGAAGCTCTAAGGAGTCCAGTGAGGAGGAATCCCCTTCAAATTCCTTATCATTTTTATCATGTGGTAATTTTTCTTTCAGTTGAGGATGGTGATGATCACGTGAGGTTCGGGTTCAGGATCAAGTTCAGGCTCTGGTGCAGAGCCCATTGATGAGAGGCTACGTGATCTTATCACGGCTGAGGTTACTCGTGGCATCCTTGATGCAACCCCGGTGATCTTTGTTACCGTCAAGGAGGGAATCATTGAGGTCATGGTGGAGTGGCTCAGGTCTTTCTGTGCAGAGATTGATGCATGTCAGATTTAGGCGCGAGCTCCATCATTCCAGGAGTTTAAGGCATGTGGTGCGCCTGAGTTCTTTGGGTTTAGGGACCCTATCACTAGTCAATGCTGGGTAGCAGAAACGGAGAATGCCCAATGTACGAGCTTTTGTCCCTAGGCGGAAACTGTGGGGTTCGCATCATATATGTTGAGAGACTGAGCACGGGACTAGTAGGAGGAGGTTACCCGCAAGGTGGCATCAGCAGTCGTAACTGAGATGAGTTGGGATGAGTTTTTCAGGAGGTTTGATCAGGAGTTTGCATCGTCCATTGAGGTACAACGTTTAGTGAGAGAGTTTCAGGATTAGCAGCAGACTACAGTCAGTGTGGCGGAGATCACCGCCAACTTTCGGGAGAGGGCACTATTGGTTCTGCAGTACGCTACGGATGAGGAGACGAGGAAGATGAGGTATCATTCCATGTTGAGGTATGATATATGTGAGTTTGTGAGCTTTTCGGGGTGTAAGACCCTGGATGATATGGTGGAGAAGGCCCGGGAACGGGAAATTGAGTTGGAGCTCCAGATAAAGCGAAAGTTGGAGCAGGTTCAGGCAGTACTGGGTTAGGCTAAGAAGCCTAAGACCTATGATCCTCCCAGTAGGGTCGTGGCCAATGTGTCGGGTGCGATATGCCGCACAATGGACCGTGTTGAGCAGCAAGCTCGATATGTTATGTATGTGGACAGTTAGGCCAGGTGAGCAGAGATCTCCCCAAGAAGGACTTGATTTTTTTCCACTACAACCAGATCGGTCATAAAAAGGTCGATTGTCCGAGGTTGGTTAGAGTAGGAGGAGTAGTGGTGGAGCCTGCGCCCGCCACAATGAGGATTACTGATGGCCTCCCGGTCAATGCGGATGTTCCTGCAGTGAAAAGCCGCGCATTTCAGGTGACTACAGAGGAGGCCCGAGCAGCACCAGACGTCTTGACCAATATTTGATCTATCTTTGTTTTATTTGTTTTAATTTTTATGCTTTTATCGTTATGATCTTGTGTAGGGACCTTTTTGGTCAATGGTTTATCGACTTATATTTCTTTTTGATTCGGGGGCTACCTGATCATTTGTATCTCTTGTGCTCAGTAAGACGTTTAGAGATGCTCCAGGGAATTTGGATTCCTTACTTGAGGTGGAGATTGCGGATGATCGTACCGTGAGCGTTGCGAGGGTATTTCGAAGGAGTGTTTTGAATATGTTTGGGGAGAGGTTTCATTTTGATCTGTTTCAGATTCCTTTGATGGAATTGAAGGCGATCATCGGGATGGATTGGTTGGGGCCCAATGTGGCCATGATAGATTGCGAGCGTTAGCTGGTGAGGGTTCGAACCCCAAGTGGGGGAGAACTAGTAATCCATGGCGAGAGAGCCTGGCATAGGCCAAATCTCTGTTTGGCTGCGAGGGATAGGAGACTCCTTCAGCAGGGTTGTTCTGGGTTCTTGGCTTATGTCTCGGATACGAGGGTGGAGGCCATGTCATAGATGAGCAAGGTACCTATTCTGCGATATTTTCTGGATGTATTTCCAGAGGAGTTTCCTAGGGTGCCTCCTCAGAGGTAAGTGGAGCTTCGTTTTGATTTGGTGCCTGATGCAACCCTGGTAGCCAAAGCGTCATATCGTCTAGCTCCGCCTGAGATGCAAGAGGTGTCTATGCAGCTTTAGGAGCAGCTAGACCATGGATTCATTCCTCATAGCAGTTCCCCTGGGGAGCATCGATCCTATTCGTGAAAAATAAGGATGGCTCGTACATGATGTGTATTGATTATCGGGAGCTGAACAAGCTAATGGTGAGGAATCGTTATCCGCTTCCGAGGTTTGATGATCTATTTGATCAGCTTTAGGGTGCATCTTGGTTTTCCAAGATTGATCTTCGGTTAGGGTATCATCAGATGAGGATCAAGGATGAGGATATATTGTAGATGGCTTTTAGAAATCATTATGGTCGTTACGAGTTCGTGGTGATGCCATTTGGGCTCACTAATGCTCCGACAACGTTCATGGATCTCATGAACCGGGTATGTAGATTGATGCTAGACCGGTCTGTGATCGTTTTTATTGATAATATCTTGGTCTATTCTAAGGCCAAGTAGTAGCACAAGCAACATTTGAGGGAGGTGTTGGAGACCTTGAGGAAGGAGAGGTTATATGCAAAATTCACCAAATACGAGTTTTGGTTGCATGAGGCGCAGTTTCTGGGGAACATCATCAACTAAGAGGGTATCTTGGTGGACCCGGCAAAGATTGAGGTGGTGATGCATTAGGAGGTTCCGAAGAACGCATCCGAGATCCGGAGTTTCTTGGGTTTGGCAAGTACTAATGGAGATTTATCCATGATTTCTCCAAGACTATCATACCTTTGACCCGTTTGAGCAAGAAAAGTGTGACCTTTCGTTGGGGACTAGATCAGCAATCGGCTTTTTAGACCTTGAGGCAGAAATTATGTGAGGCCCCGATTCTAGCGCTACCTAAGGCATTGGACGATTATGTAGTGTATTGTGATGCTTTTATTTTGGGTTTGGGAGATGTTCTGATGCATAGGGCATGTGATTGCTCATGCCTCGAGGCAGCTGAAGCCTCATGAGGCGAATTACCCCACTCATGATTTAGAATTGGGGGCGGTGGTATTTTCCATCAAGATTTGGAGACATTATTTATACGGAGTTTGATGCACCATCTTCACCGATCACAAAAGTTTGAAATATTTGATGGATCAGCAGAATCTGAATATGAGGCAGAGAAGATGGTTAGATGTGGTAAAAGATTATGACTGTCAGACCTTCTACCATCCTTGGAAGGCCAATGTAGTGGCAGATGCTTTGAGTCGCAATGCGACAAGTTCTCCGATCTGAGATATTTGCTTGAGGTTGATCGTTATCTCACCTCTGATGGATATGATCAAGGAGGCATAGGTGGAGGGATTGAAGAAGGAAAATGGGAAGACCGAGTTGTAACAACGTAAATTTCCAAAACAATTTTTTTTTCATTTTTAAACCATACTTTTAGTCCTCAAAAACAATGTCAAAACATAATGTATCCAATGTCATCATAACAAACAATTCTCAGAATCTCAAACGTAAACTCTATGAGTGTGTACGGATCATGCTGGTGCTTTCCCGCGATCCTCGCTGGTACCTGAAACACATATCACAACAACTGTAAGCATAAATGCTTAGTGAGTTCCCCAAAATACCACATACAACACATACACCTTTCCAGGCCATAACTCTGTGGGACCTTCCCGTCCAAGTGTCTTAGGGGACTTCCGTCCCGAATCCCGGTAGACCTTCCGGTCCTACCCGTATCGACCTTCCGGTTCGTATCCCCCTGACATTCCGGTCCATGTCATCTTGACCTTCCGGTCCTTATTATACATAACATACATAACAAATACATATCACATAACAACATATAGCACATACATCTCATAGCATATAAGACCTTCCGGTCACACATAGGTACCCTTCCAGGTACAATATAGTGAGAAGACTCACCTCGTATGAAGTCGGATAAACTCCTATGCTCGAATATCCCGACCTAGCCTCTTCTTATCAATAGGATAACATCTCTAATCAGAATCCTCTCATGTTCACATCTCTGATAATGGGTAGAAGACCGTTCTACCCCTCCCTGACCTCTCTTGAATCAGCTTGACCAAGACCCCAAGGTCAACTAAAGTCAACTATAGTCAATAGTCAAACTTTGACCAGACTCGTCGATTATACATGGGTGACTCGGCGAGTCCATGTGTGTCCTCTGAATCCTCAAAAAGCCTCACTTGACTCGTCGAGTTATCCTTTCACTCTACAGGTTACCACTGGTCACGAATCACGGGGTAACCCGACTCGACTCGTCAAGTCCCCATATAGACTCGGTGAGTTCCCTCCACGGCATCACTCAAATGACCTTCTGATGTCAGATCTGTTTCTATAACTTATAGATCTGACCTTCTTACACCTAAATATCACATAAAGGTTCAATCTTTAAGCTCATGCAACACTCTTATGCCCTTATATGAAGACATAACTCCTAAAATGGCAATCTGGATCCACAACCCCAAAGGGACTGCATAAAGCTAGAAGATTGGGACTCTCTGGACCTCTTAAGGTCCATATCTAAAGCTTATTACACATTGGGACCTAATACGCATCACATACTATCCAAGAAAGGGTAAGGAAAACCCTAGATTCAAGGATTCTACACAAAACAAAAAGAAGGGGCGAGATACTACCTCAGAATGGAGATCCTTGCTTGGATGTCTCAAAATAGCAACCTCCTTTGGTCCTTCTAGCTGAATCCCTTCTCTTCCTTTGCAAAATCCCACCAAAATTACTTGATTTCTTCATAAGAACTCTCCCTTAGCTCCAATGGTGATTTAGGGTTTTCTCATAGGAGATATGAGGCGCACCCAAGGTCATAAGTTCCTTTAAATAGGCTCCAACCCTGGAACTTAGGGTTTTCTCTGCCCAGTACCTACTCTGTGAGTCCATACTTGGACTCGTCGAGTCCGCTCATTAAATCCACATGCTCAACTCGACGTGACTCGAGAAGTCATCCCTACGACTCGTCGTGTCCCTCCCTAAATCCTCAAAATTGAAACACGAACCATCATACCCGAAATTCAGGATGTTACAATTCTCTCCCACTTAAATTAGATTTTGCCCTCGAAATCACTCCTCCACATACAGATCGAATCCAATAACCAAATGGCACCATCGATAGGATCTCATGCCACACTGCTTCCATCCTCTCTGGACACCTGGATCCCAACAGGGATTCCCAATCCCAGAGGAAAACCAACCCTTCATACTCTCTCTAGACATAATCCAATAATCGGCTACTGATCCCTCATATCAATCATAGCAACCATCCGAATCACGACCTAAGAAACGGAAGGGTTCACGTCCCAGCAGGGCTCATCCACTGAACTGCTATCGGAACCCAACCGAACAAAGAATTATCAACTCTCTGCCCTCAAACCCAAAAGAATAATTGTGCTCGCTCTGAAGTGTCCTCGGACATCTAAAAATCATAATCCTCAGCTCCATTCCTCGTATCCCTTTTTAACACTGAGTACCAGGTCTGATCTCGACCCAATAGTTGAACCTCCAGGTTCGTCTGTTGCATGATTCCAACCGTCCCCATGGTTTCCTTCTTACTATAACCACATCGCCCCAATGTGACACTTGAGTAATGAAGTCCACTTAACTCTAAGCGAATGCTACCTTCCCAACTGAAGATCGACTCAACCCCGACCTCTGTCATCTGTTACTCATAGTTCCAAGCAACTTGCGGTACCTCCCGTACCCGAGTACTGACCCACACAGGTGTAAGACATCAGATGACAAACAATACTCCTCAACATGGAACCCATCTAAGAATCCAGAACCTCATATCGCCTATCCATTGCACCACCAGAGCCAAACTCAAACTCGGGAGTTTGGTCCAACCCAGAGTTGGAACCACTTGTCCCAACGAAGCACTCAACTCAGAACTCATTTTCCTGCAACCCGTGCGTACCTTACTTATCCCATTCTTCCGGATTGTAATGACCACACCTTACTCAGAACATAATGATCCCCTATCATTGAGGAGACCCCTATCTCGCCCCTGGTCTGACCACCAGGTTCCCAAAAACTCATAAATTAGGGCCACCCCAAGCCTAAAACTCTTCTACGCCATGCTCTGATCAAAGAGTACTTTATCATAACAACTTCTCGCTAATTAGTGTGTACTACGTCTTCCCGTAGCACCACATCATCCTTTCACTGACTGGTGAGTACTACGGCTTCCCGCAGTATCACCACAACCTCTAACTGGCTGGTGAGTACTACGGCTTCCCGCAGTATCACCACAACCTCTCACTAGTGAGTACTACGGCTTCCCATAGCGTCACAATAACCTCTGACTAGTGAGTACTACGACTTCCCGTAGCATCACAACAACCTCTGACTAGTGACTACTACGGCTTCCCGTAGCATCACGACAACCTCTGAAAAATGAGTACTACGGCTTCCCATAGCATCACAACAACCTCTGACTGACTCACACACTCCGCGAACCAATCATATATAGGTGCATGAACTTACCCAAATTATGCATCACTATATCTGGCGGCAATCGCCATAATAAAACACCCGTCTCTGCTATAATCCATATTTTTGGACAATCTCACTTTTTGTCATTTAACGAAAGGACTCCCACTGGAATCATAGATGCTTGAACTACCACCTGCCGTCTCCACTCAAGACTCAAAATTATCTAAAATCCAATGCATTATATTCGGATACTTGATACACCACCATAGAGCCTCACGGCATCTCGTCTCATCCACTGATCTTCCTGTTCCACAACCTGAAATTGGTTGTCTAACTTCTGCCCTTCCCAAGTTGAATAACAGCCCCATCATTGAACCAGAATTTCTCAACCGTCGAACTCACCCTACGAGCCAACCATCTCGAATTCACCATTTTGACCTCGAAGAATTTCCGTTCACCCCAAGGTCTCCGACCAACAGCCAATTGTCGTGGAGACACTCATCCTTTTCAAACATAACACATTCATTATCTCGCTCTGCACCTCGTCTCAATCACCAATAACCTTGGGCTCATGAGTTCGCACTGCCGATCTCTCTGTATCCAGATCTCTAACCATTCTTGATCGAATCTCTAATCCCCTCAATAAAATACCCGATTTTTCCCCCACATAGGGTTCGAACCAACCCCAATCGGTGCACCAGCAATCTATCCCACAGACTGTTTCCACCATTAACATGGCACCGACCCTTGGAAAGTGCTACACAACGCTCGATGTTCTCCTGACAGAGATCAAGCAACTCCAATGCTCCGAAACTCAGATGAAATCCTCAGAACTTCCTACCATGACTGCCTTTAGTCATTCAGAATCTCACACCATTCCATCACCGGACCTCCCAACTGTACATTATTAACCCTGACTCTTAGTCTAGAAGTAATGATCTATTGTACTCCTTATCATCGACTCCTCAACCAACGTTCCATCACGTCACTTATCATAAGAGCAGAAACCATATTTCCACTCTTAATACCCATCAAAGACAATCAGGGCCACCTCCCTAATATACTCCTCTTGATCGTCTGGCGTTACAGCTAACACATGCCCTACTATGCTCAATTAGGGTGTCTCCTAGTCCTTGACCATCTCAGTCCCCATTGATGAACTGTTCAAGCTATATCTTTACCTCGCGGCAGACCTACTGCCACATACTCTGGTTGAAGATCACCATCCATGCAATCCCACAGGGCTCACCCCAAACTCAAAAACTGAAATCTCAACACCTCTTATGTCTCCCACATGAAACGGATATAGTACCACTCGGGTCACAGAAAGTGACCTCTCTAATATCGGCCGGTCGCCTAGCCCAGACCGTATTCTCCCATAACGCATCATCCCTACTCATCCCTGGGTCTTGCGACTCCAACTGGCATATCACCCACAATCCCTCGGAGCTCACTCGATTTCCCTTTTCAAGGGATGCTCCACTAAAACTTGTTCATCATGGCCTTCTGTCCCCACACTCATTCACCTCGATCTCAGTCTAGACAATCCCCACGGAATAACTAGTAAAAACCAGAAACACTAACCGCCACATGTCATGATACTCAAACCGTGTGGTCACCTCTCGATCTGCTATGAATCATGGTACCTGTACCATGTTATCTCCTCTTAATCTTCTACGAATCATGGTACTGGAACCACGTTCCCTCTTCTCAATCCACCTCAAATCATGGCACTCGAACCATGACATCAACTCTCGACCTGCTACAACTCATGGGACTCGACCCATGACATCACTTCTCAGTCTGCTACTTATCATGGTACTCGAACCATGACATCACTTCTCACTGCTCAAATACAAGCTCATGCATGCCTGCTCAGACGACACATGCTCAGGGCAAAACAACGCCCTCTCGTGAAACATCAGTGTAATCACAGTCATGGACTCTGTCCCTTGCTTGAGGGACAAGAACTCCTGTGCCAACCGTTCCCACTCCAACGGGGAACATACTCGTCTTTGAACACGGTGGTGGACCTCTCCCAGGTCACCTCCAAAATCTCTGCAAGAGTGAAGTTCGCTGCCACGAACATCCACCAGTCCTTCGCCCCTAAACGAAACTGGTTCAGTGCAAACCGAACCCTCAGATGCTCCGGACACGAACAGGTGTAGAAGCATCCCTTGATATCAGAAATCCATCTCATCGCAGCAATCGGATCCTGCGTCCCATCAAACTCTAGTGGCTTCGTGTTGCTGAACACCCAGAATAGCATCGAGTCACCCCCCTGAGGTCTAGTAGCTGCAACAGCCGCAGCCTCAGTAACCAATGCGTATCTCTCTTCAAACGTCTCAATCAAAGTGGTCTTGATAGACCCAAACATCACTGGTATCTCTGTGTGGATAGCCGCAGCCCCCTCGTCGTGGATCATCTGACGAAGCTCCTCGTCACTCAGGCCACTGGTCTCTAGTCAGTGGCGTGTCCCAACTATGATGTCTCCGAAATACAACATAAAAATATCAGAGACTCACTCGAGTGTACTCGCACTCGAGAACTCAGCCCTACTTGTTCCTTAGTACCCTAAGGATTCTTACTTGGACTGCGGAATGATCCAGTGTTTTCAGTAGTACGGGCCCAATACTACCTTCCACAACGCATCAACATTCATTCCGAGTCCTCCTCCTAGGATCCCAGATCACAAGTACTCTACATCTCGCTAAGCATAGGCTACGCTTCGGTAGACTTCTTATAAGCTCGTCACTGCTACCTACTCACTCTCGAAGCATCTCACAGCAACAGTAATCTCCTAGGCTAAGGCATCACAAATCAGGACACTCTAGTCCTAATATGAATACCTAGACTACTCTAGCATGCATAACATATCATATCATATCTCATATCACATAATGTATGGGTATTTTGGGAAATCACCGTTCGGGCGCTGGTTGATCGTACACACTGCTCCGTTCTGCCTTTCTCAAATCTTTTACTCTTTTAGAAAAATTATTACTTTTCTGAATATTTTCCTCAAATCCTCAGTTTGAGTTCAGATACGCCCGAAGGTGCATCTGAATCCCTCAAACCAAGGCTCTGATACCAACTTGTAACAATATAAATTTCCAAAACAATTTTTTTCATTTTTAAACCATACTTTTAGTCCTCAAAAACAATGTCAAAACATAATGTATCCAATGGCATAATAACAAACAACTCCCAAAATCTCAAACGTAGACTCTATGAGTGTGTACAGATCATGCCAACGCCTTCCCGCGATACTCACTAGTACCTGAAACACATATCACAACAACTGTAAGCATAAATGCTTACTGAGTTCCCCAAAATACTACATACAACACATACGCCTTTCCAGCCCATAACTATGTGGGAACTTCCGGCCCAAGTGTCTCTAGGGACTTCCGTCCCGAATCCCGGTAGACCTTCCGGTCTTACCCGTATCGACCTTCCGGTCCGTATCCTCATGACCTTCTGGTCCATGTCATCTTGACCTTCCAGTACTTATTATATATAACATACAAAACACATACACGTCACATAATAACATATAGCACATACATCTCATAGCATATAAGACCTTCCAGTCACACACAGGTACCCTTCCAGGTACAGTATAGTGAGAAGACTCACCTCGTATGAAGTCGGATAAACTTATGTGCTCGAATATCCCGATCTAGCCTCCTCCTATCAACAGGATAACATCTCTAATCAGAATCCTCTCATGTTCTCTTCTATGATAATGGGTAGAATACCATTCTACCCCTCCCTGACCTCTCTTGACTCAGCTTGACCAAGACCCCAAGGTCAACTAAAGTCAACTATAGTCAACGGTCAAACTTTGACCAGACTCGTCGAGTATACATGGGTGACTCGGCGAGTCCATGTGTGTCATCTAAATCCTCAAAAAGCCTCACTTGACTCGTCGAGTTATCCTTTCACTCTACAGGTTAACACTGTTCACGAATCACGGGGTAACCCGACTCGACTCGTCGAGTCCCCATATGGAATCGGCGAGTTCCCTCCATGGCATCACTCAAATGACCTTCTGAGGTCATATATGTTTCTCTAACTTATAGATCTGACCTTCTTACACCTAAATATCACATAAAGGTTCAATCTTTAAGCCCATGCAACACTCTTATGCCCTTATATGAAGAAATAGCTCCTAAAATGGCAATCTAGATCCATAACCCCAAAGGGACTGCATAAAGCTGGAAGATTGGGACTCTTTGGACCTCTTAAGGTCCAAATCTAAAGCTTATTCCACATCGGGACCTCATACGTATCACATACTATCCAAGAAAGAGTAAGGAAAACCCTAGATTCAAGGATTCTACACAAAATAGAAAGAAGGGGCGAGATACTACCTTAGAATGGAGATCCTTGCTTGGATATCTTAGAATAGCAACCTCCTTCCGTCCCTCTAGCTGAATCGCTTCTCTTCCTTCTCAAAATCCCACCAAATGTACTTGATTTCTTTATAAGAACTCTCCCTAGGCTCCAAGGTCATAAGTTCCTTTAAATAGGCTCCAACCCTGGAACTTAGGGTTTTCTCTGCCCAGTACCTACTCGGCGAGTCCATACTTGGACTCGTTGAGTGCGCTCATTAAATCCACATGCTCAACTCGACGTGACTCGGCGAGTCATCCCTACGACTCGGCGTGTCCCTCCTTAAATCCTCAAAATTGAAACACGAACCATCATACCCAAAATTCTGGATGTTACACTAGTGGATTAGGGGCCAGATTCCTTTGTTTGTTCGAGATAACTGAGGATTATTGACTCAGTATGGTAGGGTTTGGGTTCCGAAATTTGGGGGACTAGGAAAAAGATTTAGGAGGAGCATCGGTCCAGGTTTTCTTTCCACATGGGGCCACAAAAATGTATCGATATCCGAGATTGAACTACTGTTGGCCCTACATGAAGCGGGAAGTTGCGTAGTTTGTTGAGCGGTGTTGGACCTGCAGGAAGGTCAAAGCCGAGCATCAGAGACTTCACGGCAAGGTGTAACCAGTACCCATCCCCATGTGGAAATGGGAGGAGATCACCATGGATTTAATCATGAATTTCCATTGGACTGTGCGCAGAGTGGATTCGATATGGGTCATTATAGATCGGTTAACCAAGATCGCACACTTAATACCGATTCAGGAGAGTATCTCTGTGGAAAAGTTGGCCGATGTTTATGTTTAGGATGTTATGGCACGACATGCAGTGCTGGTGTCGGTAGTTTCTAATAGAGAAGTTCGGTTCACTTCCAGGTTTTGGAAACGGTTCCATGAGGAGTTGGGTACATGTCTGCACTTCAGCACAACTTTCCACTTGTAGACTGATGGGTAGAGTGAGCGTACTATCCATACATTAGAGGATATCCTTCGTGCATGTGTCTTAGATTTAAGTGGGATTTGGGATACATATCTCCCTTTGGCGGAGTTTTCGTATAACAATAGCTATCACGCAAGTATTGCTCTACCTCCTTTTGAGATGCTCTACGGGAGGAAATGTCATACCCCGATCTGTTGGGGCGAGGTCGGTCATCGTGTCATGAGGAGTACCGAGGTGGTACTCAAGACGACTGAGTTGATTCAATAGGTTCGTGAACTGATTCAAACAGTACAGAGCAGACATAGGAGCTATGCGGATAAAAGCATATAGGACTTAGAGTTTCAGATTGGGGACATGGTGGTTCTGAAGGTGTCACCTTGGAAAAGTGTTATCCAGTTCAGAAACCGTGGCATGTTGGGCCCCAAATATATTGGTCCTTTCCAAATTATCGTCCGGTTGGGCAATGTTGTGTATCAGCTGGATGTACTTGAGGAGCTTGGTCAGATTCACAGTGCATTCCATGTTTCGTAGCTGCAGAAGTCTGTGTTGGTTTCACTAGATGACATTCAAGTGGATGAGCATCTAAATTATGTGGAGCGACTGGTTATTATTTTGGATAACAGCACAAAAGCCTTGAGGAACAAGGTGTTTGAGTTGGTCAAGGTACAGTGGCAGCACCGGAAGGGTTCAGAGTGGACGTGGGACCCTGAGGCCGAGACGCAGATGCATTAACCTGAGTCATTTGTTGCAGAAGACTTCGAGGAGGAAGTCTAATTCTAGTGGGGGAGAATTATAGCGCTCGATCCAAGTATTAATCATTTTTGGTCCCTTATTTATTAGTTTATTGCTTTTTGGCCTTGTTTTGCAAGTTTTAGGGAGAAGAGGGACCATTTCTGCAAAGTTTGGACTTTTGGTGGTGGAGCTCAAACGCGGGGCGTTCCATTAGGAAATGCAGGGCGTTTACGCATTGAGTTCAAACCCTAATTTTAAGGGTTTGAGATGTGTTTAAACGCCTTAAGTCCCAGGTGTTAGCCTCATTTTCAGCCTCCAAAGCTCCTAAAACCCTAATCTTGATACCCCTAGAGCCTCTAAGAGTATAGTGAGCTCATTGTGTGTTTTTTGGTGTGTGTTTGAAGCTTATTCGAGGACGAGAAGCTTGGTGCAAGGTGGTGGTTCAAGTAGGAGCTTATAGATCTTGCTTCTCTGCTCCATTTCCATCCCATTTGAGGTGTAAAGCTCTAACCTTGCACATTAGAAGCTTAGATATAAGTCTTAATTGATGTTAGTCCCTTTTTGGTCCTACAGTTGAGGTCTAGTACTTTGTGATCACTCCAGAAGCTTTGAGTTTCTTCTCTTGGTGTTATGAGGTTCTAGATTAATAAAGTTTAAATCTTTAGAGTTGTATAAGCCCCATGCATGAGATTTAACCCTTTTTATGGATGTTAAATGTTATGTCTTAAAGTTGGGACCTTTTGGGGCATGCAAAGTCACGAAGTTAGTGACTTTATGGTTCTAGATGTTCTTTACGACTTGGATCTATGTTTTGGTCGTGTGGCTTTAAGCATTAAGTGCTTAATAATCATTTTTGGTAGTCAGCGTGTGAACGCCCAACATTGGGTCGAGGAACGCCCAACGTTCCGACTAAGGTTCACGATCTGTTGGTTGGTGACGAACACCCAACGTTCCACAAGGGAACGCCGAGCATTTGGTCCATCACTAGGACTTTTCATTGGGCAACCTTTTGGACTCTTGAGCTTTGGGCTTTGTTTGGGTGTTGTTCGTTGGGCTTAGTTTGGACTGAAGGATTCCTTTGTAGTGTTGAACTTCTTGTTTGGTCTTGTCTTGTTGGGCTTGCACTGTTGGGCCTAGGATTGTATTGTAGGCCTTAGTGGGCTCAATGGATTTGGGCCTTAGTGGGCCCAATGGGCTTGGACCATTGGTGGGCCTAGTTTATTAGGCC
This sequence comes from Lactuca sativa, assembly GCF_002870075.4. Classification (NCBI taxonomy): domain Eukaryota; kingdom Viridiplantae; phylum Streptophyta; class Magnoliopsida; order Asterales; family Asteraceae; genus Lactuca; species Lactuca sativa. The sequence continues at coordinate 262,393,658 of NC_056630.2, forward strand.
ATTTGTGGGCCTAGTGCTTGAATATGGCCATCGTTATTTAATGAGTTTAGCTTTGGGTTTGGCTCAGTGTTTGGAGCCGATTCGCAGTAGCCACAACATTCTTAGGATTTGGCTATCTTTGAGGTAAGTCTCCTCACTATACCCATGGGTCGAAGGCACCAATGTCGGACCATTACTTGTTGTGAAATCTCTATAAATGATTATGAAATGGTCTATTATTTGGTGTGTATTGATTTACGTGAAGACCATGGGATAGCCCATGGCACCTAATAAGACCATGAGGGGGAGCCCATGACAGTTTTATGTGTATATGTGCTTGAAATTATATGATTATGTAATTTGTGTATTTTGGGGAACTCAATAAGCGTGTGCTTACAATTTTGTTGGGTGTTTCAGGTACTTCTAGTTCTAAGGGAAAGGGCACAACTTGATGGCACATCGTACACTCTCTAATATTTTCCGCACTTGTTGTTTTGGAAACTCTGATTTTAAATAATATATTTATGTAATGGGACTTTTGAGAAACAAATATGAATGCTATTTCTAATTACTAAATGAAAATTTTAATGTGAATTTTTGGGTTGTTACACGGGAGGGTCGTCGGGTAAATCCTCCGGGAATACGCTTGGAAAATCTCTGACTACATGCACATCAGTAACTCAAACCCCTTCTCCACATGAGTGTCCATATACATGAGATAAATTAGACACCCATGTTGTAGATACTGTCGAGCCCTGAAGGATGAACAAAAAGCTAAACCAGCTCTAGTACCCTCACTATAAATAGTCAGTTCTCCCTCACTTCAGAATCGAACTACCACCTACAGCCCTTCACAGCCAATGATGACAACAAAAATGCTAAACCCATCCATCGCTACTATCACACATACGTTCCCCATGGGGATGGGAAATAAATCGATCAGGTAAGCCTCCCCGAATATCTCCAAAGTACAACCCCGAAAAATACTCAATGCAGAAACACCGTGTTTGTTAGCGATGGAAACTCGCAACAGACAATCCCAGTCTCCAAGAGGATTGTCAAAGCTCTTGTTGAATGACTGAGACACATAAGACCGACTAGCACCCGTGTCACAAATCATAAAACAGACAAGGAATTTACTAAGAAGTTACCTAGCAGAAAAACAATCATAAGCACATAACAAAATAACTTGAAAAAATTCATAATAGAGAACACACTAGCAACAACATCAGGCATGACCCTGGCCTCTTTCATTGTCATATAAAAAGAACGATCCCTGGCCTTCAGGGCCTCCACTCTCTCCTAGAGTCCATTTGGGATTCTCAATGTATTCGAGGTTAGTGCCTACACTGGTTTGGTGGCTAGCTAGGCACAACTCGCCATCACATTGCCAACCTACTCACAATGGTAAAAAAATCATGGTGCTCGCTAACGAGGCCTGCTGATAGCATTCCCTAGCAATATGCCTCTCCCTGCGGCATTTGTAGCACCTGGAAGAAGATCGACAAACACCCTCATGAACCTTGCCGCACTTGCCACAAGTGCATCCATTATATCCGCCAGATCGTCTATCAGCGGGCTTGAACCGCTTTGCTGCAGGTTGTGGCTGTACCAGAGCCTGCTTTCCCTCCCTAATCTGCATCTGAATCTCAATGTCCTGCCTTCGCACGACATCCTGAATATTAGAAAGGGTATTGTATCGTTTGTAGACACAAACTGCCGAATCTTAATCATAAGCATGCTCTTGTCTTGTGACATCTAGGTCAGCTCCGAAGTAGAATACTCAGGACAGAAAAGAGCTCTCTGAGTAAACATCTTGGTGATCTCTGTCACTAACTCGGTCGCCTGCCTCAATGACAGATACTCTTGAGTCAACCTCACCCTCTCCACCAAGAGAACACACTTCGTGTGAAACATCTCCAATAATTGCTCGAAAGTAACAATATTCCTCTACTCAGGAGTATAGGAATTGGTCACCAAGTTCCACCAGTCCTTCGTGCGAAGTCGAAGAAGGTTTAGGGTGTACCTAACTATCACACCCCCAAACCAGAACGGCGGAATCGTTCGAGGGCGGATGAATTCATGTAGTATCATAACAGTTGAGTATATAGTAAATTAAAAGGTTACATTGTTGATTGTAATACATGTTTCAAAAGAAATTACATTATGATGATATAATAAGTTTGAAATTGATGCCTTAGCGTCCCTTCCCCAAAAGTTGTTGTTTACCTGTATTACCGAATCCCTAAGAAATACAAGTAGTTTTGAAAAAGTGTCATCAATTAAGTTGGTGAGTTCATAAGAGTTTTTGTATAAGAATTGTATGCAATTTTGTATAAAGTAACTGAGCTTGTTTCTAAAAAATCCAATATTTTCCATAAATGAATATTAGTTTTAAAAGTTCCAAAAACCGGAATGCATAAGTATTTTCCAAACCTAAAATAGTGTAAGTAGATTTATATATGTATATATAACCCCTAAGGCGTTTGATAGCCCCGTAATCATATTTTTTAATACTTCAAGTGAGTTTTATAACCGTACTATTGACCCAGACTGTCTGTCACAACGTTCTTCATGCGTTGGAATGATATGACGTTTGTCAACCCAGACCTGACGATCCAACTCTAGCTAACAGTTTAGGTGCGGGATTGTCAATCCTGTATAGATCTATACACAAGTATCACGCTCTCCCTACAGGAGATTATGGTTTATAAAATAGGACTTGAAATGCGTACTTGAAAGTACGTGAAGTAAAAGTCTCACAAAAGTTAGTATCAAATAGATTTATGTATGAAAAGTCCATTTTTCTTGTAAATGTAAGTATATCCTTCTTATAGTGTTCATAGAGTGTAAAATATGATGAATATCTCGTAAACTATACCAATTATAGTTTTTCAAAAGTGTAATTCATTTGAATGATAAACCTTGGTATATTACTAACTTTGCATGTAAAGTATAACATTTGTAATAACGTTATTTTACTTGTTTAACATTTATACACAAAATATAGATAAAGCATTAGAAACTGTATGTAATGATTTTGATTTTAACATAAGTTTTTCTTGCATTTCACATGTATTTTCCCCCTAAAATATAGTAAAAACGTGAAGATATAGGGGTATGAACTCACCAGGTAAGTGTGATGATTTGGAGAAAACGAGACTTTTCTCGGGCAGCTCTTCGACTGGAAAGTGGAAAGTTTATCGGGAGTTTCTAACTTTCGTACCTTCTTCGTAGCTTGGAAACGTAATCGGGGCATCAGGATAGTTTCAGAATTCTCGGAAGTGAGAAAATATGGGAGCAAGGTTGTGTGAATTGGTAGAAGAATTCGGAAGCCTCGCACCCTTTATATAGGGGTGGAACTGCCCTCGTACGCTAAGCATACACGCGTACGCTGGGTGTACATCATGCATGACACCTTCTTCAGACTCCGGACTTCGGATGGGATGGGCTAGAGGGTAGTAGGGGGATGTGGTCGATCTGAGGCCGCGCACTGAGTAAGCTGGGCGTACCCTCGTACGCTATAGCATACTCCCCTCGGTTTGTGTGCCCCAATCTTCTAAAATGCGTAACTTTCGCATACAATCTCGTTTTTGACGTTCTTTATATGCACGCGTAGATGAGAATATATTCTACAACTTTCATTTAGACTTCTTTGGCAAATTTTGATTTTATTTTTAATTATATATCTTTAATAGGCCGAGAAAGGAAAAGACCGTTAAAAAATCATAATTTCTTCATCCGATATTCGTTTTCGTCAGTCTTTTTACCGTTGTATTACTATTTTCGAGATCTTCAATTCTCATTTAGGTTGTGTCGGCTAAATATCGCTCGATCTCTATTTTGAGTTGTTAGCTGTCTACCGCTACTTTGAAACCTAGAAAAATCTTAACTTCCTCATACGAAGTCAGATTTGGACGTTCTTTTTATGTACGTTCATGGTTTAATGATATCTAACACATTCATTTAGATACCTAAGGCTAAAAAGTATTTTATTGAGATTTTGCGTTTTACGCTTAACAGTGTTTTATCGGTTTTGCTGCGGATTTTCGATTGGTCATAACTTCTTCGTTATAACTCGGATTCTTGTTTTCTTTACATTTCTGAAAACCTTGTTACGATATCTATTACTTTATGCAACCTAATTGAGACTTTAGAACATTTTATTTTTGACGTTATTTTTATTATATCAAAAGTAGATTATAATTCCTTGACTTTTAGGTCATTACATTGACTTGAAATATCGGGTTGTCACATCATCCCCCCGTTAAAGAGAATTTCGTCATGAAATTTATTCTAAGATAAGTATTTATGGACTAGGGAAAAGATGTGGGTATTTTTGTTTCATCTGATCTTCACGCTCCCAGGTGTATTCAGGCCCTCGCTTTGCATTCCAGCGGACCATCACAATGGGTATGCGACTTTGTTTAGTTCTTTTAATTTCCTTATCCATGATTTCTGCAGGTTCCTCTACGAAGTGGAGACTCTCGTTGATTTCGATTTCGTCTAGAGGGACAATGAGGGTCTCATCGGATAGGCACTTCTTTAAATTTGACACATGAAAAGTAGGATGTACGTTATTGAGTTCCTGCGGTAATCGAAGCTTGTATGCTACCAGACCGATCATGGCAAGGATCTTGAATGGTCCGATAAACCTTGGATTTAGTTACCCATGTTTTCCAAAACGTATTAACCCCTTCCAGGGTGAGACCTTCAATAGTACACGGTCCCCAACCTGAAATTCCAAGGGCTTCCGTCTTTTGTCCGCATAACTCTTTTGTCTGTCTCTTGAGGCTTTTAGTTGTTCCAGTATTTGGACAATCCTTTCTTTCGTTTCTCTTATGATTTCCAGGCCTGTGAGAGTGTTGTCAGGTAATTGTCCTCTAGCTAGTTGTGTGTCACCCACTTCAGCCCAACACAGAGGTGAACTGCACTTGCGGCCATAGAGGGATTTGAATGGAGCAACCTAGATGCTAGTGTGATAGCTATTGTTGTACGAGAACTCGAATAGTGGTAAATGGGTATCCCATGCCTTACCAAAATCGATCACACATGCTCTTAGCATATCTTCCAAAGTTTAAATGGTCCTCTCACTCTGACCGTCAGTTTTTGGATGCTAAGCGGTACTCATGTCTAGTCTCGTCCACTATCTTTGTCGGAGATAATGGATATTGGTACACCATGTAGTCGCATAATCTCTCTAATGTATGTTCGAGCTCGTTTCTCCATCTTGTCAGTTTCCTTGATTGGTAGGAAGTGTACGGATTTGGTTAATCACTACTAGAAAAACAGCCTTTTACGACGCGCAATGCATGTTGTAAACCGCTCAAACGACGTGCAAATGCGTGTCAGGGAAGGCCCTGCCATAACGAGAGACGACACGCTTTTGTGAGTCGTCTATTTACGACGCGCATTTACGACACGTATCTACGACGCTCATTTACAACACGCATTGCGTGTCAAGGAAGGACCTGTCATAAAGGAAGACGACACGAATTTGCATGTCATAACCTTACGATGTGCGTTTAGGACACACATTGCGTATCATTAAAGCCCCTGTCAAATGAAGATGACACTCATTTGCGTGTCATAAAACTCAGCAACCATTTACAATATGCATTTACAACGTGCCTTTACGATACTCATTTACGCATAATACAAATAAATAAAAACAAGTATATACCAAAACAACCAATTTCATCTAATAACATCATGTCAAAAAATTATAATGCATTGATATTAAGGGGATCCTATTATACATTGTTAGTAAGAGGTTTTCCCTAAATATAAAACCTAATATTGCATTTCTATTAAGAGGCACCTTCTTTTTTCAGATCTCATGTCAAAAGAATTCTCCATATCATTGGTTTGCCACCTGGTGTACTGGGTTGCTGTCCACCGGACGTGGATGGCAAGTAATGACATGAACACTAGTTCCATATTTTGGTTTGTCCATTATAAGAACCTATTGCAAGACACCAACGAAATCCATGAATGATTAGGTATAGCTATGAACACTAGCTGATAACAAACATGGATAAATTTTGAAATTGTCGCCTTTTCACATTGTTGATAGTCCAAAAAGGGAAAACTTTGATAGATAAAAAGTATCAACTGAAAATAGACCTCCTTTTTTGCATATGATCACCTTCAAAGAGAAGTCTGACTTTTCACACTTCCTACTTCTCATATAATCTAAATATGAAGATGCATATAAATTAAATGTACATACTGTCATCCATTTTGAACTTGATTGCATCTTCTGTGAATTTTTTCATCTTGGCATCAAGTTCAACAGTTGCCTCTTCTCCCTTAGTAATGATTCTATCGATATCTTCATCTATGATTGTACTATCCTTTAAACTGAATACCATTTCAGCACCAAACCTCACCATTTGTAACAGCTCATCTTTGTTTATAGCTGCCAAAAAAACGATGACATGTTATTTAAAAGTAATGGAAACTAGTAAAAAGGTGATATGAAGAAATGCTTACTCTTTTGCAGATCGAAAAGAATGCGTTGCATGGAAAAGTGAGACGTCCTTGTAAAATAACCAAAGCATCAAGTTCAAGCTTTTTATAAGCTCTTTCAATGACTTTCTCCTCTATAGTGTATTGTTTATGTTTACAATCAATTAAAATTAGTAACAATCATTTCAACTATCAATCAAATGGAAAGGAAAGCAGCTATAAGGAACCTCAGCGCAAAGTCGGAACACTTGAACTTCTTTCTTCTGCCCAATTCTATGAGCACAATCATGAGCTTGCAAATCCACTTGTGGATTCCTGCAAAATTAAATTTATATTCGAATTAAACAAAACCACCAGTTTTTTTTAAACAAACAAATAAAAGTTTGTTGTTATTTTTTTATTTAACCTTTCTTATAGTTTATTATAGAATCTTACTTTTGTTATTTTGTTTGTTATCCCATTATTTCTTTCTATTACAATATTTTAGTATCAACCTTTTTTTAATATGTTTAAAAATCTATATAATTACAATATTTTATTAAAAGCATCAATGGAGGCATCACGGTCTTCACCTCCAGTTAATAAGATATAGACTTGATTAAACCGATACTTTCATGTTGCATAACAAATATAAATATAAATGTTAGAAGTGCGAACCTGTGAGAATATCAACACCCTTGAAGTCAAAAGCCAAAAGTTGAAATGCTAAATACCTGTGAAATAGCCTGTTTACACAACTGATGAACATTCTTATCATTCATTATAACTCCTGTGAAATGCAACACACATGAAAAATAAGGGCAAAAATGTACAAACTCAAAAAAGTAACACTTACCATCTTCTCTGACAATACCATCATGCCCATATGAAGAATATGGGTCAAGAACAACATCAGTGTAGATGATCTGTTCATGTGATTTCACCAACAGGTAAATATAAATATAACTACTTTTATTAAAAACTAAAAAGAAAATATAGGTTGAATGTAAATTCTTACAAGATCAGGGTACTTGTCTTTAAGCAACCTAATTGTTCGAGGTATTAATCCGGAATCATTATAGGATTCCTCTCTTGTAGGAGTCTAAAGAGGCAAAACACAATCATCATGTAACATTTTTTTCAAATTTTTCAAAGTATAAAAATGCCTGAATAATAATAAATAGATGTTGTTAAATATTACATTTAGCACATTTAAGAAAATATATAGCAACCTTTAATGCATCTGGAACTTTTGGGTAAAGCACAATACTGTTGATCCCAACATCACGGGCCTTTGCCACCTACCCAAGTATACTATTAACATAAAGCTATTTGAAAATAAATGAAATCTCAAAGTAACATCATTGATCCATAGTTAAATCAAGACTTGTCATTTATATTTAAAAATAAATGAAATCTCAAAGTAACATGAGGAGGGGTATTATCGGTATTTTGGGGTGAGACACTTTTTGGGTTATGGAGATTAACATGGGAAGGGGTATTATTGGAAGAAAAGCTACTAGGAACAACAGAACACATAAGGTCCTCCATTGGGGACACGCTAAGAGGCATATTAGGGGCAGTATCGGACACTTTAAAACGTCCCTTGAGTCAAACCACAGCTTCTGGTACATCTTCTACTACATTATCTCAATCAAGTCAACAAAGAAGCAGTCAAAGAAGATTATATATAATTAAGATGAGACAAGAAGCCGTTGATCTTCAAGAGTACTATAAAGAAAAACTTTATTAGGTATAGTTTTTTTTTATATAAGGAATAATAAAGGTTGATCTTCTAATTGAATGTGTATATCACATATGAATTCCATCCAAATAAACACTTCAAATGGAATGTTGGATCATTTTTACTGTTACATAAATTATGTTTTGTAGAATTACTTGTGCACATGACAAGTTAGCACATGAAATTTGTGAATTTTTGGGCTAGTCTGCACTTTTCTATTAAACTGCACTTTTATGCTTGGAATTAAGTTAATCCCTTGGTAAGGATGAAAATAGACTTCCATACCTGATTACAGGTTTTTACCTCATGGGATTTGGAGCCATTATGAACTTTCGAAGTTGATTGATGCAAACAGTGGGCTGCATGGACCAGTCTGCAAAGATTGGTACTTATAACCTTAAATGAATTGGAATTAGGAAAAGTGGTCCAAAGTTTAGTGAAACTAGATACACTAACCTTTCCAGAAAACTAAACTTCAGGGATTTTGGACAATCTGATGTCCTTGTATGAGTTTTATAAGATAGGGACAGATTGCAACAACAGGCTGAAAAATTTCATGACAACATCAAACAAAATGGGATAAACAACTCCCTTAAACTCAGAATCGGGACAGGAAAACAAATAAAAGAGGTAGTAGACATTTATACCTCTCCACAGTGAAAACCCAATTAAAATATTACCAACTCCAGGATTAGACCACACTTTTTTTAAGATAGTATTCTGCACAAGTTAACAAAAACCATTTCATATAAAGCTTTCCGAATGGCAATTTAAAATTTATGTTTATTCCATCCAAAATGCTCAACCTAACACCATTTCCCTATCTATGGCATGAATTACCATTCTACCCTTCTCTTCTTCCTCATTTTTTGCTGCATTTTCAGAAAGAAAATTAACACAAATTTGTATTTGTACTTCAGCCACTGAGCTTTATATTTCAAATGCATTTGAGCCTCTTAAGTCTTAACATAATTTTGGTAAAATGAAATTATTTAAAGGTTTAATCTTTTCTTTCCCACTTCAAAACTGAATCTGATTTGAAATTAAAAAGGGTGAAAATCAGGGTATAAGGGTCGTAAAGCAAGCGCTGCCATTATTTGAAAAGGTGAAGAAGATAATAACATATTAAAATATGATCAAAGTTAATAAGAATGGATTATAAAATTACCACTCAATAATGCATTGGAGATGAAATGCATAATTCCAGGTGGTTATCTGAATGTGGGAAAAGAATATATAACAGTTAGTAATTATAAAAATATGAATTAATAAGATCAAATGTAATCCAAAATTGCAATTACATGGTATCAAGTTCACAAATAAGAATTAATGTTGGGCATGGTAGTACCCAATAGATAACACACACACACACACCATACGCTTAATTAAGTTCCATTAATTAACAACAAAACATCAGCTAGGAAATTGAGACCCTAATTATAGTGAAATATATAATATAATAGGCATGAAGACACAATGACTTTTACATATTATTGTCTACAGCAAATAACATTTTTATATTACTCATTCCATTTCTTTCATTATTGATCCAAGATCAGAGACAAGAGAAGTGGTAACTTTAATGATTGGTTTAATTGTCCCCATGTTTTTCTTTCAAGTTGCATCATAAAAATGATCAGAAATGAGAAGTTCATATCATAAGATGACTGCATCTTCAACATTTATCACAACATGACCATCTATTTTGCAAAATAATGCTCACAAATTCCCAAAATTACTTTCTCTAACACTTAACACCGAAGAATCAATTTCGAAAAAAAGTACCAAGACAACAAAAAAATTAAATTTCACGGAATATGATGGTGGGGACCACTGTAGATTCAATTTCGTGCAAAACAAAAAGTATTTTGCCATGTTTTTTCTCCAATTAAGTGTTCATTTTCTGTTAAGTGTTAAAATTATGGTCATTCTATTATCTAATCCATCCATTTTGGTCATTTTGTGGTTAAATTTATTTTACCATATATATTTTTTCAATTGCTTATTTACATAATCTTTTATTGTTACTTTCCTTAGATTTCACGTTTGTCACTCCTCTCAAAATTGGTAAGATCAAATGCAAATATACCATAAAAGAGAAATATATACATATTTTTAGATCTATAAAGTAAGGAATGGGAATGTGTATGATGTTTTCAGGTATCGAAGAGTGTAATGTCACAGGAAGTAAGAGATTTGTACCATATTTTGGAGCATGAGTTCCCCTTTGGATCTTGCATTAAAAGTACAACCCTTGCTCATGAAAATATCAAAACTTGGGGGTGAAGTTTCTTCAACTTCTTCAGTCCCAAAAATTCAGTTATCTGAATATATCCCTTCACTGAAAAAACTTGCCACACTCAGATTGCTACAATAGGTGATCGTTACATTCATCATCATCTCTAGTCTCCTTCAGTTGTATTATTTTTTGACAAAATGAGGAGTTTTTTTATATATGATTTCTGGTTTTGCTAGGTGTTCTAGGTGTATCAGGTAATGAAGATAGAAACTCTAACAGGAATGATAACCCTTTTTCGACTTCTCTGTTATGGAGAAAATATCAACGGATGCTGTAAAACACAATTTTATATCAATGAAAGTTGATCACAGGAAAGGTGTTGTTCTGTTTGGCAGCCAGGTGCTAATTAATCAAAAACTCCATCCTCTTTATTATATATTTTTGTTATTATATTTATGATTCGTGATTTTTAAATCATGATGATCTTGTTTAGGGTCTTGAATCTGAAGTTATACGTGATCATCTAAGTGTTCTTGCGGCACCCCTTACAAAGGCAAGATCAATGGTTATTCCCCCCACGTTGAAAGCTTTGAAACATGGGGAGACATTAACCAGTTTGACCGAGACTGTGGATAAGGAACATAAAAGACTTCTTGCTCGCAAATCTATAATTGAGAAACATAAAGAAGAACAAGAAAGAATCATGTTCAATCTCATCACACATAACAATGAACAAGTATCAAAATTTATGCTCAAAATAGTAAATGTGAGCATATGTGTGTGGTGCTCTGTGCGACTCTAAAAAGTATCAGAATGGGATGCACAAGCAGAAAAGTAGGAGAGAATGATGTCGTACCTGAGAAAACAAAGAAAAAGAAGGATAAAAAGGGAGAAAGAACGGATCCTACCTGCGATGTGTAGAGAGTGGAAGAAGGGATCGGGTATGGAGGAGGAAATCACAATTGAAACCCATATGATTTTTCCGGTTAGGGTTTTATAGAGGAGAAGATGAAAAGTTTCAAAATCAAAATTAAAGGTAAGAATGGAGGAGAAAGAGGAACCTGGATCATGTATTTGACATTCTTGATGGAATCGTTGCTCTCGACCTAGAGAATGATGGTTTTTACGATTAAGGTTTTATCATATGAACGCGAAGCATGAGCACCTGTGACATAAATGATTTGATCTCGATTGATAGAAATACAAAAAATAGCATATCATGACGGCGGTTTTGTTATCGGTGTAGTGCGATAAGAAAGAATTGTTGGATACACTTGGCGGTGCGAGATCGGAGGTTGGGTAGTGGTGCGATGCTGCTATGAAGATGAAGGCCCTAGGGCTTTTTCTTGCTAATTGGAAGAAGGGGGGTTGATTTTTGGGATCAAACAGGCGGGTGAAATCCGGCCTTAAAACGCGCGTTTCATTAAAAAATTATAAAGCAACACACTTAGATGACACACATTTTATGAAAGGCGTCCTCCATATTTCCTTTTTTTTATTTTCTGACACTAATTTTAGGGCACGCACAAATGTCTGTCCTCTATCCTTCAAATTTTGCAAAACTGACATTATTTTTTAGGGCACGCATAAATGCGTGTCCTCTATCAGCGTGTGTCATTGTTTGCGCGTCATTCAAGGGTTGTTTCTAGTAGTGAATCTATCGACGATCACCCAGATGGTGTCAAGTCCGCCCGCTGTTTTGGGTAACCTGGTTATGAAATCCATGGTTATCCGCTTCCACTTCTACTTGGGTATTTAAGGTTGTTGTAACAATCCTGAGGGCTTTTGGTACTCTACTTTGACTTTGGCGCAAGTCAAACACTTGCCTACATAGGCAGCAATTTCGGCATTCATGTTCGGCCACCAATACAATTTATTGAGATCCAAATACATCTTGTCTGAACCAGGATGCACGGACTATCGAGTCTTATGAGCCTCATTCATGACAACGTCTCTGAATCTACCAAACTTTGGTGTCCAGATTCGATTCATGAAGTAACGAACTCCGTCACCCTTGACTTCAAGATTTTTATCCATTCCTTAAGGCTTCGCCAACTACGTTTTCTATTTTCAAGGCTTCCATTTGATCTTCCTTGATTTGTGTGGACAGGTGTGAATGGATCGTCAAGGTTAAGGACTTCAATCAGCGGCCCGAGTATTCCTTTCGACTGAGAGCATCAACTACTACATTGGCTTTTCCCGGATAATAACGAATCTTGCAATCATAATCGCTCATTAATTCAACCCATCGTCCATCTCTCATGTTGAGTTCTTTTTGGTTGAGAATGTGTTGAAGGCTCTTATGATCGGTGAAGACTGTGCATTTCATGCCATAGAGATAGTGCCTCCAGATCTTTAGGGGGAAAACGACTGCTCCCAATTCCAGGTCGTGGGTAGTGTAGTTGACTTCGTGCGTCTTGAGTTGTCTCGAGGCGTATGCGATGACCTTTCCTCGTTGCATTAGAACACATCCCAGACCTTCGTTTGATGCATTGCAGTAGACCACAAAGTCTTATGTTCCATCTGGTAGGGATAATATAGGTGCATTGCATAGGGCTTGTTTCAATGTTTGGAACACAACGTCTTGCTTTTCTCCCTAGTTGTAGGTTACACCCTTTTGAGTAAGGTCAGTAAGTGGTTTGGCAATCTTTGAGAAGTTTTGTATGAATCTTCAGTAATAGCCAGCAAGGCCCAAGAATTGTCGGATTTCCGTTGGAGTTCTAGGAGCTGACCAGTTCTCGATTGCCTTGATTTTGAAAGGGTCCATGTGTATCCCTTCTTTGCTGACCACATGACCAAGGAAATCTACTTTCCGAATCCAAAATTCGCACTTTGAGAATTTCGCGTATAACTTCTCTGTCCTTAATGTTTCCAAGACCAGCCGAAGGTGTTGACTATGTTCTTCTTTACTCTTCGAAGAGATGAGTATATTATCAATGAACACAATCACAAATTTGTCCAGGAAAGAACGACATACTCGGTTCATTAAATGCTTGAACATTGCCAATGCATTTGTTAATCCAAAGGGCATCACTACAAACTCGTATTGACCATAACGAGTTCGGAAAGCCGTCTTAGGAACATCTCCTTCCAGGACTTGCAACTGATGATACCCGGATCTTAAATTGACCTTTGAGAAGTAGCTTGCTCCTTGGAGTTGGTCGAACAGATCGTATATGCGCGGTAGGGGATATCGGTTCTTGATTGTGAGCTTGTTTAGCTCTCGGTAGTCTATGCACATGCGACAGGATCCATCCTTCTTCTTTACGAATATAACTGGTGCTCCCCAAGGTGAGAAGATCGGCTTGATGAATCCTTTATTGAGTAGCTCGTTTAGTTGGCTGGATAATTCCTGCATCTCTGTCAGGGCTATACGGTACGACGATTTTGCTATTGGGGTAGCTCCGGGAATCAAGTCGATTCTGAACTCGATTTGACGTTCTGGTGGAACTCGTGGAAGATCTTCAGGGAAGACATCGGGGAAATCGCAGACTTCTGGAATTTCTTTGATATATTTCATTTCTTTTTCCTTATCTACCACGTGAGCTAGGAAAGCATGGTATTCTTTACGCATGTATTTTTGGGCTTTGACGCAAGAGATGATTTGTAAATTGGTATCGGGTTTATCCCCATAAATGATAAGAGTTTCGCCATTTGGTAGATTAAGGCGAACGGCCATTTCGTGACAAAGTATATCGGTATGGTGAAAGCTTAACCAATCCATACCGATGATGACATCAAAGCTTCTTATAGTGATCGGCATTAGATCGATTTGGAACAAGTGTTCATTTAAATCTAGCGTGCAACCTATGTATATACCATTCATGCTTTCTGTTTTACCGTTTACCATTTCTACTGTAAATATCTTATTAAGTGATTGGGGGGTTTTGTTTAAGTAAGTGTTTGAGCTCATGACTCACAGAACTCCTCTCCGCACCACAATCAAAGAGTATGCATGCATAAGCACTATTGAGGAGAAACGTACCCGTAACCACCGTGAGATCAGCTATTGCTTCGTCCTGCCCTATTTCCAGCACTCTTCCTACGCCGCTAGCATTCCTTGACTAAGGGAAATCTCTCTTGTAGTGCCCAGCTTCAGCACACCCATAACACGCCTGGCCCACACCGACTCCAGGAACTTGGGTGACTTATTGTGTCGGTGCCTTACAGAAACGGGCAGTGTGCCCTTTCCTGTTGCAGTTATTACAGTGCATCACCTTATAATTTCCGTTGTGATGGAAATTGCATTTGCTACACTTTGGTAGGTTTCCAGCATATTGGTTTGCTGGTGTAGGGGTAACAGGAACGGTGGTAGGAGTAGTAGCGGCATGGACTGTCACTATCTGTTGTTTCTTGGAAGGTTCTTGTGAAGATCGCCCCTTCTTTTTGTTCCAAAACTTGTTGTTGTTGTTGTTGTTGTTGTTGTTGTTGTTGTTGCTCTCTATGGGTTGCTTCGAAACAGCAATCATGATTCCTTGGCAAACACCATGGTCAACGAGGGACTGTGCCAGCTGTTTGGCACTATCAAAAGTAACTGGCTTGGAAGCTAGTACACTTCCTTGAATCTGGGGTGACAGTCCCCAGATATATCTCTCGAGCTTCTTGCTCTCAAGAGCAACCATTCCTGGCAAAAGTATTGTTAAGTCAATGAACCTATTGGTATAGGTCGTAATGTCCGAGCCTAGCATAGTAAGGCCCCAAAGCTCTTGCTCGAGCTTCTGTACTTCGCCTCTCGAACAGTAATCTTGCATGAGCATTTGTTTCAGGTTTTCCCATCCCATGGAGTTAGCCACTACCAGAGTTAGTGACTGGACGTGGCCATTCCTCCACTTTAGGGCTCATTCGGAGAAAGTACAGGCAGAAAATTTTACTTTGCTCCCTTCTTGGCATGAGCAGATCTTGAATATTGCTTCTGTTTTCTCTATCCATTGGGATAGAGCCATAACTCCTCCAGTCCCATTAAAGGATATGGGTTTGTTGTTGGTGAAGTTCTTGTAAGTACATTCCCCGGAATGACCTTGGTGTTGGCCATTAGTAGAGCTATTTATTCCTTGTCCCGACCTGTTGTTACTCATTTGTGCCATTGCTGCTGTAACAACAGTTGTTACGGCAGCCTAGAAAACAGCATTATCCATAGGTGGGGGTGGGGGTGGGGGTGGTGTTGGTGTTCCTATAGTATTGAAGTGTCGGGGATTCCTTCTTGGCGACATGATTCTTCCATAAGTTAAAAGATGAATTCTTGATAAGTCTTCAGAAATGATTATGGAAAGTCTTAGTATTATATGCTTTACGTTCCGGACATTACCGAATTTGTTAGTAAATTGCGAAATGGAACTTACAATAATAAGTGGGTGATTACCTTAGTATTTTAAGAATTTAATGAAATACCCAATGGAATAATAAATGCATGTCAATCTCATTGATATTAATATTCGATACATCGATCAGGAAAATTACCTTAACACATGACTAGGGTACATCAATGAAAATGGGAAAATATGACCACATTAAGACAACACCAAATTCGATTTTTTAAGCAGGTTAAGCAAGTATAACAAGAAAACAAGTCTAGGCTCTAATACCACTATAGTGTTTTGAGCATTCTAAAACTCCTAAGTGTACATGCAACCCTAAATACCTTGGATCTATGTTTTCTCTATTATACATCCAATTATGAACTTTCCAAGGTATTCATCCTAACTAGCATAATAATAATTATTCATATGAATATATTAAGTTAGAATTACATACCTCTTTGATGTAGAATGTCTTCATGAAGCTTGAGTGCCTAGTGCCCCAAGTGTGACACTTGAAATGGTTCACACAACATCATATGCACTTGGAAAGACTTGAGAGAATATACACACTTCATGAAAATCGGCTAGCCCTTTCTCTCACATACTCTAGTGTCGATTTTGTCAACAATAAGATGCTTATATAGTTAGTGACAATTAGGGCAAACCCTAATTGTCATGGCTTTCCATTTCCTTGGATCCATGGGTTCAAATATACCACGGAGCATCCATGGAGCATCTTGTGGGTTTTAGCCCAACTTGACAATCCATGGAGCATTAGCCCACTATACAAGTATGGATGATTTACACAATCAACCCACATTTTTAATTAGTCTTCTTTTGATTACTTAATTAATTTTAGATTAATTCTTGATCAATACTAATTAAATAATCTGATTAATATATTAGAACTTATAATATATTAACCAACCTTAAGTGTTATTTCTCTCATTTTAGTCTATCCAAGTGCATGATGCCATGTAACCCAAATGGACCATGCCTGGTCGGGTCCAGTCTTACCAATTATAGTTATGGACTTAGAAATTAATCCGAAAAAAGTTCCGTCGAAGATTTGGTACTACCTGGGGAGGATTGTAGACCTCAGGTTCTGAGTCATTGCCATCATCATCTGCTTCATCTTCCTCTTCTTTGGGATCCTCTTCTGGATCTTCCTCGGAAACCTCTTCGGGATCGTCTTCTGGATCCTCCTCAATCCAACCTCCATTGCCCTGTTTGGGTAGTAGGGATCCCTGGGGATATGAAATCTTGCCATTTCAGCTGATCGAGAATAGAGATAAGAGAATTATATATAGAATTTGAGTGTAAAGAGAAAATCTTTGATAAGACCTACACTGAGTCCTCCTATAATTACCTAGTGTGTATGAATTACATACAATTTGAGATTAAATGGACTGTTGGATAAGTAGCTTCACTATAAGCCCACATCCAAACAAGGAAAAGAGCCTAAAGCAAAATCATTAATCCTAAGTCTATGCAACACCAATCATGTGTAACCTTAAAGAATGCACCTTGCAATTATAGCCCTATCAGTGAAGGTTTTTAATTTTTATAAGCATAATGTTTATTTATTTGACGATCCTAGTCTTAACGAAATGCCGGGGTTTAGTCGCTTATAATAGTTTTTATTGTGTCATAAATACTCCCATAGTATTTAAATTTGTAAGTTTGATTCTAGTGTTACTTTGGTATGTTTTTGACTTGTTGCTCACTACGACTATTCCTCGACATACGTTGGTCATATCTTGGATAAATATAGTTGGTAAGGCTATATTCATCCTAGATATGATTACATATTCCAAGGTTTAGTCGTAGTTTTCAACTTGTCTTAATACTTTTGTATAGTTCTAACTATGACATTAAATTGTTGCATGCATGTATTTGTACATTTATGAAACTAACATTTTAATTTAATGAAGTATGGTTGGTAAGAAAACATTTCGTCAGAGAGTTTTAGTCCCTTTGCATGTATAGTTTGTATATCTTATGCGGTTTGATATACTTAGTTCACTATAAACAATGCTCTGATACCAATCTGTCACACCCCCAAACCCGAACGGCAGAATCGTTCGAGGGCGGATGACTTCATGTAGTATCATAACAGTTAAGTAAATAGTAAAGAAAGAAAACACAACCATCATAAATATAATTTAAAAAGTTACATTCTTGATTGTAATACATGTTTCAAAAGAAATTACATTATGATGATATAATAAGTTTGAAATTGACGCCTTAGCATCCCTTCCCCAAAAGTTGTTGTTTACCTATACTACTGAATCCCTGAGAAATACTGTAACGTCCGAAATTTCAAAACAATTAAAACTTTTCAAAATCACCCATTTTATTAACATTGTTACAAAAGGTTTTCAATACAATATTAAATAGAGTAATTTCCCAGGTTCATATCATAAAACACCAACGCGAGGAACGGTACGATCACGCCTTTGCCTTGCCACAGACTCTTGAGAACCTGAAACATAAAACCACAACTGTAAGCCTGAAAGCTTAGTGAGATACCCCCAGAATACCAACCACATATACGCCTTCCGGCCCATAACATATCGCCTTCCGGCCCATAACATATTATGACAACTACCCGGATTTCCATCCGGTAAAAAGGGTCGGCCTTGGTGCCATAAACCCTAGCGATACAGTGAGGATAACTCACCTCGAAACTGCCGACTGAACAGATAGCTCAAGCTGCTCCGATCACTGATACGATCTCCACCTATGGACAGCCACCAATGCACTGAACTCAAATAGTAATCAACAATTACCAAAATACCCCTGGAACCACTGGTAAATCCTTGGTCAAAGACAAGGTCAAAGTCAACCCCTGACTGACCCTACTCGCCGAGTCAACCCTATGACTCGCCGAGTCCCCATACTCAGAACTTCACTCAACCCGCGACCTAACTCGCCGAGTCACCCCAAGACTCGCCGAGTTCAACGACTCTGAGTCCACTCGCCCTTAACTCACCGATTCCTTAAGATTCCCTTTCTATACGTCGAGTATCCCCTTTTTACTCGACGAGTTCCTCCTGGAAGAATCGCGGGGCCACCCCGACTCAACTCGCCGAGTCTGAAGAACAAATCGACGAGTCCCAGTAAATCTTCAAGCTACTCGCCGAGTCTGTTCATCGGACTCGGCAAGTCCATGCCATGCAACCGCTCAAACTGCTTTCTAATGGCAGAACTGCTCCGACCATTCATAGGCCTGGCCTTCCTAGACTGGTCCATCACATAAGGTCCTCATTTTGGTGCTCATGATACACCCCATGATTCATAACATACATATTGACCTAAGGCATAAGGATTCCAATCCAAAACCTTCATCAATTCCCAAAATGTACAGGCATGGGACATTCTGGACCTCCAAAGGTCCCAATACAGAGTCACAATCGTTTGGGGGACTAGGGTAGCATTCAATCTAATCACAAAAGGGTCCTACAAACCCTAATTCCATAAACACATCAACATAGCAGAGTATACTCGAATTCTTACTTGGATGATGTATTCTCTGTGTCCCCAATCCTCATAATGTGACTCCCTTGCTGCTCCTTTAGCCAATCCCTTCTCTTCCTTGCACAACCACTCTTCTATAATCAACAATGGCCTATAATCCTTGCTCCAGATGCACACAATCGATTTAGGGTTCTTCTCAGAAGGCCAAAATGAACAATGACGGCCATAAAGTCCTTCATATACGTCCCAAACCTGAACGGTTAGGGTTTCGCTAAACAGCGTGGACTCGCCGAGTCCATATCCAGACTCGTCGAGTCCAGTCGCGAACCCGCGACCAGATCCGCGATCCTACTCGGCGAGTCTAGGCTCCAACTCGCCGAGTCCCCTCTTAAAATACCCAAAATCATAATTATAGCAATATCTGGAATTCCGGGCTGTTACAATTCTCCCCCACTAGGATTAGACTTCGCCCTCGAAGTCTCACTCTGAAAATAGTTCCGGATGCTGCTCCCGCATCTCACGTTCCGGCTCCCAAGTCATTTCCGATCCCTTCCGATGTTGCCACTGAACCAATACCAGAGGTACCTCCTTGTTCCTCGGAACCTTGATCTTCCGATCCCTGATGGCCACTGGCCTCTCAGCATAATTCAGGCTCGCATCCACCTGAATATCCTCTAATGGAACCACTGCCGACTCATCGGCTAAGCACTTCCTCAATTGCGACACATGAAAGGTGTCGTGGATCTGTCCCAACTCCGCTGGCAACTCCAATCGATAGGCTACCCGGCCTATCCTTGCAATCACCCGAAATGGCCCAATGTACCGGGGCCCCAACTTGCCTCTCTTCCTGAAGCGAATCACTCCTTTCCAAGGAGAGGCCTTCAGGAGTACGAGGTTGCCGACCTGAAACTCAAGCTCGGACCGACGTCTGTCTGCATAACTTTCCCTGTCGGCTCAGTCGAATCTGCTCTGTCGACTGAAGCACGATCTCTGCACTGCACATCACTCTCCGTAACCGAAAATTACCCAAGATGCAACTCTGCTCTAAATCTCAACAATCACTCGACCCATAAGGGTTAGGAAACCATGAACCACCGGATCCCCGATCCAAAGCCCACTTTGTCCATTCCGGACCGACTGAGAGATCCATTCTCACTCTCAGAGCAACTCTCACAAGTTCTCCTCTTGCCATCACATACACATACTGAACTAGTCCCAACACCCGCAGGTTGAAAGACCCGATACACTGATGATATCCTCGAACATCTCCCAAGATGAACCACTACATCCACCCTACACTCTGATCAGAATCACACTGAGAATTTAAGATTCTCCCTCTCCCTGCATCCCTTCTGAGCCTCAACAGACATCCCAAACCGGATGGATTCCTACTTCGCTGCCGCGAACACGATGCTCGAAGGCATACTCGAAATACTCTAACCATAACTCTGCTCTGCAGCTTTCATTCTCGTGAACTTGCACTCCCCTTCGGAGTTACACACCTTTCTCTTTTCCTTCCAAGGGACCCTCTTGGCCATAATGCCACTCCAACCGGTGCTACGGTGCTTGCCCCAAGCGACACCACCCTTTTTGCGTAACCGCTATTCACATACTCTGGTTCTCATTGCAGGGGCTCTCAATCCCATGCACTCTCTCCACTCATCAAAATCACTGCCTCAGCTAAACAAGATCACTAACCCGGGGCCAGACCTTCCAATGCAATCACACTGCAACATACACGATCCGCAATCTCAAACTGATCCAGCAATACCAACAGAGTCTCCAGCATGACTGAACCGACTCTCATAACACATACTAGCCACTCGAGGCTATATCTCTGTGGGTCCGTACACCCAACTCTGCGAACCCTCAGGTTCTAACTCTGGGAACCTTCCGGTTCCAGCTCTAAAAACATGCACAACATAATCCCGTGGGATTAATGCAGTACAACCCATCACGTACCTCAAACATACCAATACTCTGATCGCATAACCCCGGTTACTTACTCAAGCTTGATCCCGGCCTTCTCTCAGGCCTCCACAATCAAATGCCCTAGGTCTGTATCCCGCCCCGCATACCTGACACTCGCTCTCGTCGGCCTATACTCTGCGCTGACAAACACTGCTGAATCCCAACAGCTAAGCACCCTCACATACTCATCGATTTCCCGGAGAATTCTCCAATTCTCCCCCACTACAGCACTGAGTAACTGCCACCGATCGTCATTAACGACCTTTCAGAACAATCCTGCACAAAGAGAACATTTACCCACTGACTGCTTCCCACAAGCATAAGCAACCCTCAGCAAAACACATCTCCTCCCTGATCAATCCGCTCAAAAGAATCCGGTCTTTCAATTATCCACTCCACGACTGCAGATGCTACCCGACATTCAACCCAGTGCCGCATCTCCACTATCAACCCTCACGAACGATAACCAACGGAATTCCCAAGCAATAACCCATAACCAAACCCACAACCTGAAAAAGGATAAATACCGCATCGAAAACCGCACAAGGATACCGGCACCAAAACACCAACTATAACCATCAGGGAACAACGAATGCCAAAGCGAAAACCTGAAGCACCAATCCATAGCCATGCCAAACCCGCAAAACAACGAATACCGCATCGAAATCCACACAAGATACCAGCACAAACAATATGCCACAATCATCGCAAGGCAATCAAGACATCAAGAAAGCATCATACCCGCAGCTGCCTCCGGCACTGCTCCGTCTCCCTCTGCCGCAAGCCGATAAGCACGACTCTGAGCCCTTGGGGTTCCGCTCCATCCTGTCCTCCTCCTGAACTCCTCAAGGTGGCCGGTGCTAGAGCCTGCACCGGTCCTGCAGAAAGTTGTGGACAGGTGACCCTCAAATGTCCAACCTGCTGACAATGATGACAACTCCTCAAATCCCGATTCGGCACTGACTGCCGACAATCCCGCGCATAGTGCCCCTCTTTTCCGCACTTGCGGCATGCACCACCGGACCAGCAACTCCGGTGTGACCCCTCCCATACTTCCCACAAGTGTGGCCGCTCCGATCCCCCATTCTAACATCAACGGTACTGGACCGTTTCGGCGCTGGCTGCGACTGCATCGGAGCCTGCCTCAGCTCACGCAACTGCAACTCAACCTCTAACTCACGCCGCATGGCGGCCTCCTGCAACACCAACAAGGTCTCACACCTCTGCGCAGACACGAACTGTCTGATATCCCCCTTGAGCATACTCAGATATCGGAACATCTGAGCCTGCTCCGAAGCGAACTCAGGGCAAAACTTCGTCCTCTCAATAAACATCCTGGTGCTCTCAGTCACCGACTCCAAATCCTGCTTCAGCTCAGGGAATTCCCGAGCCAATCTCTCTTTTTCATCCCGCAGAACATAGCAAGTACTGAACATCTCTCTGAATTGATCCCATGAAACCGCAGCCCTCTGCGCATCGGAAAATGACCTCGTAGTCAATCTCCACCAATCCTTCGCTCCTAGCCTCAACAGGTTCAGAGCACACCTCACCCTCTGATCAGCAGGGCATAAACTCGTGGAGAAACACCCCTCCAAGTCTGATAACCATCTCATAGCAACAATCGGGTCCTGAACTCCATCGAATGTGGGAGGCTTCGTATAATAGAAGTCCCGATACTAAAACCCCGACTAGGTCTTCCCTTTGCCGTTGCTACAGCCGCTGTAACCACCGTGGCAGCCGTCTCTGCGAGAGCCGCATATCGCTCATCAAACTACTCAACCATGGCGGTCCTGATCGACCCAAACAATTCCGGCAACTCAGCTCGTAGCAATGCAGCAACCTCATCACGCAGGATCTCACGAATCCTCGCATCCCGCTCGCTCGTGCTCGTCCGATCGATAACCTCCGACGGCACCGATTCACCCGGAACTCGCTCTCCCGCTCCCGATCCTGATCCGGATCCACTATCATCATGCCTCGAAATCTTCATACTGAAGGCACCCTACCAATCTCAGACACTTCCCACAATCCTGGGATCCAACTCTCGCAACTCTACCCTAGAGATCATGGTTTCCCTGATACGCGTATGGGTCCTATGCTTTCAGTAGTACGGGCCCATACTACCTTCCACACCTACCCATATTTGTATGAAGTACTACCACAATACCCTAGAGAACATGCATAACAACTATCAACCCTCACCACTAGAGGAACACTGAGTACATCCCATAGGGGACCCCAGGCTACAGGCATCACATATCAGGCAACATTATCATGAATTCCTGAAGATCCCTAGCCTAACTCTAGCATGCTGTGCTATCAAGCTTAAATAAACAAATATCATGTATGGTATCTTGGGGTTACTTACTGGCTCCGGCTGATCATACCTCCGCGTCCTCCTTTTACCAAATTTGAAAACCATTTTAATTTCTCATTTTAATTTTCTCTTTTTAAAATCCTCCTCGATTTGAGACTGGAGTCACACGAATGTTTCCCCAATTCACTCAAACCAAGGCTCTGATACCAACTTGTAACGTCCGAAATTTCAAAACAATTAAAACTTTTCAAAATCACCCATTTTATTAACATTGTTACAAAAGGTTTTCAATACATTATTAAATAGAGTAATTTCCCAGGTTTATATCATAAAACACCAACGCGAGGAACGGTACGATCACGCCTTTGCCTTACCACAGACTCTTGAGAACCTGAAACATAAAACCACAACTGTAAGCCCGAAAGCTTAGTGAGATACCCCCAGAATACCAACCACATATACGCCTTCCGGCCCATAACATATCGCCTTCCGGCCCATAACATATTATGACAACTACCCGGATTTCCATCCGGTAAAAAGGGTCGGCCTTGGTGCCATAAACCCTAGCGATATAGTGAGGATAACTCACCTCGAAACTGCCGACTGAACAGATAGCTCAAGCTGCTCCGATCACTGATACGATCTCCACCTCTGGACAGCCACCAATGCACTGAACTCAAACAGTAATCAACAATTACCAAAATACCCCTGGAACCACTGGTAAATCCTTGGTTAAAGACAAGGTCAAAGTCAACCCCTGACTGACCCTACTCGCCGAGTCAACCCTATGACTCGCCGAGTCCCCATACTCATAACTTCACTCAACCCGCGACCTAACTCGCCGAGTCACCCCAAGACTCGCCGAGTTCAACGACTCTGAGTCCACTCGCCCTTAACTCACCAATTCCTTAAGATTCCCTTTCTATACGTCGAGTATCCCCTTTTTACTCGACGAGTTCCTCCTGGAAGAATCGCGGGGCCACCCCGACTCAACTCGCCGAGTCTGAAGAACAACTCGACGAGTCCCAGTAAATCTTCAAGCTACTCGCCGAGTCTGTTCATCGGACTCGGCGAGTCCATGCCATGCAACCGCTCAAACTGCTTTCTAATGGCAGAACTGCTCCGACCATTCATAGGCCTGGCCTTCCTAGACTGGTCCATCACATAAGGTCCTCATTTTGGTGCTCATGATACACCCCATGATTCATAACATACATATTGACCTAAGGCATAAGGATTCCAATCCAAAACCTTCATCAATTCCCGAAATGTACAGGCATGGGACATTCTGGACCTCCAAAGGTCCCAATACAGAGTCACAATCGTTTGGGGGACTAGGGTAGCATTCAATCTAATCACAAAAGGGTCCTACAAACCCTAATTCCATAAACACATCAACATAGCAGAGTATACTCGAATTCTTACCTGGATGATGTATTCTCTGTGTCCCCAATCCTCAGAATGTGACTCCCTTGCTGCTCCTTTAGCCAATCCCTTCTCTTCCTTGCACAACCACTCTTCTATAATCAACAATGGCCTATAATCCTTGCTCCAGATGCACACAATCGATTTAGGGTTCTTCTCAGAAGGCCAAAATGAACAATGACGGCCATAAAGTCCTTCATATACGTCCCAAACCTGAACGGTTAGGGTTTCGCTAAACAGCGTGGACTCGCCGAGTCCATATCCAGACTCGTCGAGTCCAGTCGCGAACCCGCGACCAGATCCGCGATCCTACTCGGCGAGTCTAGGCTCCAACTCGCCGAGTCCCCTCTTAAAATACCCAAAATCATAATTACAGCAATATCTGGAATTCCGGGCTGTTACAAATACCAGTAGTTTTGAAAAAGTTTCAACAATTAAGTTGGTGAGTTCATAAGCGTTTTTGTATAAGAACTGTATGCCTTTTTTTATAAAGTAATTGAGTTTTTTTCTAGAAAATGCAATATTTTCCATAAATGAATAGTAGTTTTAAAAGTTCCAAAAACCATAATGCATAAGTATTTTCCATACCTAAAATAGTGTAAGTAGATTTATATATGTATATATAACCACTAAGGCGTTTGATAGCCCCGTAAATCAAATGTTTTAATACTGTAAGTGAATTTTATAACCGTACTATTGACCCAGACTACCTGTGACAACGTTCTTCAGATGTTGGAATGATATGACATTTGTCACCCCAGACCTGCCGGTCCAACTGCAGCTAACAGTTTAGGTGCGGGATTGTCAATCTCGTATAGATCTATACACAAGTATCACGCTCTCCCTATAGGAGATTATGGTTTATAACTTAAGACTTGATATGCGTACTTGAAATACGTGAAGTAAATGTCTCACAAAAGTTAGTATCAAATAGATTTATGTATGAAAAGTCCATTTTTCTTATAAATGTAAGTATTTCCTTTTTATAGTGTTCATAGAGTGTAAAATATCATGAATATCTCGTAAACTATACCTACTATAGTTTTTCAAAAGTGTTTTTCATTTGAATGATAAAACTGGGTATATTACCAACTTTGCATGTAAAGTATAACATTTGTAATAACGTTATTTTACTTATTTAACATTTATACACAAAATGTAGATAAAGCATTAGAAACTGTATGTAATGATTTGCATTTTAACATAAGTATTTCTTGCATTTCACATGTATTTTTCCCCCTAAAATATACTAAAAACATGAAAATATAGGGGTATGAACTCACCTGGTAAGTGTGATGATTTGGAGAAAGCGAGAATTTTCTCAGGCAACACTTCGACCGGAAAGTGGAAAGTTTCTCGGGAGTTTCGGACCTTAAGACCTTCTTCATAGCTTGGATACGTAACCGGGGCGTCGGGATAGTTTCAGGAGGCTCGAGAGTGAGAAAATATGGGAGGAAGGTTGTGAATTGGCAAAAGAAGTCGTAAGCCTCACACCCTTTATATAGGGGTGGAACTGCCTTCGTATGCCGGGCGTACGTCATGCATGACACCTTCGGACTCCAGACTTCGGATGGGACGGGCTAGAGGGTAGTAGGGGGGATGTGGTCGATCCGAGGCCCTGCACTGAGTACACTGGGCGTACCCTCGTATGCTATAGCGTACTCCCCTTGGTTTGTGTTCCCCAATCTTCTAAAATGCGTAACTTTCACATATGAGCTCCATTTTTGATATTCTTTATATCCACATGTAGGTAAGAATATAATCTACAACTTTCATTTAGACTTCGTTGGAAAATTTTGTTTTTAATTTTAATTATATATTTTTAATAGGCCGAGACATGAAAAGACCGTTAAAATTCATAACTTCTTCATCCGATGTCTGTTTTCGTCTGTCTTTTTACCGTTGTATTACTATTGTTGAGATCTTCAATTCTCATTTAGCTTGCGTCGGCTAAATATCGCTCGATCTCTATTTCGAGTTTTTAGCTATTTACCACTACCCCGAAATTTAGAAAAATACTAACTTCCTCATATGAAGTCAGATTTGGACATTCTTTTTATGTACATTCACGGTTTAATGATAACTACAACATTCATTTAGATACCTAAGGCTAAAATGTATTTTATTGAGATTTCGCGTTTTACGCTTAACAGTGTTTTACCTGTTTTGCTGCGGATTTTCGATTGGTCATAACTTCTTCGTTATAACTCAGATTTTTGTTGTCTTTACATTTCTAAAAACCTTGTTACGATATCTGTTACTTTATGCAACCCAATTGAGAGTTTTGAACATTTTATTTTTGACGGTATTTTTATTATATCAAAAGTAGATTACAATTCCTTGACTTTTAGGTCATTACATTGACTTGAAATATCGGGTTGTCACACTAACCTTCCAGTCCTTCGGACAGGAACAAGTGAAGAAACAAGTCTCCATTTCATAAATCCTTCTCATGGCCACGATTAGGTCCTCGACCCCATCAAACTCTGGGGACTTCGTTTTGCTGAAGTCCTGACATTAGAATGAAACTCTCCCCTGAACCCCCTCAGCAGCAACAGTTGTGGTAGTTGTAGCAAAAATAGCCACGGACACAGTAGTGTACCGCTCATCGAACAAATAAATCATTGTATTCTTGAAAGACCAAAAAACCGTCGGGATGGCACCCCGAAAATCTGCAGTGTAACATCCCAAAATCACAATAAAAAGTTTCATTCTTAGTTTAAGAGAAATCATTGTTTTCTATCAAATCCAAGTCATAAGAACCCATGATCAAGTACAAATGTTCCAATATCAATATATCACAATCATCTCCAAAACATGTCACGGAAGAATGTGTAGGATCACATCTTTGCTTTCCCCCGATCGTCTGATGTACTTGAAACATAAAACTTAAAATGTAAGCATAAGCTTAGTGAGTTCCCCTAAAATACCACACACAACGAATACATATAACAACATGGATATATGAGCCTTAAGCTTGAATGGACTACCTCATATGGGCCTACGGCCTATCTGGACCGGTCACCGAGCCTTCAGCTTCACTGGACCACCTTGCTAGCTTTCAATCTATTGGGACTGCCCCAGGTATCTTAGCCTTCGGCCCAAAGTAGGAACATCTCAACCCAACAAACCATAACATGTAGACATATACAATAACAATCAATAACTAGCAATACATGTAATCATACGGATTTACCACTCTAACACATACTCTACATAAGATCAATCCAATATACCAGGATACATAATTCAAGGGGCCAACATTGGTACCTTCGACTTACAAGTATAGTGAGGAGAACTCATCTAACAGTCTGAAATGATAGCTGAACAGATCACACCTCCCACTGCCGACTCTATACATCATCTTTAAAAAAAAATAACCTAGTCTCAAACTACTACTCAAAATACCCCTAAGTTAAACTTGGTCAAAATCCTGGTCAAAGTGAAGTTGAAAAGTCAAAGATTCCTCTTGGATTGAGTATGCCAAGTATACTCCCCTCTACGACCAGCTTAGATAGTGCCTTTCCAGCTCACGGGTTCAAAACCTGGTACGCACAACGTACCTCCAGGTATGCCCAACATGTAACACCGTAAATTTCAAGACAAAATTTTCATTTTAAATAATCATTTTATTCTTAGAACACTTGTTAAAAATCTCATTCATAATCAAATTACAAAACATAGCTCCATTTTCACTTGCATAGAAAACCAGGATCCTCCAAAATATGACTCTTGCTCTGGTGTGTACAATCAAGCCGGTGCCGTACCGTGATACTGAAAGAAACCTGAAAACAACATAACACAAAACACTGTAAGCACGAAGCTTAGTGAGTTCCCCAAAATACCACACACATAACACATATAAGCCACCCGAGGCTATAACTCTATGGGTCCGTGCACCCAAACTCTGTGAACCCTCAGGTTCTAACTCTGTGAACCTTCCGGTGCTAACTCTAGGAACCCTTCGGTTCCAACTCTGCAAACATGCACAGCATAAATCACATAGAAATAATGCAGTACAACACATAACATACATAGCATACAAATACTCTATCACATAACTCTGGTTACCTACTCAAGGTAAAGTGTAGTGAGAAGACTCACCTGGCAAGCAAAAAGCAGATATTTCCATACTCGGATCTCGAACTCGCCACCGCCTAACACGTAAGGCAAAACTCTCATGACTATAACTCTCGAGACTAGAATCAATCCTCTCAATGCACCCTCTTAAGGGTAAAAGACTATTTTACCCCTCTCTTGGCCCAAAGGCCACATCGCTGACCAAACCCTAAAAGTCAACGGTCAACCCTTGGTCAAAATCAAAGTCCTCAGTCAAAGTCAACCCCTGACTGACCCTACTCGCCGAGTCAACTCTATGACTCACCGAGTTTCTATAATCAGAACTTCACTCAATCCGCGACCTAACTCGCCGAGTCACTCCGAGACTCGCCGAGTCCAACAACTCTGAGTCCACTCGCACACAACTCACCGAGTCATCCCTTGACTCACCGATTCTCGACTCAACCAGGGAATATCGGGACTCTTCGACAAGACTCGCCGAGTCCAAGAACAGACTCGCCGAGTCCAAGACTATCATCAACCTACTCGCCGAGTTGTTCATACAACTCGCCGAGTTCCAGGCCATCTTCATCCAACTCGTCGAGTGCACCCATGTGACTCGCCGAGTACCACCGGTCTGAATCCATTCAGAAGCATTCCAGGCCATGCAATTGCTCCAAAACATAGATCTAGCCTCCTACCACTCATCCATCACGTAAAGTGGCAAACTTTACGTGAATCCAAAGAGATCTAGGCCATTTGCACATTGGGCTAGGGTTTGGGACATGAAAGCTTCACTAAACACTCCAACACAGGGACTTTCATGCTCTCTGATTCTTCTCCCTTCCAGATCTGAGGTAGCAACCTCAGATCTAACCTCTAGACTTCCCATTACATCCATAGACAAGTTCCCACAAACCCCAAAATGAAGAAACACATAATAACAGCCCAAGAACGAGATATTACCTCCAAGAGATGCCCCAACTGCAATGTAATTCGAATCCAAGCAAAGCCCCTTGCTCCAAGCCTTCAATCTCCCAAAATTCATTCAACAATTACTTCTCCAAGCTCCAATCCACTCAACAATGGTGCTTCTCCGCGATTTAGGGTTTTCTGGGGCTCAAGGGGTGATAAGGAGGCTGGGAGGAAAACATAATGTTCTTTATATAGGGCTCAACCCCGAGAATTAGGGTTGTCTTCAATCAGCGCCTACTCGCCGAGTCCTCCTCACTGACTCACCGAGTTGGCTACTTAGCACGCGACCCAGTCGCGACTCTACTCGCCGAGTCCATCCATGGACTCGCCGAGTCACAACTTACTCTTTTAGCCCTTCAACTCTACTCTTGATATTTCGGGATGTTACTGTTGGGTTTTGAGCATTCTAACACTTCCTAAGTGTACATGCAACCCTAAATACCTTGGATCTATGTTTTCTCTATTATACATGCAAATAAGAACTTCCAAGGTATTATTCTAATCTAGCATACAAAACAATGAATGTAACAAGATAGAATACATACCTCTTGATGTAGAAAGTCTTCATGAAGCTTGAGTGCTTAGTGCCCCAAGTGTGACACCTCAAATGGAATCACAATCATCAAAACACTTAGAATGATTTGAGAGAATTCTACACTCTTCAAAATCGGCTAGCCCTTTCTTCACACACACTAGTGGCCGATTTTTCCTCAATAATAAGATGCTTATATAGTTACACAATTAGGGTAAACTCTTAATTGTCATGGCTTTCCATTTCCTTGGATCCATGGGTACAAATACACCATGGAGCATCCATGGACCATCCTATGGGTTTTAGCCCAACTTGATTATCCATGGAGCATTAGCCCACTATACAAGTATGGATGATTTACACAATCAACCCATATATTTAATTAGTCTTCTTTTTGATCACTTAATTAATCCTAGATTAATTCTTGATCAATACTAATTAAATAATCTTATTATTCTTATTATTAATATACTAGAACTTATAATATATTAATAACCATAAGTGTCTTATTTCTCTCATTCAAGTGCATGATGGTATGCAACCCAAATGGACCATGCCGGGTCGGGTCAAGTCTTACCAAATATAGTTATGGACTTAGACATTAATCCAACAGTCTCCCACTTGGATAAGTCTAAAACTATTATTGCGTATGACTTCAGGAACCAACCGGCAATCGTAGCTCTCAAAAGCTTCTGTCGAACTCTGACCTTGTAGATGAACTCTGACCTTTGTCAGTGACCTGTCCATTAGATAAGGGATCATATATTCCTCCATTCTAGATATCATATGGACTGAGACATGGATTATAATCATTCTCTCTGTCCATTTGTTGTTTCCCGATTTCCGATTTATGACGACTGACTAATTGAACAAATCAAATCAGTCCTGGCCCGGCCGAGCACTTCCATTTGTCATCATCAAATCATCGAGGGGCCCACAGATATCGCTTTTATCCCGAAGGTAAAAGAAACGGATAAACTTCGACTCATATGGCTTGTTCTACTACTTGTTGAATCATACACAAAGGCACGTTTTATAGCACAGAGTTACCAAATGCGGTTTCGTGCAATCAATGTACTATCAACTCATAGTAACAACTCATATCTCTAGGTTTGAAGAATATAAGATATTATCGTCTCATGATCACTCGTGATAAAATCCATGAAGTGATTCCAATGAGCGCGGGTTGAATCCAATACTCAGAACTTATGAGCACTCATGATTGTTGTAGCCTTGTCCAACACCTTAGACCTCTACAACCCATCATGACAGTCTTAATTCATATCTACTTCCAAAATATGACCGACTGTGGATGGTTTGAATAACTTAGTCATTCCGGAAGAATAACCTAGTTTATTCGGGAAGTCAAAACATGCAAAGTGAAACACAATAATAATTGAATCTAATATGGTATCAACCCTTTGAACATAAATAAAACACCTTTTATTTATCACCATATGATTACACATTATTCATTGTATACTGTTTCAGCTATCAACTTTATTCTTGAATTTAAAACAATAGTTGTCCCATGCTCCAAGCATGTACACTATGTTTTCTTAAACACTAGTCATGCCACACACCAAGTATGCATACTATGTTTGTCTATGATCTTTACTTTGTGAACTAGATCAATTGAACATAACTTCAATGATTCTCTTTTCACACTCCCAAATCCTTACTGCAAATGCAAGAATTCCAAATTCATGCCATTTACTGAAATCTGTTAGATTCTAAACTTATATGCATTGATCCTCTTGTAACGATTATGCACAAAGTCAGAAAGACTTGCCAAAAATCATTACAGAGTATTCCAAAGGAGATCAACTCCTTGGAAACATCCTTCTTGCATTAAGTTTCCTAATCTTAAACAGATTGAAAATTCTAACTTTGAAACATTTCCAGATTCCATTTTGACTATCACTTCTGAACAAGAGTTGCCTCCTTACAGATTATGTCAATATGGTCCTTCTAGAATTATCACTATACTTCCAACTGTCCTTGAGCAACCAATCTTTGGTAAACCTTAGATTGTTCTCGACAATTGTTTAATCCTTTTAGTCATATCCAGTTCTAAACCTTTTTCCCTTCTTAATGCCCTAGGCATTTGGAAATTTTTTAGAAAGGATGAATATAGCACATGTAATCGATCCTATATCCGAAGCATATGGGACACGATTCATGATGTCTCACATAAAGACTAAACCAGTCTTTTGCTATAACATTTCCATTTCTATTTGCCAAGTTCTCATATTTCAGATTATGAAAAGGGATGCCGTAATCATAATCGAATTTTAGAACGCAAATAATGGACCCGTATACAGAATTTCCTTATGTTGAGCCATTCCAACATGAAATTCATATATATCCTTGACTAAATGATTAAAACCTCACGATCTAAGCTTATAGATTTGAGATGAAGTATAATTTCCTCTCCCTTAATTATAGCAAAACAACTCTTTCCCAATTGAAACTTTTGTTTTCTATAATTAACATTGCTAACTTGCAATACTTATCATAATTATCATGCTCCCACTAACATGATGATTATTAGCATAACACTTATGCTCCCACTAGCTTTGACATGTACTCAGAAATCAGCTGGACTTCTAGAAATCAATACTTCATTGACTTTCTTACCAAAGTTCAGATTTCTGATGCTAAATTGTTTTGATAAAGTTGTATCAAAATCATACACCTTCCCTTAGATAGCACACTTGTGAGTCTAAACAATTATGAAGAGGTATGTCGTAATCATAATGGTTAGACCTTTTTGCCACTTCTCACAAGTCCAGGTTAGTATGCCGGTTAACCACACGCGCTCCACTAACGACTTTGAGAATGCAAATATCACAATTGCTATCTAGATAAAATCTACTTAGTGAAAGTGTTTCCTCACCATCATTTTCATGAATCGGAGAGAAACCTTATGACACTTAGATTTATATGGTGTATGTGTTCTTATCCATGTGAATTGTCAAAACCATAATCACAAGACAAAGATAATGACAAATCCAAACTCATATGGACCGAACTCAATCTTAACTTCTTGCCACCTGGCAGCTCAAGGGCCTGCCATTGCTTCCAAGTTGTTGTGCAACAAATTGAGAACTCTAAGAACTCATATGCAAAACCAACTTTAACTGGAATGGGCACAGAATATGTCAACACAATAGATTATAAACCTCAAATTGTGTGCTAGAGAAGAACTTTAGGTTTTATTCTTGATTAGTTCTTGAGACTTTCAAGACCTTTAAGACTCCCACTGTCCTCTTGACATATAAGACTCCCTTGTCAAACATCCAAGAGATAGTGCGGATTCTAATCAAGAAAAACACTTTACCCAATTGGCCTAAGTTGGTCTTTGTTTTATCCAAAACATCACAACTTACCAATTTCAAATGTACAAGAGTAGAAAACTTTTACTCTTACATTTGACAAGTGTTTTAAACCTTCTTTAAGACATGTCACTCAAGTTACAATCTTGGAGTATAACTCTAAGACTTGTATTGGAACGAAGTATGACTCATCTTCTTGATTTAACCATTTCAACAATTCAAGATCCCTCTTCTTAGTCATAAGAATGCACTAAGATTTCCTTAGAGAACTAATTGTGATATGGTTTCTTAATCATTAAGATGATCACAAAACTGATACTAAAGTACTCTCCCATCTTTTCAGATTTGAGAAACTTTTATCCTTCTGCCTAATTTGATTCTTCTTATCGATCTTTTGTGGTGGACTTAATCAGTGCACAAGAATGTGTACTCGATCCCTTAGTCCTTTACTTGACTCACACATCCATGTGAACAAGTAATTAGTCTTAATTTTTCCAAAACTTGAAAGTTCTCATTCATCATGCTATACAACTTGCATGATTCCAAGTTCCGGTCCACTTGAAACTTGGGTGATGAGAATCTTTCCTTATTTGGTAAATTTAGACATTACCACAAATGAAAGAATCAATTTCATATTTCCACTCTTGCTCTTAATGGAATCATATAAGCAACAATTTTTCCTCAAATGCCATTGTAAGGATATTTTAAAATAAATAAAATAAAAATTTTCTTTTATTTTAAAACTTTGCGGAAAAACTTATCCTTACAATCCATATGAAAACTTGTTGTTATCTATTCCTTAAGCAATATCTCATAACTCCTAAGAAGTAGCTCAAGAATCCGATCTTCAAACTACGCGATAGAAATCCATCTACGCCATCAGATTCAGCATATTCTTTCTTTAAGTTTCTTCACTTTTCTTTCATTCTTAAAACATCACCATGTGACCCAGTCACATCATGTATCAAGAATCTCAGAATAGAAACTTAACAGAGTTAGATAGTGGACTTTACCTGAAGTAGAGTCAAACTTATTGACTTTAACATCCTTAGGTAAATTTTGGCAGCTTCGCAACCAATGCCCCTTTCTTTGGCAATATAAACATATGGACCCTTTGATAAAGACACACAGGACTATCACAGACTTAGCTTTTCTCTTTACCATTTGGTCAACCAAGTTGACTATGGCCGATCCCTTTCCACTGGGAAGAGAATGCTTTTCGGATTTCCTGTGTCACTATTGTCAATGTCCATCAAGTTTTAAGGAAGTTGATCTTAACAAATAGATAAGATCATAAGGGTCTTGTCATAGTCTGTTTCATAGGTGTCCCAAAGGAACTCACTATGTGACTTAGAAAGTGATTGAACCACCAACTTTCTCAAGACTTTGACACCCAACTCTCCCGGCTTGTCAATATGTGACTACATCTCCAAGATGTGCTCACACCTAGACCTTGCCTTGTCAATAGGGCTTGAGTGACCTTAAACTTTTCAAGAACTTGTGGGTTAGGGAGAATAATTGGAGGAGGAGAAAGAAGTATGATATCCATGGGACATCATCTTCATTAGGAAACCTTGTTTCAAGAGATTTGGGAAGATCATAAGTGTCTAAACCAGACATCTTTTGGGAGATATTCAAGATAGTTGATCTTAAGTCCTTAATATGACACCCAATATGAAATATTAAGGCTAGGACCCAACAAACTATTTTATAACTTAGAAGAGGTATGCCGTAATCCAAGCTATAAAATATTTGAAGGTAGGTGAATGACGATTCACCAATTTCCACCAAGATAAACGAAATGTATTATTAGGTTTTAATTGGTTTTGAAACTCCTAGATCTTTGAGATTCATTGAACTTTTCAAAGGCATGTTTCAATCTCGAGTGTGCCCTTCAGGTTTTGTGACTGGGATGCCGAGGATCACAAAACAAGGTGTGAAGTAACCATGCAAATCACTTGGTACCCTTAATAAATTACCCCTCAATCGATGTGCCGGTTAACCACACACGCTCCATCGATACTATGATAAATATTAAGTCACCCTTTACCTACCTTGTTAAGTCCAAGTTAGTGTGCCGGTTAACCACACACGCTCCACTAACGACTTAGACAAAGTGTAAAGTGTAATTTCATGGATTAGCACCTTATTCACATTTTTCCTAAGTAACTAAGATTGGGTATTATTAAGAGTTTAGTTACTTAGTATTATCATTAATACTTTTAATGAAGGGAGAATTCTAGTCCTGTCAAACCCGTTCGGCTAACGACCCTCCACCAGTCAAGCAAGCGGTGGGTGAGAGTGGACACCCATTAAGTTGCCATTTTATAGGCAACAACCTTATACCCACCTTATAGACCGGCTTCGTGAATGAGGCGTACTAGCGGTAAGACTGACTTTACTCTTATACATATATATATTATTAACTTATAATATTATAAAGTATAAGGGTTGAATTTTAACTTTTAAAATTCTAAGGGCTAACTTGGAATTAAAGTATTCATAAGTGAAAACTTTACAAATTCCAAAACTTGAGGGCAAGTTTTGAAACTATTCAAAACTAATTAATTCCATAACTTATGTGTTTAAAGTAGTTTTAATCCAAAAACTCTTCAAGTTCCATAACTTGAGGACAAGTTATGGAAGACTTTAAACTAATAAAAGAATTAACTTTTCTTTATTTTATAACTTATGGAATTAATTAAGGTTACAACTTTTTTTTTTTATTTAATTAAATGAAGAGACTCTTGGTCCTCCATAACTTGAGGACAAGTTATGGAGTCATAAAACCATTTAATTAGAACTAGACTCTTCATTTTTTGTAACCTTTGCCAATTTTTATGAGTTTTATGATTCTTAAATGTGACTTTTCATATAACTTGAGGACAAGTTACAAAAACACATTTTAGAATCAATTCTTAGATTAATTTGGATTAAAACCAACTATCACATAATTTTCATCATTAATCTAAATTCACTCATAAAACAAGATAACACAAAAAACTTTTGGTGATCCATAACTTATTCTTAAGTTATGTAATCCTTTAAAACATTAACACCAAATTTTGTAACTCCAAAAAAAACTTTGAATCAATTTTTTTTTTTTAAAACCTTTTCATATCCATAACTTATGGAGGTTTCAAAAAATAAAACTCTTTAGATCAAACTTTTAAAACTAATAAAATAATCATATTATTTTATCTTTTATTAAATTTGACCTAATTCAACTCATAAAGCAAATTATTCAAATTTTACAAATAATTAGTTTTTCACAAGAACAAGTAATTATCGTAAAATTTGACAAACTTCATGTTTTTTTTTTTTCTTTTTTTTTCAACTTTGAAAATAAAATATTTGCATCAATATAACAGAAAACAACCCGTGGCTCTGATACCACTGTTGGGTTTTGAGCATTCTAACACTTCCTAAGTGTACATGCAACCCTAAATACCTTGGATCTATGTTTTCTCTATTATACATGCAAATAAGAACTTCCAAGGTATTATTCTAATCTAGCATACAAAACAATGAATGTAACAAGATAGAATACATACCTCTTGATGTAGAAAGTCTTCATGAAGCTTGAGTGCTTAGTGCCCCAAGTGTGACACCTCAAATGGAATCACAATCATCAAAACACTTAGAATGATTTGAGAGAATTCTACACTCTTCAAAATCGGCTAGCCCTTTCTTCACACACACTAGTGGCCGATTTTTCCTCAATAATAAGATGCTTATATAGTTACACAATTAGGGTAAACTCTTAATTGTCATGGCTTTCCATTTCCTTGGATCCATGGGTACAAATACACCATGGAGCATCCATGGACCATCCTATGGGTTTTAGCCCAACTTGATTATCCATGGAGCATTAGCCCACTATACAAGTATGGATGATTTACACAATCAACCCATATATTTAATTAGTCTTCTTTTTGATCACTTAATTAATCCTAGATTAATTCTTGATCAATACTAATTAAATAATCTTATTATTCTTATTATTAATATACTAGAACTTATAATATATTAATAACCATAAGTGTCTTATTTCTCTCATTCAAGTGCATGATGGTATGCAACCCAAATGGACCATGTCGGGTCGGGTCAAGTCTTACCAAATATAGTTATGGACTTAGACATTAATCCAACAGTTACAATTCTCCCCCACTTAAATTAGGCTTCGTTCTCGAAGCCTATGGCAACTCAACTCCAAAATACTCCCACGACGCGCCACCTGGCCCTAACTGGACCAGTTTCCTCAAAGCATAACCATCAAACTCGAACTCACTTCCTCTTTCCTTGCGGTGCCCTGACCACCGTCTCAAACCGGGCACCGACTGTACCCTCTGATAATCACACTCAACAATCGAGAATTACTCGAGATGTATCACTGCTCCAAATCTTAACAACCGCTCGACCCATAAGGGCTAGAAAGCCATGAACCATCGGATCCCCGATCCGAATCCCACTTTATCCATTTCGTGCTGACAGAAAGACCCACTCTTCAATCTCAGAACAACTCCCACGAGTTCTCCTCTTGCAATCACATATGCATGCTGAACTTGCCCAGTACCCTCGGGTTGGGAAAAACCCGATGCACTGATGATATCCTCCAACATCCCCCCAGGATGAACCACTAGTACATATCCAATACCCTGATCAGAATCAAGCTGGGAGTCCCCGACTCCCTCCCTGCATTCATCCTGAGACTCTTGGCCCTACTCTCACGGAACCCCTTCCGCGTCCTCAGCAGACATCCCAACATGATGTCATTCCATACCACTGTCACAGACACAATGTTCAACCACCATACTCCAAATCATCCACTCTCACTACTACTTTCACTTCCATGAACCAACACTCCCCCCCCCCCCCCCGGGGTTACATACCTTTCTCTTCCCTTACCCAGGGAAACCACTAGCCAACCTTGCCACTACTCCATGTATCACACATGCTCTGGATCTGCTCGCAAGGGCCCTCGGGTCCATGCGCTACCTCTCCCCAAGAAATGAGGGTCCGACACCTCCTCCCATACAACAGCTCAAAGGGTGGCATACAAATGCACTAATGATGGCTGTCGATATAGGATAACTCAACTAAAGATAAATACGTGCCGCAACTTCCTCCGGGATCTAATACACATGCCTGAAGCATGTCTTCGAGCGTCTGAATCGCTCGTTCGCTCTGAAGCGTCCTCAGACATCATCATGATCCAAATAACCCACTAACTTCCTCCCCGTGACCACTATCCCGGCCCAGGGACGCGCAAGTCACAAAATTCTCTTTTCCTCATGCGAGAAAATACAATCCAACCGAGGATCGCCTAAACTCTAATCTCTGGTTTCTGCTGCGCATATCCCTTGCGCATCTCACCGCATCTCCCGACAGAGACGGTGACCCCAGTCTCGCCCCCGGTTCAACACCCAGGCTCCAGAACTCAATACTAGGGATACTCAAGCCCAAAACTCTTCCACATCATACACTGATCGGAGATCATTCCATCATCACATTCTCTTGCCATCTAGTGAGTACTACGGCTCCCCGCAGTATCACAACACCCTCTAACTAGTGAGTACTACGGCTCCCCGCAGTATCACAACACCCTCTGACTAGTGAGTACTACGGCTCCCCGCAGTATCACAACACCCTCTAACTAGTGAGTACTACGGCTCCCCGCAGTATCACAACACTCTCTGACTAGTGAGTACTACGGCTCCCCGCAGTATCACAACACTCTCTGACTCCACTAGTTCATGCTCCGCAGACTATCACAGGTAGCTACCCATACTCGGATCGAATACACATTCCAGACTCTGGAAGCAATCGACATATCAAAATGCCCACCCTTGCGAAGTTCCATTCTCTTAATAATCTCCCTGGATGCCCATACTCGAAGGGCTCCCACTAGATCCGTAGATACCTGATACACCACAAATCGTTTCAACTCAAGATTTACGAGTAACTCCGAAATAAAGGTATCATACCCGGATACCTCAGAATATCCCAACAGAACAACACAAGATCCTGCCACAACCACTGATTCCCTTACTCCCAATACCATACACTCACGACAATACATTTCCTTTGAATCCCATAATAATTTCTGATATCACACGATGCGCAACTTCAGTGCATCCAAACACTCAATTGGAATACAAGGAAGGCGCTAACCCTTCAGAACACACTGATGATCCTCCGAAACCCTTTCCACTACCACTCAAAATTCAAGCAAGAATACAGATCCTAGCCCGGGAATTGGCTACTCGATAATCGGCTACCCATATCTCAACCCAGAAGTTCTCAACTGCCCATACCATCATTACGAGCCTTCCACTTGAGACGACTCTGACCACCATCAGATTCCTGATCGTTGACCACCCGCCGTGGAGACACCCATCCTTCTCTTAGACATATATCACATGCATTATCTCGCCCTACACCTTCCTTAATCACCCATGACCCTGATTTCATGAATTCAAGCCGCAGGTTCTGCATCCAACCCCTAACCGCTCTTGCACCAATCTCTGGTTCTCTCAATAAACCACCCAGTTCTCCCCCACTTAGGGTTCGAACCATCACTATCTGACACATCAACAACCTCACGAACTATTTCCACCAGCAATAACGCACCTGCCCCTAGAAAGTGCTACGCAACACCCGATAATCCCCTTTAAGGAAATTAATCGATCTCATAACTCTGATCCTCAGATGAACTCCTCAAGAACTTTTCGCCACGACTGCCTCTAGTCGTTCCAAATCTCATACCAATCAAGTACCAAACAACTCAACTGCTCAATAACATCCCTGGCTCATAGACCGAACCACAAAATCATTGTACCCCTCACCTCAACTCATCAAGCATCGCTCCAACACCGGGATCATCCCAAGAACAGGGACCCACTCCCATATTCAACACCCAACATAGATAGAAAACTCTCTGCACTGTTAAACTCGACTGAACTCCCCACTGATACCACTATAATACATCCTACTATACTCAAATAGGTGTAGTGTGGTCCTCGACTATCTCAGTCCCAACTGACTATCTGCTCATGACAAATCACTGCCTCACGGCACACATGCTACCTGATACTCTGGAAGAAATCATCATCAATAACGACCTGCAG
The DNA here is from genome assembly GCF_002870075.4 of Lactuca sativa. Classification (NCBI taxonomy): domain Eukaryota; kingdom Viridiplantae; phylum Streptophyta; class Magnoliopsida; order Asterales; family Asteraceae; genus Lactuca; species Lactuca sativa. The sequence continues at coordinate 262,434,594 of NC_056630.2, forward strand.
GGTTTACCCCCAAACCCAAAACTAAAACATCATGCCTTTCATGTTCCGCACACGAACATAAATAGCACCACTCACATAGAAGGTGACCTCTCCTCTATCGACTGATTGCTCAACTCAGACCGAAATTCTCCTCTCCCTCTAACTCCTTACCAAAATACTCTGATAGGCTCTCGCCTTCCCTCTCGAGGGACGCCTCTCCAAATTCAATCATGGCCTACAGGCCTAAAACCCATAGCGTCCAATCTCTACCTCATCAATCGTGATCGGATAACCAGAGAATCACAAGCATCATTCACTACGAACCATGGTACTCATCCCATGACATCTCTTCTCAATATGCTCCGGTGTATGGTACCCGAACCATAGCATCACTCCTCCATCTGCTCCGATGTATGATACTCGAATCATAACATCACTCCTCAATCTGCTCCGATGTATGGTACTCAACCATATCATCACTCCTCAATCTGCTCCGATGTATGGTACTCAACCATAACATCACTCTTCAATCCGCTCCAATGTATGGTACTCGAACCATAACATCACTCCTCAATCTGCTCTGATGTATGGTACTCGAACCATACATCACTCCTTAATGCGCTCATTAGAATCTTCAGAATACTCCCTGTATCAAGTATGGGTCCTCTGCTTTCAGTAGTACGGGCCCATACTACCTTCCACATCTACCCATACTTTCCACACGGACTATCCTGGAGCTCCTAAGTAGCTGCTCGACCTTCTCGTTCACCAATTCCATCGCGCGCTCGCTCCCCAGCGAAATTCTCTACCCTGCCAGTGCACTCATCTGGCTAAGGTTACTCCCTAGGCTCTTCTCAGATTCCCACACTTCTCTGCCATCAGCTGCTGAAGAGCTCCTAATGATGCCAGCCATCTACCTCCTGAATATCGTCATATTCGCTTGGTAGCTGACTCCCATCATCGAGAGTTCCACAAAGCACGAAGCAAGCAGCATTCGAGCATCGAAGAATATATATGACTCACTCTGGGTGATAACTCCGCTTGCTCTGCTCATCCTCGGAAGTACCACCGAACTCTGCAACTCTTCCCCTCGCGGGCTCTAACTATTCTTTCTCCAAGTACTACAGTACTCATCTAGGTATCTTCCCTAGATTACTCCACTACTCAAATCCCCTAAAGGATTCCAATCAAATATTCTCACTCATCACATACTCAAAAGCACAACGCATATCACAGCAATTCCTAGGCTAAGGCATCACAAATCAGGCCACTCTACTCCTAATATATGGAATACCTAGCCTATCTCTAGCATGCAATAATATCTCATAAAGTGCATCATAAATATCTCATAACACAAAAGTAAGGGTATTTTGGGAAATCACCGTTCGGGCTCTGGCTGATTGTACACACTGTTCTTTCTCGTTTTCTCTTTGAACTCTTATTCGCTTTAGAAAATTATTTCTTTGAAAACTTTTCTTACTTCCTCAGTTTGAGTCCAGAATTACCCGAAGGCGCATCCGAATCCCTCAAACCAAGGCTCTGATACCAACTTGTAACACCGTAAATTTCAAGACAAAATTTTCATTTTAAATAATCATTTTATTCTTAGAACACTTGTTAAAAATCTCATTCATAATCAAATTACAAAACATAGCTCCATTTTCACTTGCATAGAAAACCAGGATCCTCCAAAATATGACTCTTGCTCTGGTGTGTACAATCAAGCCGGTGCCGTACCGTGATACTGAAAGAAACCTGAAAACAACATAACACAAAACACTGTAAGCACGAAGCTTAGTGAGTTCCCCAAAATACCACACACATAACACATATAAGCCACCCGAGGCTATAACTCTATGGGTCCGTGCACCCAAACTCTGTGAACCCTCAGGTTCTAACTCTGTGAACCTTCCGGTTCTAACTCTAGGAACCCTTCGGTTCCAACTCTGCAAACATGCACAGCATAAATCACATAGAAATAATGCAGTACAACACATAACATACATAGCATACAAATACTCTATCACATAACTCTGGTTACCTACTCAAGGTAAAGTGTAGTGAGAAGACTCACCTGGCAAGCAAAAAGCAGATATTTCCATACTCGGATCTCGAACTCGCCACCGCCTAACACGTAAGGCAAAACTCTCATGACTATAACTCTCGAGACTAGAATCAATCCTCTCAATGCACCCTCTTAAGGGTAAAAGACTATTTTACCCCTCTCTTGGCCCAAAGGCCACATCGCTGACCAAACCCTAAAAGTCAACGGTCAACCCTTGGTCAAAATCAAAGTCCTCAGTCAAAGTCAACCCCTGACTGACCCTACTCGCCGAGTCAACTCTATGACTCACCGAGTTTCTATAATCAGAACTTCACTCAATCCGCGACCTAACTCGCCGAGTCACTCCGAGACTCGCCGAGTCCAACAACTCTGAGTCCACTCGCACACAACTCACCGAGTCATCCCTTGACTCACCGATTCTCGACTCAACCAGGGAATATCAGGACTCTTCGACAAGACTCGCCGAGTCCAAGAACAGACTCGCCGAGTCCAAGACTATCATCAACCTACTCGCCGAGTTGTTCATACAACTCGCCGAGTTCCAGGCCATCTTCATCCAACTCGTCGAGTACACCCATGTGACTCGCCGAGTACCACCGGTCTGAATCCATTCAGAAGCATTCCAGGCCATGCAATTGCTCCAAAACATAGATCTAGCCTCCTACCACTCATCCATCACGTAAAGTGGCAAACTTTACGTGAATCCAAAGAGATCTAGGCCATTTGCACATTGGGCTAGGGTTTGGGACATGAAAGCTTCACTAAACACTCCAACACAGGGACTTTCATGCTCTCTGATTCTTCTCCCTTCCAGATCTGAGGTAGCAACCTCAGATCTAACCTCTAGACTTCCCATTACATCCATAGACAAGTTCCCACAAACCCCAAAATGAAGAAACACATAATAACAGCCCAAGAACGAGATATTACCTCCAAGAGATGCCCCAACTGCAATGTAATTCGAATCCAAGCAAAGCCCCTTGCTCCAAGCCTTCAATCTCCCAAAATTCCTTCAACAATTACTTCTCCAAGCTCCAATCCACTCAACAATGGTGCTTCTCCGCGATTTAGGGTTTTCTGGGGCTCAAGGGGTGATAAGGAGGCTGGGAGGAAAACATAATGTTCTTTATATAGGGCTCAACCCCGAGAATTAGGGTTGTCTTCAATCAGCGCCTACTCGCCGAGTCCTCCTCACTGACTCGCCGAGTTGGCTACTTAGCACGCGACCCAGTCGCGACTCTACTCGCCGAGTCCATCCATGGACTCGCCGAGTCACAACTTACTCTTTTAGCCCTTCAACTCTACTCTTGATATTTCGGGATGTTACACAACATACAAGAGCTAAATCTCAAATTTTCCATTAAGCTCTTATTTTTTTAAGCCAATGCACCAAACTTCGGATCCAAGTAAAAAGGGATGTCTTAATGGATGAAGTCTCTGACTTTATACACTTTCATGCATACAAGAGAGTAAAAACTCAAACCATTGGTCCAAAAGTCATCCAATGTCCCAATACTCTTACACGGATCAAAGAGAATGCTAAAGCTCTCATTTTTATGAATCTATGAGCTCAAAACTACATGAAACTACATCTCAAGGACCTGGAATAATTCATACTTCAATAGACCAAACTATGGGTCCAAAAATGCACACAAACTCTAGGCTAAGAATATATAAGCAAATAACACATCAAGATCTAAGATTTATACCTTCAAATGATAGTTGAGTGCAACATACTTCTGGATCCAAGATGCCTTGAGCTTCTAAGTTGATTCTAATTCTTTCTTCCTCCATCAAGATCACCAAAAGCGCACTTCAAGCTCAAAATGATCACACAATGGATTAGGGCTTGGAAGGGACGATTTGGAAGGTGGAGACTAATGAGGGAAAAGGTCTTGAGAAGTTAACTTTGTTTAAATAGGGCTCAAACCCTGAAAATTAGGTTTTAACCCCCAACCACGTAAGCGTTGTGTATGCTGATTATACCCATCGTACTTAACACAGCCACACCATTTCAGTTGATGTGTAAAGGGACTAGTTTTGCTAATAAATTTCATACTAAGGTTATAAATGGAATATACATGGCTCAAGGAGTAACAGTTCTCCCCCACTTCAATAAGTCTTCATCTCGAAGTCCGATGTTACGAATAATCCAGGGTACTGTTCTCTCATATCAACCTATGGCTGCCAAGTCCATTCAGAACCCTTCCAATGCTGCCACTGAACTTTGACCAATGGAACCACCTTGTTGCGTAAGGCCTTCATCTTCCTATCCAAAATTTCCACTAGAAGTCAACATAGTTTAGGCGATCGTCAACATCAATATCATCTAAAGGAACCACTATTGAATCATCAACTACATACTGTCATAGGTAAGAAACGTGAAAGATGTTGTGAATCTGACTGAGCTCCTCAGGGAAATCCAACCGATAGGCTACCCTTCCTACCTTGGCCAATACTCAAAATGACCCAATATAGTGGGGCCCCAACTTTCCCCTCATCCTGAAGTGTATTACACCTTTCGTGGGTGATACCTTTAGCAAAACCATATTTCCGACCTAGAATTTTAGCTCAGACCGACGCCGAGTTACTTCGATCATCAGGTAAATTTCCTTCGTACACCATTTTTAGGGTTCCTAAATCATTTCCGAGATCAATTCTCTTTCCCATACTTGGACTTCTTTTTACGAATTTCCATTTGCTATTGGTTTATTATTCCTTTTTCTCCATTAATCTTAGAGTTTTTTGAAGCAACTGGGCATACTTATTCTCAACTTATGTCAATTAGTTGGCATATCTTGCTTTGGATTCATCATTTAAATGACTATGAAGGTACAAATCTTGGACTATCCCGGATAGCACATTTTCAATCTTCAAACTTTTGGGTATTCTCTTGCTGGTCTTAAGATAAAAACTTCAATCCTTACGTGGCTTTGAAAAGTTCTCCAATCGATCATGATTGGAAGAAGCGATATTTCTTTATCAATGTTTCTTCTCTCAGGCATGATTTTTCCTCATCCAAAAATTGGGTGACTGAGGGTAAGGTTTTGGTTTTTTTGTATCTCTATGGTTTCTTTGGAATCTTAATTTTTTTGCCTTATTTTAGATAGTTCCTAAGTTTGATGAACTTTGTCCTGCTCACAAAGATTCTTAGGAGAAGATTCAGACTTTTTTGAAGCTTTTCCGAAGTTTGACCAACTGCAATGCGTATATGTAAGTTATTAATACCATGTTTTTCATTTCTTGAGGCGATAACAATTAAATCATTTTTTTAGGTCCTCATCATACTCAATTAGGTGTTTCCTTCCGTTTCACCTTGAAATTAAAAGATTTTATATCTTCAGCACTTGTTATAAAACTAAGAAGCCTTCTGCCTCTGGTTCGAGAAGTTGGAGATTAAGCCTAAGAATCCTAAACCCAAAAAGAGAAAAGTTACACCAAAAATGGGTTTAGCGGTATTCGAAGGGTTGAACCCTTTCTAAGTTAAACAAAAAGGATAGTACTAAACCAATGTGTAAATATATCAGTTGTGATATTCTCTTTTAAATGTTACTTTTGACCAATTGTCTTGGATATAGTCTACAAATTTGATGTTGAGGGGAGCTGAAATAATTAGAAAAGGAACTTGAAATTGTAAAGAAACATGTTGAACATAACTTAAAAAAGAAAGATAAGGAACTTGCAATTAAAATGAAAGAGTTTACAGCCAATAATTGTGAGTTATATTTTAAAAATGATGAATTGAATGATAAGAAGGAAGAATTATAAAAAAGTGGAGGAGGAATGTGATGCATTAAAAAACATGTTGGCTAAAATGGAGGAGGAAGAAAAGTAATTTACTACCATGTCATTGTTGGAAGATAGGTTGAAGATGACGGATGATGTTGAAGAAAGCAAGATGAATCTTTGGGATATGGAGAAATGGGAGAGAGCTTTCAGGATGTTGAAAGATAAAGCATGAGTGAATCAATTAGATGATTATGTGAGTGATAGTATGATAGATGTTGGAGTGGAAGTAGAAGATGTTGAAAGTTCTTTATGAGAAGAATAAGCTGGTAGCTTTTTGTGTTTATATTTTAAATATGTTGATTATGGATAATGGTAGTTTGAAAGAACATTTGTTATGTAATAGTCAAATTAGGTCTTACGTGCTTATGGAAGCATGGTACTCTTGATCTTTTGAATGCTTTGAATGGTTGAAAATATTTTCTCAGTTTCATAAAAACACTTTTATAATAGAAAAAACGTTTTGGTAACTATCACACCGCTGAACCGAGTAAACGGCGGAAACGTCAACGGGCGGATGACGACATGTACAGTATCATAACAATTGCATAATACAGATCAAAGCATTTCAAACATTGTATTAATAATTTAATATTTACATTGTATTTGAATCATTGTTTGACTCCAAATGAATACAACAAAAATATAAGACGTAACAATACTAAGCTCCATCTTCACCAAAACCGGTGTGGGTACATGTCTACTAATTTCCTGAAAATACAAGTGGTTTTGATAAGTAGAGTGTCAACAGTTAAGGTGGTGAGTTCATAAATATTTTGTATGAGAAATATATGTCTTTTTTCATTGAAAATGATAGTGTGTTCGTCCAGAAAATCCTATATTTTCTTTAAGATATAATGTAGTCTTAAATATTCCAAGACCAAAATGTATAAGTATTATTGTACTTTGTATTACTATAGAGTAGTTTTATATCTTTATGAAACTATCTGAATGTAAGTTCCCAGAAATGTAAATTGCATTGTACTGGACAATAATGTATTGTAGTTGTATCTGTGTAAAACAATTTGAATGCATGTTTCCAGAAATGTAAACTGTATTGTATTGGAAATTAATGTAATATAGTTTTAAATAAATAAAATCATTTGAATATGTGTATGTATTCATAAACCAAACGTATTGATAATACCCCTTGTGAGTTATTATAACCATGCTAGTGACCTAGATGGCCTGAACGATGTTCTTTAGGTGTTGGAACTGTAACGACATTTGTCACCCCAGACTTGTCGGTCCAACTGTAGCTAATAGTTTAGGTTCGGGATTGTCATCCCCATATAAATCTATAAACAATTTTCTCGTTCTCTTATGGGAGATTTTGGTTATAAATTCAAGACTTTTGTTGGTACTTAGATAAGTACTTGAAGACGTGTCTCACAAAGCCATATTGACTGTTTGCTTGTAGTATAATGAAAACTCATTTTCTTGTAATTGTATGCATCATCCATTTATATGTTATAAAATAATTATGCTTTTAAATAATTATTTTTGAAATTGTGTCTTGAACCGGTAAATTAGTATGTATGTCTCATAAACTATACCTATTATAGTTTATAAAAAATGTTTCACTGAATGATGAATCTCTTGTATGTACATTATCATTTGTACTATGATAATAAAAATGAATGGAAATAGTTATATATTTATTTGTATATAATTATAAATTTTTTGCTCAACATGCTACAAAAGGGTTAAAATTTTATTGTATCAAATTTGTACCTATAGATATATTTATATTTAGTAAAAATATAAATATAATAGTATGTATATTAACACAATTTATCTTGTGTTTTACTTGTATTCCCCCTAAAACATATAAAAATCATGAAAACTGTAGGGTTATGAACTCACCTCGGGTGTGTTCTTTCATTACTTACAAAATGATAGGAATGTTGTTCGGGTTAGAACACGTGAAACTAGTCATATCCTAATTTGTTTTAAACACATAATACATGTGCAGATTAGACAATGTACAATTAAAGGGTTACAAAAATATTAGTTTGTGTAAGGATACTTACAAGGTTGGGAGATGTATATATATGAGTTTTGAGAGAAAAGTTATGAAACTTTGAAGTGAAAATGAGATTATGAACGGAGATTTCGGTTGTGTATATATATATATATATATATATATATATATATATATATATATATATATATATATATATATATATATATATATATATATATATATATATATATATATATATATATGGGATAAAAGATGATTTCACATGTGCATTGAAATGTGTATTTTATCATCTAGGAAAGAGTGCCACCGCTTAAAGTGGGTGTTTTTGGCTTATCCTTCCAACCGAGAACCATGATATCAGTCAAAATTCCAAAGTTCCCACCAAGAACTAGGTATTCGGCTTAGAGGGATTTTGGTCAAGGGAGGTTCTTGGTCTCACATGGTTCTTGACCTAAGGATGAGATTTCGGTCCAAGTGGTTTTTGATTCCAAAAACCGAGAACCATTAAAGAAATACTAATTTTCCTTATTTATTTTAAACTATATAATTATTTAACTTTTGTTTGACATAGTTGATTTGTATTGACTTTGGTTTGACTTGTTTAACTTTTATTGCCCCGAAATAACCGGTTGTTACATTATCCCCCCATTAGAGGGAATTTCGTCGCAAACTTACTTCTAAAATGGGTACTCATGAATTAGGAAAAAGATGTGGATACTTTTGATTCATCTGGTCTTCTCGTTCCCAAGTGACTTCAGGTCCTCGCTTGGCATTCCAGCGAACCTTCACTATTGATAGATGGCATGGTTTCGTTCTCTTAATTTCCCTGTCCATGATTTCCATGGGTTCGTCTATGAAGTGTAGACTATCGTTTATCTCGATTTCACATGGAAAGTGGGATGTATGTTATTGAGTTCCTGAGGTAGTTTGAGTTTGTAAGCCACTGGGCTGATTCTAGCCAGAATCGTGAATGGTCCGATGTACCTTGGATTTAGTTTTCCATGTTTTCTAAAACGTATCATTCCTTTCCAGGGTGAGACCTTTAACAGGACGTGGTCACAAACCTGAAACTCCAAGGGCTTTCCTCAATTATCCACATAACTCTTTTGACAGTCCCTAGATGCTTTCAGTCGTTCTCGAATTTGGATGATCTTTTGAGTTGTTTTGTCGTATGATCTCAGGACCGGTGAGAGTGCTGTCAGGAACTTGCCTCTTTGCTAGTTGTGTGTCAACCACTTCAGCCCAGCACATAGGGGATCTGCACTTGCATCCATAGAGGGCATCAAATGGAGCCACTTTAATGCTAGTGTGATAACTATTGTTGTATGAGAATTCAGTGAGTGGTAAGTGGGTATCCCAAGCTTTACCAAAGTAAATCACACAAAGAACTCAACATGTCTTCTAACGTCTTTATAATTCTCTTGCTATTCCCGTCATTCTGTGGATGGTACGATGTACTCATATCGAGTTTGGCTCCCAAGTACTTTTGTAGTGATTGCCAAAACTGTGAGGTAAATCTACTATCTCGGTCAGAGATAACAAATATCGGCACACCATGCAATCGTACGATCTCTTTAATGTATGTCCTAGTTAACTTCTCCATCTTGTTATTCTCTTATATTGGTAGGAAGTGCGCGGATTTGGTCAATTTGTCAACGATCATCCACATGGTGTCAACAACACCCGTTGTCTTGGGTAACTTGGTTATGAAATCCATGGTTATCTGCTCCCACTTCCATTCGGGTATGTCTGGTTGTTGTAGTAGACCCGAAGGCTTCTAGTATTCTACCTTGACCTTAGCGCAAGTCAGGCACTTGCCCACATAGGTAGCGATTTCTGCTTTCTTGTTTGGCCACCAATAAAGTTTCTTGAGGTCTAGGTACATCTTGTCTGAACCAGGATGAACAGCGTACCTAGTATTGTGAGTTTCGTTCATGACAACATCTCTGAATCCACCGAATCTTGGTATCCAGATTCGATCCATGAGATAGCGAGCTCCGTCATCCTTGAGTTCAAGGTTTTTATGCATTCTTCTTAAGGCTTCACCTGCGACATTCTTGGGTTTCAAGGCTTCCAACTGAGCCCCTATGATCTATGTGGATAGGTGTGAATGGATGGCCATGGTTAATGACTTTACTCAGCGGCCTGAGTACTCCTTTCGAATAAGGGCATCTAGTACTACATTGTCTTTGCGTGGATGATTGCGAATCTCGCATTCATAATCATTTAGTAGTTCTACCCATCATCGTTGCCTCATGTTGATTTCCTTTTGATCGAAGATGTGCTGGAGACTCTTATGATTTGTGAAGACAGTGCACTTCATACCATAAATGTAGTGACTCTAGATCTTCAGAGCAAATACTACTGCTCCCAGCTTGAGGTCGTGTGTAGTATAGTTGACCTCGTGATTCTTAAGTTGTATCAAGGCATAGGACATAACATTTCCTCATTGCATAAGAACGCAGCCTAGCCCTTTCTTGGGCACATCACAGTAAACCACGAAATCTTCCATCCCTTTTGGGAGGGACAAGATCGGGGCGCTGCATAGGGCTCGCTTTAGTTCTTGGAAAGTAGATTCTTGTTTCTCCTCCTAGTTGAAGGTTATACCGTTCTGAGTCAGGGTGGTGAGTGGCTTTGTGATCTTGGAGAAGTTTTGAATGAACCTCCTGTAATAGCCAGCGAGGCCTGGAAATTGACGAATTTATGTTGGTGTTCTTTGGGTTGCCTAGTTTTCGGTTGCCTTGATTTTGGAGGCATCCACATGTATCCCTTCCTCGCTAACCACGTGACCTAGGAAATCTACTCTATGAATCCATAACTCGCATTTCGAGAACTTCGCATACAACTTCTCCACCCTTAATGTTTCCAGAACTTTTCGCAGGGTTGAGTACGTTCTTTCTTACTTCGGGAGTAGACTAGTATGTCGTCAATGAAAACTATTACAAATTTGTCTATGTAAGGTCGAAACACACGGTTCATCAGGTCCATGAACACCACGAGTGTATTTGTTAATCCGAAGGGCATTACTACGAATTCGTAGTGACCGTAATGAGTTCTGGATGCGGTCTTGGGAATATCTTCCTCCTGGAATCGCAGCTAGTGGTATCCAAATCTTAGTTCGATCTTTGAGAAGAAACTTGTTCCTTGTAATTGATCAAAGAGGTCATCGATTCGAGGTAAAGGGTATCGATTTTTTATGGTGAGTTTATTTAATTCTCGATAGTCTATGCACATGTGGAACGATCCATCCTTCTTCTTCATGAACAAGACCAATGCTCCCCAAGTTGAGAAGCTCGGTATGATGAATCCTTTGTTTAGCAGTTTGTTCAGTGGACTGGATAGTTCCTGCATTTCTATCTGTAACAGCCCGGAATTTCAAGTATTGTAATAATTATGATTTTGGGGGTGTTTTAAGAGGGGACTCGGCGAGTTGGAGCCTAGACTCGCCGAGTAGGATCGCAGACCTGGTCGCGGGTTCGCGACTGGACTCGACGAGTCCGATATGGACTCGGCGAGTCTACGCTGTTTAGCGAAAACCCTAACCGTTCAGGTTTGGGTCGTATATAACGCATTATATGCCGTCATTGTTCGTCTTTTAGTCGATTGAGAAGAACCCTAAGCGGCTGTGGGCATCTAGAGCAAGATTGAAGGCCATTGGTGACTTGAAGAAATTGTGGTGCAAGGAGGGAAGAGTTTTGGCTAAAGGAACTGCAAGGGATTCGAGTTCTGAGGTTTGGGGACACAGAGAGTATGTTATTCAGTGCGTTGGTGGCTATCCAGAGGTGGAGATCGTATCAGTGATCGGAGCAGCTTGAGCTATCTGTTCAGTCGGCAGTTTCGAGGTGAGTTGTCCTCACTATATCGTTAGGGTTTATGGCACCAATGCCAACCCTTTTATCGGATGGAAATCCGGGTAGTTGTCAGTTGTTATATGTTATAGGCCGGAAGGCAATACATGTTACAGGCCGGAAGGCATTACTATGTGGACCGGAAGGTCATGGCCTGGAAAGGCGTATGTATGCATTTAGTATGTTGACTGATTCATAGGGTAATGTTATGATAGTGACCGGCTAGACCGGTATCTTGTTAGAGTAATGCTATGATATGTGATCTGTTGATCGATTGTTGTCTATGAACTGCTATATGATTATTTGTTATGTTATATATGCATTTTATGCTTATGGGCCGGAAGGCAATATGTTATGGGCCGGAAGGCAATATGTTATGGGCCGGAAGGCGATATGTTATGGGCCGGAAGGCAATATGTTGTGTGATGGACCGGAAGGTCGGCGTGGGTAGGACCGGAAGGTTTACCCAGCAGGGACGGAAGTCCCCTGAGACACATGGACCGGAAGGTCAGGGCCTGGAAAGGCGTATATGTGGTTGGTATTCTGGGGGTATCTCACTAAGCTTTCGGGCTTACAGTTGTGGTTTTATGTTTCAGGTTCTCAAGAGTCTGTGGCAAGGCAAAGGCGTGATCGTACCGTTCCTCGCGTTGGTGTTTTATGATATGAACCTGGGAAATTACTCTGTTAAATAATGTATTGAAAACCTTTTTGTAACAATGTTAATAAAATGGGTGATTTTGAAAAGTTTTAATTGTTTTGAAATTTTGGATGTTACAAGTTGGTATCAGAGCCTTGGTTTGAGTGAATTGGGGAAACATTCGTGTGACTCCAGTCTCAAATCAAGGAGGATTTTAAAAAGAGAAATTAAAATGAGAAATTTAAAATGGTTTTCAAATTTGGTAAAAGGAGGACGCGGAGGTACGATCAGCCGGAGCCAGTAAGTAACCCCAAGATACCATACATGATAATTGTTTATTTGAGCTTGATAGCACAGTATGCTAGAGTTAGGCTAGGGATCTTCAGGAATTCATGATAATGTTGCCTGATATGTGATGCCTGTAGCCTAGGGCCCCTTATGGGATGTTCTCAGTGTTCCTCTAGTGGTGAGGGTTGATAGTTGTTATGCATGTTCTCTAGGGTATTGTGGTAGTACTGCATACAAATATGGGTAGGTGTGGAAGGTAGTATGGGCCCGTACTACTGAAAGCACAGGACCCGTACGCGTATCAGGGAAACCATGATCTCTAGGGTAGGGTTGCGAGAGTTGGATCCCAGGATTGTAAGAAGTGTCTGGGATTTGGTATGGTGTTTTCGGTATGGAGATTTCGAGGCATGATGATAGTGGATCCGGATCAGGATCGGGAGCTGGAGAGCGAGTTCCGAGTGGATCGGTACCGTCTGAGGTTATCGATCAGACGAGCACGAACGAGTTGGACGCGAAGGTTCACGAGATCCTGCGTGATGAGGTTGTTGCATTGCTACGGGCTGAGTTGCCGGAATTGTTTAGGTCGATCAGGACCGCCATGATTGAGTATTTTGATGAGCGATATGTGGCTCTCGCAGAGACGACTGCCGCGGCAGTTACAGCGGCTGAAGCAACGACAAAGAGAGGAGCTAGTCGGGGTTTCCAGTATCGGGACTTCTATTATATGAAGCCTCCCACATTCGATAGAGTTCAGGACCCGATTGTTGCTAGGAGATGGTTATCAGACGTGGAGGGGTGTTCCTCCACGAGTTTATGCCCTGCTGATCGGAGGGTGAGGTGTGCTCTGAACCTGTGGAGGCTCGGAGCGAAGGATTGGTGGAGATTGACTATGGGGTCATTTTCCGATGCGCAGTGGGCTGCAGTTTCATGAGATCAAATTAGAGAGATGTTCAGTACTCACTATGTTCCGCGGGATGAAAAGGAGAGATTGGCTTGGGAGTTCCTTGAGCTAAAGCAGGATTTGGAGTCGGTGACTGAGACCACCAGGATGTTTATTGAGAGGGCGATGTTTTGCCCTGAGTTCGCTTCGGAGCAGGCTCAGATGTCCTGATATCTGAGTATGCTCAAGAGGGATATCAGACAGTTTGTGTCTGAGCAGAGGTGTGAGACCTTGTTGGAGTTGTAGGAGGCCGCCATGTGGCGTGAGTTAGAGGTTGAGTTGCAGTTGCGTGAGCTGAGGCAGGCCCCGATGCAGTCGCAGTCGGCGCTGAAACGGTCCAGGACCGTAGATGTTAGAATGGGGGATCGGAGCGGCCACACTTGTGGGAAGTGTGGGAGGGGTTACACCGGAGCTTGTTGGTCCGGTGGTGCATGTCGCAAGTGCGGAAAGGAGGGGCAAGGTGCACGGGATTGTCGGCAGTCAGTGCCAATTCGGGATTTGAGGATTTGTTATCAGTGTCGGCAGGTTGGACATTTGAGGGTCAACTGTCCACAGCTTTCTGCAGGACCAGTGCAGGCTCTAGCACCGGCCACCTTGAGGAGGAGGACAGGATGGAGCGGAGCCCCAAGGGCCCAGGGTCATGCTTATCGGCTTGCGGCAGAGGGAGGCGGAGCAGTGCCGAAGGCGGCTGCGGGTATGATGCTTTCTTAATGTCTTGACTGCCTTGCGTTGATTGTGGCGTATTGTTTGTGCTGGTATCTTGTGTGGATTTCGATGCGGTATTCGTTGTTTCGCGGGTTTGGCATGGTTATGGATTAGTGCTTCAGGTTTTCGCTTTAACATTCGTTGTTCCCTGATGGTTTGGTATGGTTATAGTTTGGTGTTTTGGTGCCGGTAGCCTTGTGCGGTTTTCGATGCGGTATTCATCCTTTTTCAGGTTGTGGGTTTGGTTATGGGTTATTGCTTGGGAATTCCGTTGGTTATCGTTCGTGAGGGTTGATAGTGGAGATGCGGCTGGGTTGAATGTCGGGTAGCATCTGCAGTCGTGGAGTGGATAATTGAAAGACCGGATTCTTCTGAGTGGATTGATCAGGGAGGAGATGTGTTTTACTGAGGGTTGCTTATGCTTGTGGGAAGCAGTCAGTGGGTAAATGTTCTCTTTGTGCAGGATTGTTCTGAAAGGTCGTTAATGACGATCGGTGGCAGTTAGGCAGTGCTTTAGTGGGGGAGAATTGGAGAATTCTCCGGGAGATCGATGAGTATGTGAGGGTGCTTAGCTGTTGGGATTCAGCAGTGTTTGTCAGCGCAGAGTATACGCCGACCAGAGCGAGTGTCGGGTATGCGGGGCGGGATACAGACCTAGGGCATTGATTGTGGAGGCCTGAGAGAAGGTCGGGATCAAGCTTGAGTAAGTAACCGGGGTTATACGATCAGAGTATTGGTATGTTTGAGGTACATGATGGGTTGTACTGCATTAATCCCACGGGATTATGTTGTGCATGTTTCTAGAGCTGGAACCGGAAGGTTCCCAGAGTTAGAACCTGAGGGTTCGCAGAGTTTGGGTGTACGGACCCACAGAGATATAGCCTCGAGTGGCTAGTATGTGTTATGAGAGTCGGTCCAGTCATGCTGGAGACTCTGTTGGTATTGCTGGATCAGTTTGAGATTGCGGATCGTGTATGTTGCAGTGTGATTGCATTGGAAGGTCTGGCCCCGGGTTAGTGATCTTGTTTAGCTGAGGCAGTGATTTTGATGAGTGGAGAGAGTGCATGGGATTGAGAGCCCCTGCAATGAGAACCAGAGTATGTGAATAGCGGTTCCGCAAAAGGGGTGGTGTCGCTTGGGGCAAGCACTGTGGCACCGGTGGGAGTGGCATTATGGCCAAGAGGGTCCCTTGGAAGGAAAAGAGAAAAGTGTGTAACTCCGAAGGGGGTGCAAGTTCATGAAAGTGAAAGTTGCAGAGCAGAGTTATGGTTAGAGTATTTCGAGTATGGTTTTGAGCATCGTGTTCGCGACAGTGAAGTAGGAACCCATCCGGTTTGGGATGCCTGTTGAGGCTCAGAAGGGATGCAGGGAGAGAGAGAATCTTAAATTCTCAGTGTGATTCTGATAAGAGTGTAGGGTGGATGTAGTGGTTCATATTGGGAGATGTTCGAGGATATCATCAGGGTATCGGGTCTTTCAACCTGCGGGTGTTGGGACTAGTTCAGTATGTGTATGTGATGGCAAGAGGAGAACTTGTGAGAGTTGCTCTGAGAGTGAGAATGGATCTCTCAGTCGGTCCGGAATGGACAAAGTGGGCTTTGGATCGGGGATCCGGTGGTTCATGGTTTCCTAACCCTTATGGGTCGAGTGATCGTTGAGATTTAGGGCAGAGTTGCATCTGGGGTAATTTTCGGTTACAGAGAGTGATGTGCAGTACAGAGATCGTGCTTCAGTCGACAGAGCAGATTCGACAGAGCCGACAAGGAAAGTTATGCAGACAGACGCCGGTCCGAGCTTGAGTTTCAGTTCGGCAACCTCGTACTCCTGAAGGCCTCTCCTTGGAAAGGAGTGATTCGCTTCAGGAAGAGAGGCAAGTTGGGGCCCCGGTACATTGGGCCATTTCGGGTGATTGCAAGGATAGGCCGGGTAGCCTATCGATTGGAGTTGCCAGCGGAGTTGGGACAGATCCACGACACCTTTCATGTGTCGCAATTGAGGAAGTGCTTAGCCGATGAGTCGGCAGTGGTTCCATTACAGGATATTCGGGTGGATGCGAGCCTGAATTATGCTGAGAGACCAGTGGCCATCAGGGATCGGAAGATCTAGGTTCTGAGAAACAAGGAGGTACCTCTGGTATTGGTTCAGTGGCAACATCGGAGGGGATCGGAAATGATTTGGGAGCCGGAATGTGAGATGCGGGAGCAGCATCCGGAACTATTTTCAAAGTGAGACTTCGAGGGCGAAGTCCAGTCCTAGTGGGGGAGAATTGTAACAGCCCGGAATTTCAAGTATTGTAATAATTATGATTTTGGGGGTGTTTTAAGAGGGGACTCGGCGAGTTGGAGCCTAGACTCGCCGAGTAGGATCGCAGACCTGGTCGCGGGTTCGCGACTGGACTCGACGAGTCCGATATGGACTCGGCGAGTCTACGCTGTTTAGCGAAAACCCTAACCGTTCAGGTTTGGGTCGTATATAACGCATTATATGCCGTCATTGTTCGTCTTTTAGTCGATTGAGAAGAACCCTAAGCGGCTGTGGGCATCTAGAGCAAGATTGAAGGCCATTGGTGACTTGAAGAAATTGTGGTGCAAGGAGGGAAGAGTTTTGGCTAAAGGAACTGCAAGGGATTCGAGTTCTGAGGTTTGGGGACACAGAGAGTATGTTATTCAGTGCGTTGGTGGCTATCCAGAGGTGGAGATCGTATCAGTGATCGGAGCAGCTTGAGCTATCTGTTCAGTCGGCAGTTTCGAGGTGAGTTATCCTCACTATATCGTTAGGGTTTATGGCACCAATGCCAACCCTTTTATCGGATGGAAATCCGGGTAGTTGTCAGTTGTTATATGTTATGGGCCGGAAGGCAATACATGTTACAGGCCGGAAGGCATTACTATGTGGACCGGAAGGTCATGGCCTGGAAAGGCGTATGTATGCATTTAGTATGTTGACTGATTCATAGGGTAATGTTATGATAGTGACCGGCTAGACCGGTATCTTGTTAGAGTAATGCTATGATATGTGATCTGTTGATCGATTGTTGTCTATGAACTGCTATATGATTATTTGTTATGTTATATATGCATTTTATGCTTATGGGCCGGAAGGCAATATGTTATGGGCCGGAAGGCGATATGTTATGGGCCGGAAGGCAATATGTTGTGTGATGGACCGGAAGGTCGGCGTGGGTAGGACCGGAAGGTTTACCCAGCAGGGACGGAAGTCCCCTGAGACACATGGACCGGAAGGTCAGGGCCTGGAAAGGCGTATATGTGGTTGGTATTCTGGGGGTATCTCACTAAGCTTTCGGGCTTACAGTTGTGGTTTTATGTTTCAGGTTCTCAAGAGTCTGTGGCAAGGCAAAGGCGTGATCGTACCGTTCCTCGCGTTGGTGTTTTATGATATGAACCTGGGAAATTACTCTGTTAAATAATGTATTGAAAACCTTTTTGTAACAATGTTAATAAAATGGGTGATTTTGAAAAGTTTTAATTGTTTTGAAATTTTGGATGTTACACTATCAGTGCTAAACGATATGGGGATTTGGCTACGGGGGTAGCTCCGGGAATCAAGTCGATTCTGAACTCGACTTTGCGTTCGGGAGGTACTCTTGCAAGATCTTCGGGAAATACGTCGGGGAAGTACTAGACTTCGGGAATATCCTTGATGTCTTTCACTTCTTTTTTCTTATCCACCATGTGAGCTAAGAAGGTGTAGTATTCTTTGCGAAGATACTTTTGAGCCTTGACGCTAGAAATGATGTGAAGGTTCGTACCGGGTTTGTCGCCTTAAATGACGAGGGTTTCGCTATTTGGCAGATAAAGGCGAATGCCTTCTTCGTAACACAGGATGTTAGCATGGAACCAATCCTTGCCAATGATGACGTCGAAACTGTTTATTGTGACCGAAACCAGGTCGATTTGGAAAGAATGGTTGTTTAGAGTGAGGGTACATCGTATGTATATATTGTTAGTGTTTTCTACGTTAGCGTTTGCCATTTCTGAAGGGTTTTGAGCATTCTAACACTCCTGTGGTGTACATGCAACCATAGAAACCTTTGATCTATGTTTTCTATATTATACATGAAAATACGATTTTTCCAAGGTTCTCATCCTAACTAGCATATCATGGGGTACTTGTAATATAAAAACTAGTAGAATGAATTACCTTTTCTTGTGGTTGATTTCTTGGAGCTTGAAGATCCTAGCACCAATAATATGGATGCCTCAAGTGGAATCAAAAATCAAAAAACAACTTGGAAGACTTTGAGAGAATATGAATCACTTCTAGAAATCGGCACACTCTTGTTCTCATACACACTAGTTCCAATTCATGTTCCAAAGACCTCTTTATATAGTATGGAGGATTAGGGTTACCTCCATGTAAACCCTAATACCCATGACCTTTCATTTCCATAGGATCCATGGGTTTAAAACTCCATGGACTATCCATTCAAGCTTAGCCCATCCTAAATGAACTTTGGCCCATATATATATATATATATATATATATATATATATATATATATATATATATATATATATATATATATATATAAGAGTCCATATTTAATTAGTTCCTTTTGATCACTAAATTAATTCCAAATTAATTATTGACCAATACTAATTAAATAATATGATTTCATATTAATATATCATGACTTATAATATATTAATGGGCAAATGTCATATTAGCCCATCAAACTTTTACCATTTTCTCGTTTTGGTCACTAAACTTTTTTTTTGCACAATAGATCCGTAAAGTGTCATTTTACCTGTTAAATAAGTCATTTTACACAAATTTAGCAGGTAACCCGGTAACAATGTTGATGTGGCTTTAATAATTATTTTATGTAGCCATGTCATATATCCTACATAATAACATCTTACTTTTTAATCTCCCACCCCCTCATTGGAACTTGCAGTTAGCCATCAACCCACCACAATCTCCTTTACCATGGCCAAACCCATCGCAACCGTTCCTACAATCATTAGGGCAACATGTAGATGAAAACCTTAATGTTCACATCGTTAGGCTCGTTTCCCAGACACACTCCTTCACAACGTTCATCAGAGAGAAGAGTTGTGATCCTTCTCCAATCTTCGCTCCATACTTCCTATCACTGACGCCAACCACTGCTCTATCTGGTAAGTTCGACTTTCTTTATCCGGTTACACCTCCTGGGTTGATACATGATATCTGATTCCTGGAATCGATGAAACATATGAGTCAAAATCGTCATTATCAAATACTTAAATATTAATATACCGACAAGAAGAAAGGGGATTTGATTCCTTGATGCTGAGGATTCACAAACATACATAGAAAAAGTGTGAAGAATGAAAAATGATTAGGGGTACATGTGATCGATTGGGAAGGAATAGTAGGAGCTATTTGTTCTTTGATTGATACATAAAATCAATACAAGAAGCTACAATCGATTGAAGGAGGCGAAAGAATGGGATCGATCTCTATTTTGCTTGGGGTAAAGGATAAGAATGTAGAAGCAAACACAATCTCTTCAAAATTGCTGGTTGATTTTTGTGGTGGTGGGAATTGGGAAGACGAGATAATGGGGGTAGTCGACCTGCAATAGCCCTTTTTTTGGTTTGCTCTTCGTCATTGGTACTCACTAATCGAGGGTAGGAAGGAATATGAACCAAATCAGGAAATCGGTGGGTCGGTGGCTCTTAATCGATCACGAGGATAATTTCTCTCTATCTCTTTTCCTCCTTCGTCTTCTTTGATTTGTTCTTTGTTTTTCAGTGTACAGTGAGTATACTTTAATGGAGGTGGAGGTGCAGTTGATGGTCAAACAGTGATCAAGGGCACACATTTTATAGCTTTACCCGGTATCAGGTCACATAAGGATATTTTAAAACAAGAAAACGAGAGTTCATTCCCTTAATGTACCAAAAAAAATTAGGTGGTCTTTTAAAACAAACACAACAAGTTTGATGGGCTAATATGACATTTAACCTATATTAATTAATCATAAATATAATATTCTCAAAAGATTATCCATACAAAGTGTTTTGGTGAAGTGCAACCCAAATGGACCATGCCGGGTTGGGTCTAGTACATACCAAATATAGTTACGGACTCAGACACCTTATCCAACAGTCTCCCACTTGGATAAGTCTAACAACTATAGTTGCAAGTATGACTTCAGGAACCGACTTAAAACTCTAGTGAACAATGAAGTGCCATTTTAGAGTGATCATATAATCCTCTGCTCTCAAGATATCAGTCGGACAAATACTTGGAACAACGTCGTACTTATTGTCCAACAGTTTGTTTCCCGATTTCTGATTTGTTTAACATAGAACTAAACTGAACACATCAATTTGGTTCTGACCGGGCCTGGCACACAGGTCAAAACAAACTCATAGAGGGGCCCAGATATCGCTTCTAATCCTCCAAGGACTAAAAGGAACAGATAAACTTCGAATCATATACTTGTTCTACTACTTTTCGAATCATACACAAATGCATGTTTTATGACATCAAGTTACTGATGCGTTTTTGTACAATCAATGCACAACCAACTCGTAGGAAATAGCTCATATCTCTAGGTTTGAAGAATTATATGATATTACCGTCTCACGATCACTCGAGATAAATTCCATGAAGTGATACAAGTGAGTGTGTTTTTAATCCAATACTCAGAACTTATGAGCACCCATGAATGTTGTAGCAACTCTTGCTATGTCCAACACCTTAGGCATTTACAAGACCAATTAAATACAATCTTAATTCATAACTACTTCCACCATAAGACTGACTGTGGAGAGTTTGAATAAAGTAATTATTCTGGAAGTCAAAACATGCAAAGTTGAAACAATAATAAACGATTGACACAAGATAGCAACACCTTACTTATAAATAAACTACGACTTTTATTTAATCATCAAATGTCAATTATAGTTTACAAGTTTCAGTGATAGCTATCTAATCTATAAAACTAATATCATCCTTCAGCCTGATGCGCCTCGTATGCTGCAAATGCCTAACCCTAGTCATTCCCTTCGTGAGGGGATCTAATGGGTTCTCTTCTAATGATACCCTCTTTGCCACAAGGAGTTCTTCTTCTATCTTATATCTTATGAAGTAATATTTTCTGTCAATGTGTTTGGATCTGCCATGGTCTCTTATTTCCTTGGCTAAGGCAACCGCACTATTGTTGTCACATAAAATCTCTATAGGCTCCTTTATAGCTGGTACAACTCCAAGGTCTCCGATGAAGTTCCTCAACCATATCGCCTCCTTTTACACTTCACTTGCTTCTATGTACTCTGATTCACACGTCGAATCAGCTACCGTCTCTTGCTTGGAAGTTTTCCATGTAATCGCTCCTCCATTCATGGTAAAGACCCAGCCCGACTTAGAGTGGAAATTATCCCCATTAGTCTGAAAGCTAGCATCACTATACCCCACTACTCTCAATTCATCACCCCCACCAAGGGTAAGAAGCCAATCCTTTGTCCATCACACGTACTTAAGAATGTTCTTTACCGCAGTCCAGTGAGCCTTGCCAGGATTACCCTAATATCTTTTGAGCATGCTCAAAGTAAAGGCCACATCATGGTGGGTACAAGTCATAGCATACATGATCGCGCCAACAGCTGAAGCATATGGTAATCGACTCATCTCAGCTATCTCAGCCTCTATACTCGGACTTGAGCCTTGCTCAGTCTGGCGTTATGCTGGATCGGTAAATCACCTTTCTTGGAATTATGAATGTTGAACCTTTCCAACACTTTGTCCAAATAGGTGCTCTGACTAAGTCCAGTTAGTCTTTTACTCCTTTCTCTAAATATCCTTATCCCTAGGATATAGGCAGCTTCTTGAAGGTCCTTCATAGAGAAACACTTCCAAAGTCAGGATTTAATCTCCTGCAAAGTTGAAATGTCATTTCCTATGAGTAGTATGTCATTCACATACAGTACCAAAAAGCTAACTATACTCCCACTAGCTCTGACATATACACATGACTCATCTCTCTTCTCGAAAAACCAAACTCTTTGACTTTCTCATTAAAACAAAGACTCCAGCTGTGAGATGCTTGTTTCAATCCATAATAGGATTTCTCAAGCTTGCACACTCTATTCGGGTACTTGCATTGACAAAACCCTCTAGCTGACTCATGTAAACATCATCAGCCAACTTTCCATTAAAGAAAGTGGTTTTGACACCCATTTCCCATATTTCATAATCATGAAATGCAGTAATGGCTAGCATAACCCTAATAGACTTAATCTTCGTTGCTGGTGAGAAGGTTTCATCATAGTCAACTCCTTGAGTTTGAGTGAAGCCCTTCACAACCAAACGCTCCTTATAAGTGTGCACTTTCCCATCCATGTCGGTCTTTTTCTTGAAGATCCATTTACACCTGACCGTTTTATGACCCGGTACATTGTTAAGCAAGTTCCAAACTTGATTGTCATACATGAACTGAATCTCGTTGTCCATAGCCTCTTTCCATTTAGCAGACTCAGGGCCAGCCATGGCTTCCCTATTGTTGTTAGGTTCATCAAAATTAACCAGTATACTATCACTGATAAATTTATCACCTTTCGTGGTGATATGGAAACTTTAGTAATGCTCAGGTGGATTCCTAACTCTAGTGGAACGCCTCAGAGGTACATACTCATCAGTTGGTTTAGCAAGAGTTTCCTCCTCAGGTTGATTTCTAGGGCTTGAGGTTCCTTCACCACTTGACTCTTGAAGCTCTTCAAGGTCAATTTGCCTCCTACGGTTTCCTTGGCTTATAAATTCTCTCTCGCGAAGACCCCTCTCCTTGCCACAAATACCACATTCTCACTGGGTCTGTAGAAGAGGTAAGCTAAAGAATTCTATGGTTAGTCGATGAAAATACAACGCTCACTGCGAGGTTCGAGCTTGTCCTGAGTCTCATGTCTCACAAAAGCCTCGCAACCCCAAATCTTGATGTGGTCTAAGTTGGGAACTTTCCCAGTCCACATCTCGTGAGGTGTTTTGTCAACCTTCTTGGTAGGGACTAGTTAAAGGATATGGGTCGCAGTCTCCAAGGCATACCCCCAAAATGAGATTAGTAACAAAGCTCGACTCATCATGGAACGAACCATGTCCAACAAGGTTCAATTGCGCCTCTCAGCCACACCATTAAGCTATGGTGTTCTGGGAGGTGTCAATTGTGAAACAATTCCACAATCCTTAAGATAGTCAAGGAACTATGTACTAAGATACTCTCCTCCTCAATCAGATCGGAGCATCTTAATGTTCCTGCCCAACTGATTATCCACTTCCTGTTTAAACTCTTTGAACTTTTCAAAGGTTTCTGACTTATGCTTGATTAAGTATACATAACCATATCTACTATAATCATCATTACAAGTCACATAGAAGCGGTTAGCATCCCCTGTGGCAGTTCTGAAGAGTCCACACACATCTGTTTGTATGAGGTCCAACAAACCCTCACCCCTAGCACAAGTACCAGTGAAGGGTGACTTTGTCATTTTTCCAAGTTAACAAGATTTGCAACTATCATCTAACCTTAAGTCAAATGACTCCAAGCCTCCAGCCTTTTGGAGTTGGCCTATGCGCTTCTTGTTGACATGTCCAAGACGACAATGCCATAAGGATGCTTTGTCCAAACTAGTGGAAGAATCAATATGCAACACATTATTTACTAGGTTCTCTACAACCGACAGAGTTTCATATACACCATCACAAGGTAATGCTTTAAAATAAAGAACACCAATATAAAAAGCATTAATACCACCACATTCATTATCAAATGAAAAAGTAAATCCTTTTTTGTACAAACCGTGAAAAGAAATAATATTTCTCTCTATTTCAGACAAGTAACAACATTTATTCAAATCTAACATTAACCCACTACTCAGCAACAAATAATAAACTCCAATCTTGGTGACAAGTGAAGCTTTCCTATTCCCCATGATCAAGTTTATCTTTCCATGCTCCACATCCTCACTTCTTCTTAGGCCCTACAAATCAAAACATATATGAATACCACAACCTGTATCAAGGACCCAAGAATTAGTATGCAGTGAGTTATTAGACAATATAGTGTAAATACCTGCATGGGTAGGTTTAACCTTCCCATCCTTAACATCTTGCAGGTATTTGGGGAAGTTTTGTTTCCAGTGCCCCCTATCATGACAATAGAAGCATTCAACTTCTTTTGGGTTAGAAGAAGGAGTGACAGGACCACCTTTGGTCCCACTCAAAGAGGAGCCATCCAGAGACTTTCCCTTGGTACCCTTCGAAGGGGCCTTCATCTTTTTCCCTTTACCTTGACCAATTGTCAGAACAGGGGCGATGTTAGGAATAGGAGTAGTAACAACTGATTTACCTTTGAGACCACTTTCGGCGGTCTTCGAAAGTCCTTGAAGCTTGCTGAGTGTGACCTCCTCCTTGTTCATATGATAGGTCATTCGGAACTGATCATAACAAGTAGGTAAGGAGTGCAGTATGATGTTCATAGCCAACTCCTCAGGGAAGTTCACATCTAACTTCAGCAAACGGTCCACAAACCTTTACATCTTCTACATGTGGCCCGTGATGGGTTCACCATCCTTCTTTCGAATTTTAATCATGGTGGAGATGATTTCATACCTCTCTTGACGAGCACTGTGATGGTATCTTTCCATCAGGTCCATGTGCATCTCAAAAGGGTAAAAGTCCTCATAGGACTTTTGGAGTTCAGCTGTCATTCTGGCCAACATGATACATGCCACCTTGGTGGCATCTCTCTCATGTGCCCTAAAGTCAGCGATCTCCTATGGAGTAGCAGTAGACTCATCAATTTCCTTCAGCTCCTTGTCGAGGACATATTCCTTTTCCCCGTAACGTGTGACCATCCTGATGTTCTTGATCCAATAATTAAAGTTGGAATCATCAAAGATGACTCTCCCATAGAGGTTCATAAGAGAGAAGGAGCCGGTACGGTTTGAGTAAGAAGCATTGTTGGAAGACATCTGAAAAGAAGAAAGACATGTTTATATTAGATAAAGAATCCTTAATAAGACACCCAAATTTAATATTAAGGCGAGGACCCAACACAATACTTCATAACTTGGAAGAGGGATGTCGTAATCCAAGCTATGAAATATATGAAGGTAGGTGAATGACGATTCACCAATTTCCACCTAAAAAACGAAATAAATATTAGTTTTAACTGGTTTGAAACTCCTAGATCTTTTGAGATTCATTGAACTTTTCATTGGCATGTTTAAATCTCGATTGTTCCCTCTCAAGTTTGTGACTGGGATGTTGAGGATCATAAACAAGGTGTGAATAACCATGCAAATTAACTTGGTACCTTTAATCTTTATCACCTAATCAATGTGTCGGTTACCCACACGCGCTCCACTGATCTATGATAAACATTAAGTCACCCTTTTTGACTCTTACTAGTCCATGTTAGTGTGCCAGTTACCCACACACGCTCCACCAACGACTTGGTAAGGTACAAAGTGTAATTTCAAGGGTTAGCACCAAATTCACATTTTTCTAAAGTAACTAGGATTGGGAATTTATAAAAGGTTTAGTTACTTTATATTCATCATTATACTTTTAATGATAATTATAGTCCTTGTTCTACCCGTTCGGCTAACGACCCTCCACCAGTTAAGGAAAGGGTGGGTGAGAATGTTGTCATTTTATACTCAACAACCTTATACCCGCCTTATAGACTGGCTTCGTGAATGAGGCCTACTAACAGTAAGACTGACTTGCTTTTATATATATATATATATATATATATATATATATATATATATATATATATATATATATATATATATATATATATATTATAAACTCATAAAACTATAAAGTATAAGGGTTGAATTTTTACTTTTAAAACTCTAGGGTTTGGAATTAAAGTCTGTGTGAGACTTTACAAATTTCAAAACCTGAGGGCAAGTTTTGAATCTATTCAAAAACTTATCATTTCTATAACTTGTGAGTTTTAATGGTTTTAAATAAAAGACTTTTGGAATTCCATAACTTGAGGACAAGTTATGGAGTCCATTAATTGGCATTTAGATCATGAATTACACTAACAAACAATTTGCAAATAATTCTTTTCATATACTAAAATTCATTAGCAAGAACATTCATATCAACAAATTTCAAGAATCATATAATCATAATATAAAACTTGAAACTATGATAATTATCATTGAAATTGGATTAGCATAATCATTACTACATCAAAAACATATTTTACAAGTCCAAAACAATTTAGAGTAATGATCAGTGTTCTAAAAGGCGCGCCATGGCGCGCGCCAAGGTGCGCCATGGCATGAGGCGTGGCTTCGCCGTTACGAAAAGCTTCATAACGTTCCTGTTAGGCGTGGCGCGTGGCAAGTCGTGATATGGCACGCCATGGCGTGTTATGGCGCGTGTTTTTTCGTTTCAGACATAGTTTTTTACTCTTTGTTATGTCTTTTCAAATCGGAGATACAACTATTGTGGTTTTTGTTAACTTTTTGTTATTAGTAATTGATCTAACACTTCTAAAAAGTAGTTATATTTAATATAAATTTATATTTATGTGGTAATATAATTTTAAATTAATATAAAATCGCCGCCTTATATCACGCCTTGAAAAACGCCATGGCTCGCCATGGCTCGTTAAGCTTGAGGCTTGGCCTTGCCGCCACTCCACGCCTCACGCCATTTAGAACCTTGGTAATGATTCTAGTCCAATTCCAGAAACAAAACTAAAAAATATGCAACCAAGCCTCCTACTCATCGAGTGCATGAACCTACTCAATGAGTAGGATGAAGTTTCACTTGGACTCGTCGAGTCCCCCCATGGACTCGGTGAGTTCACTGAACAGTTAGCAGAATTTCGACTTTTTTCAAGCAGTTTGCATCAAGTATAATGAAAACAAGCCTAGGATCTGATACCAATGAAGGGTTTTGAGCATTCTAGCACTCCTATAGTGTAAATGCAACCCTAGAAACCTTGGATCTGTGTTTTCTCTATTATACATTCAAATATGATTTTTCCAAGGTTCATCCTAACTAGCATATCAAGGGGTACTTGTAATATCAAAACTAGTAATTTGACTTACCTTTTCTTGTGGTTGATTGCTTGGAGCTTCATAGCCTCGCACCAATAATGTGGATGCCTCAAGTATAATTACAAATCACCAAAACAACTTGGAAGACTTTGAGAGAATATGAAGCACTTCTAGAAATCGGCCCACTCCTGTTCTCGCACACACTAATGCCATTTCATATGCCATAGACCTCTTTATATAGTATGTAGGATTAGGGTTACCTCCATGTAAACCCTAATACTCATGACCTTTCATTTCCATAGGATCCATGGGTTAAAAACTCCATGGACTATCCATGCAAGCTTAGCCCATCCTATTGAACGTTGGCCCATTATATATATATATATATATATATATATATATATATATATATATATATATATATATATATATATATATATATATATATATATATAAGAGTCCATATTTAATTAGTTCCTTTTTATCACTAAATTAATTCCAAATTAATTCTTGATCAATACTAATTAAATAATATGATTTCGTATTAATATATTATGACTTATAATATGTTAATAAATCATAAATATACTATTCTCAAAAGATTATAAGTACAAATTGTTTCAGTGAAGTGCAACCCAAATGGACTATGTTGGGTCGGGTTAAGTACATACCAAATATTGTTACGGACTTAGACACTTTATCCAACAGTCTCTGACATGGATAAGTCTAATAACTATAGTTGCAAGTATGACTTTAGGAACCAACCAGAAATCGTAGCACTTAAAACTATGTTGAACTATGAAGTGTCGTTTTAGATAAGTGATCATATAATCCTCTACTCTCAAGATATCAGTCGGACAAATACATGGAACGTCGTACTTATTGTCCAATAGTTTGTTTCCTGGTTTTCGATTTGTTTGACATAGAACTAAACTGAGAACATCAATTTGGCTCTGACCGTGCCCGGCACATAGGTCAAAACAATATCATCGAGGGCCCAAATATCGCTTCTAATCCTCCAAGGACTAAAAGGAACAGATAAACTTCAACTCATATACTTGCTCTACTACTTGTTGAATCATACACAAGGGCACATTTTATGACATCAAATTATTGATGCATTTTCGTACAATCAATGGACAACCAACTCATAGGCAACAACTAATATCTCTAGGTTTGAAGATTTATATGATATTACCGTTTCACGATCACTCGAGATAAATTCCTTGAAGTGATACAAGTGAGCGTGGGCTTAATCCAATACTCAGTACTTATGAGCACTCATGAATGTTGTAGCAACTCTTGCTATGTCCAACACCTTAGACATCTACATGCCAAATTCATGACAGTCTTGATTCATACCTACTTCCAACATATGACTGACTGTGGAGAGTTTGAATAAAGTAATTATTCTAGAAGTCAAAACATGAAAAGTTGAAACAATAGTAAACGATTGACACAAGATAGCAACACTTTACTTATAAATAGACAACAACTTTTATTTAATCATCAAATGTCAATTGCATTTTACAACTTTCAGAGATAGCTATCTAATCTGTAAAACTAATATTGTCCTTCAGCTTGATGCGCCTCGCATGCTGCAAATGCCTAACACTAGTCAGTCCCTTCGTGAGGGGATCTAATGGGTTCTCTTATCTAAATACCCCAGATGTGATTACATAACTATCTAGTCTTAACCGTCGTGTACAACTTATCTAAATAGTTTTATATCGTTCTTACTCTGATATTGTTTCTGGTATGTATGAATGTAGGTATACTTTTATAAAAACATTACTATATTTTGAAAGTATACTCCTTGGTCAAAGTGTTTTAGCCCCATTGTGTTTATAGTTGTATATCTTATGTGGTTTGATATACTTAGTTCACTATAAGCAACACTCTGATACCAATCTTTCACACCCCCGAATCTAGTAAACAACAGAAATGTCCAGGGGCAGATGACGTCATGTACAATATCATAACAATTACATAATAGAGATGAAAGCATTTCAAACATTGTATTAATAATTTAATATTTACATTGTATTTGAATTATTGTTTAACTCCAAAAGCATACAACAAAAATATAAGACGTAATAATACTAAGCTCTGTCTTCAACAAAACCTATGTGGGTACCTATCTACTGAGTTCCTGAGAATACAAGTGGTTTTGAAAACGAGAGTGTCAACAATTTAGTATAAGTATTTTGTACGAGAAATATATGTCTTTGTTCCTTGAAAATGATAGTGTGTTCTTTCAAAAAATCCGATATTTTATTTAAGATATTATGTAGTCCTAAATGTTCCAAGACCAAAATATATAAGTATTGTTGTACTTTGTATTAGTATAGTGTAGTTTTATATCTTTATAGGGTTAATGACCTAGAAAGGTAACGAACTTTGGTCTTTGTTCACATTTAGGTAACCATGTTTTTTTTGTTCACATTTGACCATTGAACTTGTTTGACGTGTTCAAAATATTGTAACATGACTGGTAATTAGTGGTAACATTACCCTATTATGAACAGGTCAAACAAGTTTACTAGTCAAATGTGTATGAAAAAACATGGTTACCTAAATTTGGATAAAAACCAAAGTTCCTTACCTATTTTGGTAATATTGGGTTCTTTATGTTAAGTACAAGTAGTCATAAGATCCATTTATGTGAAATAAAATTGGGTTTTTCGGTCTTGTGTATGAGGAGATGGTTAAGTCTTGGGCTAACCCAATTTAGGCCCTACTAGTTAGGAGTTAGGTTGTATATGCTTAATAGGCTAGGTTGTATGTGTTTTAAAGACCGAGCAACACAGCTTAGCCCATGACTAGCCGGGACTAAACTGTGTTAGACCAAGCCTAACCTAATTGTTTATTGAATGTCGGAGCCTAATCCCAAGGCGCACAGTCCCTAAGACGGTTCTTGTCCAGTATTACCAAAACAGGTAAGAAACTTTGGTTTTTGTCTGTATTTAGGTAACCATGTTTTTTTCTTACACATTAGACCAATAAACTTGTTTGACATGTTCACAATAAGGTAATATTACCGTAATTACCAGTCATATTACCCTATTTTGAACAGATCAAACAAGTTCAATGGTTAAATGTGAACGAAAAAAACATGGTTACCTAAATGTGGAAAAAGACAAAAATTTTGTTACCTTTCTAGTTCATTAACCCATCTTTATAAAACTATTTGAATGCATGTTCCCAGAAATGTAAATTGTGTTGTACTGGACAATAATGTATTGTAGTTGTATCTAGGTAAAACTCTTTGAATGTATGTTTCTAGAAATGTAAACCGTGTTGTACTGGAAAGTAATGTAATGTAGTTTTAAATAAAAAAAAAACCACTTGAAGATGTGTATGTATTCGTAAACCAAACATATTGTTAATTTCCCTTGTGAGTTATTATAACCATGCTAACGACCTAGGTGGTCTGAACGACGTTCTTCAGGCTTTAGAACTGTAGCGACATTTGTCACCCCTGACCTGCTGGTCCAACTGTAGCTAACACTTTAGGTGCGGGATTGTCAGTCCCTAATAGATCTATACACAATTGTCTCACTTTCTTACGAGGGATTCTAGTTATAATTCAGGACTTTTTTGGTACTTAGATAAGTACTTGAAGACGTGTCTCACAAAGCTATATTGATTTTTTACTTGTCGTATGATGAAACTCGTTTTCTTGTAATTGTATGCATCATCCGTTTACATGTTATAAAATAATTATGCTTTTAAATTACTATTTTTGAAATTGTACATTCAACCGGTAAATTAGTATGTATGTCTCATAAACTATATCTATTATAGTTTATAAAAAATGTTTCACTGAAACGATGAATCTCTTGTATGTACATTATCGTTTGTACTATGATAATAAAAATGAATGGAAATAATTATATAATTATTTGTATATAATTCTACCCTTTTTGCTCAACATGCTACAAAAGGGTTAAAATTTTATTGTATCAAATTTGTACCTATATGTATATTTATATTTAGTAAAAATATAGATGTAACGGTTTGTGTATTAACACAATTTATCTTGTGTTTTACTTGTATTCCCCCTAAAACATATAAAAATCATGAAAACTATAGGGTTATGAACTCACCTTCGGTGTGTTCTTACCTTGCTTACGAAATGATAGGAATGTTGTTTGGGTTAGAACACGCGAAACTCGTCGTATCCTAATTTGTTTTAAACACATAATACATGTGCAGATTAGACAAACTAACAATTAAAGTGTTAAATAATATTAGTTTGTCTAAGGATACTTACAAGGTTTGAAGGAATTTCCTGGGAAAGTTTGATAAGGCTACTAGGAATTTGTTTGAAGATGTAAAGGAGTTCTTCAATAAAGTTTGAAGATTAGGAGATGTATATATGTATATATATATATATATATATATATATATATATATATATATATATATATATATATATATATATATATGAGTTTTGAGAGAAAAGTTATGAAACTTTGAAGTGAAAATGATATTATGAATGAAGATTTCGGCTGTAAATATATATATGGGATAAAAGAAGATTTGACATGTGCATTGAAATGTGGGTTTTATCATCTAGGAAAGAGTGCCACCATTTAAAGTGGGTGTTTTCGACTTATCCTTCCAACCGAGAACCATGATTTCGGTCAAAAGTCTAAAGTTCCCACCAAGAACTATGTCTTCGTTTTAGAGGGATTTCGGTCAACAGAGGTTCTCGGTCTCGCATGGTTCTCGGCTAAGAAGTGTGCTCGGTCCAACATGGTTCTTGGCCTAAGGATGAGATTTCGGTCCAAGTGGTTTTTGATTCCAAAAACCGAGAACCTTAAAAGCAATATTAATTTTCCTTACTTATTTTTAAACTATATAATTATTTAACTTTTGTTTGACATAGTTGACTTGCATTGACTTTGGTTTGACTTGTTTGACTTTTATTGACCCGAAATAACCGGTTGTTACAGTAACATATTTTAAAAATCAAAAAGAAAATGAAAGTATTTTGTTTATAATTTGATAAAAATATTGAGCAATAAAATTCAAATAAGTAATAGGAAGTAACCATTGGTGAGTGATTAAGATTTGAAAGGAGGGTTTCATAATTTCTTGATATGATAAAGATGTTGTTGGATCTTTGGCCAATGAAATAGTAAATTTTATAAAGATAAGGGTCTGAGGTTATATAGTGGGTTCTAAAAAGTCAATTGAAATAATGAGTATTTCTCAAAAGAAAGCTATTTTTTTAAATGAATCTAAAGATAGTCAAAGAATTGTGTACCTTATGTGATTTTATGAATGAGGATTATCTTTGTCGACATCTTGAGCAAAAGTCACCTTGAATAATATCTTGGGATGCCCATAGTGCTTTAAATCTTTGGTTTTAATTTAATATCATAGATTTGTGATATTCATGTTTTTTATATTTCTTAGCTTTGTGAACAGGATTATGTTCAAACCATAAGAAAACATGAAAATGTTCTATTCTTTGGGTATCCTCTCACACACTCCCCGGCAAACGATGGAAACATCGAGTTATACGACGTAGTCATGGATCACAACTATTAGAAACACATTGAACATTACCAATTATAAACTTCTATTATTATTGAAATAGATATTACATCGTGGTTGCCTAGTACCAAAACAAAATATAGGCGTAACAGTTTGGCATTTGTTAAATGTAGTGCAATAATTAATGTCATCAATTTGCATGTTCTTCCAGCTGCTTACAATCTTGAGAATACAAGCATTTTAAAAGATACATCAACATTCCTGAATATGGAAGCATTTTTATAGATACATCAACATTCTTGAGTATACAAGAATTTTTAAAGATACATCAACAATGATGTTTGTGTGTTCCACAGGTTTTGACACATTGTACTTTTATAACTAAAAGTGTTTTTATATCATTTTTACTAGTTGACCAGTATATATAAAAAATGTACTTTTTCTGGAAAGAAAAGTATAAAATAAAAGAAACATGTAAATGATTTAGACTTATAAAGAGTATAACTTTTTCTAAACCAAAAAGTATAAAAATAAAAAGGATAAGTATGAAGCAACTTTTAATTCATTCTAGCGTAAAAGGGTGTATGTTAGGTATACTTGTTTCCTTATTTTATAAGTTCTATACCAACATAAGTTCACGAGCTCTAGGTTTAAGCATTTATGATACTTAAACATGACCCAACTGGTTGCATAACGTACAAGTTTTCTTGTCTTGGATTGTAATTGGCACCTCATGAAACTATAACCGAGCACTACGACAATCCAGCCTCTGTATGGTACTACAAGTCGTGTGCTGAGAATATCACCAACGCTTCATCGACTTCATGAACAACAAAACATAAAGGATAGTTATCACCATTTTCCTCGTCATACCAGGTTGTAGCTAGATACCATCAGTGGAGCAGTCAACTTGTATAGGATTTATACATAACTTCCTCGCTCTCACGGCATTAACGGTTATAGACAGAGGACTTCACTAAGTTTTTATACATAGTTGATGAAGATATATTTCATGTAAACTTCATTGTTCCAACCGTGAGTGTGTGAGCATCTAAAACCATAAGTTCTAGACAAAAGACTTAGTCGTACATACAGTTCTAAAAGTGTGTAATTCCGTGCCCGAAACTTGAAGTTAAAAAGTTTCTAGACTCGTTGTTCATTTGTTTATTTCAAATCGTTTTAGTTTATTTGTTCAGTTGAAATCATTCTAGTTCATTTGTTCAGTTTAAATCATCTAGTTTATTTGCTTAGTTCAAATCATTGTAGTTCATTTGTTTAGTTAAAACGATTCCAGTTTATTTGTTGAGTTCAAATCGTTCTATAAGTGTGATTGCGTGTTCTAAACTTTTAGTTATAGATTTTAATAAATTCATTGTCCTTTCTTTATCTAAAAACTATATTTTAGTTTTATAACGACATTTGGACAGCATAATAGTTGTATCTTGACCAGATCCATGTTTTACCCATTAAAAAACCAACAATTCCAAATAAATGTACCCGTTCGAATAGTTCATTGATTTTCATTTTTGGGTTTATTTTATATTGAAACGACAACTAACAATGAATATTGCTATACACTGATAAATAAACTTACAAGTTTTGTAACTAGATTAAAACCATATTTTTAGTTATTTACAGCATAAAATATGATATTGAGTTCATGCGGTTCAAAACATATATATTTGTTTTTAAAAACGTCTATTTTAACAACCTGAAATATATATAACAAAACATAGAATTATATAAACTATTAACCTAACGATTTTAATGTTTATATAGAGGTAATAACACGGTGATGCGTCTTGCGATTTCTAACTTTTCACCTGCACACACACTTTCAGAGAAAACAAATTCACAGGGTAATAGATTGGGTCGAGAGTTGTCGGGAAAAGTGTTTGTGGTTGCCAGAAAACTTCCCGTAGTTAAATAAAATGATGGGCGGAAAAGTGGTCTTCTGGCGGTGGTGTTTGGTGGGGACAGTTGGTGCTAACGGAGGCGGTTATGTGGGTAATTTTGAGGACATTCGGTTGTGGTTGACGGCGGTTATGTGGGTAATTTTGGGTCTGAGCTAAAGTGAAAGAGAACTGAGATTTAGAGAGAGTGGGGAAGGATGAGGATAATCATGAGGCGTTCCTCTTATTTATAGATTGAGAGAGAAGGTTAGAACCTCTCTCCATGTCACATGTGTCACCTCAAAAACCATGCCCAAAATCTGATATAGTTTGACTTTTTGAATATGCTCATTAGATGTCCTGATATTCGTTGTTTCTAATATATGATCGAAATTTTAGAACGAACGACAAAAATATGTTAAAAATGCATTCAAACTGTCAGTTCAGTTATATTTATTGATTTCTCGTTACAAACGATCTAGCGAAAGTGTTCTAACTGGGTGTTAAAAATATTACATGAATGAAATCAAATAGTAGTGTTTAGTCTGAGTCCAAAAACATGCTTAGAAATACTTAACGATATGTGTAGCTAACCAAAAGAATCGATTCAACATTCGTTTACGGAAAACTTAGTTGTATCATGGATTTGTTTTTTAAAAGGGTGTAACGTTCGCGTACGATCTCCATTTTCGATTTTATTTAGGCTATGGGCACTGATCACTACCAACCCAACGAAAAAGTGTTGCTACTTCTGTGTCACGTCAGCTTCACTACCATCCCATTACACATTAGAAATGGTTACCACTACACAATATTTCTTTTTAATTTTTTTTATTTTTTGTAACATTATATTAAATAAAAAACATAATTTATAACATAAATACATTTTTTAAAAACACAACAAAATAAAACCACATTTCATTAATTAAAAACATAGAAATTCAAAACCTAAATAACTAAAATAAACATAAAACATACCAAATAAAATATTAAACTACTTGAAAAACATAAAAAAGCATAGAGAAATATTGTTTGTCGTCGTCACTGTCCTTATCCGTCTCATCGTCACCGTCTTCATCTGCCTTGTCTTCATCATCATTTTCCCCTTGGAATTGTCGTTCCCATAAGTGCTCAGTCAAATCATGACATAGATTATGATGTGTTTCATGATTTTGTATTTCCAAAACCATAGAGATGTATGTCGGGCTGCCAACTTGCATTACTGCATGTGGATTAAGTATGTCGTTCCCGTTATAAGAACAAATTGTCATACCCTTCTCTTGTAATGTCATGTTATGTAAAATAACACAATCAATCAACACCTTCATTAGTTTTTCCCTATCCCATGTTCGTGCCAGATGTTTGATTATGTGTCACTTTTGTTTTAGGAATCCAAAAGCATGTTCCATGTCATTCATTGTGGACTCTATCACAACTAGAAAATTTAGGGTTGATATGGTGATTCATGTACAAAAAAATCCTCTATGTAACCCTACAACATCAAATTAGTGAAATTCAAACTACAATGTTATTTGAATACTTATGAGCGTACATTTAGAATCAAGCTGAAATAGCCTCATGCAACCCCAAAACTTGATCCAATAGCTAAGCCCAATCAATTTTGCGCCTTGATCCAAGAACTCTCGACCCGAACACCCTAGGCCGAAAACCCTTTTCTTTGGGCCTTATTGGACCAAAATCCCTTATATTGGGCCAAATTAAGCCCAAAATCCCACACACACACATCAAGACCACAAACCCTTTAAGGAGATAGAGTGTTTTTGGCCACCCTAAACCGAAAACCCTCTCTGAAGGTAATGGAATCGGATTTGGGAGCCAAGAAAAACAAAAAAAGGAAATACCAAAAAGGGTGACACCTCACTTATATCCCACAAACCTCAAGGTAATTAACCATCATGTATCGATGCAATGGTACTAATAACCACCATACTTCTAGGTTAATTACCCACCAAATAACAAGGAAGCAACCAACTCTCCTTTTTAAGGGAGAAATCAGCCGATCCTACACCCACCCACACACAAAAATCATTTATAACCCATTATACTCTCCAAACACTCTCTTTTTCTCTTAATACTTTGTGAGCCACCTTCAAGGGAGGATACATCTTCAAGCAGTCCTAAGAATTTTGGGTAAGTTCCTTGTAAAACTCTAGTGCTTAACACACCCATTTTCATGTATGATCCTTGGAACACTTGATTTTTCAAGAACTCTTCAATTTGTGCAAGGCTAGGCTCGAAATCCTCACTTTCCTTCCTACAAATGACGAAAAATACCAAGGTGAGGTCCATACCCCCATCTTTTTGTGTTTTTCATACTTTTCGAGGGGGGGGGGGGGGGAATACAAGTCAAATCTTCTTTACCCTTTGGATCATTGCATATACCATATTTACGTGTTGAAAATGGAAAAAGTTCTTGAATAAAAAGGTTCTTAAAATGTGTTAAAATCTTGAAGTAAATGTTGATAACATCTTTATGATATAAAAAGTTTTGTGGTCATGATTGTACACTAAAAAATGGTGAAAATATGAATGTTATTCTCAAACATGTTTAACTCGTGGACATATGCATTTTCAACTCTTATCCATTATGCAAATATTTGAATATAATTAGTCTCAAGGTTATTATATGTGTTTTTGAAAAAAAAACATTACTTATTAGAGTCAAAAAATAATAAAATATTTTGTGTTACAAAACTTTCAAACCAGTTATGGTGCGTCAAACAAACTACAAATCTTGATATTTTGCTAAAAATTATCTTTATTAGTAAAATAGTCATAACTATGTTGTGTGAAAACCCAAAAATTTCTATTCGGTAAAGCCAATCCATCCAATCAAAAGTTAGCCTTGTTTATGTTTCCATTTAGCCTTGTTAAGGGTCATTCGAATGAGTTCTAAGCCTAGTACACTAAAGGATTGAGTGTTAGGAAGTATTAGCTCAAGATCAGAAGGCTGCACCCGAACCAGAGAACCAAACTATTGAGGTTCACAGCCGCAAACCAAGTTCACGGCCTTGAACTCTCTTCTGGCCTTGATCTTTTCCATTAATGTATAGATTTCCCTTATTTCTTCATCATTCTTCACAATCCCAACTTGAGAACTTCCCTTCTCTCTCAAGTATCATGAAGAATCACTCCTGTTTCTCATCAAAGTTGTAAGTTATTCTTTCGTTATTAGTTGATATCCTTCTTGATCTAGTATAACCCTTTGATTTCATCCATGAATTCACCACTTTTGGTCTAGATCTCCAAGAACACCAAGAAAACACACTTGTTCTTGGTGGTCGTGAATTCCCCAACGATCCCAAATCGTCAGTGTTTCACCCTTAAACTTGTTATACTTGAAAGACTACTAGATCCTAGCCTTGATTTGTCATGTTTCATCACCATCTTCATGAGCTTGAAGTGTTCACAGTCGTGGACCCTTTATGAGTTCATACATGGCTGTGAACACACCATATGTTCTATGGTCGTGAATCCTTCATGTGGTCGTGAACACATGTAACATCCGGTTTCCCAGGTATATTATATTATTCATTTATTTTGAGTTTTGTGGAGGAACTCGGCAAGTTGATGCTTAGACTCGCCGAGTAGGGTCGCGAATTCTATCAAGGTTAATGACTGGACTCGACGAGTCGCTTCTTGGACTCGGCGAGTCCACGCTGTTTAATGAAACCCTAACTTCTTAGGTTTGGGACCTATTTAAAGGCCCTTAGGGCCGTCATTTGCAGCTACCAAACCCCAGAGAGAAACCCTAAGAGAGCTAGAGCATTTGTGAGAGGAAAGGAGTCATTTCTTGATCTTTGTGGTTGGTTCTTGCAAGAAAGAGGTAATTCCAACTTAGAAGAGACCAAGGAGGTTGTACATCTGTGGATTTCGAGCAAAGGACTTCATTCTTGAGGTATTGTATCGATCCTTTCTCCGTTTTGTTGAAAGAATCCATAGATGTAGGGTTTTTATGTCCTTTATTGGAATGATTTGTGAGAGTATGGCCCCTCTTCATGTTGAGACTTCAGATCTGGACCCATAGTGGCCTAAAGAGCTTATTCCATCTGGCTTTATGTTGAGCTATGGAGGAAATGAACTTAGGATGTTGTTTTTGGGGCTAAATCACCAAGTGAAGCCACTTAGACGTTGCATGAGTGTCAAGATCCGAGATTTACGTTATTATCATGCTTGGGAAAGTTAGATCTATGGATTAAAGGAACAAATCTGACCTCAGGATGTCATTTGAGTTTGAGCATGGCACGAACTCGACGAGTCCAAGAGTAGACTCAACGAGTAGGACTAGGGTTTTCCCGTGAATCACACAGTTGGTGACTCAATGAGTTGGGGAAGCGAATCGGTGAGTCAGAGGGAAGTTAGAGGACTAAAGTCATGATTAAACTCGCAGAGTCAAGAGCCGGACTCGACGAGTTGGGACGGGTTGTTCTGCAATTTGCGATCAGTGTTGGATTGAAGAGTGGAGGGTTGACCCAGTGAGTCAAGTGAGGTCCAGCAGTGTGAGGGACACGCATGGACTCGTTGAGTCACAGTGGTGCACTCGACGAGTCTGGTCAAGGTTCACCGTTGACTTCGTTGACTTTGAGGGTTTAGTCAATGATTGGACATTAGAGCCATTAGAGGGGTAGAATGGTCCTTTACCCTTCTTAGAGGACTTCTAGAGAGAGAGAGATTAGCCTAGCCTATAAATGTGTATTAATTAGAGTAACTATCTATGTGATTAGGCGGAGGCTAGTGCAGTGTTTTGAGATCGAGATTATCGAGTTATCTGAGGTGAGTCTTCTCACTATACTTTACCTTGAGTAGGTAACTAGAGTTATGTGATAGAATACTAGTATGCTATGTATGTTATGTGTTGCACTACATTATTTCTATGTGATTTATGTTTTGCATGTTTACAGAGTTAAGACTGGAAGGTCCACAGAGTTAGGACCAGAGTGTCCACAGAGTTAGGGCCAGAGGGAACACAGAGTTACAGCCTCAAGTGGCTAATATGTGTTATATGTGGTGGGGAACTCACTAAGCTTTATGCTTACAGTGTTATGTGTTATGTGTTTCAGGTACCAGTGATGATCACAGGAAGGCGCTGGCATAATTCGTACACACACATGGGATTTTATGTATTTCGATCTTAGGGAATGTTTGGTGGAACAAAGATATGATATAATGAGATTTTATTAATAAATGTGTATGGAAAATGTGTTTTGAAAATGTGAAAAATTGTTTTAATTTTTACGGTGTTACAAGTTGGTATCAGAGCCTTGGTTTGAGGGATTCGGATGCATCTTCGGGCGTATCTGAACTCAAACTAAGGATTTGGGAAAAAATTTGATAACAAAACAATTTTAAAAGAGTAAAAAGAGTTTTGAGAAAAACATAGCAGAGCCGTGTGTACGATTAGCCAGCGCCCGAACGGTGATTTCCCAAAACACCCTTGTAATAAGTGTTACGAGATATATTATGTTATGTTATATGATGAGCTATATTATGCATGCTAGAGTAGACTAGGTATCCTTATTAGGACTAGAGTGGCCTGATATATGATGCCTTAGTATAGGAGCTTTGCTACTAGGGATGCTTGAGAGTCTTTAGATAGCAGCGAGGAGCTTATGAGAGATCAGCTAGTGAGTAGCATATGATTTAAGAGAGTAGAGTGCTTGGAATTTGGGACTCTGGGAGGAGGAATTGGGATGAATGCTGACGTGGTGTGGTCGTTAGCATTGGGCTCGTACTACCGAAGGCACCGGGTCATTGCGTAGCCCAAGTAAGAATCCTTAGGGTACCAGAGATCAAGTAAGATTGGGATATCGAGTGTGTGTACACCCGAGCGATTCTCTGATATCTTGTGTTGTATTTCAGAGAGGCATCATGGTGGGGACACGCCACATACCAGGGACTAGTGAGGGGGTGTGAGTGATGAGGAGCTCCACCAGATGATTCATGATGAGGTGGCTGCTGCCATCCGCGCTGAGATTTCAGAGATCTTCGGGTCTATCAAGACCACACTGATAGAGACATTTGACGAGAGATACGCTGCTCTTTCTGATGTTGATGTTGTTGCGGCCACTGTAGCTGTAACTGCGGCTAGACCGTAGGGTGGTGATGCGTTGTTGTTCCGAGAGTTCAGTAACACAAAACCACCGGAGTTTGATGGTACGCAGGATCCAATTGCGGCGATTGGATGGGTTTCGGATATTGAGGGGTGTTTCTACACGTGTTCGTGTCCAGAGCACCTGAGGGTCAGGTTCGCGCTGAACCAGCTTCGCCTGGGGGCGAAGGACTGGTGGAAGTTCGTGACAGCGCATCTTTCATCTGCTGCGATTGCTGCGGTAACCTAGGAGAGGCTCACCTCTATGTTCTATGAGGAGTACATTCCCTCGAGTAGGGTACTGAGTCAGTTATGGTTATTACCAAGATGTTTGATGAGATGGCGATGTTCTGCCCTGAGCACGTGTCTACCGAGCAAGCATGTATGAGCCGCTATCTGAGTATTTTGAGAAGGACTATACGGGAGTTCGTAGTGAACTCCTCGTACCGGACATTTATCGAGTTGCAGGAAAATGCTCGGAAGAGGGAGATCGAGCTAGAGACTCAGGCTAGGGAGGAGGCGGAGTGTCCGCGGAAGGGATCGGCGACTGGCACAGCCCCAGCCGGCAGCCAAGCGGGCCAAGCACGCCGATTCGAGGACCAGGAACCAGAAGGGCCGTACTTGTGGGAAGTGCGGCAAGGGTTATGATGGGGTCTGTAGAGCAGGGTCTTGCTAAAAGTGTAGCAAGGAGGGGCACATGGCCAAGGACTGCCCTAAGGGGTTTGCAGTATCTTTCCACTGCAACCAGACCGTACACCGAAAGGCCGAGTGTCTGCAATTGCAAGGGGCAGCACAGGGAGCTTCTCAACGATCTGCCCCTGCTGCTGCTAGAGCATCTGAGATTCGGCCGGTGAAGACCGAGACACCGAAGGCCTGAGGAAGAGCCTTCCAGCTGACCGTGGAGGAGGTCCGCGAGGGGCCTAATGTTGTGGCTTGTATGTATTCTTTCATGTATTTATTTTGATGTTTCGGATTTATGCTTATATTATGATATGCGTAGGTACTTTTCTTCTGAATTCTGTACCTGCTTTGGTGTTATTT
Source organism: Lactuca sativa (assembly GCF_002870075.4). NCBI lineage: Eukaryota > Viridiplantae > Streptophyta > Magnoliopsida > Asterales > Asteraceae > Lactuca > Lactuca sativa. The sequence goes on from NC_056630.2 coordinate 262,476,413, forward strand.
GACTTGGGTGCGAGCCGATCTTTTGTATCTTTGGCTTTTACTCAGCATATCAGTATTAGTCAAGAAGCGTTGAGTCGACCTCTGAGGGTTTCTATAACCGACGAGAAAGCAGTGTATGCCACCGAGGTGATCCGAGGATGTATACTCGAGATCTTCCGAGTTGGGTTTCCGATTGATCTGGTTCTGATTGCGATGGGAGATGTCTGTGTTATTGTGGGTATGGATTGGTTGAGCAGATTCGGAGCGGTTATCGACTGCGAGAGACAGCTGGTGACCATACGAGACCCTAGTGGGGGAGTTCTTACAGTGTACGGCGAGGGTACCCGATCTGGGTCAGCATTTTGTTCATCCGCTAGAGCGAGGTAGAGTTTACAGTAGGGCTGTAGTGGGTTCCTGGCTTACATGATGGACGCGAGGGTCGATTCAGCGAGACCAAGGTTAGTTGAGGAGGTTCCGATAGTGTGTGAGTTCCCGGATGTTTTCCCCGAGGAGTTGTCGGGTGTGCCTCCCGAGAGGCAGGTAGAGTTTCGCATTGATTTGATTCCGGGGGCAGCACCTATCGCCAAGGCACCCTATCGCCTTGCGCCTCCAGAGATGCAGGAGTTATCCTTGCAGCTTCAGGAGCTGCTGGGAAAGGGGTTTATACGGCCGAGCAGTTTGCCGTGGGGAGCACCGATCCTTTTTGTCAAGAAAAAGGATGGTTCGCACCGGATGTGCATCGACTATCGAGAGTTGAAAAAGTTAACGGTCAAGAACCGTTACCCTTTACCGAGGATCAATGATTTGTTTGATCAGTTACAGGGAGCGTCTTGGTTCTCCAAGATTGATCTGAGATCTGGATATCATCAGATGAGGGTGCGCGATGAGGATATCCAGAAGATCGCATTCAGGACTCGTTATGGGCATTACGAGTTCGTGGTGATGCCCTTTGGGCTCACCATTGCACCAACAGCGTTCATGGATCTCATGAACAAAGTGTCCAGATCGATGTTGGATCGTTCAGTGATCGTGTTCATTGATGATATTTTCGTATATTCGAGATCCAGGGAGCAGCATGAGGAGCATTTGCGAGAGATTCTCGGAGTGCTGAGATCAGAGAGGCTTTATGCCAAGTTCTCCATGTGTGACTTCTGGTTAAGGGAGGTCCAGTTTTTGGGACATCTCGTTAACCAGAATGGAGTCTTGGTCGATCCGGCCAAGCTTGAGGCGGTGATGAGTTGGGAAGTGCCGAGATCCCCTTCAGAGATCAGGAGTTTTCAGGGGCTGGCCGGCTATTATCGGAGGTTTATCAGGGATTTCTCCAAGATTGTTGTTCCTCTCACCAGGTTGACCTGGAAGGCTGTAGCGTTCAGTTGGGGCCCAGAGCAGCAGGCCTCATTTGAGACTCTTCGCCAGAGATTGTGCGAATCCTCGGTGTTAGCCCTTCCGGAGGGGATGGAGGATTTTGTAGTATATTGTGATGCGTCGATATCGGGTCTGGGTGCAGTGCTGATGTAGAGAGGGCATGTGACGCATACGCATCGAGGCAGCTGAAGCCTCATGAGACGAGGTATCCTACCCATGATCTAAAGCTAGGGGCTGTGGTGTTCGCCCTCAAGATCTGGCGTCACTACTTGTATGGGGTTTGGTGTACTATCTACACGGACCACAAGAGCCTAAAGTATTTGATGGATCAGCCCAATCTGAATATGCGCCAGAGGAGTTGGTTGGATGTGGTAAATGATTATGAGTGTGAGATCCTGTATCACCCAGGCAAGGCTAATGTGGTAGCTGATGCCCTGAGTCGTAGGGTGGAGGGTGCCCTGATTCGAAACATTTGTATGAGATTGACAGTGATGACTATGAGACCAGAGAACCGTAAGAGACCAGAGTCGTAGGGTGTTGGACACCATTAGAAAGGCCCAGTTTAAGGCTATGAGACCAGAGAACCGTAAGAGAGAGCGGGTAGTTGGGCAGGTGACCGAGTTTGTTGTCGATAGCCACGGGCTTTTTACCTTTCAGGGTCATATTTGGGTGCCATTTGAGGGTGGGGCACGCACCATTCTGATGGAGGAGGCGCATAGATCAAGATTCTCGATCCATCCGGGGGCCACTAAGATGTACTTAGATCTTAAGATAAAGTATCAGTGGCCCTTTATGAAAAGAGATGTCGCATGGTTTGTGGAGTGGTGCTTAACCTGTCGCAGGGTGAACGCTGAGCACCAGCGGCCTCATGGCAAGTTGTAGCCACTTGAGATTCCGGAATGGAAATGGGAGCAGATTTCTGTGGATTTTATCACCAAATTACCGAGAAATGTGAGGGGCGTCGATACAATTTGGGTGATTGTAGACCGTTTAGCGAAGAGCGCTCACTTTCTTGCCATTAGTGAGAGTTCTTCTACGGAGAAGTTGGCAGATTTATACGTGAGAGAAGTGGTATCGCGGCATGGAGTTCTGATTTCGATTGTATCGGATCGAGATGTGCGTTTCACTTCCAGATTCTGGAAGAAATTCCATGAGGGGCTGGGTACGAGACTGCATTTTAGTACCGCATACCACCCACAGACGAATGGACAAAGTGAGCGGACGATTTAGACGCTCGAGGATATGCTTCGGGCATGTGTGTTGGACTTCGGGGGAAGTTGAGACACGTACCTGCCATTGGCTGATTTTTTTTATAATAACAGCCACCATTCGAGCATTGGTATGCCTCCTTTTGAGTTGTTGTATGGGAGGAGGTGTCGGACCCCTATTTGTTGGGGGGAGGTCGGGCAGCGTGTAATGGGCAACACGGAGATAGTGCTTCAGAATACTGAGCAGATTCAGCAGGTCGGGCAGAGGTTACTGACGGCTCAGAGTCGTCAGAAGAGCTACGCGGATAGGCGTCGCTCAGAGCTTGAGTTTTACATTGGTGACTTCGTACTCCTGAAGGTGTCTCCTTGGAAATAAGTGATCAGGTTCAGGAAGAGGGGCAAGCTGGGGCCCCGATATATTAGCCCGTTCAGGGTAATCACAAGAGTGGGCAGGGTAGCATATCGGTTGGACCTACCTGCTGAGTTGGGCCAGATTCATGACACCTTCCATGTGTCTCAGTTAAGGACGTGTATAGCCGATGTATCGGCAGTGGTACCATTAGAGGATATTCAGGTGGATGCGAGCCTGAACTATGTTGAGAGACCGATTGAAATTATGGATCGGAAGATCAAGGTTTTTAGGAACAAGGAAGTGCCCCTGGTGCAGGTCCAGTGGCAACATCGGAGAGGGTCTAAGCTGACTTGGGAGCCGGAGCGAGAGATGCGTGAGCAGCATCCAGAGTTGTTTGCGGAATGAGACTTCGAGGGCGAAGTCTGATTCTAGTGGGGGAGAATTGTAACATCCGATTTCCCAGGTATATTATATTATTCATTTATTTTGAGTTTTGTGGAGGAACTCGGCAAGTTGATGCTTAGACTCATCGAGTAGGGTCGCGAATTCTATTCGAGTTAATGATCGGACTCGGCGAGTCCGCGCTGTTTAATGAAACCCTAAATTCTCGGGTTTGGGACCTATTTAAAGGCCTTTAGGGCCGTCATTTGCGGCTACCAAACCCCAGAGAGAAACCCTAAGAGAGCTAGAGCGTTTGTGAGAGGAAAGGAGTCATTTCTTGATCTTTGTGGTTGGTTCTTGCAAGAAAGAGGTGATTCCAGCTTAGAAGAGACCAAGGAGGTTGTACATCTGTGGATTTCGAGCAAAGGACTTCATCCTTGAGGTATTGTATCGATCCTTTGTCTGTTTTGTTGAAAGAATCCATAGATGTAGGGTTTTTATGTCCTTTATTGGAATGGTTTGTGAGAGTATGGCCCCTCTTCATGTTGAGACTTCATATCTGGACCCATAGTGGCCTAAGGAGCTTATTCCATCTGGCTTTATGTTGAGCTATGGAGGAAATGAACTTAGGATGTTGTTTTTGGGGCTAAATCACCAAGTGAAGCCACTTAGACGTTGCATGAGTGTCAAGATCTGAGATTTACGTTATTATCATGCTTGGGAAGGTCAGATCTATGGATTAAAGGAACAGATCTGACCTTAGGATGTCATTTGAGTTTGAGCATGGCACGAACTCGACGAGTCCAAGAGTAGACTCGACGAGTAGGACTAGGGTTTTCCCGTGAATCACACATTTGGTGACCCAATGAGTTGGGGAAGCAAATCGGTGAGTCAGAGGGAAGTTAGAGGACTTGAGTCACGATTAAACTCGCCGAGTCAAGAGTCGGACTCGACGAGTTGGGACGGGTTGTTCCACGATTTGCGATCAGTGTTGGATTGAAGAGTGGAGGGTTGACCCAGTGAGTCAAGTGAGGTCCAGGAGTGTGAGGGACACGCATGGACTCGTAGAGTCACAGTGGTGCACTCGACGAGTCTGGTCAAGGTTGAGTGTTGACTTTGAGGGTTTAGTCAATGATTGGACATTAGAGCCATTAGTGGGGTACAATGGTCATTTACCCTTCTTAGAGGACTTCTAGAGAGAGATTAGCCTATCCTATAAATGTGTATTAATTAGAGTAACTATCTATGTGATTAGGCAGAGGCTAGTGCAGTGTTCTCAGATCGAGATTATCGAGTTATCCGAGGTGATTCTTCTCACTATACTTTCCCTTGAGTAGGTAACCAAAGTTATGTGATAGAGTACTTGTATGCTATGTATGTTATGTGTTGCACTGCATTATTTCTATGTGATTTACGTTGTGCATGTTTACAGAGTTAGGACCGAAAGGTCCACAGAGTTAGGACCAGAGGGTCCACAGAGTTAGGGCCAGAGGGCCCATAGAGTTATAGCCTCGAGTGGCTAATATGTGTTATATGTGGTATTTTGGGGGACTCACTAAGCTTTATGCTTACAGTGTTATGTGTTATTTGTTTCAGGTACCAGTGATGATCACGGGAAGGCGCCGGCATGATTCGTACACACACATGGGATTTTATGTATTTCGATCTTGGGAAATGTTTGGTGGAACAAAGATACGATATAATGAGATTTTGTTAATAAATGTGTATGGAAAATGTGTTTTGAAAATGTGAAATTTTTTTCTAATTTTTACGGTGTTACAACACACTTTCCTTTGGCCGTAAACTCCCTTTAATCAATCGCATGTGATTGTAACCCTTCATTTCAAGTGTTTCCTAGTCGTTAGCGTTATTTCCTTGCATGCTAGTTGTTTTAAACACTAATTACATCCCTATATATGCAATTATATGTCATTTAGGACTCGTTTGGGTCTCAGGAATTCATTTGTGGAACTTCTCATCCTTATGCGAACCTTCATTTGAATCACCCACACAAGGTGAGTTCATACCTCTATAATCAATCTTTTAAATGTCTTTTAAATACTTTTAGGGGGGATACAAGTTGAACACAATGATAATTGTGTAAATGTTATTTGTGATAACCTTCATGCTAAAGGATATCTTATGCTTATATAAGTCATCAAAATCATTTCAAAAACTCTTTTTAAGTTATCTTACTTTATTTTTTATAAAACATCGTTTTTAAAGTACGAGAATAACTCCGTAGATAATCGATTCTTTGCTTAAACACAGAGACAGTTCAAAACAAAATACTAGTAAACTACAATAGGTATAGTTTAGGGGTTCAGAACATACAAAACAAGAACAGAAAGGAACATACTATAACGAGAAATAGAAAGAACATACTATAAAGAACCAGATAACATTAATGTGAGTCTACTTCATGGCTTAGCAATATACTTGTTAGGTCGCGTTTTGTAACCAGGGTCTCCTAGAAGGAGAACGAACATTGTGTGTATAGATCTATACGGGACTGACAAGCCCGCATCCTGACTGTTTGCTACAGTTTGGCCAGCAGGCCAACGGGTGAGAAATCTCACATAAGTTTCGACGCCAGAAGGTCGTCATGTTGAACACTTGTCGATCAGTATGGTTTTAACCACATCACATATTAACCTTAATTAACAAACCGCTTTTAAGGTAGTTTGTGATTCGTTAATTACTTATACAATATTACTGAATACTTTCATTTTCCCATTACTTTCATATAGTGATCTTCTCACATAAAAGGTAATGCAAACTATTTTCTAGTAAAGATAGTCTTAAACTTGGGAAAACTTACAAAAGACAAACAGTACAGTCGAGTCTTAGTACATTCATTTAGAAAGGGGCCTATAATGCTAACTTTATGATTCCTTAGTAGATACATCAGGGATATATATTAATCGGATCTGACAAACGGTATGATGTGTGCTTTCCGCTTCATTTCCTATTCCTTGTTTGGTTGTGGGCTTAGAGTAGATTCACCCAATCTACTATCTATTCGATTTTAGCTATATATATTCCGTATACACAAAGTAATCATAAAGAGTACCATGTATGGGTCAGATCATAGTATACAAATTCAATACATCGTTTTCTAGTACAAAAACATGCTTTTCAGATATAACATTTAGTAGGCTAAACTAGAAACTTTTCAGTAAAAGGGTTTAATCCATTTTATTAAACCAGTATAACTTAAAAGACCTTTAGTGGTTAATTCTATAATACCATAGGTTATACATCAAGGTTATATATAATTAGTATCTGATAGGCAGTTAGATGTGTGCTTTCCGCCTTACTTCCTGTTCCTTGTTTGGTTGTGGGCTTAGGGCAGATTCACCCATTTAATTGTCCGTTCGATATTAGATTATACATAGCTTGTATAAACCGAGTGATTATAGAAGGAACTATTGTGGTTACCATTTTACTAAAGGAAATATAGGATTTTCTTAAAGAATGTTTTCATTAAATATAAAGAACTATTACAGTTAACTCCGTCAGTACCAATGAATATGCCAGGGTTATATATACAGTGAAGATCTAACAAGCAATGAGATGTGTGACTTCCGCCTTATTCCTTGTTCCTTGTTTGGTTGTGGGCTTAGGGCAGATTCACACAATCGATGGTCTGTTTACTCTAAAATGTATAAAACTTGTATCCATTTAGTACTCATAGAAGGAGTTGTAGAGTCATTTTTACCTTCATTCTTCATGTCTTGTTTTGTTATTTACTTTTGGAGTCTATCTTACGTGAACCACATACTTTTTTAAACACTTAAATATTAATGCAATGGTTGCTTGTTACTTTGATTACTATGATGCATGTGTTGTGATACTAAACATGACGTCCTCCGCCCCCGAACGTCTCCGTCGTTCCGGTTTGGGGGTGTGACAGATAGGTATCAGAGCATTGTTTATAGTGAACTAAGTATATAAACCGATAAAAGATATACAACTATCAATACAATGGGGCCGAAGTGCTCTGGATAATATTATATTTTAAAAATATAACAATACTTTATAAAAGTATACATACATGCTTATACATATATACATACTAGAACAAGTATCACAAGAAGAACAGAACAGAAGTATTTAAAGGTTGAATAATATGGTCAAACCTGGACAGTTATGTATTCATATCTGGGATCAATATAGCCTGATCAACTATATTCATTTGAGATATGACCGACATGTGTTTGGGAGTGATGTGGTGTTGCAACAGTCTTAAAACTTACCTAACTCAATTCAAGGAAATTCTAGATCATAACATAAAGTTAAAATACTATGGAGTGTTTTATGATACTATAAGACAACAACAAGTTTAAAACATACCAAGTTCATTACTTTTAAATACTATAGGAGTATTTTAGACACTATAAATAATTCATGTGAGAACTTAAAAGACCCTTATTGTAGGTCTATGATCCCAAAGTGCATGCTTCCAAGGTTTTATATAATTGAGATTTTATAGACTTAGAATTTGTGATCTATGCTTCACTTCTTGTTCCTTGTTTGATTGTGGTTTTGGAGTAGGATCACTTATTCGAAGGTCTATTTAATCTTAAATTATATAGAACTTGTATATATTATGCAATTATAGGAGGACTCGATAAGGATCACCCCAAAATGTTACACTTAACCTCATAGATTCTTTAGGCACTTCCATTCTTGTACGATAAACCATGATAGATGTAACCACTCCATCATAGCAGTCAGCAGAGCAGTCAAGGAGAAACAAGAAGAGATTCAAATAGAGTTTCCAAGAAGTGATCAACCAGAGAAACTAAAACGTCTTATGCATTACACTCATAAATAATAACCTTAGTTGACTTAGTGAGCTAGTGATTTCACTACTCACACTATGTGTTAGGATTATTTCTTTTCATGCAGCCAGTATCAGTTCTTCAATTCGCATAAATTCATTCGAGGATAGCCACTTCTAATTCATAAAGTTAATGTTATATAAACTCCTTTATGAATTGTTTCCAGAACCCTATGAAAGTCAGAACCAATTACACAGATACACTCAGAACTAGGATAACATTGTCATTCAACTTTCGGCTTATAACCACTACTATAGACTTATTCCCGACTCATCTTTGTATTCTTTTTAGCAAAATATGCCTCGCGGTAGACCTAAAAGACGCGTGGTTAATGACACAACAGAGAATCCACCACCATAGTTCGATCCTGCTGCTCTCCATGCTGCAATAGTACCCGCAGTAATAGCTGCTTTAACCCACATCAGTGAAAGTGGTACCCACATAACTGGTAGTGGTACCCACTTAACAAACCCCGAAGTTACCCACGGACACCCATGGGAGTGTTTGTACAAGGACTTCCTGAACTACAAACCCAAATCCTTTAATGGAAATGGAGGAGTCATTGCTCTAATGCGATGGTTCGAGAAAACAAATTCGATCTTCGCAATATGTTCTTGCCCAAAAGGGAGCAAAGTTAAGTTTGTTGCCTGGACCTTCTCCGACATAGCCCTGACATGGTGGAATAGCCATGCTAAGTCACTGACCCTATCAGTGGCTAACTCAATAGGTTGAGAAAACCTAAAGGAGTTGATGTTGGAAGAATACTGCCCAAGGGGAGAAGTTCAAAAGCTGGAAGAAGAACTATAGGATCATACCATGATCGGCTCTGACATGGTGACCTACACTGACAGTTTTAGCGATCTAGCAGCACTGTGTCTCGAGATGGTTACCCCGGAGAGTAAGAAGATAGAAAGGTACATCTGGGGGTTATCTGCCTCGATTCAAGGTGATGTATTGTCTTCTAACCCAACTACATTCAATAGCATGAAACGCCTAGCCCAGCAACTCATTGACCATGGAGTCCGCCATGGCGTGGTGGTCGTTGTTCCCAAGCCATCAAAGGGAGGGGACTATAAACAAAATTCAAGGAAAAAGAGGAAAGAGCAAACAACATAGGAAACGCTACAGGAGCAACAAATGGTTACTTTATATGCCGCCACAACACCTACTATTCCAGCACCTGCCAGTCGATATGTTGGAACTCTCCCGAAGTGTGATGGGTGTAACTACCACCACACTGGAGTATGTCGGGAAATGCATTGCCTGAATTGCCACAGGAAGGGGCACACTGCCTGGTTCTGCAGGGCACCGATACAACCGATCTCCCAAGTCCCCAGAGTAGAAGTAAACGAGGCCTGCTATGGTTGTGGTGATACAGGGCATTACAAGAGGGACTGCCCGATAACGAATAATTCAGGCACGGATAGACGGATTCTAATGATCACCGCAGGAGAAACTACCACAGAGTCCCCAGCGACCAGCGGTATGTCTTCGAAATAAGAATTACTTAAAAAATTAAATATATATTTATATAAGATTAAAACCTGGGGAAAACATTTAAAAGTAATTATAATAACTCTCTCGTCTGAACAAGTCACAACATCCATAAGAGAACTAAAGATCCGTACAGGTGAGCTATGATGGCTTAGTATGTACATCAGGGTTATACATAGATAAGGTTTTGCAGACTTAGAGTGAGTGATTCCGCTTTAATTCGTGTTCCTTGTTTGGTTGTGGATTTAGGGTAGAGCCACTCAGTCGACCGTCTTATTCATCTTAATTATACATAACTTGTATATGTCAGGCGATCATAGAGGTACTAAGGAGGATCATAATATAGAGTATCGACACTAGTTATCAAAGCACTTTCACTGTAGTACTCGCTCATCGCGATACTACTTGTGGAAGTGGTAATATTAAGGAGAAAACTGAAAGCACTAGAAAGTCTACACATAGTTCATTGTCGAACACACACAAAATACACCATCGTATAACAAATGTTTCTTTCAAGTCGGCCTAACCTTTGTTCTGTAAAGAGTTCGTTGTCATCATTCGTCATGGATTGGCGTGGTCCTCACCATACTAAGTTCATATGTTTCGAAATTCCATCGCCTTGACCGTCAAATTCATGAAACTCTCGGCATTCGTAACGACAGCCCGACCTAGACCTCAGAATCGTCTACCTCGTATTCTAAACCCCGAAGTACTCATGCAAAGAGTACCTTGCCCTCCGAAACCTTACCACCTTATACTCCGGATATCTTCCCGAACTACCACTTGTCCAACAGATCAAATTCAAGCACAAAGGCTAAGCACGAATACAACCCACCTATCACTAATAAATGTATACGCGAGGGTGGTATATAATTATGATTATGCAGATTTAGTATGTGTGTTTCCTCCCTATTTGTAACAACCCGTTATTTCCGGGCATTATAAACCGTGTCTTGTAACCCCTTTTGAATGTAATGGGAATATCATCGATAAATGAATTATTCAAAAGCTCTGATTTGGAGTACACTATGTAGTAGATATCGTCTTAAAGGTTTCCAAATATATAAAGAACACTAAAATCCGAGTTATGACGAAGAAGTTATGACCATTCTAAGATTTCCGACAAAACCGGCAACACCGATTAAACGAAAAACTCGAAGTTTCAATACAATAGTTTTTAGCCTTAAGTATCTAAATAAAACTTATAGATAACATCAAACCGTGAGCGTACATAAAAAGAACGTCCAAATCTGACTTCGTATGAGGAAGTTATGATTTTTCCAAGGTTCGGGTATAGCAGTAGACAGCTAAAAACTAGAAATAGAGCTCGAGATACTTTTGACCAAAACAACCTAAATGAGAATCGAAGGTCTCAACATTAGTAGCGCAACAGCGAAAAGACTGACGAAAACGGACATCGGATGAAGAAGTTATGGATTTTATACGGACTTTTCGTGTCCCGGCCCGTTAAAAATAAATAATTAAAAATAAAATCAGAATTTGCCGATGAAGTCTAAATGAGAGTTGTAGATCATGTTTTTAGCTACGCGTGCATATAAAGAACGTCGAAAGCGGAGCTCGTATGCGAAAGTTATGGATTTTACAAGTTTGGGGTCCAAAATCCAAGGCTGTCAGGCCCTCACGACGTGGCCCAGCTTGGCCGCGACCAGGCAAGCGACTGAGGGCGTCCAATCAACGGAAGGGGATAGAACTTGCTCCCCACGACGTGGCCAACCCTAGCCACGACGTGGCACTCAAAAATACACCCTATAAATAGAACTCTTGGGGTGCCGGGTTTAGGTGCTCCATTCTTCCCTCTCTCATGCTGAAACTCTGCGGTTAAGCTCCCGAAGCCCTCCCGAAGCCCCGGTTTTCACACTCAAGTTCCGAAGGAAGGTTCTACTCTCCCGAGATTTCCGATATTCCTGAGAATCCCGAGGAAAATCGACTTTCACGAGCCGAAGTTCTGCTCGATTTTCTTCTCGTTTTCCCCAATCAATCAAGTGAGTTCATACCCCTATAATCTACACTTTCAAATGTTTTGTAAATGCTTTTATACACTTTTAAGGGGGGAATACAAGTAAACACACGACTAAAATCGTGTGAAACACCGATCTTTTGCTATACTTTTCATACTGTTGTTTTAACTATCTTATGAAGTTATTATGATGCAAAACACCTCACAACACAGCTTTACCCTCTTGGGATACAATATGTTTATATATAGAAATATGTTTTATTTATACGTTTACATACAAATACATCATATCAAGGGTAACATTCTTTACTAAGTCATTTTATGCATTCAAAGAACTTATGATTTATGCTTTGTCAAACATTGTGAAAGAAGTTAAACTTTGCATACAAACTACTACTTTAATACAGACTTAGTTGAGAATCCATGAGTCGTGTATATCTTCAAACGTTACTTTCTTTATTAGAAAATAATGTTGCAAGTACTGTCTATAACCAGAGTCTCCCGTTCGGAGAACGTGTCAAATGTGTATAGATCTATACGGGAAGTCATGATCCCGCGCCCTGACTGTTAGCTACAGTCCGTCTTTTGGGGTGACAGTTGTCATAACGCTACGACGCCTGAAGAACGCCGCTACAGGCATATTATGTTTAGTATGGTTATAAAACTCATCGGATATACAATTATTATGGTATTATGCTTTTATGAACGAGTAGTCATTAAAACTATTCTTCATCTAATAAATGCGATCTTCGTATAGCTTTACTATGTAAAACTATGACACAACTTACAAGCACGTCGCTTGCTTGCGATTTTCGGTCTTAGAGACTGCCAGTTATGTCAGGAAAATAAGGGTTTTTCCTGTATACAAACCAAACAACTAATAGGAAAATAAGGGATTTTCTCGGTACAATTAGTTGCAATTTACATCACGAACATTCATATGCATTTCATACTTTTATAAGAAAATAAGGGTTTTTCTGGAAAACATACAAACACTTTCGAATGGCATACATCTTCTCAAAACACCACTTATGAACTCACCAACTTAAATGTTGACACTTTTTCTTTGAAATAACTTGTATTCTCAGGAAACCGCTAGCCAGGTAGCAACTACTTCTGAAGACTAACGCGCTGGCGTTAGTAATATATTTTGGATCACCATTTTGTATTTGATTTCTTTTGCAAACATGTAACATCTACAATCATGTAAACTTTTCAAATATATTTATATTATGGTGGTGTGTACTTTCCTTTCTATGAACTGTTATGATACTGAATATGACGTCCTCCGCCCCCGAACGATTCCGCCGTTCTGGTTTGGGGGTGTGACACTATCCACAGTTCATTGTTTGGTTGTGGACCTGGGGCAGAGTTGCACATCCGACCGTCTTACTAATCTTAATTATATACGACTTGTATACATGAGGTAATGATAGATGGACCAGGAATGAATCCTATCATGAACATTAGGGCAAAGTTGCCCAGGTCTAAGAGTGGGTATTCTGCCATTCAGAGGAGCACAGCCCCAGGAGTAAAGCTAGGAAAGCTAATTTCGATACGAAATTCCATCTAACGGGGGGATGATGTGACAACCCGAAAATTTCTATCCGGTAAAGCCAATCCATCCAATCAAAAGTCAGCCTTGTTTCTGTTGCCTTTTAGCCTTGTTAAGGGTCATTCTAATGAGTTCTAAGCCTAGTGCACTTAAGGATTGAGTGTTCGGAAATATTAGCTCGAGATCAAAAAGGATGCACCCGAACCAGAGAACCAAACTCTTGAGGTTCATGGCCGCAAACCTAGTTCACGATCATGAACTCTCTTTTGGCTGTGATTTGTTCCCTTTATGTATAGATTTCCCTCATTTCTTCATCATCCTTCACAATCCCAACTCAAGAACTTCCATTCTCTCTCAAGTATCATCAAGAATCACTCCCGTTTCCCGTCAAAGTTGTAAGTTATTCTTTCGTTATTAGTTGATATCCTTCTTGATCTAGTACAACCCTTTGATTTCATCCATGAATTCACCACTTTTGTTCAAGATCTCGAAGAACACACACTTGTTCTTGGTGGCCGTGAAGTCCCTAAGGATCCCAAATCGTAAGTGTTTCAACCTTAAACTTGTTATACTTGAAAGACTACTAAATCCGAGCCTTGATTTGTCATGTTTCATCACCATCTTCATGAGCTTGAAGTGTTCACGGCCGTGAACCCTTCATAGGGCTGTGAAGCCTTCATGAGTTCATACATGGTCGTCAACACACCATGTGTTCTATGGTCGCGAGCCCTTCATGTGGTCGTGAACACACTTTCCTTTGGCCGTAAACTCCCTTTGATCAATCACATGTGATTTTAACCCTTCATTTCAAGTGTTTCCTAGTCCCTAAGGTTGTCTCCTTGCATGTTAGTTGTTTTAAACACTAATTACATGCCTAAATGCCATTATATGTCATTTAGGACTCGTTTATGTCTCAGGAATTCATTTGTGGAACTTCTCATCCTTACGTGAACCTTCATTTGAATCACCCACATAAGGTGAGTTCATACCCCTATAATCAATCTTTTAAATGTCTTTTAAATACTTTTAAGGGGGAGGGGGGAATACAAGTTGAACACAATGATAATTGTGTAAATGTTATTTGTGATAACCAGCATGTTAAAGGATTTATTATGCTTATATAAGTCATCAAAATCATTTCAAAAACTTTTTTTAAGTTATGTTACTTTACTGTTTATAAAACATCGTTTTTAAAGTACGAGAATAACTCCGTAGATAATCGAGTCTTTTCTTAAACTTAAAGATAGTTCAAAACAAACATACTAGTAAACTATAATATTTATAGTTTAGGGCTTCAGAACATACAAAAACAAGAACAGAAAGGAACATACAATAACGAGAAACAAAAAAAACATACTATAAAGAGAAACAGGAAGGAACATACAATAACTAAGAAAAAAGGAACATATAATAACAAGAACAAGATAACATTAATGTGAGTCTACTTCATGGCTTAGCAATATACTTGTTAGGTCGCGTTTTGTAACCAGGGTCTCCTGGAAGGAGAACGAACATTGTGTGTATAGATCTATACGGGACTGACAAGCCCGCATCCTGACTGTTTGCTACAGTTTGGCCAGCAGGCCAACGGGTGATACTTTGATTTACTTTTGGAGTCTATCTTATATGAACCACATACTTTGTAAACACTTTAATATGAATGCAATGGTTGTTTGTTACTTTGATTACTACGATGCATGTGTTGTGATACTAAACATGACGTCCTCCGCCACCGAACGTTTACGTCGTTCCGGTTTGGGGGTGTGACATGTTGTCACTATTTTGGTGGCTTAAAACCTAAGATATTATGTTATTTTTACAACTGAAGTTACAATTGGACATGTTCACTAATAATTATTTATAAAAACTGTTATAAATAATTTAACCAAAATGGTAAACAAAATAGAATTTGGGATAGAAAAATTCGCGTGTCATAATCTACCTATCATAAAACTCATAAAGCATGAGTAATAATCTGCATGTCATGAAATTTGTAAAGCGCGTGTCATAAAATTTCAGTCATAAATTCACACTAGTAAGGTCAGTTTCATTATTCAATAAGGGGAGTCAAAGTTCGCATAAATCTAGTAAGGCTCTAGTGAGACACTATCTTCACCGTACCTACATAGTGTACATTCTAAGTCTTGCATTGTAACCTAGAGTCTCCTGGAGGGAGAGCGAGATAGTTGTGTGTAGATTTATACGGGGATTGACACCCCCACACCTAAGTTGTTCGCAACAGCCAAACGAGGCCAATCTAGGGTGACAAATATCTTACCTATTCCGACACCTGAAGAACATCGTACAAGTATAACAGTCACATCAAGCGTGATTATAATAACTCACTTAGGGATTAACAATACTATCTAGATTTACGGGAAGCTTATACTTCACCGGTTTTTATAAAATAATATTGCATTTTTCCTCTCGATACACTATTGTTTCCACTATTGGTCTAGGGTTTAAGACCATATTTTTTCATCATACAACAGAAAATATTGGATTTTCTGGGATCATAAGCTTTACATTTATAAATAAAACAAAACAAATGACATGCATGTATACATTCACCATTTTGGAACGAGACTTACAAACCATTTTCATAGAAAATATTGGATTTTCTGGAGTCATACAAATTATTACAAACAAAGATGTTACAAATATTTTCATACCAATATGCTTATGAACTCACCAACATTCAATGTTGACGATTTTCAAAATGACTTGTATTCTTATGGAACCAGTAAGCAGGTACCTATGAACCGGATTTTCTATTTTGGAATTTCTTACTTTATGTCACTTTTATGTAATTAATGAACAAATACAATATGTAAACAATGTATGTTGGTATGACTTAATGTATGTTGTGTTTGGTTGCTATGTTTCATTCATATTCAATTGTTATAATACTATACAATGACGTCATCTGCCCCTGGACGTTTCCGCCGTCCTGGTTCGGTGGTGTTTCAGATTGGTATCAAAGTATTAATTATAGTGAACTAGTATATCTAACCGTACAAGATATACAACTATAAATAAAATGGGACTAAAACACCCTGACTAAAAGTAGACTTTAAAGATATAAGTATTTTTACCTACATGCATATAAGAAAATAATAAAGAGGTGGGCATCGCGACTAAACCTAGGCAATTATGTTATCATATCTAGGGTAAATATAGCCTGTCAACTATATTTATTCGAGATATGACCAACATGTGTCTAGGAGTGGTCAAGGTGGACAACAAATCTAAAACTTCTCAACTATAAACCAAAAGTGTCTATGAACAAAACATAAAGACATAAAATACTATAGGAGTATTTAATATTTTATGAATCTTTCATATGTCCTATTGTGCTTATATATTCTCGTACAGACGCCATGGCTCGTAGGCCTTCTCCATCATATCATTTAGGGTCTTGCACCCCGAAAAGCTTACAAACTCCCTGCTATCATCTATCAACATATCATGATATCTCATCTTCCTCATCACTTCATTCACAGCATATTGTGGGACCAACAATACTATCTCCCTGAATTTTGCGGTAATCACTGCCAGAGTCTCTATAGTCTGGCGAAGGTCCTGGAACTCCCTCGCCAACTGTTTCACCTCGATAGCCGGTACAAACTCCCTCTGAAACCTCTGAAAATAGTCGTTCATGTAATCTCTACCACTGCTGTCGTCCCGACGACTCAGGTAACCTCCTCCCACCAGTCTCGTGCTTTATCCCTTAGTAGGCAAGCTGCAAATCCCACATTTTCCCCCTCAGTGCAAAAGCTCGTCCGTTGAGCATTCTCCATTTCTGCGATCCAGCAACGGCTAGCGATAGGATCCTTGACCCCAAAGAACTCAGGTGCTGCACATGCCTTAAATTCCCGAAATGAGGGAGTTCACGCCCCGATCGGCCCTACAACAATCTTGGCTCGAAAAGTCTTGAGCAACTCCTTCAGGAGCTCCAAAATCCTCTCCTTAACAGTACCAAAAATCACAGGGGCGGCATCAAGAATATTGCGAGTAACCTTGGCTTCATTGAGCTCTCACAACCTCTTATCAATCAGTTTTGATCTAGAGCCAGAACCTGAACCCAATCTAGAGCTAGAACCAGTACCTCCTGCATTGACTACCATCCTCAAACTGAAACACAATATATAAAGAATCAGTAAAAACTTGAAGGAAACTTGAAACACACACATACCCTTAGAATCCCTAGATCTACACTTGTCTCGGGTACAAGTCATGTGCTTCTAGTAGTACGAGCCCAAAACTACCTTCCACACCTACATGTACCTTCCTCAATGTAAATTCTGATTATCTAAGTTACCATACTACAAAAAAGAACAAACTTATGCTACACAACATACATATCCTAGACTCTTTTAGGAACTCTCAACCCTCACCACTAGCAGTATCAAGAACCTCAATCAACAATGATGGTTGCATTAGGCATGTAAGTTGTACACAAAATTGGATCACATAGACTATCAAATGAAGATTATACCCTAAGTCAAAAACCAAAAAAGGAATAGGAAATGAGGCTAAATCGATCATTCTAAGGCTATACACTCCTAATCATATAAAAATTTAAAAGCATGCACATAGCAATATCTAATTCGATATCAATTCCAATTAATACATGGCATCAAGTTCTATCGATCTATAAGGAATCACACAAAACAGGCAATTCTATCATATGATTCCTAAAGGTATCCTTATCCCCAATCTAGCATGGAGTTCACATATCAAGCATACTAACCATAATACATAAGTGTAGGTAACATGGGAAACACCTACTTGAGCTCGACTGATTGCACGCATTGCACTCCCCTTTTACTTAAAAGAATCTTTTTCAAAAATTCAAATTCTTTGTCTTTTGAAAAGATTATCATTTCCTCAGTTTGAGTTCTAACACACCCAAAAGTGTGCTCAAATCCCTCAAACCAAGGCTCTGATACCAACTTGTAACAGCCTAAAAACTAGGCTAAAATTTTTCATTTAAAAAACAAGAGTTACAATCATCACATTATTCCAAAACCATCACAAAATAACAATGTCAAATCATCATAGTATAATATAAAAAAGTGCGGAAAATAGTGAGGAGAGAATGTTGCGCCATCACGTCGAGCCCTTCCCCTTAGTACTAGAAGTACTTGAAACCACAAATATAAACTGTAAGCAAAAGCTTAGTGAGTTTCCCACAAGTACCACATATCAAACATAAATAAGTTAGTGTTATGGGCCAAAACATAGTCTTACAAATAATTTCATGCCGAGGGCCAATTCCCAGTCTTCCATATAGTTGCCAGGGGCTAGATCCTGGTCTTTCATACAGATGCCAGGGGATATATCCTGGTATTTCATACAGTTTCCAAGGACCAAATCCTAGTCTTTCATATACATATCGCAAATATAGCTAGTATCCTATATCATAGACAATGGGTCGACCTTGGTGCCTTCGACCTATTGATACAATGAGAAAACTCACCTCAATCTGCTGATAAATAACTAAATGCTCGGTTACCGAATAGGAAGATCCCACACTAAACACAAACAAATCACCCTAATTAGAAATAGGTTATAAATCATAACCATGGGCCTAAATCCCAAATCCAGACCCTTAAGATAAAAGCTCATTTTTCCCTTCCCATAATGGGCCTAACCAAACTTGGCCCAATAACACAATAATGGAACCCAAGGCCCAAAAAGCCTAACTCATGAAACAAACAGTCCAAGGCCCAAAACCTAACTAAGGCCCAAAAGTCAACGGTCCAAACTCCAACAGTTGGTCCTTACGTCGTGACCAGCTCATGGTCACCTCGTAAGCACCAACTCAACCCAGTCCCATCTTAGTGGGTCAACTCAGCCCATCAATACAATTCTAATCCTTGACATATCGTGACCATGCTCTGAGTCACATCGTGACCTAATCCGGTCAAAATAGATGGGATGGCTAGTTTTCTCATGATGCGACAAGCTTAATCCTCATGTCATGAGATCTCTACTGACTAACTTTGACCATTAAGCTCTTATTCCTTACAGCCATATCTTGGGACTTTCCAGAGGATCTTCTCTTCTTACCCAAAGGATGATAAAAATCATAGTTTTTCAATCATGCATGTCCAATGCACGTCTCGGAATCTTACTAGGCCAAGAGTGGGAGAAATGAGATCTAGACACATGCTTGGAATCTCAAACTATACCAAAACTCTAATCCAAAGACAATCTTATAGAGAATGAATTAATGATGCATAGAGTTGCCAACTTTATGGATCCCAAACATGCAATCCAACACAAACATGAAAAAAGGAGCTTAGAACATTTATATCTAGCATGCAAGAGGTAGAAAGGTCCAAGCTTTAAGACTTACAATGGTCCAAAAGCTCCAAGAGATTGCAAGGTAGAAGCCAAAACTCTAAGAGGTTGCTATGTTGGATTAATGTCTAAGTCCATAACTATAATTGGTGAGACTTGACCCGACCCGGCATGGTCCATTTGGGTTGCAGGGCATCATGCATTGGGATAGACTATAATAAGAGAAATAACACTTAAGGATTATTAATATATTATAAGTTCTAATATATTAATAGGATTATTTAATTAGTATTGATCAAGAATTAATTTAGAATTAATTAAGTGATCAAAAGAAGACTAATTAAATATATGGGTTGATTGTGTAAATCATTCATACTTGTATAGTGGGCTAAGACTCCATGGATTATCAAGTTAGGCTAAAATCCATAGGATGATCCATGGATGCTCCATGGTGTATTTGAACCCATGGATCCAAGGAAATGGAAAGCCATGACAATTAAGGATTTACCCTAATTGTAACACTATATAAAGATCATATTCTTGGGAAAATCGGCCACTGTGTGTGAGAATGAAGGGCTAGCCAATTTCATGAAGTGTATATGTTCTCTCAATCTATTCCAAGTGTATTTGGTGTTGTGTGAACCATTTGAGGTGTCACATTTGGGGCACTAGGCACTCAAGCTTCATGAAGACAATGTACATCAAAGAGGTATGTAATTCTAACTTGATATATTCATTTGAATCAATGTTATTATGCTAGTTAGGATGAATACCTTGGAAAGTTCATATTTTCATGTATAATAGAGAAAACTTAGATCCAAGGTATTTAGGGTTGCATGTACACTTAGGAGTGTTAGAATGCTCAAAACCCAATAGTGGTATCAGAGACTAGGCTTGTTTTCTTGTTATACTTGCAAAATTGGCTGAAAAATCAAGTTTTTATGATGTCTGCTCAGCAGACTCGCTGAGTCCACTAATGGACTCGCCAAATCCAAGGCAAAATGCATCCAACTCGCCGAGTTTGTTCATGCACTCGACGAGTTGGACCCCCAGACAGCATATATTCGATTGTTTTGGCTGGAATTGGACTAGGAACATTACCCTAAGATGTTTTTTGGACTTATAAACTTGTTTTTGATGTGGTAATGTTCATGCTAATCCAATTTCAAAGATAATTGTCAATAGATTCATGTTTTGTATTAGTTTAAGGTTTAGACTAATTACGTGAAAAAATTTGATTTGAATTATCTTGTTCTTATGAGTTGCTTAGATTAATAGAAAATTTAATTGATTATATGTTTTCAATCCAAATTAATCTAAGAGTTGATTCTAAAATGTGTTTTCGTAACTTGTCCTCAAGTTATATGAAAAGTCACATGTAAGTTTCATAAAACTCATAAAAGTTGGCAATGGTTACAAAAAATGAAGAGTCTTGTCCATAAGTTATGGAGGTTCAAGAGACACTTCATTAAGTAATAAAATGTGTAACCTTAATTCCATAAGCTACAAAATAAAGAAAAGTTACATTCTTTTATTAGTTTAAAGTCTTTCATAACTTGTCCTCAAGTTATGGAACTTGAAGAGTTTTTTCATTAAAACTACTTTAAACACATAAGTTATGGAATTAATTAGTTTTGAATAGTTTCAAAACATGCCCTCAAGTTTTGGAATTTGAAAAGTTTTCACTTATGAATACCATAATTCCAAGTTAGCCCTTAGAATTTTAAAAGTTAAAATTCAACCCTTATACTTTATAATATTATAAGTTAATAATATATATATCTATATATATATATATATAAGTTAATAATATATATATATATATATATATATATATGTATAAGAGTAAAGTCAGTCTTACTGTTAGTAGGCCTCATTCACGAAGCCAGTCTATAAGGGGGTATAAGGTTACTGCCTATAAAATGGGAGTTTAATGGGTGTCCACTCTCACCCATCGCTTCCTTGACTGGTGGAGGGCCGTTAGCCGAACGGGTAGGACAAGGACTAGAATTCTCCCTTCATTAAAAGTATTAATGATAAATACTAAGTAACTAAACTCTTATTAATACCCAATCTTAGTTACTTAGGAAAATGCAAATAAGGTGCTAATCCATGAAATTACACTTTTCACTTTGTTTAAGCCGTTAGTGGAGCGTGTTTTGTTAACCGGCACACTAACCTTGACTTAACAAGATAGGCAAAGGGTAACTTAATATTTATCACAGTATCGATGGAGCGTGTGTGGCTAACCGGTACATCAATTAAGGGTACCCAGTATATTTGCATGGTTACTTCACACCTTGTTTTGTGATCCTCGGCATTCCAGTCACAAAACCTGAAGGGCACACTCGAGATTGAAACATGCCATTGAACAGCTCAATGAATCTCAAAAGATCTAGGAGTTTCAAATCCAATTAAACCTAATAATACATTTTGTTTATCTTGGTGGAAATTGGTGAATCATCATTCACCTACCTTCAAATATTTTATAGCTTGGATTACAGCATCCCTCTTCCAAGTTATAAAATATTGTGTTGGGTCCTAGCCTTAATATATCATATTGGGTGTTATATTAAGGACTTAAATCAACTATCTTGAATATCTCCCAAAAGATGTATGGTTTAGACATTTATGATCTTCCCAAATCTCTTGAAACAAGCTTTCCTAAATGAAGATGATGTCCCATGGAAATCATACTTCTTTCACCTCCTCCAATTATTCTCCCTAACCTACAAGTTCTTGAAAAGTTTAAGGTCACTCAAGCTCTATTGGCAAGTAAAGGTCTATGTGTGATCACATCTTGGAGATGTAGTCACATATTGACAAGTTGAAAGAGTTGGGTGTCAAATTCTTGAGAAAGTTGGATGTCCAATCACTTTCTCAGTCACATAGTGAGTTCCTTTGGGACTCCTATGAAATAGACTATGACAAGACCCTTAATGATCTTATCCATTTGCTAAGATCAACTTCCTAAAATTTATAGACATTGACAATGATGACATTGGGTATCCAGTAAACCTCTCTCTTCCCAATGGAAAGGGATCGCCCATAGTCAACCCGGAAAGGCTAAGTCTGTGATAGTCCCATGTTCCATTATCAAAGCGTCCATATATTAAATTGCCAAAGGAAGGGGCATTGCTTGCGAAGCTGCCAATTTACCTAAGGGTGTTAAAGTCAATAAGTTTGACTCTACTTCAGGTAAAGTCCACTATCTAACTCTGGTAAGTTTCTACTCTGAGATTCTTGATACATGATGTGACTGGGTCACATGGTGATGTTTTAAGAATCAAAGAAAAGTGAAGAAACTTAAAGAAAGAATATGCTAAATCTGATCACGTAGATGGATTTCTATCACATAGTTTAAAGATCGGATTCTTGAGATACTTCTTAGGAGTTATGACATATTGCTTAGGAATAGATAATAACAAAGTTTTCATGTGCTTTTTCACTGTAAGGATAGTTTTTCTGCAAAGTTTTTAAAATAAAAGGAAAAAATTGATTTTATTTATTTTAAAATATCCTTACAATGGCATTTGTGATGTTTTGAAATTGGTAAGTTGTGATGTTTTGGATAAAACAAAGACTAACTTATGCCAATTGTGTGAAGTGTTTGTCTTGGTTAGAATCCACACTATCTCTTGGATGTTTGACAAGGGAGTCTTATATATCAAGAGGACAGTGGGAGGGTTAAAGGTCTTGAAAGTCTCAAGAACTAATCAAGAATAAAACTTAAAGTTCTTCACTAGCACACGACTTGAGGTTCATAACCTATCGTGTTGACATATTATGTGCCCATTCCAATTAAAGTTGGCAGGTGGCAAGAAGTTAAGATTGCACAAGTTCAATACAAATGAGTTAGGATTTGTCACTAACCTAGTCTTGTGATTATGGTTTTGACAATTCACCTGGATAAGAACACATACACTATTAAATCTAAGTGTCATAAGGTTTCTCTCCGATTCATGAAAATGATGGTGAGGAAATACTTTCACTAAGTAGATTTTAGTGTGACAACCCAAAGTTTATTCCATCATGGAAGGGCATGATACGATTTGGAAAGTGTGGAAAGCTGAACCCACGGTACATAGGGCCTTTCGAGATTCTCGCTAGAATCGGCCCCGTAGCTTACAAGCTCAACCTACCCCACGAGCTAAGTAACATACATCCTACCTTCCACGTCTCAAACTTGAAGAAATGCCTGTCTAATGAGACTCTCGTAATCCCACTTAACGAGATCGAAGTCAACGAGAGCCTCAACTTCGTGGAAGAGCCTGCGGAGATTATGGACCGAGAAGTAAAACGAACGAAACAAAGCCGCATCCCAATTGTGAAGGTTCGATGGAATGCCAAACGAGGACCGGAATTCACTTGGGAGCGCGAGGATCAAATGAAACTCAAATATCCCCATCTCTTTGCTTAGTAGTACTGTAATAACTTAACTCTTTGAATTCTAAATTTCAAGAAGAAATTTCCTTAACGGGGGGATGATGTGACAACCCAAAGTTTATTCCGTCATTATAACCTATTTCCGTTAATGAAATACTCTGTTTTATAAAAGTTCCGTTAATTTGGGGTCGACAAATAAATAAATGTTTTATTTTATATTTTTATCGTCGTAATAAAATAAATAAAAACACGTAAATTAGATTTCCATTTAATTGGAAAAAGTTTATTTTTATTGCGACCATTTAACCGGGTCAAAAGTTTAAACCTCGTTAAACATAAGTATCGGGTAGTCCTATACCGGGTACAACACCCAAGTCCTATATAAAGGTGGGTGGACACTCCATAGAAACCTTTTACAACACTAGACCCACTTTCTCTCTTTACTCTCTCTCCTCAAGTCCGATTTCATCCAAAAACCACAAGTTTCCGCCTCCAAAACGTAAGTTCTCTTACCCTAACTTGTTCTAGACATCATTGATTTGTGTTTTAACCCAAAAATCGTGCAAGAAGGCTGAAAAAGAGGAGTTTACGGCCTAAGAACCTCCTTAGGCCGTAAACCCCTAAAATGATGTCAAAAGTGCCCAAATTCTCCCCTTTAAGCTTAGAAACTAGTTTTGGACTTAGACCGTAAACACCCTCTAAGCTTGCAAACCAAGCCCAAAACACTTCCAAACCACATTTAGGCTTAGATATGGCTTAGGGACTTGCTATTTCGTACTTGGAACGCCTAAACATCAAGATTTGAAGGGTAAACTAGAGTTTACAACCCAAGCATATGCTTAGACCGTAAACTCCCTTAAACCATGCCAAATGACCCTTTAAACCCCTAAAAAGCCTTACAACCTCACTAGAACTTGTTAGGAATGAGCCAAGGACTTTGGAATCAAAGAACTGAAGGTGTCCAAGAGTTTACTACCGTAAACCATGGGTTTACGGCCGTAAACTCCCAAGGAGTGGTCCTTGGACCGTAAACTCCAAGGGAGTACCCTCCTTTAACCTTAAACACCCCTATAGCATTGTATATTGCCTTAGAATCATTGCTAGAACCACAAGAGGCTTGAAAACACTCACTTACACTCCTCCCATGAATTTACGGTCGTAAACTCACTCAAGGTGAGTTTTAAAAGAGTAAACTCCATGGTGAGGTTTTATACTCTTTCCTTGCGAACTTTTATTCACATTAGGATGTCGATATGTGTTTAAATAGAGCTTAAATCACTAATTACTTGTAAACATTTATCTTCATATGTTACTAGGGTCATAAAGGGTGTACAAGTCTTTACTTGACACCAAACGCTCATCCGACACATCCACCCGATCTACTCATTTCAGGTGAGTTCATACCCCTTAATGAACCTTTTTCAAATGTTTTTACATGTTTTAGGGGGGGGGGGGGGGGGGCATACAAGTATAATTCTACAAGTTTATTATCAAATCATATGTGATTCACAAATTATCATCAAAAAGGAGATTTTCTACACTTTTAGCTGCTTACCAGTAAAAACGTTTTAGTTGATTATCAAATGCATTTTTAAGATTTAATTGTTGTTAAACTATTTTCAAAACTATGTTTAAATGACTTTTATTTTAAAATATATCTACACTAATATATTTATATAAGTAAGACTTGAAGGACTTAGGACCGATAGCTCGCCTTATTTCCTGTTCTTGTTTGATGTGGTCTTAGGGTACCTGTTGTCCGTCCGACTGTCGTTGATTTCTTAGTTATATATCATATATATATATATATATATATATATATATATATATATATGTGTGTGTGTGTGTGTGTGTGTGTGTGTTAGATATGAAAGTCTTCATCTTATACACTACCTTTGCTATTCAATGGTAAGAAATCATACACTCTGATTGACTATAATAGGTATAGTTAAGACTACTGCTCGTTACCTCTACTACTAATATACTCACTATAACTGCTATTATTACAAGTTAACACACATATAAGAGAACACTCTATGAACTATACAAAAAGACTCCTATACTATAATACAAGAGAATAAACTAATCCAGAGTATGACACACTATCCCTCTATAAGACACCCTACCGCGCTTACACCATGTGACCAGGGCTTTCCGGAAGGAAGGCAACACTACATATATAGATCTATACGGGGAAAACACTACTACTTCCCGACTGTTAACTACAGTCTGAGCCGACTAGGCCCAGGGGTGGTACTACATCACTACACTACGCATGACCGGGAAGGTCATCGGGTTATCTACTATCATCCAGTCTGGTTACATAAGGAGTTACACCTTTATCCAAATTAATACACTAAAACTTAAGTCTAACCTAACATCCCGAAGTAAGTAAATATTTATTACTAATGGAAGTTTGCACCTCTCCTACTGTCAACAGGCATAATTTTTCTTCATCTATGTTACTCATATGAGGTTTACTATCGTACTTTTCCAACTGAAGGTTTTCAATGATAATACTTACACACAACTCAAAGGATTTAACTTACAATGTACTTTTTTGGAAAATATAGGATTTTCTAGGGATTTCTACTACTCATAAACATAAATTTCAGCTTTTATACTATAAGTTTGTAAACACTTTTACACAAAAACGACACTAAATTCTTATGAACTCACCAGCTTTATGCTGATACCCGTTTTCAAAATAACTTGTATCCTCAGGTCAAAGATAGACAGGTACAGGTGCAGCTTTTGGAGAAGATGGAGCACATACAAGACCCATCTTTTATTTTGTTATACTTTTGGTGTCTATTAGACTTTAAAGAACATGTTTGTAATTAAATTTACTATATAAATGCAATGGTTGTTGTCGCTTGTTTTTACTATTATGCAATTGTTATGATACTGTACATGACGTCCTCCACCCCAGAACGTATTCCGCCGTTATCGGTTTTGGGGTGTGACAGATTGGTATCAGAGCATTGTTTATAGTGAATCAAGTATATCAACCTATAAAAGATATACAAACTATAAACACTTCGGGACTAAAACACTCTGACCAAGAATATATATACTTCTAAATACTAAAATATTTAATTAAGTATATATATACATTCACCACTACAAAAAGGGCCAGTATCATACTAGAACAAAACAAAAGTATTAAGATTGTTGAACGGCACAATTAAGCTTAGAGACATATAGTCACAGCTGGGGGGATGTAGCCTGGTCAACTACATTTATCCAGGAGTGACTAGCATGTGCCTAAGAGTGATTGTGGTGTTGCAACAAGTCTAAAAAACTTACCAACACTACCACAAGAACGTTAGAACAAGAATACTATAGGAGTATTCTGCACCTTACTAACTACATATGTGATAACTAAAAGGGTCGTTACTGGTAGGAAAATAGTTGCTAAGTGGATACACCACGGTTACATGTGACTAGGGTGCTATAGACTCAGAATCTGTGGCCTTTGCTTCATTTCCTGTTCTTGTTTGATTGGGGATCTGAAGTTAGGGTTGCTTATTCGAAGGACTATCTTGCTTCGGTTACATGTAATTGGTATGCACTACGCAAGTATTGGGTCGACTAATAACGATCCATCTTATAAGTATCCTAGATTAGTACGTCTATTAACCTTTCTTTCCCCTTTTTCTCGCGTAGATAGCATGGCTGGCTTCCACCATCCTGGCGATCCGTATTATCCAAACCAGGTCAATGGAGGATGGCTCGATGAGGAGCCAGAAGATGATCACCCGATCCCTTTGGATGATCATCACGCAGAAGGATTTTCGGATAGCTCCAGCTCCGAGCCAGAAGTTAACAACCTACCCCCTGAAGCTCCAAACCCCAACCCCGTCCGGCATTTCAAGGTCCCACTCCCATGTGGGCAATAATAACCTTGAACCGATGGAGCGAGGAGCAGGGTCAGCCCTTACCTTACAATGGAGACTGAAGCTTCTACAACATAAGCGAGGGAGGATCAGCGGACCGAGTTCTGCCCATCATGGTCCGAAGGATTGCCAGGAACGTCGAGCAAGGTCAAGCAGCCATTGGCCGGGTGGTAGAAGTGGATGCCAACTCAAATCTCAACACTGTTCGCATCCGCCAACTTGAAGAAGCTATGGATAGGACGATGAGGACCAACGAGGCTCTACAACAACAGTTAGCTGCATCATGAGCCGAAGTTAGGGAACTCCGAGCACGTCAGAGCGCTCATGAACGACATCTTCAGGAAGTTATTCGCCAACTAGCTGATCTGAGGGTTCGCAAATGGGACCCGTCGCCAGTAGAAGATGTCGAAACATCTCACTCTTTTGTTTAAGGATTAGCCTTTTTTTCTATGCTCGGTAGAGCACTTGTCTGTAAAAAAATCCTAACTTTGAAAGTACTCTAATTAGACCTCTAGACTGCCAACAATTTTCTTATGGTTTGATGTAAGATCTACTATTAGGTCACTTTTCCCAAACTTGTATTACATCATTAATACCAGTAAATTGGCAGTTAACTACTCTATTTCTATGACTCTCTCTTTGATTTCGGGCTATGTTGTTTTAGTCCATGAAACACTCTTATCATGCTTGCAATAGACTCTTACTATTGCTATCATTTCTATGAACTTTCAGTAAAAGATGCCTCCTCGCAAGCGCCCAAACAGAGGAAGACCAGCAACTCAAACCCCACCTCCACCACCTCCTCCTCCGTAGTTCGATCCAGTGCTGTTTCAAACATCTGTAACCGCAGTTGTGATGGCAGCCATGGCCCAAATGAATTTCGGCGATGCTAGTGGAGCTGGAATGAGCACCAACTCCAGACATGGTGAAATTCCCTCTCGTACGCAGGGGTGTACTTATAAAGATTTCATGAACTGTAAGCCCACATTTTTCAATGGAACCGGAGGAATCCTTGCTCTGTCCCAATAGATCGAAAGAGCTGAAGCTGTTTTCGAAATGTGCTCACTCTCCTTAGTAACAGCTAATGCCATGGGCTGGGACACACTAAAGGACCTACTGAGAAAGGAGTACTGCCCTAGAGGGGAGGTTCAGAAGCTTGAAGAGGAACTTTGGAACCTCAAGATGAAGGGAATAGACATAGTGGCTTATACGGATAGGTTTTGCGACCTGGTAGCTATGTGCCCTAACATGATCCCTTCTGAGAGCAAGAAAATCGAGCGATACATCTGGGGTTTAGTGCCCCCGTATCAAGGAAATGTTATATCCTCCCATCCTGCAACCTTTGACAGTGCCAAGGAGTTGGCCCATAGGTTGATTGATCATGAAACTCCTTCCACTCCAGCTACAGCAACCACAACTACCACTGCACCGCCCAAGTCAACCGACAAAAAGAGGAAGCGTTGGGATCAGAAAAAGGGCAAGAAAACTCAACCCTCCTCCAAAGACCAACAAATTGTGGCTGTCCATGCTGCCACCACTCCTGCTACCCCAGCACCAGCCAAAACTTATGTTGGGAACCTGCCCAAGTGTCCCTTCCATCACAACGGCCCCTGCCATGAATTGAAATGCACCAACTGCGGCCAGAAGGGCCATACCGTCCGGTTTTGCAGATCCCAACCCAAACCTATCTCGCAAGTCCCCAGTTCGGGAGTGACCCAGACCTGTTATGGCGGCGGTGAAGCTGGCCATTTCAAGAAAAACTGTCCGAAGGCTGGGAATGCGGGAGGAACGGGAAGACTACTCGATATTGGCCACAACGAAGCAGTAGCGGATCCCGCAGTAGTCACGGGTACGTTCCTTCTCAACAACTCTTAAGCATGTATCTTATTCGATAGTGGTGCAGAAAGGAGCTTCATAAACCAAAACTTCAAACACTTACTTAAACAATCCCCACAACCACTAAAAGAAACATTCGTCGTAGATATGGCTAACGGAGAGACCGAAAGCTCTAACGAAATTTACATAGGTTGTACCCTCACGGTAGACGATCATTCATTCCCAGTAGATCTAATACCACTCTCAGTCAAGAGTTTCGATGTCATTGTTGGCATGGACTGGTTGAGTCTTCATCGCGCTCATATTCTATGCTTCGACAAAGCCATCCGCCTAAATCCACCAAATCACGAAACTCTGTTAATCTACGGAGACAAACCCGGTACGAGCCTTCGTATCATCTCAAGTATTCAAGGCCAGAAATACTTGCGTAAGGAATATCGCGCCTTTCTTGCACACATCATCGACACAAGCCAGAAAGCGAGAGATCCAAAAGACATCCCTGTTGTATGCGATTTCCCTGATGTCTTTCCAGAGGAGCTTCCAGGTTTACCTCTCAAACGTCAGGTTGAGTTCAAAATCGAACTAGTCCTAGCGGATACCCCCGTAGCTAAGTCGCCCTATCGTTTAGCACCTGCCGAGATGCAAGAACTATCCGGTAAACTTAAAGAGCTGCTCAGCAAGGGCTTTATAAGACCGAGCTTCTCACCCTGGGGAGCTCTGGTCTTGTTCGTGAAGAAGAAAGACGGATCGTTCCGTATGTGCATCGATTATAGGGAGCTCAACAAACTCACGGTCAAAAACCGCTACCCTCTTCCTCGTATAGATGACCTATTCAACCAACTACAAGGGGCGAGTTACTTTTCCAAGATTGATCTTAGGTCCGGGTATCACCAGTTACGAGTGCTTGAGGAGGATGTTCCGAAGACAGCCTTCCGAACTCGTTACGGGCACTACGAGTTCGTAGTGATGCCCTTTGGACTGACTAACGCACCCGCAGTGTTCATGGACTTGATGAATAGGGTGTGTCGTCCATAGTTAGATCAGTTCATCATCGTCTTTATTGATGATATACTTGTTGGGTTTTAAGCATTCTAACACTCCTAAGTGTACATGCAACCCTAAATACCTTGGATCTACGTTTTCTCTATTATACATGCAAATATGAACTTCCAAGGTATTATCCTAATCTAGCATACAAAACAATGAATATAACAAGATAGAATACATACCTCTTTGATGTAGAATATCTTCATGAAGTTTTAGTGCCTAGTGCCCCAAGTGTGACACCTCAAATGGTTCACACAACATCATATGCATTTGGAATAACCTTGAGAGAAATGTAGAACACATGAAATCGGCTACCCCTTC
Organism: Lactuca sativa; assembly: GCF_002870075.4. Taxonomy (NCBI): domain Eukaryota; kingdom Viridiplantae; phylum Streptophyta; class Magnoliopsida; order Asterales; family Asteraceae; genus Lactuca; species Lactuca sativa. The sequence continues at coordinate 262,507,370 of NC_056630.2, forward strand.
TTTATCTTACATAGTCGCCGATTTTCCCAAGAGTATGATCTTTATATAGTGTTACAATTAGGTTAAACCCTAATTGTCATGACTTTCCATTTCCTTGGATTCATGGATTAAAATACACCATGGAGCATCCATGGAGCATCCTATGGGTTTTAGCCCAACTTGATAATCCATGGAGCATTTGCCCACTATACAAGTATGGATGATTTACACAATCAACCCATATATTTAATTAGTCTTCTTTTGATCACTTAATTAATCCTAGATTAATTCTTGATCAATACTAATTAAATAATCCTATTAATATATTAGAACTTATAATATATTAATAATCCTTAAGTGTTATTTCCCACATTATAGTCTATCCAAATGCATGATGCCATGCAACCCAAATGGACCATGCTGGGTCGGGTCAAGTCTCACCAATTATAGTTATGGACTTAGATATTAATCCAACAGTCTCCCACTTGGATAAGTATAAAACTATTATTGTGTGTGACTTCAAGGACCGACTGGCAATCGTAGCTCTCAAAAGCTTTTGTCGAACTCTAACCTTGTAGATGAACTCTGACCTTTGTCAATGACTTATCCATTAGGTAAGGGATCATATATTCCTCCATTCTAGATATCATATGGACTGAGACATGGATTATAATCATTCTCTCTGTCCATTTGTTGTTTCCTGATTTCCGATTTATGATGACTGACTAATTGAACAAATCAAATCAGTCCTGGCCCGGCCGAGCACTTCCATTTGTCATCATCAAATCATCGAGGGGCCCACAGATATCACTTTTATCCCGAAGGTAAAAGGAATGGATATACTTCGACTCATATGGCTTGTTCTACTACTTGTTGAATCATACACAAAGTCACGTTTTATAACACTGAGTTACCGTATGCGTTTTCGTGCAATCAATGTATAACCAACTCATAGTAACAACTCATATCTCTAGGTTTGAAGAATATAAGATATTATCGTCTCATAATCACTCGTGATAAAATCCATGAAGTGATTCCAATGAGCGCGGGTTGAATCCAATACTCAGAACTTATGAGCACTCATGAGTGTTGTAGCCCTTTGTCCAACATCTTAGACCTCTACAAGCCAACCCATGACAGTGTTGATTCATATCTACTTCCAACATATGACCGACTGTGGATGGTTTGAATAACTTAGTCATTCCAGAAGAATAACCTAGTTTATTCTGGAAGTCAAACATGCAAAATGAAACACAATAATAATAGAATCTAATATGGTCTCAGAACTTATGAATATAAATAAAACACCTTTTATTTATCACCATATGATTACACATTATTCATTGTATATTGTTTTAGCTATCAACTTTATGCTTGAATTTAAAACAAAAGTTGTCCCATGCTCCAAGCATGTACACTATGTTTTCTAAACACTAGTCCTGCCATACACCAAGTATGCATTCTATGTTTGTCTATGATCTTTACTTTGTGAAATAGATCAATTGAACCTAACTCCAATGATCCTCGTTTCACAGTCCCAAATCCTTAATTGTCATGGCTTTCCATTTCCTTGGATCCATGGGTTCAAATACACCATGGAGCATCCATGGATCATCCAATGGGTTTTAGCCTAACTTGATAATCCATGGAGTCTTAGCCCACTATACAAGTATGGATTATTTACACAATCAACACATATATTTAATTAGTCTTCTTTTGATCACTTAATTAATTCTTGATCAATACTAATTAAATAATCCTATTAATATATTAGAACCTATAATATATTAATAATTGTTAAGTGTTATTTCTCTCATTATAGTCTATCCAAATGCATGATGCCATGCAACCCAAATGGACCATGCCGGATCGGGTCAAGTCTTACCAATTATAGTTATGGACTTAGACATTAATCCAACAGTCTCCCACTTGGATAAGTCTAAAACTATTATTGCATATGACTTCAAGAACCGACAGGCAAACGTAGCTCTCAAATGCTTCTGTCTAACTCTGACCTTGCCGATGAACTCTGACCTTTGTCAATGACTTGTCCATTAGATAAGGGATCATATATTCCTCCATTCTAGATATCATATGGACTGAGACATGGATTATAATCATTCTCTCTGTCCATTTGTTGTTTTCCGATTTCCGATTTATGATGACTGACTAATTGAACAAATCAAATCAGTCCTGGCCCAGCCAAGCACTTCCATTTGTCATCATCAAATCATCGAGGGGCCCACAAATATCGCTTTTATCCCGAAGGTAAAAGGAATGGATAAACTTCGACTCATATGGCTTGTTCTACTACTTGTTGAATCATACAAAAAGGCACGTTTTATAACACCGAGTTACCGAATGCGTTTTCGTGCAATCAATGTACAACCAACTCATAGTAACAACTCATATCTCTAGGTTTGAAGAATATAAGATATTATCGTCTCATGATCACTCGTGATAAAATCCATGAAGTGATTCCAATGAGCGTGGGTTGAATCCAATACTCAGAACTTATGAGCACTCATGAGTGTTGTAGCCCTTTGTCCAACATCTTAGACCTCTACAAGCTAACCCATGACAATTTTGATTCATATCTACTTCCAACATATGACCGACTGTGGATGGATTGAATAACTTAGTCATCCAGAACAGTGACCTAGTTATTCAGGAAGTTAGAACATGCAAAGTAAAACACAATAATAATTGAATCCAATATGGTATCAAAACCTATGAACATAAATAAAACACCTTTTATTTATCACCATATGATTACACATTATTCATTGTATAATGTTTCAGCTATCAACTTTATTCTTGAATTTAAAACAATAGTTGTCCCATGCTCGAAGCATGTACACTATGTTTTCTAAACACTAGTCATGTCATACACCAAGTATGCATACTATGTTTGTCTATGATCTTCACTTTGTGAATTAGATCAATTGAACATAACTCCAATGATCCTCTTTCACAGTCCCAAATCCTTACTGCAAATGTAAGAATTCCAAATTCATGCCATTTACTGAAATCTGTTAGATTCTAAACTTATATGCATTGATCCTCTTGTAATGATTATGCACAAAGTCACAAGGACTTGACAACAAACATAACAAAGTATTCCAAAGGAGATCAACTCCTTGGAAACATCCTTCTTGCATTAAGTTTCCTTAATCTTAAACAGATTGAAATTTCTAACTTTGAAACATTTCCAGATTCCATTTTGACTATCACTTCTGAACAAGAGTTGCCTCCTTACAGATTATGTCAATATGGTCCTTCCAGAAATATCACTATACTTCCAATTGTCCTCGACAATTGTTTAATCCTTTTAGTCATATCCAATTCTAGACCTTTTCCCTTCTTAATTCCCCAGGCATTTGGAAAATTTTAGAAAGGATGAATATAGCACATGTAATCGATCCTATATCCGAAGCATATAGGACACGATTCATGATGTCTCACATAAAGACTAAACCAGTCTTTTGCTATACTATTTCCATTTCAATTTGCCAAGTTCTCATAATTCAGATTATAAAAAGGGATGTCATAATCATAATCGAATTTTAGAACGCAAATAATGGACCCATATACAGAATTTCCTTATGTTGAGCCATTCCAACATGAAATTCATATATATATATATATATATATATATATATATATATATATATATATATATATATATATATATATATATATATATATATATATATATATATATATATATCCTTGACTAAATACGATTAAAACCTCAATCTAAGCTTTTAGATTTGAGATGAAGTATAATTTGCTCTCCCTTAATTATAGCAAAACAACTTTTTCCCAATTGAAACCTTTTGTTTTCTATAATTAACATTACTAACTTGCAATACTTATCATAATTATCATGCTCCCACTAACATGATGATTATTAGTATAACACTTATGCTCCCACTAGATTTGAAATGTACTCAGAAATTAGCTAGACTTCTAGAAATCAATACTTAATTGACTTTCTTACGAAAGTTCAGATTTCTGATACTATATTGCTTTAATAAGACTTTATCAAAATCATACACCTTATCTTAGATAGCTCACAAGTGTGTCTAAACAATTATGAAGAGGGATGCCGTAATCATAATGGTTATACCTTTTTGCCACTTCTCACAAGTCCAGGTTAGTGTGCCGGTAAACCACACACGCTCCACTAACGAATTTGAGAATGCAAATATTACAATTGCTATCTAGCTAAAATCTACTTAGTGAAAGTGTTTCCTCACCATCATTTTCATGAATCGGAGAGAAACCTTATGACACTTAGATTTACTGGTGTATGTGTTCTTATCCATGTGAATTGTCAAAACCATAGTCAAGGATAATGACAAATCCAAACTCATATGGACTGAACTTGTAACGCCCGTGTTTCTGGGCTTGCCATTTTTAGCAATGTAATAGTCTAGGTTAACCTTTGTAACCTCAATTTGAAATAATAAACAATGTATTATTTGTGAATTTGTGGATTATGTAAGTTATATGTTTATTTGCTTAGTTATGTGATATAATTAAATTAAGAATAAAATAAGCGTCAAAATTAAAGTGTGAGATAAGCCCGATATCTTTGCATAAAGTTGTAGTGGTTGAAACAAGGATTCCGGAGATATAAGGAATGCCAAAATCCGAGTTATAACGAAGAAGTTATGACCTGTCGAAGTTTCGCGTCAGAACCGGCACGACGTCGAGTGACGTAAAATATGAATTTAAGATAGAGCGATATTTAGCCTTAGCAATCTAAACGAAAGTCGTAGATTTCGTTAAACCGAGAGCGTGCATAAAAGGAACGCCCAAATCTGACTTCGTATGAGGAAGTTATGATTTTTCTAAGTTTCGACTGGGCAGTATGCAGTCCGAATACTCGATTTGAGATCGAGCGGTTTTTAGCCGAAACAATCTAAATGAGAATCAAAGATCTCGTTGTTAGTAGCGAAGCGATGAAAAGATAGGCGAGAACGGACGTCGGACGAAGAAGTTATGATTTTATAACGAAGTTTTCCTGTCCGGGCCTTCTAAAAATAATTAATAAAAATAAAAGTCAAAATTAGCCGACGGAGTCTAAATGAAAGTTGTAGAGCGTAGTCTCACCTTCGCGTGGATATAAAGAACGTCGAAAACGGAGTTCGTATGAAGGAGATATGAATTTTTGAAGTTTAATAAATATTAAATATTTATTTTTAATTAAACTCCGATATTATCCGAAGAAAGGATCAGCCGGTCTATCCGAAGTACGCACCGCGTACTGCTGTACGCCCCGCATACAGCGAAGGGCACTCGAGTACTCCGAAGTCGTATGCAATGACGTAGAAGACCGATGACGTAAGCGCTGACGACCACCGAGGCGTACGCCCCGCGTACGTGCAAGGGTTCAGCCTATAAAAGGGGATCCGAAGGCAGCTCTTTCCTCTTTACAAATTCCATCCTTCTCTCTAGTCCTTTGCCTCGTTTTGCGTGCCGTTTGTACCCCGAAGCCCCGGTAATATTCCCGAGCCCCGAAGCGAGATCCGAAGCCCCGAGAATCCCGAAGAGCGTTATTCCCGAGCCGAAGCCCTGCCCGCGAGGAGCCGGTTTTTGTGTAGATCTTCCAGATCTACGGAGAGACACTACTTCTGCAAGCCGTAGTGCTGCCCGATCATCTTCTGATCAAGTGAGTGTGTAGTTATTTTCTTTCCAACGCAATATTATGAAGTATTTAATATAAAATACGTGCTACGTGTATATATTTTGTGGTTATATGTGCGAATGTATATTCACTCTCTTCTATCTCATAGACCTGCTATATTCTCTATGAAATACGTGTTATGTGTGTATGTTTCATCTGTTATGTGGAATATGTATTGATTAAAGCATGCTAGACAGGTTTTTTTAAACAATGTATAAAAATGTATATTTTTATCTATTAATATGTTGCGTAGAACATGGGTAGATAATTGGTGTGTAATAAATAGATGAGAGGTCTCGGTGTTATTGGTGTTATTCTAGTCATTCAGCAGAGTATGGATGACGACGACGGACTATTCTAGATTGTCTTGTGGAACACTAGCAGGCTCATTACCTGTAGGTGTTGTGAACGACGTGTTCACCGATGTACTCTATCCCCCACATGGTTGCCTTTAGGATACTTATTGTTGAGGTAGCCCCTCTGCAGTAATGTCCGTCCCGATGAAAATCCTGAAATAAGTTCCTTATAATAGACGTTATTTTTAGGAACGTAAGGTGAGGATAACGGGAATGGGTAATCGGGTTTATTGTTGATTGATGTAATTAAATATAATTATTGTGGGTTTGAAAACCCTATATGCTCACCAGGCTCCCAAGCCTGACCCACTCAGTTTATTTGCATTACAGGAAGTGGCGCAAGAGCTTAAGATGGGCGAATCATCAAGTTGTTTTTGTTTACAAGTCTGTATATGTATATATATGTTGAATGACTTGTAATGTTATCGTTTATGCTTTATGATCTGTATCGGAACATGACATCCCGACTTTTGATTATGAAATGAAATCATATTTCTTTATGAAATGTTTTGATAAATATCTATTTTATCATGTTTTGTTTTTGGGAACAAATTCCGCATCTCTTTTAAAATTAAAAGGATTTACTCTAAAAATGTTTAAAAACAATAAATGAAATCGGTCTTTTCTGACCGAGATTTTGGGGATGTTACAAATGGTATCAGAGCTAGGGCATGGGTCGATGTGTTCGACGGGGACGTCGAACCCTATAATGGGGGGTGAAAGTGGGTTAGATCTGATCCCACATCGGCTGGGAAGGAGAACTAAGCATTCCTTATAAGGGGTGTGGATACCTTCCCTGTTACAACGCGTTTTAAAGCCGTGAGGGCAGCAGATCCCATAAGAACTCTGCAGTTAAGCGTGCTCGGGCGGGAGTAGTACCAGGATGGGTGACCCCCTGGGAAGTCCTCGTGCCGAGTGGCCCAAAGCGGACAATATTGTGATACGTGCCAGAGGGGGATGTTACAGAACTCAATCTTAATTTCTTGCCACCTGGCAGCTCAAGGGCCTGCCATTGCTTCCAAGTTGTTGTGCAACCAATTAAGAACTCTAAGAACTCATATGCAAAGCCAACTAAGAACTCATATGCAAATCCAACTTTAACTGGAATGGGCACAGAATAACTCAACATGATAGGTTATAAACCTCAAGTCGTGTGCTAGTGAAGAACTTCAGGTTTTATTCTTGATTAGTTCTTGAGACTTTCAAGACCTTTAAGACTCCCACTGTCCTCTTGACATATAAAACTTTCTTGTCAGATATTCAAGAGATAGTGTGGATTCTAATCAAGACAAACACTTCACACAATTGCCCTAAGTTGGTCTTTGTTTTATCCAAAACATCACAACTTACCAATTTCAAATGTACAAGAGTAGAAAACTTTTACTCTTACATTTGACAAGTGTTTTAAACCTTCTTTAAGACATGTCACTCAAATTACAATCTTGGAGTATGACTCTAAGACTTGTATTGGAACGAAGCATGACTCATCTTCTTGATTTAACCATTTCAACAATTCAAGTTCCTCTTATTAGTCATAAGAATGCACTAAGATTTCCTTAGAGAACTAATTGTGTTATGGTTTCTTAATCATTAAGATGATCACAAAATTGATACTAAAGTACTCTCCCATCTTTTCATATTTGAGAAACTTTTATCTTTCTGCCTAAGTTGATTCTTCTTATTTGCTCTGCCTTACATTGGAACCTTTTCCAATGTCTCAGAATTACACTTAAGCTTGTAAGTATAATCATATTTACTGAGCTTTAGCAAACTATGACGAATAGTCTTATCGATCTTTTGTGGTGGACTTAATCAGTGCACAAGAATGTGTACTCGATCCCTTAGTCCATTACTTGACTAACACATCCATGTGAACAAGTAATTAGTCTTAATTTTCCAATACTTGAAAGTTCTCATTCATCATGCTATACAACTTGCATGATTCCATGTTCCGGTCCAATTGAAACTTGGGTGATGAGAATCATTCCTTATTTGGTAAATGTAGACATTACCACAAATGAAAGAATCAATTTCATATTTCCACTCTTGCTCTTAATGGAATCTTATAAGCAACAAAAATTTTCACAAATGCCATTGTAAGCATATTTTAAACTAAATAAAATCAGAAATTTTTCCTTTTATTTTAAAAACTTTGCGGAAAAACTTATCCTTACAATCCATATGAAAACTTGTCGTTGTCTATTCCTAAGCAAAAATATCATAACTCCTAAGAAGTAGCTCAAGAATCCAATCTTCAAACTATGTGATAGAAATCCATCTACGCGATCAGATTCAGCATATTATCTCTTTAAGTTTCTTTACTTTTTCTTTGATTCTTAAAACATCAACATGTGACCCAGTCACATCATGTATCAAGAATCTCATAATAGAAACTTAGCAGAGTTAGATAGTGGACTTTACCTGAAGTAGAGTCAAACTTATTGACTTTAACATCCTTAGGTAAATTTGGCAGCTTCGCAACTAATGCCCCTTCCTTTGGCAATATAAACATATGGATCCTTTGGTAATGGTACACGGGACTATCACAAACTTAGCTTTTCTCTTTACCATTTGGTCAACTGAATTGACTATGGTCGATCCCTTTCCATTGGGAAGATAGTGCCTTACTGGATATCCAATGTCATCATTGTCAATGTCCATAAAGTTTTAGGAAGTTGATCTTAGCAAATGGATAAGATCGTTAAGGGTCTTGTCTTAGTCTGTTTCATAGGAGTCCCATAGGAACTCACTATGAGACTTAGAAAGTAGTTGAGCCACACTTTCTCAAGACTTTGACACCCAACTCTTTCGGCTTGTCAATATGTGACTACATCTCCAAGATGTGATCACACATAGACCTTTACTTGCCAATAGGTCTTGAGTGACCTTAAACTTTTCAAGAACTTGTGGGTTAGGGAGAATAATTGGAGGAGGTGAAAGAAGTATGATTTCCATGGGACATCATCTTCATTTAGGAAGCTTGTTTCAAGAGATTTGGGAAGATCATAAATGTCTAAACCGGACATCTTTTGAGAGATATTCAAGATAGTTGATTTAAAGTCCTTAATATGACACCCAATATGAAGTATTAAGGCTAGGACCCTACAAACTATTTTATAACTTAGAAGAGGGATGTCGTAATCCAAGCTATAAAATATTTGAAGGTAGGTGAATGACGATTCACCAATTTCCACCAAAATAAACGAAATGTATTATATGGTTTTAATAGGTTTTGAAACTCCTAGATCTTTGAGATTCATTGAACTGTTCAATGGCATGTTTCAATCTCGAGTGTGCCCTTCAGGTTTTGTGACTGGGATGCCGAGGATCACAAAACAAGGTGTGAAGTAACCATGCAAATTACTTGATACCCTTAAGTGTTTACCCCTCAATCGATGTGCCGGTTAACCGCACACGCTCCATCGATACTATGAAAACATTAAGTTACCCTTTGCCTACCTTGTTTAAATACGAGTTAGTGTGCCGGTTAACCACTCACGCTCTACTAACCGACTTAAACAAAGTGCAAAGTGTAATTTCATGGATTAGCACCTTATTCACATTTTCCTAAGTAACTAAGATTGGGTATTTCTAAGTGTTTAGTTACTTAGTATTTAACATTAATACTTTTAATGAAGGGAGAATTATAGTCCTTGTCCTACCCGTTCGGCTAACGACCATCCACAAGTCAAGGAAGCGGTGGGTGAGAGTAGACACCAATTAAACTGCCATTTTATAGGCAGTAACCTTATACCCCCCCCCCCCCCCTTATAGACCGGCTTCGTGAATGAGGCCTACTAACGGTAAGACTGACTTGCTCTTATACATATATATATAAATATTATTAACTTATAATATTATAAAGTATAAGGGTTCAATTTTAACTTTTATAATTCTAAGGGCTAACTTGGAATTAAAGTATTCATAAGAGAAAACTTTACAAATTCCAAAACTTGAGGGCAAGTTTTGAAACTATTCAAAACTAATTAATTCCATAACTTATGTGTTTAAAGTAGTTTTAATCCAAAAACTCTTCAAGTTCCATAACTTGAGGACAAGTTATGGAAGACTTTAAACTAATAAAAGAATTAACTTTTCTTTATTTTATAATTTATGGAATTAATTAAGGTTACACTTTTTTTTAATGAAGAGACTCTTGGTCCTCCATAACATGAGGACAAGTTATGGAGTCATAAAACCATTTAATTAGAACTAGACTCTTCATTTTTGTAACCTTTGCCAACTTTTATGAGTTTTATGAAACTTAAATGTGACTTTTCATATAACTTGAGGACAACTTACAAAAACACATTTTAGAATCAACTCTTAGATTAATTTGGATTGAAAACAACTATTTCCTCAACTTTTCTATTAATCTAAGTAACTCATAAGAACAAGATAATTCAAATCAAACTTTTTCATGCAATTAGTCTAAACCTTAAACTAATACAAAACATGAATCTATAGACAATTATCTTTGAAATTGGATTAGCATGAACATTACCACGTCAAAAACAGGTTTATAAGTCCAAAAACATCTTAGGGTAATGTTTCTAGTCCAATTCCAGCCAAAAAAGTCGAATATATGTTGTCTGGGGGTCCAACTCGTTTAGTGCACGAACCAACTCGGCGAGTTGGATGCATTTTTCCTTGGACTCGGCGAGTCCATTCATGGACTCGGCGAGTCTGCTGGGCAAACAGCATCAAAACTCGATTTTTCAGCTACTTTTGCAAGTATAACAAGAAAACAAGCCTAGGCTCTGATACCACTGTTGGGTTTTGAGCATTCTAACACTCCTAAGTGTACATGCAACCCTAAATACCTTGGATCTATGTTTTCTCTATTATACATGTAAATATGAACTTCCAAGCTATTATCCTAATCTAGCATACAAAACAATGAATATAACAAGATAGAATACATACCTCTTTGATGTAGAATATCTTCATGAAGCTTGAGTGCCTAGTGCCCCAAGTGTGACACCTCAAATGGTTCACACAACATCATATGCTTTTGGAATAACCTTGAGAGAAATGTAGAACACATGAAATCGGCTAACCCTTCTCTATCTTACATAGTCGCCGATTTTTCCAAGAGTATGATCTTTATATAGTGTTACAATTAGGGTAAACCCTAATTGTCATGACTTTACATTTCCTTGGATTCATGGGTTAAAATACACCATGGAGCATCCTATGGGTTTTAGCCCAACTTGATAATCCATGGAGCATTAGCCCATTATACAAGTATGGATGATTTACACAATCAACTCATATATTTAATTAGTCTTCTTTTGATCACTTAATTAATCCTAGATTAATTCTTGATCAATACTAATTAAATAATCCAATTAATATATTAGAGCTTATAATATATTAATAATCCATAAGTGTTATTTCTCTCATTATAGTCTATCCAAATGCATGATGTCATGCAACCCAAATGGACCATGCCGGGTCGGTTCAAGTCTCACCAATTATAGTTATGGACTTAGACATTAATCCAACAATACTCGTCTACTCTCGGAGTGAGGGAGAACACAGGAATCATCTACGACGAGTCTTAGAAACCCTACGATCGGAGAAGTTATACGCAAAGTTCTCTAAGTGCGAATTTTGGATCCGAAGAGTTGAATTCTTAGCACACGTGGTTAGTGAGGAAGGAATCCACGTGGACCCATCCAAAATTAAAGCAATCGAGAACTGGTCAGCACCGAAGACGCCTACAGAAATTCGTCAATTTCTAGGCCTCGCTGGCTACTACCGCAGATTCATTCAGAACTTCTCTCGGATTGCGAAACCTCTTACCATGTTGACACAGAAGGGCGTAACACTTGACTGGGAAGAGAAACAGGAGAAGGCATTCCAGACCCTGAAGCGAGCTCTATGCACCGCACCGGTATTATCCCTTTCCGAAGGGACCGAAGATTTTGTGGTATATTGCGATGCATCGAATCAAGGGCTCGGTTGTGTCTTGATGCAACGAGGTAAGGTCATCGCCTATGCCTCAAGGCAACTGAAGACACATGAGGTTAACTACACCACTCACGACCTCGAGTTAGGGGCGGTTGTATTCGCTCTAAAGATCTGGAGACATTACCTGTATGGAACGAAGAGCGTAATATACACTGATCATAAAAGCCTCCAACACATACTGAACCAGAAGGAGCTCAATATGAGGCAACGACGGTGGGTCGAACTACTCAATGATTATGACTGCGAGATTCGTTATCACCTGGGGAAAGCCAATGTAGTAGCATACGCCCTAAGTAGAAAAGAGTATTCTGGTCGAAGAGTCAAGTCATTAACAATGACTATCCATTCGCATCTATCCGCACAGATTAAGGAGGCTCAGCTCGAAGCCTTAAAGCCTGAGAATGTGGCGGGAGAATCCCTATATGGAATGGATAAGAACTTGGAGGTCAAGGGTGATGGAGCCTATTATCTCATGGACCGAATCTAGACTCCACGCCACGGTGGTTTCAGAGACTTGGTCATGAAGGAAGCACACAACACTCGATACTCCGTTCATCTAGGTTCAGATAAGATGTATTTGGATCTCAAAAAGCTATAGTGGTGGCCTAACATGAAAGCAGAGATTGCTACCTTCGTGAGTAAGTGCCTTACTTGCGCAAAGGTCAAGGTCGAATACCAGAAGCCATCAGGTCTTCTCCAACAACCGGAGATACCGGAGTGGAAGTGGGAGCGGATCACCATGGATTTCATAACCAAGCTACCCAAGACAACGGGTGGGTTGGACACCATATGGGTCATCGTCGACAGATTGACCAAGTCTGCGCACTTCCTACCATCAAAGAAACAGACAAGATGGAGAAACTCACAAGAACATACATTAAGGAGATAGTACGACTGCATGGTGTCCCTGTATCTATTATCTCTGATAGAGATAGTAGGTTTACTTCGAGATTTTGGCAATCACTTCAAAAAGCATTAGGGACGAGGTTGGACGTGAGTACAGCCTACCACCCGCAGACTGACGGACAAAGTGAGAGGACGATCCAAACCTTAGAGGATATGTTGCGAGCCTGTGTAATTGACTTTGGTAAAGCGTGGGATACACACTTACCCTTTGTGGAGTTTTCCTACAACAATAGTTATCATACGAGCATCAAGGCAGCTCCATTTGAAGCCCTCTATGGTCGGAAGTGCAGATCCCCTCTGTGTTGGGCTGAGGTGGGTGACACTCAGTTAGCTAAAGGAGGAATTCCTGACAGCACTCTCACAGGTCCGGAGATCATTCAAGAAACGACTGAGAAGATTGTACAAATTCGTGAACGATTAAAAGCCGCCAGGGATCGACAGAAAAGCTACGCAGACAAACGAAGAAAACCATTGGAATTCCAGGTGAGAGACCGAGTCCTTTTGAAAGTCTCACCCTGGAAGGGCACGATACGCTTTGGAAAGTGTGGAAAGCTGAACCCACGGTACATAGGGCCTTTCGAGATTCTCGCTAGAATCGGCCCCGTAGCTTACAAGCTCAACCTACCCCACGAGCTAAGTAACATACATCCTACCTTCCACGTCTTAAACTTGAAGAAATGCCTGTCCGATGAGACTCTCGTAATCCCACTTGACGAGATCGAAGTCAACGAGAGCCTCAACTCCGCGGAAGAGCCTACGGAGATTATGGACCGAGAAGTAAAACGAACAAAACAAAGCCGCATCCCAATTGTGAAGGCTCGATGGAACGCCAAACGAGGACCGGAATGCACTTGGGAGCGCGAGGATCAAATGAAACTCAAATATCCCCATCTCTTTGCTCAGTAGTACTGTAATAACTTAACTGTTTGAATTCTAAATTTCGGGACGAAATTTCCTTAACGGGGGGATGATGTGACAACCCAAAGTTTATTCCGTCATTATAACCCGTTTCCGTTAATGAAATATTCTATTTTATAAAATTTCTGTTAATTTGGGGTCGACAAATAAATAAATGTTTTATTTTATATTTTTATCGTCGTAATAAAATAAATAAGAACACGTAAATTAGATTTCCATTTAATTGGAAAAAGTTTATTTTTATTACGACCATTTAACCGGGTAAAAAGTTTAAACCTCGTTAAACATAAGTATCGGGTAGTCCTATATCGGGTATAACACCCAAGTCCTATATAAAGGTGGGTGGACACTCCATAGAAACCTTTTACCACACTAGACCCACTTTCTCTCTCTACTCTCTCTCCTCAAGTCCGATTTCATCCAAAAACCACAAGTTTCCGCCTCCATAACGTAAGTTCTCTTACCCTAACTTGTTCTAGACATCATTGATTTGTGTTTTAACCCAAAAATCGTGCAAGAAGGTTGAAAAAGAGGAGTTTACGGCCTAAGAACCTCCTTAGGCCGTAAACCCCTAAAATGATGTCAAAAGTGCCCAAATTCTCCCCTTTAAGCTTAGAAACTAGTTTTGGACTTAGACCATAAACACCCTCTAGGCTTGCAAATCAAGCCCAAAACACTTCCAAACCACATTTAGGCTTAAGATATGGCTTATCAAGCCAATAAAACCGTTTTAGTTGATTATCAAATGCATTTTTAAGATTAAATTGTTAAACTATTTTGAAAACTATGTTTAAATGACTTTTCTTTTAAAATATATCTACACTAATATATTTATATAAGTAAGACTTGAAGGGCTTAGGACCGATAGCTCACCTTATTTCCTGTTCTTGTTTGATGTGGTCTTAGGGTACCTGTTGTCCGTCCGACTGTCGTTGATTTCTTAGTTATATATCATATATATTTGTGTTAGATATGAAAGTCTTCATCTTATACACTACCTTTGTTATTCAAAGGTAAGAAATCATACACTCTGGTTGACTATAATAGGTATAGTTAAGACTACTGCTCGTTACCTCTACTACTAATATACTCACTATAACTGCTATTATTACAAGTTAACACACATATAAGAGAACACTCTATGAACTATACAAAAAGACTCCTATACTATAATACAAGAGAATACACTAACCCAGAGTATGACACACTATCCCTCTATAAGACACCCTACCGCGCTTACACCATGTGACCAGGGCTTTCCGAAAGGAAGGCAACACTACATGTATAGATCTATACGGGGCGGACACTACTACTTCCCGACTGTTAACTACAGTCCGAGCCAACTAGGCCCAGGGGTGGTACTACATCACTACACTACGCATGACCGGGAAGGTCATCGGGTTCTCTACTATCATCCAGTCTGGTTACATAAGGAGTTACACCTTTATCCAAATTAATACACTAAAACTTAAGTCTAACCTAACATCCCGAAGTAAGTAAATATCTATTACTAATGAAGTTTGCACCTCTCCTACTGCCAACAGGCATAATTTTTCTTCATCTATGTTACTCATATGAGGTTTACTATCGTACTTTTCCAACTTAAGGTTTTCAATGATAATACTTACACACAACTCAAAGGATTTAACTTACAATGTACTTTTCTGGAAAATATAGGATTTTCTAGGGATTTCTACTACTCATAAACATAAATTTCAGCTTTTATACAATAAGTTTGTAAACACTTTTACACAAAAACGACACTAAATTCTTATGAACTCACCAGCTTTATGCTGATACCCGTTTTCAAAATAACTTGTATCCTCAGGTCAAAGATAGACAGGTACAGGTGCAGCTTTTGGAGAAGATGGAGCACATACAAGACCCATCTTTTATTTTGTTATACTTTTGGTGTCTATTAAACTTTACAGAACATGTTTGTAATTAAATTTACTATATAAATGCAATGGTTGTTGTCGCTTGTTTTTACTATTATGCAATTGTTATGATACAGTACATGACGTCCTCCACCCCAGAACGTATTCCGCCGTTATCGGTTTTGGGGTGTGACATTTAGCTAGATAACAATTGTGATATTTGCATTCTCAAAGTCGTTAGTGGAGCGTGTGTGGTTTACCGGCACACTAACATGGACTTGTGAGAAGTGGCAAACGTCTAAACAATCAAGACTATGATTACGAAATCCCTTTTCATAGTTCTTAAAATTGTTTAGACACACCTGTAAGTTATCTAAGATAAGGTGTATGATATTGATAAAGTTTTATCAAAGCGATCTAGTATCAGAAATCTGAACTTCGGTAAGAAAGTCAATAAAGTATTGATTTCTGCAAGTCCAGCTGATTTCTGAGTACATGTCAAAGCTAGTGGGAGCATAAGTGTTATGCTAATAATCATCATGTTAGTCGGAGCATGATAATTATGATAAGTATTGCAAGTTAGCAATGTTAATTATAAAAAACAAAAACTTTTAATTGGGAAAGAGTTGTTTTGCTATAATTAAGGGAGAGAAAATTATACTTCATCTCAAATCTAAAAGCTTAGATTGAGGTTTTAATCGTATTTAGTCAAGCATATATATATATATATATATATATATATATATATATATATGAATTTCATGTTGGAATGGCTCAACATAAGGAAATTCTGTATATGGGTCCATTATTTGCGTTCTAAAATTCGATTGTGATTACGGCATCCCTTTTCATAATCTGAATTATGAGAACTTGGCAAATAGAAATGGAAATGTTATAGCAAAAGACTAGTTTAGTCTTTATGTGAGACATCATGAATCGTGTCCCATATGCTTCGGATATAGGATTGATTACATGTGCTATATTCATCCTTTCTAAAATTTTCCAAATGCCTGGGGCATTAAGAAGGGAAAAGGTCTAGAATTGGATATGACTAAAATGATTAAACAATTGTCGAGGACAATCTAAGTTTTACCAAATATTGGTTGCTCAAGGACAATTGGAAGTATAGTGATATTTCTGGAAGGACCATATTGACATAATCTGTAAGGAGGCAACTCTTGTTCAGAAGTGATAGTCAAAATGGAATCTGGAAATGTTTCAAAGTTAGAAATTTCAATCTGTGTAAGATTAAGGAAACTTAATGCAAGAAGGATGTTTCCAAGGAGTTGATCTCCTTTGGAATACTTTGTTATGTTTGTTGTCAAGTCCTTGTGACTTTGTGCATAATCATTACAAGAGGATCAATGCATATAAGTTTAGAATCTAACAGATTTCAGTAAATGGCATGAATTTGGAATTCTTGCATTT
Organism: Lactuca sativa; assembly: GCF_002870075.4. NCBI lineage: Eukaryota > Viridiplantae > Streptophyta > Magnoliopsida > Asterales > Asteraceae > Lactuca > Lactuca sativa. The sequence goes on from NC_056630.2 coordinate 262,524,505, forward strand.
GCAGTAAGGATTTGGTACTGTGAAAGAGGATCATTGGAGTTATGTTCAATTGATCTAATTCACAAAGTGAAGATCATAGACAAACATAGTATGCATACTTGGTGTATGACATGACTAGTGTTTAGAAAACATAGTGTACATGCTTCGAGCATGGGACAACTATTGTTTTAAATTCAAGAATAAAGTTGATAGCTGAAACATTATACAATGAATAATGTGTAATCATATGGTGATAAATAAAAGGTGTTTTATTTATGTTCATAGGTTTTGATACCATATTGGATTCAATTATTATTGTGTTTTACTTTGCATGTTCTAACTTCCTGAATAACTAGGTCATTGTTCTGGATGACTAAGTTATTCAATCCATCCACAGTCGGTCATATGTTGGAAGTAGATATGAATCAAAACTGTCATGGGTTAGCTTGTAGAGGTCTAAGATGTTGGACAAAGGGCTACAACACTCATGAGTGCTCATAAGTTCTGAGTATTGGATTCAACCCGCGCTCATTGGAATCACTTCATGGATTTTATCACGAGTGATCATGAGACGATAATATCTTATATTCTTCAAACCTACAGATATGAGTTGTTACTATGATTTGGTTGTACATTGATTGCACGAAAACGCATTCGGTAACTCGGTGTTATAAAACGTGCCTTTTTGTATGATTCAACAAGTAGTAGAACAAGCCATATGAGTCGAAGTTTGTCCATTCCTTTTACCTTCGGGATAAAAGCGATATCTATGGGCCCCTCGATGATTTGATGATGACAAATGGAAGTGCTTGGCTGGGCCAGGACTGATTTGATTTGTTCAATTAGTCAGCCATCATAAATCGGAAATCGGGAAACAACAAATGGACAGAGAGAATGATTATAATCCATGTCTCAGTCCATATGATATCTAGAATGGAGGAATATATGATCCTTTATCTAATAGACAAGTCATTGACAAAGGTCAGAGTTCATCGGCAAGGTCAGAGTTAGACAGAAACATTTAAGACCTACGATTGTCAGTCGGTTCTTGAAGTCATACGCAATAATAGTTTTAGACTTATCCAAGTGGGAGACTGTTGGATTAATGTCTAAGTCCATAACTATAATTGGTGAGACTTGACCCGACCCGGTATGGTCCATTTGGGTTGCATGGCATCATGCATTTGGATAGACTATAATGAGAGAAATAACACTTAACGATTATTAATATATTATAGGTTCTAATATATTAATAGGATTATTTAATTAATATTGATCAAGAATTAATTAAGTGATCAAAAGAAGACTAATTAAATATATGGGTTGATTGTGTAAATCATCCATACTTGTATAGTGGGCTAAGACTCCATGGATTATCACGTTAGGCTAAAACCCATTGGATGATCCATGGATGCTCCATGGTGTATTTGAACCCATGGATCCAAGGAAATGGAAAGCCATGACAATTAAGGGTTTGCCCTAATTGTAACACTATATAAAGATCATATTCTTGGGAAAATCGGCCACTGTGTGTGAGAATGAAGGGTTAGCCGATTTCATCAAGTGTGTATGTTCTCTCAATCTATTCCAAGTGTATTTGGTGTTGTGTGAACCATTTGAGGTGTCACACTTGGGGCACTAGGCACTCAAGCTTCATGAAGACAATCTACATCAAAGAGGTATGTAATTCTAACTTGATATATTCATTTGAATCAATGTTATTATGCTAGTTAGGATGAATACCTTGGAAAGTTCATATTTGCATGTATAATAGAGAAAACATAGATCCAAGGTATTTAGGGTTGCATGTACACTTAGGAGTGTTAGAATGCTCAAAACCCAACATGCTCAACCAAGGTCTTCTTCAACTTCAAAGAGTCAAAAACCACCAAAGAATGCTTCAAGGATCTCAAAAATGACTAAGGAATTCAAGAGGGTCGAGATTAGGGTTTCTAGGAGGCAAAAGAGTATAGGAGGCTAAGGATGGGCAACCTTAGCCCTCTCTTTCCATTAAATACCCAAAATATTAGGGTTTGGTCATCAAGTTAGTATCACATCGTGAGCATTCAAAGTCTCACGTCGTGAGAATCAAAATCACAGGTCAACTAGTCAATGGGCATTCACGATGTGACCATCATGTTTCACGTCATAACCTTCAGCCAAAGCTAAAAATTCAAGAAATCAAATACATCCATGATCAGAGTGTTACAATCCATATAGAAACTACATATTCCCTTTTCACATTTATTGCATATTGGTTTAATATCTAAGTATATTAGGTTCTGACTTGAGCTCATGTGGTTTAGATGAAATTGGAAAAAAGAGATCATAATCCATAGTTAGGATTATGAACAAACTAAGAACAACTCAGACAAAACTCAAGAAATGACAAAATCGATGTTATCGAACCAGTTCTATAAAGTTGCTAGATCTTCACAAAAGGCCGTCCCACTCATTGAGACTTGCCTTACATGTTCCTTGAGTGGGTTCTTTTCGTACCCTGCATTTTCACAAACCTTTTGCATTTGGTCACCCTTTTACACGAGGAAATCTTGTTTTTGCAATCTAAAATTTTTTAACATTATCCGATACTACTAAAATGTTCTACTAAAAACTAGCATGGGAATCTTATATATATATATATATATATATATATATATATATATATATATATATATATATATATATATATATATATATACCCATGTTCTTTTTGGTGAATAAGTTACCAGCTAAGCATACGATCTACTATAGTTTGAAATCTGTGTTTACTTTATAATATTTAAATATATAGTTTACACTTTTTAGATAGAAGGAAAGCATACCAGTGTAAGTGAAATCGAACCCAAATCGTTGTGAGGGAGGTGCAGCGGGGAACTCCAATCGTCGACACTATGAGCGGGATGAATCACAATCGGCAGCGCTATGACGTGAGGTGTCAGAGTCGCAATCGCCTTTGCTCCAAGTGATTTTGTGAATCTCCGGTCAAAAGCAAGAAAACTCTAGTTTTGTAATTGTGCGATTTTGTGAATGGGACATGTACATTTGCAAAATTATAATGTGGCACCTTCCTAGTGACATGCATATTTTGTTAGGGTATACTCTGTGTTTTTTTTAATTGCCAAATCAAATTAATGACATGCAAAAATGCATATTGTAAAGCCTTTAAAATTTAGGAAATATGACATGTTTTTTTATGCACACTTTTGCTATCATGAAATGAAGTGTCAAGAAGCAGAAAGTCAGTTGTGTGTAAAGGCGATTATAATTGGTATATACAATTCCGATCCTAATGTCAAGGACAAAATGAATGTTTATTTTAAGACATATTTTGAAATGTTCAGGGCAAACTGGTAGGAAGAAGATGACTGTTAGGACTACCTGATGGTTGAATACAATCCATCAATTCAAGTCAAGGTGAAGATTGTTAATGTATGACTTGGAATTTGGTTATCCTAATGAATATCCCGACCCGCAATGGAGTGAAGAAAACCTAAATGGCGAATTCGAATGGCTAAGTGTTTGACCCTATATTTGCTAGGGTATTTGGTTATAAATACTTGTAGTTTGGATTTCATCGTAATCACTTTAACGGTCGAGCAATAACAAGATTTATCTGGTTCTGTCCGTGGATGTAGGTCACATCGATCAAATTATGTTAAATTTTTTAAATCTTTATATCGTTTTATCACTTTATTTTGCTTTCTTGCATAACAATGCATTTAAATAGTAATTTAACATGTGTAATCTCGGTGAACAACCAAATTAAATGTCTTTATACTTTAAATTTGTTTGTTAGCATTTTTTTTTTTTGTTTATTTAATCATATATAATTCCCCGAGACTCCCTAATATATCTAGTAAATAATTAAAAAACAAGGAAAAGAAGCCATCGCTAACGTTTAATTTTGTTGTGTGTATATATACATATGCTTGGGAAGCAGTGCTATGTAGGGACTTCGCTTCTGAGTTCGCCATTTATATTATGGAGAAGCAGTATTGTGTGTCACCAGCAGTTTTAGTTATATTACTGCTTGCGACAGCTTGTTCTTCTTCAACCGGCTCTAGACACTTTGATTTCAATGTACTCTCTCTCTCTCTCTCTCTCTCTCTCTCTCTCTCTCTCTCTCTCTCTCTCTCTCTCTCTCTCTCTCTCTCTCTCTCATCGGGGGTGATGATGGAGTTTAATGTTGTAGTGGCATTGTGCCACAGTAATTTGAAACTTATAAGTTTCTATTACAGAGTTGATAACTATGAAATTCGAACTTAGAAGCTTTAGTTGGAACTTACAACAACTTAAACAATTATAGTGGAAAATCAGATTAAAGCTATGACTGAATTTGCTTATTTGGTTTTAAACTTTTGCGCAGGTCCAGTGGAAGAACATAAGTCGTTTATGCAGTAGAAAAGAAATACTGACAGTGAATGGGGAGTATCCAGGACCAACAATTGCTGTAAATGAAGGAGAGAATGTGGAGATTAGAGTTACCAATGGAGTTTCTATAAACACCACCATTCACTGGTAAGTTGCGCCCTTTTCATTATTTCATTGAATTCAAATGTATTTATTTATTATTTTGGATCCCTGCTCTAGATATAAACATATTTGCTGATGTGAGCAGGCATGGAATCAAGCAACTAAGAACTGGATGGGCAGATGGGCCAGCATATGTCACCCAGTGTCCCATAAGACCTGGTCAATCTTATACATACAAGTTCACAGTTAGTGGCCAAAGAGGAACCCTTTGGTGGCATGCTCACATTGCTTGGCAGCGAGCAACCATCTATGGTGCAATTATCATATACCCTCGTATGCCTTACCCATTCTCAACTCCAATCCAAGCAGAAATCCCTATAATATTCGGTAATACTTATTCTTTGTCGTATTTTGATCTTTCTTTCACTATTTATATATATAACAGTCTATTGATTGATCCTTGTTTATATTTGCCAGGAGAATGGTGGAATTTACCTGTTGAAGGAATAGAAACTGAAATGAACAAGTATGGTAATGGTCCGAACTCATCAGATGCTTATACAATTAACGGTTTGCCTGGACCACTCTACCCATGCTCCATTAGAGGTAAATTAAAATCATAACACAGCATCTAAAGTTAGCACATACATGAAATCCTTTTACGTGAAATTTTGGAAGCATCCCATATTATTCTTAACTCACATTGATTAAGCATACAAACAAAAGGTCATTGTACTGTTAAGCAAATAAATTATTCATAATATTACTTGTTGAAAATGACATAACAAAACTCCTAATTAATAAAAAGTAATATTTTTTAAAACATCCGTTTGACATGTATTCCACGTTGCAAATGATTTGAAGATGTTAGCCAGCCTGTACCATCCTGTAATTAAAGTTATATAGACTAAATGAAACCAAACTCTTGACATGATTTTACAATAATAACGTAGCTGGTTGTATTCTGGTTTCAAATAATACCGATCATTTGGTTAAATTTATGTCGTCTATTGTGAAAGTTAGCAGCCTACTTTTTATTTTATTTTTTTCTATGATATATTTAACAATAGTTCTCAAAATATATTACGCAAACCTTCAATAGCGTTGAAATAATAATTCTCAAAATATTTACTATGATATATTTATACTTTTATTTTTATTCATAAAACATTTTTGAGTTAATAGATCAACGATGCTCTTACTAGCGTGGGTTACAGTCCCGGTCCAAAAACAAAAACTATCATATATATATATATATATATATATATATATATATATATATATATATATATATATATATATATATATATATATATATATATATATATATATATATATATATATAGGTTCAGGTTCATTTGAGACCATTCTAATTTTGTGAGACCGTGAGACCAAATCTAAAAATAATTTTAAAATGCAAAATAAATGGAAAAATCCAAAAATTCTTTTTTTAAATGTTATTTTCGGAACTTTAATTAACTAAAAAAAATATAAAAAAAATATAAAAAAAATAAAAAAAAATCCGTTTTTTTTTTTGAAAAATACGTGAAATATTCTAAATAGAATATTTCACTGACATATTCTAAAAAATAATTTTAAAATGCAAAATAAATGGAAAAATCTAAAAATTCTTTTTTTAAATATTATTTTCGGAACTTGAATTAACTAAAAAAAATAAAAACAAATTAAAAAAAATAAAAAAAAAATTCTATTTTTTTTGAAAAATACATGAAATATTCTAAATATAATATTACACTGTACATATTCTAAAAATAATTTTAAAATGCAAAGTAAATGGAAAAATCAAAAAATTCTTTTTTTAAATATTATTTTCGGAACATGAATTAACTAAAAAAAATAAAAATAAATAAAAAACAAATAAACAAATGCGTCTCACGGTCTCACAAAATATAAGTGGTCTCAAATGAACCTAACCCTATATATATATATATATATATATATATATATATATATATATATATATATATATATATATATATATATATATATATATATATATATATATATATATATATATATATATATATATATTTCAGTACGTTAATTTAGGCGATAAAACTAAAACTAGGACCCGATTTTGTATCATTAAAATCTTTTCACATGCCACTTGATAAATTGATGTATGCTGTTTTTTCAAGTTATTATGATATATAAAGTAAAGTAAACTCTTTCCTCATCTCTCGAGGTACTTTTTGCGCAACAAAATGTTAAAAGAAATCAAATTCCAACTCATTACCGGTTTTACAAGCTACAAAATCGCTACAATTAATAGAAAATCATAATCAGCATTTTATTATATGTATAAATTATATGCGATGAATCTATATTTTGCTAACGTATTTATAAAAAATGTATAAATCAGGATTCTATTATATGTATAAATCATGATTCTATTATATGTATAAAATATATATAAATCCGTTTTTATAAAAAAAATATATACAAACACCTATTTTATTATAATTACATTTATATACAAACACATATTTATAAAAAAAAATATAAACAAACACCTATAGTAAACGTGTGAGTGTGTGTGTGTGTATATATATATATATATATATATATATATATATATATATATATATATATATATATATATATATATATATATATATATATATATATATATATGTTTTAACAAAAGTAATGTATACAAACACTTATTTGGATGCATATAAATATGTTTTTACAAAAGAAATATATACGTTTAGTATGAAATAGGTGTTTGTATATATTTTTTTTGTAAAGTAAATGTTTGTATGTATTGTTTTTAAAAAATGAATTTATATATATTTATGTACTTAATAAATACCTATTTTTATAAATAGGTATTTCGTATACAAAAAAGTTTTTTTTTAAGTTTTTATATAGAAAATATGTGATTTTTTGTATAAATATGATTTTATAAAGAAAAAACATATTCGAAACAAAAGTTTGAAAAACAAAGTTGTAGAAAAACTAAAGTTAGAATGAATTCATAACAGAATTCTAGAACTTAGCAAAAATGGTAAATTTTGGACCAAATTTATAATAAAATTTAAAATCTACGCCGATAGTGTAAATTTTGGACCAAATTTGTAATAAATTTTAAAATCTTGGTAAAAAATATAATTTTTTAAAGTTGGATGACCTGTAGACAAAGAATATTTTCATAACTTATATTTCATCAAGTTATGGTTCATGATTTTGACGATTACTAGTTTTTTAGACTTAATTGAATTAAAATAAAAAGATATAAAGACTAAATCGATTATGAGACCAATATATAGGGATTTTATTGTAGTTTTCGCTTAAAAATTATATGTACTTATTTGAATTTTTACATCATTTTTTTCATTCACTTACTAATCAATGAATTTTTACATCATTTTTTACAAGTGATTGCACATCATACATTTACCTATATTAATTTGAAAAAAAATTATCTCTCAATCTGTCAAATTTATATATAATAAGATAATTCCCTAATTCTACATTTTGAAAAACAGTATAGAACCTCTTCAATACCATTTTAAGTGTGTTTTCTATTTAATAATAATAATAATAATAATAATAATAATAATAATAATAATAATAATAAAACAACTTATAGAACAATAACAAAAAACTTAGTACAAGTATGGTTTTAAAGGTTTACTTTTTGTTATAAATCAGTATCTTTAAGATGAGGAGGAATTGTTATTTTAAGAATTTGTGTTACTTTACATGCAGATACTTTTATCCAGACTGTGGAACACGGGAAGACGTACATGCTTAGAATCATTAACGCAGCCCTTAACGATGAGCTCTTCTTCACTATAGCCAACCATACACTTACAGTCGTTGAAATCGATGCCTCTTACACCAAACCCTTTGACACTGAAGCCATCATGATCACTCCCGGTCAAACTTCCACTGTGCTCTTCACTGCAAATCAAGACAAACATGACTCAACCGGATTGTTCGTCATGGCAGCTAGGCCTTACCTCACCACTGTATTCCCTTTTGACAACACTACCACAATTGGTTTCTTGAAATACAAAGGAACCCTTGCTGAAAATATGGCTCTCCCTGAACCATATAAAGTTCGTTTGCCTTACCATCTTCCTCAAATGGAAGATCATGCATTTGCAATAAGTTTTTCAAATCAGCTTCGGAGTCTTGGAACCCCTAAGTACCCTTGTAGTGTACCAAAAAGAATAGATAAAAGAGTTGTCATCACCATAAGTCTTAATCTTCAAGATTGTCCTGTTAACCAGACATGCAAAGGGTATAACGGGAAGAGATTTGCAGCTTCTATGAACAACCAGTCTTTTATCCGTCCCTTAACCTCCATACTCGACTGGCATTACCGTAAATATTCTTCTACGCATTACTCTTACGACTTCCCACAGAAGCCACCACATGTTTTCGACTATACAGGAGTGGATCCAATGACACATAACCTAAATCCAAATTTTGGTACAAAGTTGTTTGCAGTGGAATACGGGACTAAATTAGAAATTGTGCTTCAAGACACGAGTTTCCTTAACTTGGAAAATCATCCAATTCATATCCATGGTCATAACTTTTTCATCGTGGGTACAGGGTTTGGGAATTATGATGTTGAGAAGGATACGGGCAGTTATAACCTTGTGGACCCCCCTGAGAGGAACACTGTTGCTGTACCAATGGGGGGATGGGCAGCTGTTAGAATTAATGCCGACAATCCAGGGGTATGGTTTATGCATTGTCATCTTGAAGAGCATACATCATGGGGTCTTGCTGCAGGTTTCATTGTGAAAAATGGTGCAAAGCCATATCAAAAATTGCTTCCTCCACCCGATGATCTTCCAGCATGTTGACTTGCATACTTGCTAGTTTCTATCTACAACAATAGGTTTTTAGCTTTCTGAACCTTTTCAGGTCAATAGCAGAGTAAGTTCTGGAATTCTGTTAATAGCAAAGTATTAAACAGATGTTGTATAATTTCCATATGCTGTCTACAATGTATTATAGTTATTTAGCTGAACGAAGCTCAATTATATAAATATATCATATTTTCAGTGAGAAAAGTGGTTATTGCTTCCATATCGTATCAACGCATATGATGATGAATCAAAACATAGTTGAAACAGGGGACGAATATAGAAGAGATTTGGGGCAATTTCTTGTTGTATATTATCGTCTAATAACACTGGAATTAAAAGGATTAAATACCGAAAAAAGAATAGGAATAATCTCATAAAATACCTTATATTTTTTATTTTTTCTATATTAAACCTCAATTTTATATTCTTCCTAAAAAAACCTTATGTTTTTTTTTTTTGAAAAAACCCTCAACTTTGTCTTTTTTTCGAAAAAAATAAACCTCATTTCGACAAAAATAAACCACATTTTAATAATTTTTGAGTAAATTACACGAATTGTCCCTCGTCTAGGTGTCAAAATTCACGTTCAGTCTCTATTTTCAAAAGTTAACTTGGATAGTCTCTCATTAATTTAAGACATACACCGTTCATTCATCCGGAGATAAAAAGACCATATTGCCCTCATTTATTTCTTTTCTAATTTTATTTTATGTGTCTATTATTTTAAGATTAAAAAGAAAAGAAAAAAACAATAAATATTCATACCCCTAACCCACCCTCCCATTTCCCTTTCCCAAGCTTCCTCCTTTGTCTCCTTCATTCTCTGCCACTCTTGACGCCGGCGAAGTCCCATCACCCCTATCCTCACCCCAAATTGGTAAACCAAAACAGTAGAGGGTATCTTTCAAACTCACTTTGCCACAAAATACGCTTTAGGGATTGATCAAAGAAGAGAGTTGTCACAACTAGAAATTTTGTGTCTTGTAATCACAACACTCAAGTAAAATGTTGAATCAAAAACTTAAGAGCATGTATGATGCTTACTCTATGACAACAAAATTTCAATCCAATACACCATACAAGTATTACAAATGGTCAATAAGCAATTGGAAACCCTAAAAGTTCTTGCTTAGGTCAATTTTGGACTAGGACTTCCTTATTGGGCCCAATTGACCAATAAGCTTCCAATTTGACCATCTTGGGTTTAGAACTCTTAAATGAACTCTAATTGGACCCATTTCCATTTAATTCAATATTTCAGGCCATATTGGACCTAGAATGAAATAAAATACCCTAATGGACCTTATTGGGTCACAACAAATTTATATAGCCCTAATGGATCATAAAAATCATTCCTTGATTTATTTGGGCCGAAAAATTACATAATTAAGTCATAATATGGGCTTAAACATAAGAAGCCTGATATTCTTCCTTTCTTTCCTCCTCTTCTCGGCCCAACAACCAAACATGGAAGAGGGTTGACTTTCATTTGCCATCTCTTTATTACCTCTTGGATCTCCATGCACTAACTCATGTTTCCATGCACACATCACTTCACTCACTTCTCTTCCCCCTCCCTCTTTTTCCTTTGGCCGAGAGTCTCCCAAACACACACACTTCACCACAAAACTCTCTCTAAATCACTCAAGACTCATCCCTTCTTCTTCATCCAAAAATCTCGGAATTTTGCTTGTGTTTCAAGAGGATTTCACAAGATAATCATCATCCTTTGGTAAGTTTTCACATGTCTAAGTTACAAAACTCCTCTCTCATGTAAGATCACTTATTCTAAACAAGTTTTGGTGATCATACTCCTAGAAAACTCCTTAAGTTCGAGATCTTCCAAGGAGGCTTGCTAGGATCAAGTTTTCTTCATTTCTTCCTTCTAAACCGAAAACAACAAGCAAAGGTGAGCTTCATACCCCCTATTTTTTGGTTTTTATAAGTTTTGTGGGGGGGGGGGGATACAAGCAAATGTGTAGATCTATGAGTATATGTATGCTTTGTGTGATTTCTATGTTTATTTACATGTTCTTATGTGATTAAGGTGTTGAATCTAGTAAAAAAAAAGGGAACTCAAAACCGAGATCTACATTATGTTGAATGAAATAAGTATAAATCATATTATTTCCTACAAATCAACTCTAGAAAAATAACCAAGTTGGGTAATATGAACTCCTTTGGGCTAAAATCCCATTTTTGGACTTTAAATGTTAAAAATATAAAGTTAAAGGGCCCAAAATGACAAAATACAAATTCTGATGGTTGAGATGAGTTAAAACAGTTTCAAAAATGTATTTTCTTGAAAATTACTCTTTTGATGGGCTAAAATGGAAATTTTTAAACCTAATGCGCCAAAAATGCACTTTTCGGCCCAATAAGGCCCAAATTGCGAGATTTTCAAACTAGAGGGGCTGAATCTGTATTTTCTGTAAAACAGAGGACTACTAGTGCTCCAAGTCCATTTCCAGGGTCAAAAATGCTTTTCATATTCAAAAGGGACTAAAGATGCAAAAAAATTCTATTTTGGGCCAAAAATGTAAAAATTGCGAAAAATGAGGTTTCAGCCGAGAAAACTTCATCTTGAGGGACTAAAACTGTTTTTTAAATAAACTTGAGCTGAAATATTAATACCCTTTCAATAATTTTTGATACTAAAGTGTCAAGAAAAATGGTTTAAGGACTAAAACGGAAATTCTTTTATGCAAAGGGCCAAAATTGTAAATTTATCCAAAAGAGAGGGGCTGCAAAAGAAAAATTCTAGTGATTTTAAACAATAAGTCTGTTAGGATGGAGTACTAGTACCACGACTATCGACGAAATAATCGTTATCAAACGAACTAATTCGGTCTCGAATCAATAACGAATCCGAACTTAATAACACGACGCTATTTCAATACACACGCAGAAATTTTGGGAAGTCAATACACACGTGGGAAATACACCAAACGTCGATACACCATCTTTGGGCCCGAAAGTTTCAAATCGTGCTTGTTGGGCCTAGCTAGCCCAATGACATGATCTTTAGGCCCGAAGGAAACTCGCTTACATGTAGTTGGGTCTTATATGACCTAATTCTGTGTAAAAGGACTTTCAATGGCTTTTGTGCTATTGGGCCCCAAGGGTCCTTTGGTACTGCTAGCGAAGTCGAGAATTCACCAATGCGAGTCGGGCTAAGGGCCCTTCGCATTCACGATAGCATTGAACGACTTATGGAAATATCGGGGGCGTCGCACCCTCTTTTCCTCCTCGGTTGTGGGGCTATGAGAAGTCGGGGTGATTGGATTAAGTGAATAGTGCGAACGACGCCTAAGGGATCGTTTGTATAGTTGTAAACTAGTCATTTTCATTAATGTGTGTTTATAACAATTCACAATCCATAATTAATCCAATGTCATCAGGACTCAACGAATACACACGTCGCAACGAAATAACAAAATATAAAACGCTTGATTCAAAGTATTAGGAAAACATCGGGTTTTCCTAGGGTTTCCAATTCATACACCTATGAGATGCATACCAAGTTTAACAAATTGTATTTTTACGTTTATAGAAACAAACAAGCATACTTACGGATCTTCACACTTTTTATACTATGCTCTTTTCAGAAAATATCGGATTTTCTGGTGGTTTTCAAAACAATACAAAACATTATATTTCAAACATTACTTATGAACTCACCAACATTTCATATGTTGACGTTTTTCAAAATACTTGTATTCTCAGGTAACAGGTAAATCGAAAAGGAAAAATGTACTCGGTAACGTCTTGCTTTTTGTTTAATTAGTATCGAACAATTTACTTTTGGGCATGTAATATTATGGATCAATGTACTGAATGTAAACGCTACCAGTTGTAACATTTCAATTCTTGGTGATATATAATGTTATGTTTCATGTATATTCATTGTGATGGTATTCAATTGAGTCACAATAGCCCTCGGACGTTTCCGCCGTCTGGTTCGGGGGTGTGACAAGAGTTATGGTAGTTTAGGTAACAAAAAAAAATGAAGTAGCAATAGTAGTTGTAGTGATACATGTGTGGAAGTGACAAATTCTACAAATAACAATGCCTACAAGGTGGAACTCCCGGGAGAATACGGAGTACACACAACTTTCAACGTCAGAAATCTCTCCCCTTATCTTGATGATGAGGGCCTTACGGAATTGAGGACAATTCCTTTCAAAGGGGGAGGAGATGATATATGTTTGGACCTAGATAGCCCAATTAAAATTGGATTATTTGCCAAGGAGGTGGGCTTTAGTGATTTGGGCTTTGGAGTGTGCTTGATTTCGTGGATTTGGGCTTGAAATGGGGTGGGCCAATTTGTTTTGGCTACATGGAAGTTGTGACCACGTTTTTTTGGACTTGTTAGTGATCATGGAAGAAATTTGAACCATTTCCTAGTCTTGCGTGTAGCATGGACGAAAATTGAAGTGTTTTTGGGAGTTTCTAGTAGTTACTGGCTAGTCGTTAATGAACTAGTTAAATAAAACCTCTTAATGATGATCCTTTTCACTTTTGTAACTCATGGTTCCTATCAACTATATATAGGGACGATTTTCCATGAATAAAACATGACTTTGAAGCTTGTTGCACTTTGCTCTCTTATTCACATAAGATAGGTCTCTTATTGTGCTTTTGTTCTCAATGTGATTTTGGTTGTGTGTCAATAGGTCTTGGCATTCAACCTAGTTCTTGCTTCAATAGGTCTTGAGGTAAGAACTAACCCTATCCTCTTCTCTACCATCACAATCTCGTGTTCTGCCCCTCTCTCTCCTTCCCATCCGAAAAGAATCCCTATACATGCATCAGATTTACAAGCTATTGGTCTAGTTTGTTTATCAAATTTGTCCTTTTATTATTTTTGTCTCAAATACTATTCAATCTCAATCCAAAACAGCCCATACACGTATCATAATGATATATGTATGGAGGTGAAAAATTCTACAAATGACAATGCCTACAAGGTGGAACTCCCGGGAGAATACGGAGTACATGCAACTTTCAACGCCGGAGATCTCTCCCCTTATCTTGATGATGATGGCCTTATAGAATTGAGGTCAATTCCTTTCAAAGGGGGAGTAGATGATATATGTTTGTGTGACAACCGTCAAATTCAAGTCAAGTCAAAGTCAAACCAGTCAATCTTGTATAATACTTGTATGATTAAAAGTTTTTCTATGAAAACGTACATTTGTATGTCAAGAATTCAAGTGTCTCAATAAATCTATGTGTTTATCAATCTGAAACCCTAAGAAGGGAGTTAAACGCATCAAAACCCGACTACGGAACCTTTTAGGAACTTAAAATAATCATAAACGAAGTATAATGGGGTCCACGGACCTTGCATTGCAAGATTATTCGATGAAAATGGCTAAAAGTGAATCTCTCTCAAATCTCTCCCAATCTCTCCCAAATCTCTCTCAACTTTTATAATCACTTGGAGCATCCCGACCCTTAAATTGGCCAAAAACCGCTTGAAACGGGGAGTTATATCGAAAAACAGCTAAATAAGGCCAAAACTCCTCTTAGGAGCCGAACCTCTTTGAGCCGAACCCTCTCAAAACCGAGCTTATCAAAAGCGAGTCTGTCAGAACCGAACTTCGAACCGAAGTCTGCAGTCGAACCGAGCCTCCTACAGCCGAAATAGACTGAGCCCTCGGTCTATTTCACTTCCATAGCCATTTCGGACCGAGCCTCGCAGACAACAGAAGTCAAGCCTCGCACCTTTGGTTCCCCCGCTTCGCACCTTCAGTCCCTTCTCTCTTCTTTCGGTTCCTTCTCTTTTTCTCTCGGTTCTCACCTCCTAAGAGCCGAACCTCGCAGGTTCGGTCCATAATGTCCGGTTTTTTACTACTTTCGCCTGTTAAGCCTATTTTTGACGTTTTTGACGAGGATTTTCCACCAAATTCATATTTTTATCATTTTAAACTCCCTAAACTCATATTTTAATCAATTTTGAGTGAAATTCTAGTCTAGGAATAAAATCTAGTTGGTAAGATATAGGAGTGGAGTGTTGACTTTACCCTAGTGTGTAACACAAGCAACCTCCCATACCCACCCCATGACCATCCCCAGTCACTATTCCTCCATACTTGGTCATTCCATCGTCCTTTTCCCCCTATTTCTCCAGCCATACTCTTGGTCAAAGTCTAGAAAATTCTTATCTCTCCTCACTCTTCTCTCATTCTCCACCAAAGAACAAACTTCATTCTTTCTCTAAATTTCGAGATTCAAGGCTACTCTCCAATCTTTTCTTCTACTTTTGGTAAGTATTATCATCCTCCATATGATTATTTCACTCATTTCTACTGAAGTGATAGATTGCTTACAAAAATATCGTCATATTTGTGTTAGATCTTCAAAGCTTCAAGCATCTCCCAAGTGTTCTTGAGTTGAACACTTCTTTTCTCCATCATCCATCTACTGAAACCACTCAAGGTGAGTTCATACCCCTATCTTTTCATGATTTTCTTAAGTTTTAAGGGGGGAATACAAGTTAAAACACCAAGAACACAACTAAACTCATCCAACAGCTTTCATCAGAAAAGTTTAACTCCATTCACGGACTGTTTTGGTCAACTTAAACATTTTAGTTTTCAAAACTGTATTAGGTGCAAATATTTCAGGTTTATACCTTTAAAATGACTACTTACACATCTCCATACGATTTTTCTACAATTTATGGTGATTTTTACAAAACTTCCTATCACTTCAAGGACAAATCTGGACCAGTCTGTGATTATGGACTTTTTCACACAAGTTGGAGGCCACTAAAAAACATAATAAAATTTATGAACAAACTAGACTCATTTTCCAAACTCTCAGAATTTACGGATTCTGATTTGGAGCTTTGATGATTTTTTATAAATTTTCTAAGAGCATTAATAGAAATGTTAACACTAGAAAAATACTATCAATTACATTTGCACCTTGTAACTTGTTGAGCAAGGTGTGTATCATTATGTGAATATATGTTTTTACATTACATGTCATTTCGTCTTGATGTATTGACATACATCAGAAAACAAATGGATTTTTACCTTCATAAGTATGGTAATTAATTAGTTGTTATAAACAAAGTTTACATCCATCGTATACAAACCTTTGATAAACTATGGAAGTATAGTTTATGTTGCTTTTAAATTATAAACGATTATAATAAACTATAATAGGTATAGTTTATGTTTCATTAAATTTCAAACTCTTTACCTAAGGTTTTCAGTTCACGTAAATCTGTTAATGAATAAATTTGTGAGACATTCGCTTTGCGTTACATCCTAGTAACGAAATCAAAAGTCCTGTAAATTGTAACCAGAGTCTCTTGTAGGGAGAACATGATAGTTATGTATAGATCTATATTGGGACTGACAAACCCACACCTGAGCTACATGCAACAGCTAGACCGGCAGGTTTGAGGTGACAAGTGTCATTTAACTTGCAACGCCTTAAGAACGTCGTATTATGAGGCCGTCTGAGTCATAGTATGGTTATAATAACTCACATGTGGTATTAACATAACATAATATTTACGGGTTTTACTTCTAAATTTAATGAGTTTATGTCGATTTAAACTTGCATAAATTTCTTTAAGTATGGTAAAATACTTGTGCACTTCGGTCTTGACTTTTAAGATTACAACGCATTACATAAGAAAGTATGGTATTTTTTCTTAAACAAACATCACTTTTATAATAAAAGGATTTTAGAATCACCTTCTAAAACTTATGAGCTCACCAACTTAATTGTTGACACTCTTTCAAAACTACTTGTATTCTCAGGAAATCCATAAACAGGTAACCAAGTGCTTTTGAGGATGGGACGTAAGGCGTCAAACATTTCATTTTTGTCAACATAATGTAATTGATTTGGAAACATGTAAACTCATGCTATGGTGTAACTTTTTCAATTATATTTATGTTGGTTGTGTTTACTTTGATCACTATTGTAATTGTTGTTATGATGCTATACATGAAGTCCTCCACCCCCGGACGTTTCCACCATCTTTGGTTTGGGGGTGTGATAGTTTGGACCTAGATAGCTTAATTAAAAATGGATTATCTGCCAAGGAGGTGGGCTTTACTAATTTGGGCTTTGGAGTGTGCTTGATTTCATGGATTTCGGCTTAAAATGGGGTGGGCCGATTTGTTTTGGCTACATGGAAGTTGTGACCACGTTTTTTGGACTTGTTGGTGGTCATGGAAGAAATTTGAACCATTTCCTAGTCTTGGGTGTATCATGGACGAAAATTGAAGAGTTTTTGGGAGTTTCTAGTAATTATTGGCTAGTAGTTAATGAACTAGTTAAATAAAACCTCTTAATGGTGAGCCTTTTCACATTTGTAACTCATGGTCCCTATCATATATATATATATATATATATATATATATATATATATATATATATATATATATATATATATATATGGACGATTTTCCATGAATAAAACATGACTTTGAAGCTTGTTGCACTTTGCTCTCTTATTCACATAAGATAGGTCTCTTATTGTGCTTTTGGTTATGTGTCAATAGGTCTTGGCATTCAACCTAGCTCTTGCTTTAATAGGTATTGAGGTAAGAACTAACCCTATCCTCTTCTCTACCATCACAATCTCGTGTTCTACCCCTCTCTCTCCTTTCCATCCGAAAAGAGTCCCCATACACGCATCAGATTTACAAACTATATGTCTAGTTTGTTTATCAAATCTATCCTTTTATTATTTTTGTCTCAAATACCATTCAATCTCAATACAAAACAACCCATGCATGCATCATAATGATACATGTGTGGAAGTGACAAATTTTACAAATGACAATGCCTACAAGGTGGAACTCCCGGGAGAATACGGAGTACATGCAACTTTCAACGTCGGAGATCTCTCCCCTTATCTTGATGATGATAGCCTTACGGAAGTGAGGTCAATTCCTTTCAAAGGGGGAGGAGATGATATATGTTTGGACCTAGATAGCCCAATTAAAAATGGATTATTTCCCAATGTTGTGGGCTTTACTAATTTGGGCTTTGGAGTGTGCTTGATTTCATGCATTTGGGCTTGAAATGGGGTGAGCTAATTTGCTTTGTCTACATGGAAGTTGTGACCACGTTTTCTTTGGACTTGTTTGTGATCATGGAATAAATTTGAACCATTTTCTAGTCTTGGGTGTAGCATGGACGAAAATTGAAGAGTTTTCGGGAGTTTCTTGTAGTTAATGAACTAGTTAAATAAAGGCTCTTAATGATGAGCCTTTTCACTTTTGTAACTCATGGTTCCTATCAACTATATATAGCGAAGATTTTCCATGAATAAAATGTTGGATTTGGTGTCTAAGCCCATAACTATAACTGGGATGTACTTGACTGTAACGACCAAAATTTCAAAACAATTAAAACTTTTCAAAAACCACCCATTTTAACAACGTTGTTACAAAAAGGTTTTCAATACATTATTTAACAGCGTATTTTCCCAGGTTCATATCATAAAACGCCAACGCGAGGAACAGTACGATCACGCCTTTGCCTTGCCACAGACTCCTGAGAACCTGAAAACATAAAACCACAACTGTAAGCCCGAAAGCTTAGTGAGATACCCCCAAAATACCAACCACATATACGCCCCTCCAGGCCACGATCTTTCGGTCCAATTCATATTGCCTTCCGGCCCATAACACATCGCCTTCCGGCCCATAACATATTGCCTTCCGGCCCATAACATATTGCCTTCCGGCCCATAGCATAAAATGCATACATAACATAACAGATCATAGAACAGCCATACATATCGGGTCAAACCCCAGACCAAGCAAACTTGCACATAACACATAACCATATAACAGATCACAGTCAGCAAATCGATCAACAGATCACATAACATAACATTACTCTAACCAAGATACCGGCCTAACCGGTCACTAGCATAACATCACCCTACGAATCAGTCAACATACTATTTACACACATACGCCTTTCCAGGCCATGACCTTCCGGTCCACATCGCAATGCCTTCCGGCCCACAACATATAATGCCTTCCGGCCCATAACGTAATGCCTTCCGGCCCATATTCCGCAATATCATAACAACAGACACTACCCGGATTTCCATCCAATAAAGGGTCGGCCTTGGTGCCTTAAACCCTATTGATATAGTGAGGATAACTCACCTCGAATCTGCCGACTGAACGGACAACCCAAGCTGCTCCGATCACTGATACGATCTCCACCTCTGGACAGCCACCAATGCACTGAACTCAAACAATAAACAACAATTACCAAAATACCCCTGGAAACCACTGGTCAACCCTTGGTCAAAGACAAGGTCAAAGTCAACCCCTGACTGACCCTACTCGCCGAGTCAACCCGATGACTCACCGAGTTCCCATACTCAGAACTCCACTCAATCCGCGACCTAACTCGCCGAGTCACCCCGAGACTCGCCGAGTTCCCACAACTTCTGGGTCCTCTCGCACACAACTCACCGAGTCATCCCTTGACTCACCGATTCTCGACTCAACCAGAGAATATCGGAACTCTTCGACAAGACTCGCCGAGTCCAAGAACAGACTCGTCGAGTCTATGGCTATCTTCAACCTACTCGCCGAGTTGTTCTTCCAACTCGCCGAGTCCCAGCTCGCCTTCAAGCAACTCGCCGAGTACACCCATGTGACTCGCCGAGTACTACCGGTCTGAATCTATACAGAAGCACTCCAAGCCATGCAATTGATCCAAAACATAGATCTAGCTTCCTACAACCCCTTCATCACGTAAAGTGGCAAACTTTACGTGAATCCAACTAGATCTAGGCTTTTTGCACTATGGTTTAGGGTTTGGGACATAAAAGCTTCACTAAACACTCCAACACAGGGACTTTCATGCTCTCTGATTCTTCTCTACTCCAAATCTGAGGTAGCAACCTCAGATCTAACCTCTAGACTTCCAATTGCATCCATAGGCAAGATCCCACAAACCCCAAAATGAAGAAACAACATACAATCAGTCCAAGAACGAGATATTACCTTCAATGGACGCCTCAACTGCAATGAAATTCGAATCCAAGCAAATCCCCTTGCTCCAAGCCTTCAATTTCCCAAATTCCTCCAATAATTACTTCTCTAAGCTCCAATCCACTCAACAATGGTGCCTCTCCGCGATTTAGGGTTTTCTGGGGCTCAAGGGGTGATAAAGAGGCTGGGAGGAAAACATAATGTTCTTTATATAGGGCTCAACCCCGAGAATTAGGGTTTTCTCCAATCAGCGCCTACTCGCCGAGTCCTCCTCACCGACTCGCCGAGTCGGCTACTTAGTACGCGACCCAGTCGCGACTCTACTCGCCGAGTCCATCCATGGACTCGCCGAGTCACTCTTTCACAACTTACTCTTTTAGTCCTTCAACTCTACTCTTGATATTTCGGGATGTTACATGACCTGATTGTAACATGGTCCTTTTGGGTTGCCTTCTCCAGTGCAATTTGATAGGATGGACTTTTGAGAATAAGGTTATTTATGATTTATTAATATATTAAAAGTATAATATATTAATATGAAATCATATTCTTTAATTAGTATTGATCAAGAATTAAATTAGAATTAATTTTGTGGTCAAAAGAGACAAATTAAATATATGAGGATTGATTGTGTAAATCAATGATTCTTATAGTGTGGGCCAATGATCCATGATTATTTAGATGGGCTAAACCAATGAGATAATCCATGGATAGTCCATGCAGGTTAAACCCATGGAGCATAAGAATGTGGAAGGTCATGGAGCATTAGGATTTACAAAGTGTAACCCTAGCATTTGCTACACTATAAATAAACCCCCTAGTGCCAAAATCATTACCCCATTTCATTCTAAGGGAGTGAAGTTGATTTTGTGCTAAGTAACCTATTCTCTCAAGCCTCCTCTTGCATATTGGTGTTTGTGAACCATTAGAGGCATCACACTTGGGGTACTCAAGCTTTCAAAGGTCAAGAACTACAAGTCCTTCTAATAGGTAAGTCATCTAACTAGTTGTATTGTTCATTTGACAATTTGTATGCTAGTTATGATGTATGCTTTGGAAAATTGAATATATATGCATGTATAATTAGAGAAAACATAGATCCAAAGCATTTAGGGTTTCATGTACACAATAGGAGTGTTAGAGTGCTCAAAACCCAACATAAAACATGACTTTGAAGCTTGTTGCACTTTGCTCTCTTATTCACATAAGATAGGTCTCTTATTGTGCTTTTGTTCTTGATGTGATTTTGGTGGTGTGTCAATAGGTCTTGGAATTCAACCTAGTTCTTGCTTCAATAGGTCTTGAGGTAAGAACTAACCCTATGCCCTTCTCTACCCTCACAATCTCGTGTTCTACCCCTCTTTCTCCTTTCCATCCGAAAAGAGTCCCCATACACGCATTAGATTTACAAGTTATAGGTCTAGTTTGTTTATCAAATCTATCATGTTATTATTTTTGTCTCAAATACTATTCAATCTCAATACAAAATAGCCTATACACACATCATGTAGCATGGTGATTTTCGGCAACTTGAAAGGAAGACTACACCTGATCTCCAACACCACCACCATCATATCAAATCTGCATTTAGAAATGAAACTCAAACCCATAAGTCTTCAGAGTAAGGATTATTAAAGAGAAGGAGATCAGAGAAGAATAAGATACATATGGGAGAAGAAGCGGAATCGACGTCAGATTCCGGCCATCTGCTTCACCTACATCTCCAGTTCTGTTTCAGAACAAATCAGTTGTGGTCGTATAGAGGGGATGATTCATGTAATTTACCCACGAACACTAAGAAGAAGAGGCGGTGGAGTGCACCTTCTCCGGTGAGGCGATAACTTTAGACGTCACTGGAAATGGATTCCATCTAAGAAGGAAAGAAAAAATGATTCCCACAAATGTGTGTGTGTGTGTTTGTTTGTTTCTAGGCTCAAGAAAAAACCTCTCATTTTTTTATTCTTCATTCAGAGAGAAAGAACAAAGCCTTTTATGGGAATTGATTTTCAGATCCCAAATTGTAGGGTTAAATACATATCGATGTCTTGAGTTTTAAGTATTTGATTTCATATGTTCTTGGTCATGAAAAGAGTAAAGGAATGATAAAAGAGGAAAAATAATATCATCAAGTCTTGAGTTTTGTTCTTGTTTGTGAAGGAGAAAGAAACAAAAGAGACGGAGAGATAGAGACATTGGGAGGGAAATTTGGCCTACTTTTTTAGTTAAAATATTTTTTAGTAATTACAAATAATCAAAAATGTTAAAAATAAATTAAAAATAAAATTGAAAAGGGCATTATAGTCATCTCATGTCTGGCAAGTGATTAAGCGTGTAAATTTAAACTAACGATGGATGAAACCTGTACATTTTAACCAAACGAGGGACAGTCCGAGTTAACTTTTGAAAATAAGGACTGAACGTGCATTTTGGCACTGTACAAGGGACGATTCGTGCAATTTAATCAAAGTTTTTATAGGAAACAAATGACTAAAAGGGTTGGGTTGAAAAAATGAAAAAATATGAGGTCTTTTCCAAGGAAAAAATAAAGTTGAGTAGAAAACATATAAAATATAAGGTCTTATATAACATTAACCAAAAGAATATCAAGAAAATAAGAACGATACTATTGTTTCTTTAATAACAAACTTCTACTTTATTTACTCATACATAAACACTAGAACTAGAGAGGGGTCGAAACCAAAACATCAAAACAAGAAGACTAAATTGTATGTATTATTTCTATAAAACTCGTCAATATTGAATTGTTTTTATGTCAATATACACTCCTAACAAAAATAATAACAATTAGCAAATAACAAAATAAATTGAACAAATATATGTGGTTTGGGTAAACTTACGCCTTTGGTCCTAGTTTTTTTTACACTCAGACCATCCTCACATTTTGTTTTTATTAGACACTTGGTATGTGTGTTTGTTAGCCATCAACCCAAAACGTTAAGGGTCCACATATACCTGGTACTTGTACTAACGTTATTTTCGTCCTTTTAATTCAAAAAAACTATGTGAACATTAACATTCTCGACATATCACTCTCTTTTTTCTAATCTAGTCCCAGTCATCTTTTTTTCTTCTCTTCTCTGTATGTGGTGATCAAGATCAACCCTAATAATTGTAACTTGTAATTACAGTCAAACTCATATAATATAAATACCTATATGAGGTCTTTTCCAAGGAAAAAATAAAGTTGAGTAGAAAACATATAAAATATAAGGTCTTATATAACATTAACCAAAAGAATATCAAGAAAATAAGAACGATACTATTGTTTCTTTAATAACAAACTTCTACTTTATTTACTCATACATAAACACTAGAACTAGAGAGGGGTCGAAACCAAAACATCAAAACAAGAAGACTAAATTGTATGTATTATTTCTATAAAACTCGTCAATATTGAATTGTTTTTATGTCAATATACACTCCTAACAAAAATAATAACAATTAGCAAATAACAAAATAAATTGAACAAATATATGTGGTTTGGGTAAACTTACGCCTTTGGTCCTAGTTTTTTTTACACTCAGACCATCCTCACATTTTGTTTTTATTAGACACTTGGTATGTGTGTTTGTTAGCCATCAACCCAAAACGTTAAGGGTCCACAT
This sequence comes from Lactuca sativa, assembly GCF_002870075.4. Classification (NCBI taxonomy): domain Eukaryota; kingdom Viridiplantae; phylum Streptophyta; class Magnoliopsida; order Asterales; family Asteraceae; genus Lactuca; species Lactuca sativa. The sequence continues at coordinate 262,548,439 of NC_056630.2, forward strand.
ATACCTGGTACTTGTACTAACGTTATTTTCGTCCTTTTAATTCAAAAAAACTATGTGAACATTAACATTCTCGACATATCACTCTCTTTTTTCTAATCTAGTCCCAGTCATCTTTTTTTCTTCTCTTCTCTGTATGTGGTGATCAAGATCAACCCTAATAATTGTAACTTGTAATTACAGTCAAACTCATATAATATAAATACCTATATTGTTGTTGTAACATCCCAAAAATCAAGATAAAATTTTCAATTTCAAAACCAATTCAAAACCATAAGTGCTTACAAAACATAGTTTCCCTAAATGTCAAAATCATAAATAAGAGTTTCCCAAAATCCATTCTCTTAAAATCTGAAGGATGTGCACGATCAAGCCTTAGCCTTGTCCATATCCTCTGAAGTACTTGAAACCATAACAATCAAACTGTAAGCCAAAGCTTAGTGTGCTCCCCCAAGGTACCACACACATCCATATAGATAATAGCATGGATATATGAGCCTTCAGCCTGACTGGACAGCCTCACAAAGTCTACAGCCTATCTGGACCGCTCTCCAGACCTTCGGCCTGACTAGACCACCTATCAGGCCTTTATCCTATCTGGACCGCCTCGAGTATCTTGGCCTTCAGCATAAAGCAGGACCACCTCAACCCAACCAACAATAACATGTCTACATATACAAAAACAATAAAATTCCAACAAATACAGGTAATCATACAGATCTACCAGTCTAACATATATACTCAGTGAACACATGTAATCACACAGATCTACTAGTCTAACACATAACCAGCATAACATCAATCCTATATACCAAGATGCATAATCCAGTGGGCCGGCATTGGTACCCTCGACCCACAAGTATAGTGAGGAAAACTCACCTCACAGACTGAAAATATAGTTGAACAAGTCATTGCTCCAACTGTTGTATATACACCCGGTCACCTAAACAATAAACAATGACCTAAACTCAATCTACCACTCAAAATATCCAAAATGCCCTGTCAAACTTTGTCAAACCCCTGGTCAAAGGTCAAAGTCAAAAAGTCAAAGTTCAAAGCAGACTGAGTACACTCCATGTACTCAGTCACTACGTTGGGCGTAGTCGCGATACTTCCAATCCATATGGTCTCAGCCCAATATGTGCATCACACCATCTGGATCCTTTTCTCTTCAAAAAGTTCTTATTCCATAAGCATCTTACATCCAAACTCAAATCTAGATCCAAAACATCATTCGAAGTCATAAAGTTTCCACCTTTATGACTTTCCATGGATAAAAGTCGTCCAAAAGATAAAACCCTAACTTTTATATTCCACTAAAACATCATAATTGTTGCATGGAGGGAAGAAAGGGACCAAGATCATATTTTCATAACTAAAAACACCCAAAATGTCTGAAAGGACAACCCATTTGGATTAGAATGAGCCATACTCTTGGATACCAAGATTATGGGACCAAAAAGCTCAAAAAAAACCAAAACTAGATAGATCTAACGAATGCATCATCAAGATTGAAGCTTTATACCTTCTAGAGTTCAGAAAAGCAATGTAGGCTCTGGATCCATAAGCTTGAGCTTCAACAATCAACAAGCATGAACTTCTCATTCATCCAAAATGCACCCAAAACACATAAAAATGGCTCAATATTTGCTTTACGGGCTATGGTTTCGAGTTAGAGGCTCAAGAGGATGGAGGCTGATGTTAGGAAGGACCCCAAGGGGTTAGAGTCCTTAAATAGGGATCAAAACCACAAAAATATGGTTTTTACTCTACAGCGCTACACCCAACGTAACACCCTAAAAACTCAACTTCCTGAGCCAATATACCCAACGTACTCCTAGTGTACGCCTAACGTACAGCCAAACTCTCTTCTTCTAACTTAACTTCAAACAGTCATAACTTCTTCGTTCCAACTCCGTTTTCGATGATCTATATCCACATAAAGGTATCAACGAGCACTAGAATTCTATCTTTATACTTATGACTAAAAACATCTTAAACTAAAAGATTTAATTTTTGTGAGCCAACACAAAAGATGTCAAGTCCATTCCTAAAGGAACATTTAAAAAGACCTAAAATCTTCGAATAATGCTTTTGTAGAAGCTTCCACTTAAGAAAACAATCATTGCTTGCAAAAAGGTTAAAAAGCTTCTTGAAAGTAATATTTTAACAAAATGCAACACTTTTAGAAGATGTTGCAGAAACTGTCGCAAAAGGTCCAATGCCCTTAAGCAGACAACTAACAGTGAAAGCTTTAGTGACAGTTTCCAATAAGCATCACAAATTTCCCAACACACATATAACTTGTGAAAATTACCCTTTTGTCTTCAAAAAAATGGCTTCATCTTCATTTATTGGTACATTTTTGTACAAATAAATTATTTCTCAAAACTAATATATTATTTACAAAAATAAACCAAGAAAACTAATCTATTTAATTTATTACATATCATATGAATAAATAAATATTACAACCATTTTTAATAATAAAAAAACAACAAACGCAACAACATAAAAGTCATTGGCTAGTTTATGCGCATCAAACATATCAACATACACATAGTGCAACCTTTGTTTTTCTAAGACAACTTTAAATGACAAAATATGCATGAAAACTTTTTTCACTAAAATAACAATTAAAGAGTTGTCATAGAAAATATGTATGAATTCATTTTCATACAAAAACAAGTTATCTATATTTTCCAAAAATTAAGATTTCCAAAAATCATAAAATCTAATCAAACTTCCAATGATGGCTTTGATACTAATTGTTGGGTTTTTATTCAAAAATTAGTTTCAAAAATAAGATTTTAGCAAAGAAACATTCAAACTAGGTCAATAACAAATTTAATGTGTTTTCATCTAGTATCAATCACACTTGCTCGATGATAGTGGTTTTGTGAACGAATCAACAAGATTTTGTTTTGATGATACTCGACTCTCTATGATGTATGCATCTTCCACAAGCTTTATGATGTAGTGGGACTTTCTGAGTATATGTCTTGAGTTCTTGTGTGATATGGGCTCTTTATTCAAAGAAACTCCACCCTCGTTGTCGTAGAAGATCTCAACATGATCACATATGCTAGGAACAACACCTAGATCTCTAATGAACTTCTTCAACCATATACCCTCTTTCACAACTTCATTAGTTGTTATATACTCTAACTCTATCTCTGAATCCGCTACTTTCTCTTTCTTGGAACTCCTCAAACTGATTGCTCCTCCATTCATCAAGAACATGAATCCCGACTGTAAACGAAAATCGTCTCTATCAGTTTGGAAACTTGCATTTTTGTAACCATTTACACTTACCTATTCTTTATCATTATAAACCAATTTTCTATCCATATGTTTCTTCCTCTTAAGATACTTGAGAATGTTCTTCACTACGATTGAATGATTTTCTCTCGGATTGGCCTGATAACGACCTGTCAAGCTCAAAGCACACGAGATATAAGGTCTAACACATATCCCGACATAATTTTGAATCCTATAACTGAAGCATATGGGACTCAACTCACCCTTTCCAATTCTTCACTAGTACCGGGACTTTGAGTCTTACTCAATGTCGTGCCATGTTGCTAAGTACAAGGCTTTCTTAGAGTCTTACATCTTGAATTTATTTAAGAACTTATCGGATTATGTAGTTTGGCTTAATCCAATCAATCGATTAGATCTAACTCTATAGATCTTTATACCAAGTATGTACACGACATCTACTAATTCTTTCATAGCGAAACATTTCCCAAGGCAGGCTTTTACAGTTTGCAAAATTGGAACATCATTTTCTATGAGTAGTATGTCATCGACATACAATACAAGCATGACTATAATGCTCCCACTAGCTCTAACATATACGTATGGGTCATCTTTTTTCTTGAGAAACCAAACTCTTTGAATTTCTCATCGAAGCAGATGTTCCGTAATGATCCACTTACTTTCCAATGCCTTGCAGCCAGGAGGTAAATCTGAGAATACCCAAGTATTATTATGCATGATAAAATCAATCTCATCCTGAATTTCATCTTTCCAGAATTAAACATCCCTAGAAGCATAGCTTCACTAAAAGTTTTTGGATCCTCCTCAATATTAAAACAATATTTATGTTGACATATAGTCTCATTCCTTGTTCCTTCAACTAGATAAAGTTGAAAATCAGATCCAAAAGACTTAGCTTTTCTAGCTCTTGTGCTTTTCCTAGGTTCATGTATTGGATTTGCACTACCACAAACATCTTCTACTTGAGTAGTACTCTTGCTAGAAGATCGATGAATCATGTCCCTTTGTCTAGGTATAGATGTCAATTTTTCTTCATCAAAGATAGCATCTTTTGACTCTATCACAGTTTTTATAGACACAGAGTCATTAGATTCTAAAGCATAAAATCTATAAGTTTTGGAATGCTCAACATATCCAGTAAAGATACAATCTACACCTCTCTCATCTAATGTTTTCCTTTTGGTTTCAATGAGCCTTTCAACTACTCTACAGCCCCAAACTTTGGGATAACTCAAATTTGGTACCTTTTTACACCAAAGTTCATAAGGATTATTGTTACTTCTTTTATTTGGAGCTTTGTTCAAGATGTAACATGTAGTTCACATTCCCTCACCCCCAAAACCCTTCACTTAATCCAGAATAGGACAACATGGAATTAATCATTTCTTTCAAAGTCCTATTCTACCTTCAGCTACACCATTTTGTAGTGGTGTATAAAGACTTGTGGTTTGATGTATTATTCAATTTAATTCAAAATAAACTAGATCATAATACTCACCATCTCTATCAGTACGCAATACTTTTATTAATTCATTTTTATGAAGCTCAACTAGTTGTTTATAAATTTTAAATTTATCAAGTGCTTCATCCTTAGAATGTAGCAAATAGACTAACAATACTCACCACCTCATCGTAGTAGTTAAATTCACACACATTTGTATAGATACTCAACCATAGACAACGTTCAATTTACATGAATGACATTAAAATTTGTAACTTGCAACTTTTGGCCTTGTTGATAATAAAATGAAGACAATTTAAAGTTGTGTGTTTTTCGTATTTGTGAAGATGCTATTTGTATATAAACTGATTTGATGAGGATAAGTGAATAACAGACTGACAGTATTCCCAAAGCAAAGAAGGAGGTGAGTTTATATATATATATATATATATATATATATATATATATAGGTGTTAGGAGAAGTCAAACTCCAGTGATATTATCCAAAGAGATAACAGCACTGGATCCTGAGTGGTATGGCACTTGAGTATGTGAACGGAAAATATACAAGACCCAAACGTGGAGGCATAAAAGGTAAAAGAAAGAGCATGTTCTTGCCATTGGATTTCTTCTTAGAAATGTAGCACCTGTGGAAAATATGGAGTCCAACTGTCGGACCAATGAGCCTATTTGTTTTTGCCCCTTTCGGAACCTGTCTTGAAATAAGCCTGATTCTAAATCCTTGGTTGGAAGATGGGTGAGTTTTGTAGATGATTGGCTCTCCTCTAATGACCTTGAAACCGCCTTTAAAATAATTCAAAAATTAGGATGCATTTAAGCCTTCCTTATAAGAAGAGATGGTGTGGCATGTACCTCGATCCTAAACATTAGCATCGCCTTCTCGGATGACAGCGCCTCAACCTAATTCATAACAACAAGTGTTGGAATATCTTTAATAAGTAAAACTACATTTGTGCTTTTCTTTTAATTAATTAATGGTTGAAACAAAAGGAGGATCAAGTCTTTTTAATGTTTTACAAATTCTCCTGAATATTTTTTTTTTTTTTAAAAAAAAAAAAAAGCTCTTTACACTGACTGACCTGAGCTTGTTTCTGAATCAAATGATCGGTCAGCTGCCCAAGTCTCCGCTTGAGTTCAACCTCCACTTGACTTGGATTTTCAATCTCCTTTCGGGTTGCTTCAATGCTTGTTTCAAGTGTCTTTGCCTGTACCATACCATACCATACCATATTATAAAAGCTGCAAAAAATAGCAGCCTACTTTTATTACAGCATTTTTTTCCTACAATGTACTCTTAAAACTCTATCTAATTATAGCAGTGTTGTCAAAATGCAAAGTGATTTTCACTGCTATAAATGTGATAAGACTTTTAGAAATATAATAATGAAAAGATATTGAAAGTACAATGGTAGAATTTTTCAAGAAAAAAATAAAAGTAAAATGTTGTAATAGAAATTATAGTAGGATGCCATAATGCACATCAAATGAAAGTGGCGCATTTAATCCTAACTAAAATGCCACTCCATACAAACTGAAGTTTATTTATATAAGCATACTTATGAATTTGTATAAACTAAATCACAAATTAATTTATTTACAGTGTCCGTCCAACATATATTAAGCAAAAGTTTTCAAAAAAAAAAAACATGCTTATATATAATATACCCGTGGCTGTTGCCTCTTACCTATGTTTGTTTTTTGACATGCTCCATATTTTTATACAGGGTTAAATGCAAGAAATTGCATCCTAGTTTCATTTCTTCCCAATCCAACTATATATAGCATGCAATGTTTATCCCAATACAAAAGCAGTAGATTCTATACAGTATACAGTACAATGTCTTAATAAGAAACACTGAAAGAAAAACACTCTAATTGACTAGATTTTTCAAAGTAGGATGCCTTAATAAAAAAAACACTGAAAGCACACTGTTAACAGAAATATATGGAAGTATGATGCTAAATAAATGAAAGTACGTTGCTATTAGAACATTTAGCCGCCACCCAAAATAAGCTTAATTAAATGCATGAAATAGAAATTAACTTTCATTTCTTTTATTTAAGCCATTGTACCTTGAAAATCTATCTATTTATAGCAATCTAAATACAAAGCAATTTTCACTGCTATATATATTTTTCAAAGTACAACACCTTAATAAGAAAAATATTGCAAGTAGAATGTGTTGTAATAGTATGAAATGGAAGTAGGATGCAATTATAAACATTTCACCTTCTCTTGCAGTTGTCCAACTTTATCCGTCACAAAAGCATGCTCTGCCTCCAATATCTCTTGTTCAAATTCAACTCCCCTTGATGCTATCACCTACACCAAAACAAAACTCACTTCACATTTTACATTTCACATTTCACAAGGCTAGGAAATTAAAGGAGATACGACTTTATTATGCAATTTCTACTTTCAGAAATACTTACTTTATTTCCACTCTGATCACTTCTCTTCTTTGATGTTAATTCTACATGAAAACATAAGAAATCAACACGAGTGGTGAGTCTAATGATTCATAAAAATAAGTGGAATTCAGCGCACTAGTCATAGATTTACAGAACAATGCACTCTTACCATTTTATTGATGTAGTTTTTTTTTATCATGGTCTATAGTTTTTATCCACTATACTTTTCCCAACCGTTTAAAAAATAAAAATTCTCGGTTACTCAGTTTGAAAAAGGGCAAAGCACAATGTACTTTTACCAGCATAAGAAATAAATAATTAGCCACTGAACTATATCTTTATGATGATTACACTAAATGGTATTCAAAGTACACTGTGTTTCTTCATATTTTGCCTTGCTATCAGAACTGGGTAGCCAAAAAAAAAATGTTTCTTTTAAGCACTCAAAAGCATATGATGATTTAATCACTACAAAAATAGTTAAGGGTGAAAATTGCTTTGTGTTTGGAGGATATTGGTATAACCGGGTGGATTTTTCAAACTAGAATGGTGTAATATGAAGAAACGAAAGTAGGATGCTATTATAAAAGACAAATCAATGAACGTGTGATGCTATTTCAACTTCTACCATTTTTAGATTTCAAAAAACGTCTAGATATGTACTTTGCTCATCTAACCTTATATTATTCCTCAAAAGATATCTCTACCTCTATGTGTTAAGCAGTTACTATTATTGTTTAAACTTAAGAAAAAATACTGAAAATCCCTTGCACTTTCACCGTCTTATCGATTTAGCCCTATAATCAAGCTAGGTTTTTCAAAGTATAACGTATTAATAAGAAAAAAAAAATGTGAAAGTACAATGTTATAACTGGGTAGGTTTTTCAAAGTACAATGTCTTGATAAGAAAAAAGAAACATTTAAACTACTATGCTGTAATAGAAGGGGAATGCTATAATACACAAATTACAAATAGATGAAAGTATGTTGATATTTCTGGCATTTAGCCAAAATTTATATGCTTTCAAGTCTGAAGAGATCACTTACTTGTTTATGCCTGGGTACATAATTTGAAAAGGCAATCAATGAAAAGAAAAAAATGATTAATCCATGTTTGCAGCCTAAATCCTGACATAAAGACCAGTTTCGCGACCCAAACACTCCCTTTAGTAAACATCCTCCTTGTCTTTTTATTCAAATTCCTTATCTGTTTATTTTGTTTCTTTATCATTTTATTCAGTTGACTTATCCTTCTATCATCAGGATTTTTCCTCCTGTCATTTAATTTGCCTTTTATGGAAGATTATTTTACTTTAATTTAGGCTTCTTCTTAGTAATTAGGAAGCTGATATATTGTTTGAATTGACTGAATTAAGTTTTCTGTCAAGGTTGGTGATACTGTGTCAATATTTTGTTAGTCTCATCAACAGGGTGATTCAGAAAAATGTAAATGCATTACTACTTTTTTTTTTGGAATGGCTGAAAATTTTATAAGCATACCAGCAAGGCTCTAGAAGAAAAAAAAAAGGAAGCAAATTACATAAGATCCAACTGTAAATGCATTACTAATTATAAAAGGAATTTCAAATGTAGTAGAATGTGTTACCCTGAAATGCAGTCTCATCAACAGGGTGATTAAGAGTGATGTGAATTATTTATTCCGAAAACTGAACAAAAAATTCAGTTAAGTATAAATGATTGTATGAAGGTGATTACATTTGTAAAGAAACACAAAAAATAGCATTTTGATTATTATTCATGCATGATGCATCTAAATTCAATTCTAACCCAAGGCCACTTTCCTTATACAAGATTAAAAGAGACAGATCTGACTGGTAGTGATGCATAGTAGAAAGTGGGTTGAAGTATATAATAAAAGATAACTGAAATGAAAAGGTAGGTAGGTAGGTAGGTAGGTAGGTAGGTACCTTCATGAGTAGCTTCCTTCAACTCAATTTGTCTATCAAGTTCTGCTACCCGCTTGACCTAATCTTAGTACATTCAGTTAAAAATCTTAATATTAAAGGAGTTACAATGGAAAATATCATTCAGATTTTCACAGGTCACAAATAAAATAAGAAACTAGAAAAAGCAAAGAAATAACAAATGATGCCAATGCTGACTATGCATGACGATTTGCTGATTTGGTCTCAACTCTCAAACAGCATATGATATACAGAGGTTTTAGTCCATAGGCATTGCTTCTAAGTTTTGTGCCTAAAGGCTAAAACTACAAGTGTTGTTGGGTGGAAATAACACAATCCATGCATCAGGATATCTAAGTTGCTGATTATCATATAATATACCCTTTGGCCTTTACATACACATATTCCCCAACACCACATGCTCCAATTTGAGTAGTGTTATATATATATATATATATATATATATATATATATATATATATATATATATATATATATTTTATCTTCTTACGAAAATTTCAGCTTAGCAAGGAACACATCTCCTATTGTCCTACTCCTACACATAAGCTTCTATGATATCGTATGCTGATATAAAAGGCATAGTAATAACAACAATTCAATTGGACAAAATTATTTCAATTTATAGGTGTTTTTCTTTTGTCACATTTATTAAAAAAGTAAAACCAATAAATAGTAATATACAATTCGGTTTAAAAAAAGTATTTCTAAATGGCTTAAGATCTAATCTAGATCAAACCTTGAGAAGATAAAGGAAATAAAAGAAAGAAACACTGCTTTTTGTTACTTGTATATTTCTTTGAGCTAGAAAACGTGAGGATAAAATTGTTTTTCAATAGAAACATCTTCGGGAAATGGATGAAAATTGAAGCCAATCTAACATTAATTAAAATCTGCATACCTCTATTTCTAAACTCCATTGAGCACTTGCAAGTGACTTTGCAAGCTCAGCATTTGTAGTCTGCAAAATGAAAGACTATTTTATAAACCTGCTCTGTCCAAATATTTATAATATGGCAGATAGGATTTCAGTAGGAAATTGAAACACAAAAACAACCACCTTACTCACAAATATTTAAAAAAGTAGATATGTTAACGCATCTATATATATATATATATATATATATATATATATATATATATATATATATATATATATATATATATATATATATATATATATATATATATATATATATACATGATATTACCTCAAGTTTAGCCAACTTCATTAGTGCTTTCATTCTTGTATCGTTATGTTTTTGCTTCTCTAAATCAACTGCTTCCATTGTCTCCATCATTGTCATTTGCAGTTGTGAAGCCTGGACCAAAAGCAAATAAGTAACCAAGGCATAAATCATGCTGATAAAGAAGAAACTAGAAAGGACATCATATAGAAAACAAAACATTACCTCCTGCGCTTGCTGTTTAGCCCTTTCATCAATGGCTTTCTCTATGCTTTGTTTCTCGCCTTCCAATCTAGCAACAAGATTCTCACGAGCTTTAATGGCTTCAATGGCTTTAGCTGCAGCTTTCTCTGCAAGAAGTTGCTCCCTCCTCCTCCTTCTCTCCTCCCTTTCACCTTCACTCTCAGAGTCTGAAGATGAATCTGAATCTGTCTCCATATTCAACTCACCATCACTTGGAGAATCCATCTTCCCAGATGAAGAAGTTACTGGAATTCCAATGATTTTATTATGTGGAACCATGTTGATGCTGCTATTGGACCTCTGTTCTTCATTCTTTACTTCTATGTTCAAATCAAGAACAGGATTAAAAGCTGATTGCGTTTCAGGAGCATTTTCATCATTCAAGTGTATAGGTAACTCTTTCTTCCTTCCATCAGTCACAAGACTCCCACTTGCATCCTTATCAAGCAATTCACTTGACAAATTTTTAGCAAGACCTTGTAATCCAAAACTTGCTTGTGTTGATTCAGAACTGACACTCCCTTGATTGCCATCCAAGCTATCACCGTTCGATTTATCTCCCAATGCAACATCAGATCTCCTGGCACTCTTATTTTGAACAGCCGGGCTCCGTTTCCTCTCCAAAGCTAACAAATTTGAACCAGATCGTATCTGCCTCTTCCCATCTTTCAATAAACCAGATACCCTAGGCACTCCTCCATTGCTCCCATTTATGGTCTTACTAGGAGCGCTAAGCAGTTCCGTCCAATCACTATCGGTTAAACTAGATTTAGGGTTTACATTCTGCGATCCTCCAACCTCATTACCATCCACTTTCAGATTATTATCATTGCGTAATTTAGCAACAAAATCACTGTTCTCTGGAGCTTCTTTCTTCTTTTTCTTCAGCTGGTCTTTCAATGGAGGCAGAATGTCACCAGGTTTCTTAGGTATAGCCGGACTGAAATCATCATCAGATCGCGATGCCTCGTTCTTGCGGAGCGATTCGGCCGCTTGCTGGTCTATCTGAACAGTTCATAATCAATTTGTCAGAAACATTATTATAGGAACAACAATATGAGAATCATGAAAGGATTAATTTTGTAGATAACACGAGAGAGAATGATGCCTGTTGGAGGAGAGTCTCGGCAACTTTGAGTTTGGAGGAGATCCAACCGGACATTCTTGTTGTTATCACTACAGCACAAGTCTTTGACGGAGAACGTCTCGGAATCAACAGGTGCAGAGAGAGAGAGAGAGAGAGAGAGAGAGAGAGAGAGAGGAATTGAAGAACTAAGTCCAAAGCTAAAACAAGGTGATCAAGTCGATGACTTAGGACTTATTCGGCAAAAATATCGATGAATTGGGTATTATTTGGCAAAAATCAAAATTTATCCTGAAGTAGCATTTGAATTATTTGAATTTGAAGTGATTTATTTAAATTAAATATAGGATGTTTGGATTATTTTTTGAGGGGCTAAAAGTTTTTTTTGAAAAAGATAGAATGCAAAAGGTGTTTGATAAATACATTTTAAAAACTACTTTTTGATTTTTTATATAAGGAAAAGTGACTTTTTGGAAAAGTAACTTTTTGGAAAAATTGGAAAATGTTGTCTTTTCGTAACTTTTACCAAAAGGACTTTTGGCTTCCAAAAAGATAAGTCAAACACCTCCTTAGAAGTTTATAGTATCAATAAATCTTTCTCTTTAATATAAAACGTTTTGTCAAATGCTATAAGTTCTCAAATGCACTCAAACACTCTGAACACGGTCTTAATTTTATATCTTTATTCTAAGTTGTAGAAGACTCTTAATTTCAATTTTAGAGCATGATTTTTTGATTATATCGTCAAGATTAATCTTTGATTATATCGTCAAGATTAATCCTCCAAAAATATCGAAATAGAATCAACCAATGTACTTCACAGAATAAAGATTTAAACAAATGGTAAAAGGACCGATTACTTTATTCAAAAAAAAATCGAAAGGTTATTTATTACCAAATAAAAAAAGTAATTTATAATTAAAAGAAACTATAGATAGATTTTTTATAATACAAATATATTCATTTGAAACTAAAAATAACTATTATATTTATAGATCATCATTAGAAATAAATAATAATCAAGAAAAATCCATCATAAATAAAGAAAAAAAATAACATATTAATATTCCTAGCAAGAATTATTTAGGAAAAAATGATATAATATATATGGTAAAAAAATAAATATAGAAAATTTTTATATAAAATTAATAAAAATATTAAGGTTGAACCTAAAGGATAAAATTCATAATAATCATCTTTTTTTATCTTCCGACTTATTCAAATTTGGAAATAAATTAGAAAAATGATTTTCTTTTATTGGATGGGAATAAATGGAAAAAACTTAATCTTAAATTGCCTCGTATAGAATCCGAAAGTTTTTTTTCAAAGAATATGAGACTTTATCATAAAATAAAGAGAAACTTTGGTTTATTCCAACAAATTACTTTTTTTTAATTTGAATATCAATTCCAATTTTAGTGAAAAATCAAAATATCAACAGAAAAGAAGAAGATGATTGTAACAACGTAAATTTTCAAAAGAAATTTTTGAAATTTAAAATCATATAAATCCTCATGACACATTTATTAAAATCTCATTTGTTCAATTCACAAAACACAACTCCATGTTTTAGTAATTGATAATCCAGGATCCTCATAACTCTTTATCTGGTGTGCACAATCAACCGGTGTCGTCCCGCGATCCTGAGAACCTAAAACACATAACACATAACACGGTAAGCACGAAGTTTAGTGAGTTCCCCAAGATACCACATAAAACACATATTAGCCACTCGAGGCTATAACTCTATGGACCCTCTGGTCCTAACTCTATGGACCCTCTGGTCCTAACTTTGTGGACCTTTCGGTCCTAACTCTGTAAACTCTGGAACACACATACATCAAAAGTCACATAGAAATAATGTAGTGCATCACATCACATAAATACCATTCAAAATACTTTGTCACATAACTCTAATTACCACTCTAGGTAAAGTATAGTGAGAAGACTCACCTGGCAAGCAGAAAGCAGCTATCCTCACACTTGAATCTCGAACTCGCCACCGCCTAACACATAGGATGAATATCTCTTATAATAACTCTTTTTCACGACTCAGATAATCGAAGGCGGTTCCTTCTCTTTCTAACTCTCTAAAAGTGGGTAAAAGACCACTTTACCCTTCCAAGGCCTCTATTACTTATGTCGACCAAAACCCCAAAGTCAATAGAAGTCAAGCTCAAGTCAACAGTCCACATTTGACCCTACTCGTCGAGTGCACCCATGCGACTCGTCGAGTCCCCTCGCATCAAATAAACTCTACCTAGGACTCACTCAGCTCGTCGAGTTGACTCCCAACTCGGCGAGCCAACACTGGGTTAAGACTACTCAGTAAAACCCGCTACGACTCGTCGAGTCACCCATGGACTCGGCGAGTTGGCTCCCACAGATTTCTCATTCAGCCATTTGAGGTCAGATCTACAACCCAAACTCATAGATCTAACCTCCTACTACCCAAAAGTCACGCAAAGGTCTAAACTTGAGGCTCATGCATGGTGTATTTTGCTCTATACACCATTTTGACTCCATTGAATCTCCATAGCTTCAAAGCTCCATGGTTACTCACTCATGGCTGCCTACTTTCTGGATCTCTGGACCTCACAAGGTCCAGATCTACAATTGATTCAAAAAAGGGTTTGGAAGCACCCAAAACCCCATCAATATGGATACAAGCCCAACTTTACAACCAAGGAAATCTACTCAAACACAAGGGAGGCAAGAGTTGTACCAGATCTGAAGGTTGAAATGAAGATGAGATTGATCCTCCAACTCTCCTCTGAGATCCTTGCAACTCCCTTGATCTTCTTCTCAAATAAATGACCTCCAAGAAGCCTCTTTCCTCTCTAGCTCATAAATAACTCTAGGGTTTCTTTCAAGGGACCAAGACACTGTTGGGAAGGGGCCAAGGAGGCTATAAGTGCCTTTAAAGGTCCCAAACCCTAGAGAATAGGGTTTCTCTGCCCAGCACCTACTCAACGAGTTCCTCCTCAGACTCATCGAATCCACTCATTAAATCCACGGGAGAAACCCGACTCGACTCGGCGAGTTGGACCCTCAACTCGTCGAGTCTCTCCTTTAATCACAAGATTAACCTACACCATAATACCTCTGAAAATCCGGATGTTACAATTCTCCCCCACTTGAATTAGATTTCGCCCACGAAATCACTCCGTAACCACACAAAGTGTGACAACCCAAGGTTTATTTCGTTACATTACCCCATTTCCGTTAACAGAATATCCCACGTTATAAAAGTTCCATTAATTTGAGGTCGTAAAATAAATAAGTGTTTTATTTATTTATATCCTATGTCGTTATTCGTCGTAATAAAATAAAGTAAAAGCATGTAAATTACATTTCCATATTATTTTGGAAAAAGTTAAATTTTATTACGACCACTAAATCGGGTGTGACCAAAAGCCCCGTTTAACGGCAGTATTGGGTAGATTTCCACTGAGCTTCAACTCCAACCCCTATATAAGGGAGAGTGAACTCCATTTCCACCTTTTTACTCTCTCTCTAAACTCTCTCTCTACAACTTTTTCCCGAGCCAAAAATCGTCCGTTTCAAGCCCCAAACGAGTAGGTAAACTATCCTAACTTGTTATATAGCTTATCTAGCCTACAAATTCGAGTTTAAAACATAAAATAGGGACAAAATCATGTGTTTACGGCCCAAGAACACTCTTGGACCGTGAACACCATTTAATGGGGTTTTTAAGCCCCAAAACCCCTCCAACTTGTCCCTAAGGCTTAGATATGACTTGTAGGCTTATGGAATCGGATTTAGAACACCTTGAACTAGCAATTTGGAGAGTAAACATGAGTTTACTGCCCAAGAATATGCTTGGGCCGTAAACTCCTCTTTATGGGGAGTAAACTCATATTTGTGTGTTAAAAATGCCCTTAAACACACCAATGGCCTTGAATTAAATTCTAGAATCAACCACCAACAGTTAGGGACCTTAAACTTAATTAAAACAACTCCATAAGGAGTTCACGGCCGTAAACCCCTCATGAAAGGGTACCTGGGTCGTAAACTCCTACAAAGGGGTTAAAAGGTGCCCCAAACTCACCCCTTGACTTGTAAAAATGAGTAGAACCAATTATGCTTTACCTTTGGCCTTCAAAACAATTTATGATTGTGTGGGTGAGAGTTTACGGGCGTAAACTCAAAGTTTACTGCCGTGAACTCATCAAATAACCCATATGTTGCATTAGTCCCTTTCTAATGCCCAAGAACAAAACCTAGCATCATCCCTTAAATTGTAGTAGGCCATTTAACACTTAACAGCCTCATCCATTATTTTACGGCCGTAAACTCATGGGTATGGGGTGTTTAAGGCCGAAATCTCTCCAAAGAGTTTACTCTTGAAGAGTAAACTCCTTATCCTAGTCATTTACACCCTTAGATGTTACCCGGGACACCCCTAGTGCTTAATTAAAAGTGTTTTCGCACTTAGGAAGCGTATACTTGTTTAATTAGTATTAAATGTGCTAATTCTATGTGAACATATGTTATCATATGTTAAATAGGTCACTAAGTGTGTTCAAGCCTTTACTTGACACCAAGCACCCAACCGGCACCTTCGTCGGATCCACTTACGTCAGGTGAGTTCATACCCCTGAATGAACCTTTTAAATGTTTTTACATGTTTTATAGGGGGGATACAAGTTAAACATGCCAGTTATCATATCAATCACATGTGATTAATAACCCGCATGCATAAGGATTTACCACACTGTAAACTGTTTTACCGAGTAGGATACTATAAATGGTTTTCTAAAATGTTTTCACTTGTTCGAAACTCTTACTTATACTGTTTTACTGGTTTATGAAAGGTTTCCAAAGAATTTCTAAAGGTTTTCAAACTTATTTTACCAAAGAATACCAAGTTGTGATTTTCTTAAGTATAAAGGTTTTTCCAAGGTTTTCATCAAAGTTCTCTTTCATGTCGTATACTCTTACTTGTTAGATATCGCTGCTTCGCTTTTACTTAGTTTAAACTCCTACTTGATAATGTTTCCACTTCGTGATACACTTATATTTGGTAACGCTTATACTTTACGATTCGGTTATTCACACTGTTCATTTATACTTTACGATTCGGTTATTCACACTGTTCGTTTACACTTCACGATTCGGTTATTCCACACTGTTCGTTTACACTTCATGATTCGGTTATTCCACACTGTTCGTTCACACTTCACGATTCGGTTATTCCACACTGTTCGGTTATACCTCACGATTCGCTTATACATCACGATTCGGTTATACTTCACGATACGTTTCCACTTGTTAAACACTCAGGCGTAGTTAGATGTATGTTTGTGCTTGTATAGATGCATATAAATGATGATTGAAGGACTTAGGAAGGCTTGTTCGCCCTATTTCCTTTTCTTCGTTGAGATGTGGTCTGGTGGGATCGGATGGCTGTCCGAAGGTCGTTTGATTCATTAGTTATATATTATGTATGCAAGCATAGACATATAGGTTTACATTAGTCATTTCAGTTATGAGTCTCTACCTCTAGTTCAACACTTATATTGGAAACCTACTACCCACTATTTGGGATGCATCTTCGGGACACGGCCTTCTCTGTCGTCTAGTTGGTAACCAGAGTCTCCTGTAGGGAGAGCGGACATTGTGTGTATAGATCTATATGGGATTGACACCCCCGCACCCTGACTGCTAGCTACAGTCCACGGCCTACCAAGCCAAGGGGTGACAAATGTCATATTTATATTGACGCTTGTAGGGCGTCAGGTACTCTAGTGTCGGTTAGTATGGTTACGAGTATCCCAGGTTACCTTATAATTCATGGCCTTAAGGTAACGGTATTTCACACTGTACTTTACACTGTATGTTGAAAACCTGCTCTCAGAGTCACACTGTTTTTAGACCTTGCTAACTGTATCTTTTATTTGATACTGTCTAGGGTCTGTATTCCTTGTTTTAGACCTTGCTAGCTGTATCTTTCATTTGATACTATCTGGGGTCTGTATTCCTTGTTTTAGACCTTGCTAGTTGTATCTTTCATTTGATACTGTATGGGGTCTGTATTCCTTGTTTTAGACCTTACTAGCTGTGTCTTTCATTTGATACTGTCTGGGGTATGTAGTCTCTGTTTCTAGACCTTGCTAGCCGTACCTTTCATTTGGTACCGTCTGGGGTCTGTGTCTCCCTTTGTTAGACTGAGCCAGACATGTCATTTGTTCGATACTCTCCTGGAGTCTATGAGTCCTTTTGCCTTAGTCAGCAGTCTTCACTACTAAGTCATATGTTATTTTCCCTGATTTCTCTTGCTTTCTTTAATAATCAAATTTTGTATTTTGATAATGATAGCGATTAAGGGAAAACTACTTTTTACCACATAACTCCGTCCAGTCTTGGTAGAAGACTGCATTTATTAAAGAAAATATAGGATTTTCTGGAAAAGACTCTAATTTATTGGATACTCTAAAACTACCACGTTTGTTAAAGTTATTTGAATAAAATGACACTAAATACTTATGAACTCACCAGCATTTGTAAAAATGTTGATACTCGCTTTTCAAATGACTTGTATTCTTATGTCAGCATTAGACAGGTACATCCCCGGAGCTTATGACGAAGACAGTTTAGTACCAAGCTGCACCTATATTATTTTACTTGTATTACTTTGATATATTGTAATGTAAACCATGTAAAACTATTACTATTAATGCAATGTTTTGTTGTACTTTGATTACTATAATGCATGTGTTGTGATACTTGACATGACGTCATCCACCCCAGAACGTTTCCGTCGTTCCGGTTTTGGGGTGTGACACAAAGTTCATCAACATGAAAGACACCACCGGAATGATCTCATACTACACCGATATCTTTCTCAATGGACACCTGAAACCACACAGAAACTCCCAAGTCCTAAAACTAAACCAACTCTTCGGCCGCCAATATACTATTTCCCAATATCTGGAAACTCTAGTGGCCTAACTCGCCGCCAAACCGCCTACTCAAGCGATCACCATGATATTCGCTCCTCGAATGTTACCCCTGATAACCCACTGATACTCTGATTCTCACAAGACCGAATCCAACAATCGGATACCACTCACTCATACCAACATGCTAAAAGATCTGAATCACGCCCCAAGAAATGGAAGGGTCCACACCTCACTAGGTCTCGTCTACTAAACCGCTATCAGAACCCATCCGAACAAAGAATCCTTAACACTCTGCCCTCAGACACAAGGGAAAACCATACTCATTCATAAGTGTCCTCAGACATCATATTCGTAAGCCCCAACTTCGTTTCTCATATCCCTTTTCAATACTAGGCACTAAGTCAACTCCTGACTCCACAATTGAACCTCCAAAGGTCACCCATAACATGTCCAGAAATGTCTCACCGACTTCCTTCTCACAACAACAATGCCTGCCCAGTGTGTAACACCCGGATTTTTAGGTATTGTGTTTGATTATTTATTTTTGAGTAAAAGAGAGGGACTCGACGAGTTAAGTCGTAGACTCGTCGAGTAGGACCGCAATTGCTGACTAGATTAATGAGCGGACTCGACGAGTTGGCGAGGGTGGACTCGACGAGTCCGCGTTGTGGAGTGAAACCCTAATTCTTGGGGTTTGTGCCCTATTTAAAGGCCTTTATGTCCTCCATTTGCGACTACCAGACCTGAGAGAGAAACCCTAAAGAGTTTGAGCGAGTTGTGAGAGAGATTGAGCTATTTTGATCATTTTTGGTGTGGTTTAGCCAATGAGAAAGTGTTTCCAGAAAGAGGAGGTCGAGGGGATTTCTATTCTGTGGGTTTCCAGCTTGAATCTGCAACTTTGAGGTAGAAATCGATCCCTTTTTCTATTTAATATGAGATCCTTGAATTTTAGGGTTTTATATACCCTTTATTGGCTAGATTTGATGCTTATGTTGTCCCATTGAGTGATAGACTCTGGATCCAAACCTTTTGAGGTCCAGAGAGCCTTAGCCAACCTGCTTTATGTGGTTTAATGGAGGAAATGAACTTAGGCTGGCCTTTTAGTAGTTATTTCCCCAAAAGAAGCTTTAGGGGTGTTGCATGTGTACCAACATATGACCTTTACATGATTATTATGCTTGGAAAGGTCAGATCTATGGATTAGAGAAACAGATCTAACCTCAAAAGGTCATTTGAGTGTGATCATGGAGTCAACTCACCGAGTTCATAAGTGGACTCGACGAGTCGAGTCGGGGTTGCCCCGCGATTCGTGACAGGAGGAACCCGTCGAGTGGAAGGATGACTCGACGAGCCAATAGATGCTAGAAGGACTCAAAGGACTCGCTTGGACTCGCCGAGTCGCCCATGTGCACTCGACGAGTCGAGTCAAAGTTTGACCGTTGACTTTTGTTGACTTTTAGGGTTTGGTCAACGATCGAACTTGTAGACCATTTGAAGGGTAAAATGGTCTTTTAGCCTTCTTAGGGGTCATGGAAGAGACTAGTCTAGCCTGGAGAGCCATTATTAATTTGAGATAATTGTCTATGTGTTTAGGCAGAGGCTAGATCAGTTGATACGTGTGCGAGATTATCCGAGATAGCCGAGGTGAGTCTTCTCACTATATTGTACCTGGAAGGGTACCTATGTGTGACCAGAAGGTCTTAGATGTGGTATATATGTTGATATGTGTTATGTATGCTATGTATGAAAAGGACCGGAAGGTCAGGAGGTTACGGACCGGAAGGGCTACCGGGATTTGGGACGGAAGTCCCCTGAGACACTTGGATCGGAAGGTCCCACAGAGTTATGGCCTGGAAAGGCGTATGTGTTGTATGTGGTATTTTGGGGAACTCACTAAGCATTTATGCTTATAGTTGTTGTGTTGGGTGTTTCAGGTACTAGCGAGAACCATGGGAAGGCATCGGCATGATCCGTACACACTAAGAGGATTTATGTAGTAAGAATCAAATCCATATTCAATATTTCTATTAATAGAAATATAAACACGAATTTTCACAAATACCATTGCAAAGATATCATAAAATAAGATAGAATCAAAATTTTTCTTTATTTATAAAAATGCAAAAAAAAAACTTGTCCTTATAACGCAATTACAAATGAAAACTATGTTACTAAGTATCCCTAAGCAATCTATCATAACTCCTAAACAGCGGCTCAAAAATCTGATCATCGAACCATGCGATCCATCTCTTAGCAACCAGATTTAGCTCACTCTTCCATTAAGCTTCCCTTCTTTTCTTCAATCCTACAAACCATCAAAATGCAATCTTATCACATCGTGTATGAAGAATTTATAAATAGGAACTTAATAGAGTTAGATAGTGGACTTACCTGAAACAGAGTCATACATTTTGACTCTACCATCATTGCGATCCTTCAGGTAGATACGACAGCTTCGCATCCAATGCCCCTTTTCTTGGAAATAGAAACAAACAGACTCTTTCAAATGGCGCATGGGATTATGTCAGACTCTGCGTTTCTCTTATGATTAAACTTTTCGACCATGGCCGATTTCTCTCCCTTAGGAGAAGAAACCATTTCTGGACTATCTCCTTTTCCATTGTTAGGGTCCATGGAAAATTTGGATGCAGATCTTTCATTCAAATTTGCTTGACCAGTGCACCAAATCATGGTTGATTCAGTAGCAATTAGCAAATATGTAAGATCGATAAGGGTCACGTCGTGATTTGTCATATAATAGTCTTTAACAAACTGACCATACGACTTTGGAAATGATTAAAGAACCAAGTCAACATCCAAATTTCTCGAGAAAACGACACCCAACATTCCCAGCCTGTCAATATGCAACTTCATCTCCAAGACGTGAGCACATACGGACTTTCCATCTTCGTGTTTGCTTGCCAATATGGCTTGAGTGACCTTGAACTTTTCCAGTCGACGAACACATGGGTCAGGGAGAATAATTAGAGGAGGTGGAGGAAGTGGCGTATGATTTCTAGTTCCTTGATCAAAACGTGGAACATCATCTTCATGAGGAAAGCTTTTTCCAAAAGATTCGGGAAGACCATAGTTGTCAAAACTATACATCTCTAAAAGGGAGAAATTCAAGTTAGTTTATTTAATCCTTGATATAACACCCAAATGAAATATTAAGGCTAGGACCCAACACAATATTTCACAATTTGGAAGAAGGATGCCGTAATCCAATTGTAAATTATTTGTTAGTAGGTAAATGACGATTTACCAATTCCACCACGAAAACAAAATTTTAAACGAATTAAGTTTTAGATGAAATTCCTAGATCTTTTGAGACTCATTGAACTTTTCAATGGCATGTTTAATCTTGATTATTCCCTTCAAGTTTTTGACTGGGATACGAGGATCACAAACAAGGTGTGAATAACCATGCATATTAGCTTGGTACCCTCGAAGTCATTTATCACCCAATCAATGTGTTGGTTAACCACACACGCTCCATTAATCTATGATAACCTATGAGCTACCCATTTCATCCTTCATTAGTCACATATTAGTGTGCCGGTTAACCACACATGCTCCACTAACGACCAATAAGGTGCAATGTGTAATTTCATGGGTTAGCATCAAATTCACATTTTTCCTAAAGTAACTAAGATTGGGAATTTAGAAGAAAATTTAGTTACTTTTTTATAATTATCATTAGACTTTTTAATGAGAATTAATGTCCTATTCTACCCGTTTAGCTAACAACCCTCCACCAGTCAAGGAAGCGGTGGGTGAGAGTGGACACCTGTAGCACCTGGTTCTTGGTATGTGAAATTTATCTAAGTATTTTGCATTTTTAGCCTTGGACTCGGCGAGTTGTAGGCCCGACTCGCCGAGTAGAGACGGGATATGGAACACGTTTAAGTTGGCGACTCGGCGAGTCCATATTCTGGACTCGGCGAGTCCCCGCTGTCTGATGAAACCCTAAATTCCAAGAGTTTGCACCCTATTTAATCCAACCTTATGCGCCCCAACCTCGCCCCTTCACCCTCAGATCTCCCTATATCGTCCAACCCTTGTTCCTTGTGAGATTGAAGTGCTTTGGTGTGTTTTCTTGAAGATTTTGAGAGAAAAGAAGAGTAGATCAAGAAGAGAAGAAGGAGGCCAGACATCTTGGTGTTATTTCAGTGATCCCCTTGAGGTATAACTCAGTTTCCCTCTATTTCCATGCTTATAGTCCCTTATAGCTCCATTAAAGTCCTTCTTGAGCCATTTCCCAAGCTTGGATATGAATTAGGGTCTGTGATAAGCTGATTAACCTATAGATCTAGGCATGATTGAGCTCCAGGAGCTCGGATCCACTACCTTTATGAAGCCATATTGCATGAAAGCCCTAGATATACTATTTTAGTGCATTTTGAGCCCTAAAACCTTCATTGGTGTTTATCTACACGTAAAGTTGGAAACTTTACGTGTTAATCAAGCCCTAAGAACCCAGATCTACGTATGGAATGAGTTGGATCCAAGCAAAATCGAGTATATAATAGTTGCATGTGGTAGACTCGGCGAGTTGTTTATCAGACTCCGGGAGTTGAGTCGCGAGTCCCCGAGTTTTCCCCCTTTTCGTGTTTGCTGAGTGGAGTAGTGAGTCATGGGGTGTGACTCAGTGGTTCGGAAGCCAGACTTACTCATGGAGAAACTCGGTGAGTCAATGCCCTGACTCGGCGAGTTCAAGGCAATCTTCTTGTCTCAAGAACAAACTCAGCGAGTTGTTCATACAACTCGGCGAGTCTCAGCATAGAATGTTCTTCGGATGAAGATGAACTCGACAAGTTGTTCATACAACTCGATGAGTAGGATGAAGGACTATTGGACTTTGGTTTAGAAAGAAAACTCGTCGAGTCAATGCCTAACTCGACGAGTAGAGACAGGATTATGGTCAATCGAATGGATAGGGACTCGGCGAGTTGGCAAGCCGACTCGGCGAGTCGAGTCAACTGAAAGTTGACTTTGACTTTGACTCTTGGCTTGGTTAGGGGTAAATGGTCATTTTACCATGAGGTCAGTTATCAGTATTTGACTGAGTGTTTTGTGGGAGTTATAGCCGGAGGATTTCTGGGGCAGCAGCAGCAGAAGAAGACAGTCAGTTCCCACGCAGACCAACACCTACTTTGAGGTGAGTTACCTTCCAGTAGCGGTGGGTCTCCGGCCACAATGTCGTCCCACCAGTACGATTTGTATGATAGATGATTGTCTCTGTGATATTCATCTAGGGTTGCTACTACCTGTGTTATGTTTATGTGCTAGTATGATATGATGCTATGTGATATGTGTTATGTGGTAGCAGTAGGGGGTGAAATAGTCCCCAGTATCCGGTTATAAGGACCGAAAGGGAGGCCAGCACCCAGATATGCTAGGCATTATCCGGTCGTAAGGACCGAAGGGGAGATCAGCACCCAGATATGCTAGTCAGTATCCGGTCGTGAGGACCGAAGGGGAGGCCAACACCCAGATATGCTAGGCAGTATCCGGTCGAGAGGACCGAAGGGGTAGGTCGGGCACCCAGATATGCCCGACAATATATGTATGTTATGTGATTATATGGTATGTGGTATAGTGGGGGAAACTCACTAAGCTTCGTGCTTACAGTTTTTAGTTTTGGTTTCAGGTACCTCTTCTTCGAAGGGGAAGGAGCTGGCGCGGTAGCAGCACATCACATACATGCTTTGTATTCCGCACTATGAGATCTTCTTGGGGATTTGTTCTCTGACATTATTATGTTTTATAAAATGTTTTTCCAGGCACGCGATATCTTTTATGAAAGGACATGTTCGGTGAATGATTTATTTCTAATCTTTTGCTAAGTATATGTTTTAAAAAATGAAATTTTTGGCTCGTATTTTTGGGACGTTACAAGTTGGTATCAGAGCCCTGGTTTGAGGGATTCGGACACACCTTCAGGGGTGTCTGAACTCAAATTGAGGGATTAAAAGATTTTAAAGAAGAAAATATTTTCTGAAAAGCTAAGTAAAGAGTTTTAAGAAGGAACGAAGTATGTGATGTGCGCGACCGGCCGAGCTCAAGTAAGTATTCCCCAAAGTACCCATACCAGCTTATGTTATGTTTATCAGTTTCGGTAGAAAACCATGCTAGAATAGGACTAAGGTTCTAGGAGTGATGCCTTATGTGCCTGCTTTATGTGCTCAGTGTATGAAAATTGCATGCTAGAATTGAATAGATAGCAGTAGGATAGCCTGTTAGGGTTATGCCTGATAGTATGAGTTTAGCATTGTATGCTAGTTCAGCTTTTCTCTATGAGGACGGATTTGCTTGAGATTGTTTCCTTTTGTCTGAATGCTGCTTGCTTTGTGCTTCGTGGGACTCTGAGTGATGCGAGTTAGACATTAGATGAATACTTGACGTCACATGTGATCAGGGTTGAATAATCTTAAAGTGTTGGATTTGGCCCTACTTTGCAGCTCTTGTCCGAGTCTAAGCGTGTAGAGCCGAGTCTGTTACTCGAAAGATTATCTGAGCCTCACCGCATGTGATGGTATTCAGGTAATGACTAATTGGCATTACAAGGAGGCCTTCAGCAGCTGAGGACCAGGTAGGGTGGAGTTAGAGATTTTCCTGGGGCAAGCCTAGGATGAGTATAGCAGTGATTAACAGTAGTGAAAGGGACCTGGCGGAGTCAAGGCAGTCCCTGGAGAAGGTACGAATAGATGTGGAGGGTAGTATGAGCCCATACTACTGAAAGTAGAGGATCCGTACCCGAACCGAGGAAAGCCAAGATAAGACCAGGGAACTTGTAGTAGGTGTGATCCCTCCAGAGGTATCAGTATCGCTAACAATTATTATTTATGTATTTCAGAATGGTGGTACTACGCTCGAGGCCAGCAGTTGGCAGTTCAGGAGAGGGATCGGGTTCGGGATCAGGTTCCGAGCCAGTAGATGAGGGGCTACGCGAGTTCATCGCGTCAGAGATCACCAGAGGCATCCTTGAGTCGACCCCCATTATATTCGGGTCGATCAAGGAAGGGATATTGGAGTTGATGGAGGATCGCCTCAGGGCATTCAGGAGCGACATGGCATCTCACCAGTCGGGATCTCGCACACTGTCCTTCAAGGACTTCCGGGGCAGTGGTGCGCCAGATTTTCACGGGGCGAAGGACCCCATAGCTGCTAGACGATGGATTGCAGACATTGAGTCTTCACAGATGATTAGCTTCTGCCCTGACGGGTCGAAGGTGAGGTTCGCAACAGGGTGTTTACAAGATCGAGCTAGGGATTGGTGGGAGTCCGTGGGTGACTCGTTGGGAGCCTCGGCTGTCGAGGCTATGAATTGGTCGGACTTTGCGACCAGGTTTAGGGCAGAGTTCGCGCCGGCTGTCGAGCTTCAGTAGCTGGCCAGGGAGTTCTTGGATATAAGACAGATGACGGAGACTGTGGCGGAGATCACCGCCAAGTTCTGGGAGAGGGCGTTGTTGGTGCCCCAGTACGCGGGTGATGAGGATACGAGGAGGAACCACTATCATGACATGCTACGAGCTGATATTCGGGAGCATGTCAGTTTTTCAGCTTGCCCTACCCTGGACTCTATGATTGCCAGGGAAAGGGAGAGGAAGCTAGATCTGGAGCACATCCGGAAGAGGAAGGCGGAAGAGGGGCATGATATGGGGGCTTCGGGGAAGAAGCCCAAGGGATCGGATGCGGGGCTGAAAGGCCAACAGGGGCGGGGCCGCTGCAAGAAATGCGGCAGGGTGCACGAGGGAGCGTACAAGATGGGATCGTCAGGCTGCTTCAAGTGCGGCAAGTCAGGGCACTTCAGCCAGGATTGTACCGCCCCTGCACCTGTGATACAGACGTCTGAGTTTTTGTGTTTCCACTGCAACCATAGGGGCCACAAGAAGGCCAATTGCCCCCAGTTGACAGCATCAGCGCCAGTAAAGGCGCCAGCTCCAGCTACCCTGCGGATTACTGATGGCCGGCAGGGCAAGGCAGAGGCTCCAGTGGTGAGGAGCCGGGTGTTTCAGCTGACTACAAAAGAGGCACGCGCCGCACCCGATGTGGTGAAGGGTATGATTCTTTCCCTCTATTTTATTTTATATGATGTTATGTTATTGATATGTGCCCTGTGTTTATGCGTTATGATCGTTCCATGTGAACGGTATCCCAGTTCAGGTGTTGTTTGACTCGGGTGCCACCCGGTCATTTGTTTCCCTTGCGCTTAGCAAGAGGTTTACTGAGTCTTTGGGCATGTTGGGTTGCCCTTTAGAGGTAGAAATTTCCGATGATCGATCGATGCGAGCATCAGCAGTGTTCAGGGATTGTATTCTAAGGTTATTTGAGGAGCACTATTTGGTGGATTTGGTTCCCATCCTGTGACAACCCCAAATTTCCATTCTGTACAAACTATATCACTTCAATAGAAGTTATAGCAGTCACAGTTAATTTTCAGACTTTTTCGCGTAAGTTTGAGTAATTCAGGGTTTACACTTCAGGAAATATCAGGAGAGTGGGTGCACTAGGGTTTTGTGCAACACTGTTATTCCAACACTCTATTATATTAGAGATCATTTCAGGAATAAAAATATTTTCTGCCAAAAATATCTCAGGACTATAAATAGAATTCTGAACCAAATTCATTCATTATTCACATTTCCAACTAGAGAAAAGCCATTTTCTCTCTCACGGATCTTCGGGTTTTTATCCCAAATCGTGAGTACCTCTATCTAGTAGTGTTAGAAAGCTTTATATGTAGTTATAACATGATTTAGAAGGCTAAATCACTAGATTTAGGAGTTTACTCCCCAAGGTGTTCTTGGGCGGTAAACTCCCGAAACAAAGCCGAGACTGACCCTTGTGTTATGCTACTGCCTTAGACTCATTTATAAGTGTGTTAAGGACATGAAATCAAGCAAAAACCACCCAAGTTTGGGAGTTCACGGCCCAAGAGTTTCTTAGGCCGTAAAATCCAAATTCAAGCTCCAAATGGTGCTTTTAAGGCACCTAAAGCATTGGACATTTACTAGGAATTGTTCCCACTTAATTGAAGGACAAAAACACATCAAAATCACCTCTTGAAGTGAGTTTACGGCCCTGGTAATGCTCCTAGGCCGTAAACACCAAACAAGGGCACCAAAGTGTGCCTAGGGTCCTCATTAGCTTTAAACAAATGTTTAGAACCTATCCTTCATATGCAAAAGACTTGAAAACAACAAAAACACCATTCCAAGGGAGTTTACGGCCGTAAACGCCAAAGGAAATGGCCTTGGAGCCGTAAACTCCTCTAAGGAGTGTTTCTAGGCCTTAAACCCTTCCAAGGACTTAACCACCAAGTTGGAATAATTTTAGGAATAATTTGGGACTTCAAAACACACAATACCCCCATGATTGGGAGTTTACGGCCGTAAAATCAAGAGTTTACAACCGTAAACTCCATGTGTGATGGTATATGGGGAGTAAACTCATATATGGGGTCCTTTGGAACCCTAAACACAAGTGCCTTGTCCCACAATAGCTTAGATGCAATCCTTAGGGCTTAAAACACTTATATAAAGTGTTTATTATGTCTAGGATGTCTTAACATTATCAGTTAGTGATTTGAGACTAATTGAGTGCATATATGTGTGATTATATGTTCATTAGGATCGTAGTGCGTGTACAAGTCCTTGCTTGACACCTAGCAATCCTATACTGTTCAGTTCATCCCAATCACCAACTACAGGTGAGTTCATACCCCTAATCAATGTTTTAAATGATTTTAAATGCTTTAATGGGGGGGGGGGGATACAAGTAGAAACAAACATGTTATTGAATCATTGATATGTATTTTATAACTGTGTTTGTCATTTAACAGATTTCACATGCTACAAAATGTGATGCATGAAATGGTTTTAAATCTTAAAAATACATTGTTATCAAATGTTTTACCTTTGAAATGTTTATTAAAATGACATCAAGTCATTGTTAATTATTGTTCAAAACTAATAAGATGTCTTACAAAACCATTTTACATTCTCGAACTAAACTATGCATATACACTTATATTCTTATATATGTATCGATGTTATAGTTTACACCTTTCCTTCAGTTTCCGACACCCTTGAGTAGTAAGAGTGTATAAACCTACATGATCAACCAATTATATTTCAGTAAATTATCATAGGGATAATTTGAAGATATCAAACATTACTTCTATTACAAGGAATCACACAAGAGTCAGTTCGTTCATGAGTCTATACTAGTACATTACCTGATACATGAGTACATATACAGATGCTTACCTGATACATGAATATGTTTACATATACTTACCTGTTACATGAACACACATACATGAATACCATATAGGAACACTTTTACATAGGTGCATTATCTTGTATTCACTTACCTAGATACTTGTACTTCGAACTACAAGGATGATTTATTAGTACTTACTGTGTAAATTATCTTTCCTATCCCGGTTCAATGGGATATCTCAGCGGGACTTACCATTCCGAACCCCACTGATTAGCACCAGTGGTCGATGACCATCTACGGAGGTCTAAGGTTACTACTTATACTAGGTAGATCGATAACCAGGGCTAACCCCTCCACCCACCTGCTGCTGCTACAGAGGACAAGTGGACAATCTTCGGATGTTCATTAGGTTATATCTTTCGCTTATTGCGATGTTGTGTTACTCCTAGTACCCAGCGATGATAGTTACATTATTACTTTTTCTGGACAATCTTCGGATGTTCATTAGGTTACATATTTCGCTTAATGCGATGTTGTGTTAGTCCTAGTACCCAGTGACAACACTTACAGTAGTATATTTTCCTATTTACTTTATTTTGTGATACTTTCACATAAACGACGAGTTAGACTAAGTACTTTAGTACTAAACAATTAAAGGAAAACTATCATTTTACTTACAAAACATTCGGGTCTTGGTAGAAGACTACATTGTCATAACAAAACATTCGGGTCTTGGTAGAAGACTACATTGTCATAACAAATCATTCGGGTCTTGGTAGAAGACTACAATTCATACTTATAGAAAATAAGGGATTTTCTAGGGTTTTGTCACACCCCCGAACCAGACGGCGGAAACGTCCGGGGGCTGTCGTGACTCAATTGAATACCATAACATTGAATATATATGAAACATAACAACATTCGTCACCATTCATCAACATAGTACAACCAGTAGTGTTTACATATCATACATTGTTTAAACATTACATTCCCCAAAAATTAATTTGTTCAATTCATACAAAAATAAACTGCAACCGTCACTGAGTATGATTTCCCTTGATTCACTGGTTCCCTGAGAATACAAGTATTTTGAAAAACGTCAACATATGAAATGTTGGTGAGTTCATAAGTAGTGTTGGAAATCGAATGTTTGTATTGCTTGAAAAACCACCAGAATATCCGATATTTTCTGAAAAGAAAAGCTTTGGAAAACGTTTGTGAAGATCCATAGGTATGCTTGTTTGTTTCTATACTTGTAAAAAAAAATGTTCATTGAAGATGTATGCATTTCAAATCTGTATGTATTGAAAACCCTAGGAAAACCCGATGTTCTCTTAGTTCCTTGAATTACATGAAGTTACATTGAAACCATTGCATAGCGTATAGTGTCAGTCACAGGCGACGTTGGAAGGTTCTCGAGCAGGATTATTTACTACAAACCCGCGTTACACAAACGCCCAGTTTATAGTTATACTAACGAACCCGAAGGCGTCGTCAGTACTAATCGCGTTATCCAATCGCCCTGACTAGGTG
This sequence comes from Lactuca sativa, assembly GCF_002870075.4. NCBI lineage: Eukaryota > Viridiplantae > Streptophyta > Magnoliopsida > Asterales > Asteraceae > Lactuca > Lactuca sativa. Next base: position 262,578,738 of record NC_056630.2, read on the forward strand.
TAGTCCCACATCCGAAGAGAAAGAGGTCACGAAGACCCCGGTGACTCCATTAACCGGTTGGGGATATAGTGTACGAGGGGTCCCAGACCCGCCTCGCAAAAAGGCAGACTCCACTGGCGACACTAAAGGACCCTTGGGGACCAGTAGTCTACAGCCATTGAAAGTCCGGTTACGTCGTGTCGGATTGGTAAAACCCAACACTTCGTAAGATAGAGGTCTTCGGGCCTTAAGATCAGGTCATTGGGCTAGCTAGGCTCAACGAACAAGATTTTACACTTTTGGGGCCCAAAGATGGTGCGTAGACGTCTGTGCACACTCGTATGTATAGTGAATTCCAAATCGTTAGTTGTATGAATCGTAGTGTCGTAGTGTCATAGCGTCGTAGTGTTAGTAGTTTTCGGATTTTATTGGTTCGAGACCGAACCAATTCGTTTAACAACGACTTTTGGTATTGTAGTGTATTGAATTTCGTCGATAGCCGCGATGCCATTATTTAATCAAATTGTGTATATTGAATTAGCCTTGAAATATTCCTGTTTTCAGCCCCTCATTATTTGCAAAATTTACATTTTCAACCCTTTTTATTAAATACTTCCCGGTTTGGTCCTTAAACTATTTTTCTTGACATTTTAACACCAAAAATTATTGAAATTAATATTTTTCAGCATATTTTTCACAGAAAACAGTTTAAGACCCTGAAAATGCAGTTTTTCTCGGTTTTAGCCCTTCTTTTCGCAATTTTGACAATTTTGGCCCAAATTGGAAAATTTTTGCAACTTTGGTCCTTTTTAAATTTAAAAAGCATTTTAAACCTTTGAAAAGGATTTGGGACACTTATAGTCCACTGTTTTACAGAAATTCACAGTTTTGGCCCTCCAAAACAGAAAAATTCGCATAATGGGCCTCCTTGGGCCGAAATTTTCATTTTTAGCCCAATAAGCTTGAAATTTATGTTTTTAATCCTCTAATTGAATATAATTCCAGAAATAGTTTTATGGAAACTGTTTTGGCACATTTCATCCATCAGAATCTGTGAAATGTCAATTTGGGCCCTTAATTTTGTATTTTTCACATTTTTGGCCCAAAATGTGTGTTTTTAGCTTAAAGAAAATTGTTGCTAACCACTTAGCTATTTTTCTTGTATCACTTATTATGTAGGAACATATTTGAAGCTAAAATCATAAAACATAAGTTATATCTCGGTTTTGAGGGGTTTAATGGCTAGATCCAACATTAAAACACATATAAGCATACATATAAGCATGGAAATCATAAAAGGCATACAAACACATATAGATCTACACTTTCACTTGTATTCCCCCCCCCCCCCACAAAACTCATAAAAACAGAAAATAGGGGTATGAATCTCACCTTGGGTGTAGTTTCGGTTTTTGGAAGAAAAGATGGAAGAAAAATGAAGTGTTTTTGGCCTTGACTCCCTTTGATGAAGATCTTGAGTTTTGAGATGATTCTTAGATGAAGAATATTGTGGAGATTTCCTCTTGAAAGCTTCCTAGAACTCGAGATTTTGGAGAGGGAAGAAGAGAGTGTTCTTGAGTGAATCTAGAGAGAATTTGAGATATTTTTGGTGTGTGTAAGTGTGTATGGCCGAGAGTGAGAGAGAGAAGGGAAGAAGAGGTGATATTTGAGGTGATGTGCATGGAGAAATGAGATTAGTGCATGGATATCCCATGGGTAAAGATGAGGTGGCAACCAATGTCAACTTCTTTCCTTATCCTCTTGGGTTTGGGCCTTTGGGCCGAGAATGGTGGGGAAAAAAAAAAGATTTTTGGGCTTTTTGCTCCTAAGCCCAATATTAGTGTTAATTAGGGTGTGTTTTAAGTCTAAAGGAGTGTAGTAGGATTTTTATGTTTTTCTTGAACTAGTTTTAGGTTATTCATGTATCAAGGCTCTTAATCCATTTCATTCATGACCTAAAATGTTGGAATAAGTAAATATGGGTCCACTTAGAGTCCAATTAGGGTTCTAAGCCCATAATAGTCTAATTGGAAGCCTATTGGTCCACTTGGATCCAATAAGGAAGTTCTAGTCCAAAATAGACTTAATAAGAACTTCTAGGGTCTCCAATTGTTTGATGACTATTTGTAGTTCTAGCATGTTGTATTTGATTGAAGTTTTTGATTCACATTAACTTGAATGTATAGATTACATAGCTTAAAATTTACAGTTATGACATCATCCCCCCGTTAGAGGGAATTTCGTCCCGAAATTCTGTTTGAAAGCTAGATTTGAGAATTGCTAGAATAGGTGAGGGTACTTCTGCTTCATTTGATCTTCGCGTTCCCACGTGAATTCTGGCCCACGCTTTGCGTTCCACCGTACCTTCACGATCGGGATGTGACTTTGTTTGGTACGCTTCACCTCCCTGTCCATGATTTCGATTGGTTCTTCGACGAACAGGAGATTCTCATTGATTTCGATTTCGTCAAGAGGAATGACGAGAGTTTCATCTGATAGGCACTTTTTCATATTAGAAACATGAAACACGGGGTGTACACCGTTTAGCTCCGTGGGTAGTTGTAGTCTGTAGGCTACCGGGCCTATTCGAGCGACGATTTCGAAAGGTCCGATGTATCGCAGGTTCAGTTTTCCCCGCTTTCCGAAACGTATAACTCCTTTCCAGGGTGAGACTTTCAACAATACTCGATCACCGACCTGGAATTCTAAGGGCTTTCGCCGTTTATCAGCGTAGCTCTTTTGCCGGTCACGCGATGCTTGTAATCGAGCTTTGATCTGGACAATCTTTTCTGTGGTCTCGCGAATGATTTCCGGTCCTGTCATTGCCCTATCCGACGTATGTGTTCTTGCTAGCTGGGTGTCACCTACTTCAGCCCAACATAACGGTGATCTACATTTACGCCCGTACAGTGCTTCGAAAGGGGCCACCTTAATGCTCGAATGATAACTATTGTTATATGAAAACTCGATCAGCGGTAGGTGGGTATCCCAAGACTTTCCGAAGTCTATCACGCATGCACGAAGCATGTCTTCAAGCGTCTGAATGGTTCGTTCGCTTTGACCGTCCGTTTGTGGGTGATATGCGGTGCTCATATCAAGATGAGTTCCCATGGCCTTGTGGAGCGACTGCCAAAAGCGTGACGTGAACCTACTGTCCCTATCCGAGATGATAGATTTTGGCACTCCATGAAGTCTTACAATCTCTCGTAGGTACAAACGCGTCAGCCTCTCCATCTTGTAGGACTCTTTGATTGGCAGGAAATGGGCAGATTTCGTCAGTCGGTCGATTATTACCCATATGGTGTCCAATCCTTCCGACGTCTTGGGTAGCTTGGTCACGAAGTCCATAGAAATCCCCTCCTATTTCCACTCAGGGATTGCCGGTTGCTGTAACAATCCGGAAGGTTTCTGGTACTCCACTTTTACTTTGGCACACGTAAGGCACTTACTAACATAAGTCGCGATTTCCGCCTTCATGTTAGGCCACCAATAGTGCTGCTTAATGTCCAAATACATCTTGTCTGAACCAGGATGAATGGAGTATCGTGTCTTGTGGGCTTCCTTCATAACGGTCTCTCTGAATCCTCCGATTTTTGGAACCCAGATACGGTTCATGAAGTAGTATACCCCATTCTCTTTGACTTCCAGGTTCTTCTCCATTCCGCGCAATGCCTCGCTAGTTCTATTTTCCGCTTTCATAGCCTCTGCCTGGACTGATGCAATTTGAGTGGTCAGATGAGACTGAATGGTTATCGAGTGCGTTTTCGCACGGCGATTTGTGTATTCCTTCCGACTTAATGCGTCAGCCACCACGTTGGCCTTGCCTGGATGGTACTTGATCTCGCATTCGTAGTCGTTTAACAATTCCACCCATCTTCGTTGTCTCATGTTCAGCTCCTTCTGATTCAAGATGTGCTGGAGGCTCTTGTGGTCTGTGAAGATGGTGCACTTAGTACCGTACAGGTAGTGCCTCCAAATTTTTAGGGCGAAGACCACGGCTCCCAGTTCTAGGTCATGGGTCGTGTAATTTACTTCGTGCGTCTTTAGTTGACGGGACGCATATGCTATCACTCTTCCACGTTGCATGAGAACGCAACCTAAGCCTTGATTTGACGCGTCACAGTAAACTACAAAATCTTCCGTTCCTTCAGGTAGAGATAGTACAGGAGCGCTGCAAAGAGCTTGCTTCAGGGTTCGAAACGCAATCTCTTGTCGGTCTGTCCACTTGAATGGCACGCCCTTTTGCGTAAGCAAGGTAAGCGGCTTGGCGATCTTAGAGAAGTTTTGGATGAATCTCCTATAGTACCCTGCTAGGCCTAAAAATTGACGAATTTCTGTGGGCGTAGTCGGAATTGCCCATCCTTCCACAGCTTTGACCTTAGAGGGATCCACATGAATTCCATCTTGGCTAACTACGTGGCCTAAGAAATTCACACTCCGAAGCCAGAACTCGCACTTGGAGAGTTTGGCGTAAAGCTTTTCCGTGCGCAGAGTCTCTAAAATTTGTCGGAGATGTCGGCCATGCTCCTCTTTGCTTCGAGAATAGACGAGGATGTCATCGATAAACACAATGACGAAGTTGTCCAGGAACGGTCGACAGATTCGATTCATTAGGTCCATAAATGCGGCAGGTGCATTTGTTAGACCGAAGGGCATTACGACGAATTCATAATGTCCATAGCGGGTTCGAAAAGCGGTTTTTGGAATATCCTCTTCTCGGACCTTGAGTTGGTGGTATCCGGATCGTAAGTCTATTTTAGAAAAATAGCTAGCTCCTTGGAGCTGGTCGAATAGATCATCGATTCGCGGGAGTGGGTAGCGGTTTTTGACAGTGAGTTTGTTCAACTCTCTGTAATCGATGCACATTCTGAAAGATCCATCCTTCTTTTTGACAAAGAGCACCGGAGCTCCCCATGGCGAGTAGCTAGGTCGGATAAATCCCTTGTCCAGAAGCTCACTGAGTTGGCTGGATAATTCTTGCATTTCAGCAGGTGCCAACCGATATGGTGATTTAGCGAGGGGAGTTGCTCCTGGAACGAGGTCGATTCGGAACTCAACCTGTCTCTCTGGGGGTACTCCTGGAAGATCTTCGGGAAACACGTCCGGAAATTCACACGCTACCGGAATGTCTTGGATGTTAGTTTCTTCTTTGGTCCTGTCCACTATGTGGGCCAAGAACGCCAAATTGTTCTTTCGCAAGTGTTTTTGCGCTTTGATGCACGAGATGAGGCGGAGATTCGTACTGGGTTTGTCTCCGTAAATTACTAGGGTTTCGTGATTTGGGAGACGAAGGCGAACGGCCTTCTCGTGGCACATAATCTCAGCATGGTGGGGGCTTAACCAATCCATGCCGATAATCACATCGAAACTCCTAATTGATACTGGCATTAGGTCTATTCGAAAGACGTGCTGGTTAAGGGTTAGGGTACATCCGATGTAGATCTCCCTAGTGGATTCGGTTTTCCCATTGGCCATTTCCACCGTATAGGTTTCATTTAGCTTCTGGGGTTGTTGTTTTAGTAAATGTTTAAACTTCTCGCTTACGAAACTTCGCTCCGCTCCGGTATCAAATAAGATGCATGCATAAGTGTGGTTTAGGAGAAACGTACCGGTCACAACTGTGGGATCCTGGACTGCATCACTCTGACCCATAGTCAGCATTCTTCCTGCTCCTCTGTTTCCTGAGTTGTTGTTAGGGCATTCTCGGCGAAAATGTCCCGTCCTTCCACACCCGTAGCAGGTGTGGCTAGACCCTGCATTACTGCCGCCGGCATTGGTGTTGTTGTTATTGCGGTAGTTGTTGTTGTTGTTGTTCTGGTTGTTCCCCTGACTCTGGTTCTGAGAAGGATAAGTCCTGCAGAACCTTGCAGTGTGTCCCCTTCGGTTGCAACTGGTGCAATGGAGTTCCCGGCATTCTCCTTGGTGATGGAAACTGCACTTGTTGCATTTGGGAAGACTACCGGAATAGGGTCTTGAAGCATTTGAAGCAGCTGAGGCTGGAGCATGTGGGGTGACTGGAACCGGCGCAGTGACAGCGTGAACTGCCACCGTTTGCTGCCTTTTAGAGGTCTCGGGGCCCTGACGCCCCTTCCTCTTGTTGTTCCATCCTTTCCTACCATCACTCTCCTTCTTCTTCTCCGTCTCTACCGGTTTCTCGCCCTTTTTGTGGTTATGATCATATAGCCTCTTCGCCAATCTCTTTGCACTGTCAAACGTTTCAGGGTTCGCAGTTATCACATTCCCTTGAATGGGGGATGTCAGTCCCCAGATGAATCGTTCGATCTTCTTTCCCTCTGATGTGATCATTCCCGGGCACAATAGAGATAGTTCACTGAATCTCGATATGTAAGCATCGATGTTCCCGTTCTGCACCGTGAGATTCCACAGTTCCTGCTCCATCTTCTGTATTTCACCTCGGGGGCAGTACTCAGCCGTCAACATCTCTTTCATTTCCGTCCAGGGTATAGAGTTGGCAACAGGGAGTGTCATAGCTTCTATGTGACCATTCCACCAAGTGAGTGCTTGGTCCACAAAAGTGCAGGCCGCGAACTTCACCTTCATCTGCTCGGGGCACTCGCATATCTCGAACACCGACTCTACCTTCTCGATCCATCGCTTTAGAGCGATCACTTCCCCAGTGCCGTTGAAAGTTCGGGGTTTAGCGTTCGCAAAATCCTTGTAGGTGCACGTTTTAGTGAGCCCTTGGTTCGTCCCGTTGTTCGAACTTCCGGAGCCTTGACCATTGCCTCCTCCATTGTTTCCTCGGTGAAGTTGTGCCATAGCTGCCGTGACCGCAGCAGACACGGCTGCCTGGAAAGCAGTGGAGTCAACTTCCGGCGGGGTTGGTTCGGGATTTCCGCGAGTAGCTGGGCGAGGCATCTTTCTGTCATGAAACGGAAAGATGTTGAGTGTGCGTGGTTTCCGTGAGGTTGTGGTCCTACTGACTAGGGGTATGGTACGGACTTAAGAACTTCTATCATTTAGCACACAATCCTAGATTCGCAACACATAGCAAACACGTAAAAGTTCACTAATATTATCCTATGTCTCTTTCACTATTGCAGACTAAACATACGTTCTCTTTTTGGTGCTAGAAGGGTATAGTTTTAGGTTCCCTAGCTATCCCGATCTCATCAAGACGTGTGTTAGTTTTACTTTGGAGGGAATGTAGTTGATCAGGCTACATTCACTCCTTGGTATCACTAAGAACAGTCCCGAATTAACCGAGATACCAGTGTTATTGTGTTTGATTCAGCGTTGGGTCTTTATTCCTAATGCAAGCAAGTATGTTTTATTTATTTGTTTTGTTCAGAGTTATGTTAGTCCTTCTTTTTGGTTTATAGTTGCATATCAATGTATGGCTCGACATGCTAGTTCACTATAAACAAAGCTCTGATACCAACCTGTCACACCCCCGAACCAGACGGCGGAAACGTCCGGGGGCTGTCGTGACTCAATTGAATACCATAACATTGAATATATATGAAACATAACAACATTCGTCACCATTCATCAACATAGTACAACCAGTAGTGTTTACATATCATACATTGTTTAAACATTACATTCCCCAAAAATTAATTTGTTCAATTCATACAAAAATAAACTGCAACCGTCACTGAGTATGATTTCCCTTGATTCACTGGTTCCCTGAGAATACAAGTATTTTGAAAAACGTCAACATATGAAATGTTGGTGAGTTCATAAGTAGTGTTGGAAATCGAATGTTTGTATTGCTTGAAAAACCACCAGAATATCCGATATTTTCTGAAAAGAAAAGCTTTGGAAAACGTTTGTGAAGATCCATAGGTATGCTTGTTTGTTTCTATACTTGTAAAAAAAAAAATGTTCATTGAAGATGTATGCATTTCAAATCTGTATGTATTGAAAACCCTAGGAAAACCCGATGTTCTCCTAGTTCCTTGAATTACATGAAGTTACATTGAAACCATTGCATAGCGTATAGTGTCAGTCACAGGCGACGTTGGAAGGTTCTCGAGCAGGATTATTTACTACAAACCCGCGTTACACAAACGCCCAGTTTATAGTTATACTAACGAACCCGAAGGCGTCGTCAATACTAATCGCGTTATCCAATCGCCCTGACTAGGTGTAGTCCCACATCCGAAGAGAAAGAGGTCACGAAGACCCCGGTGACTCCATTAACCGGTTGGGGATATAGTGTACGAGGGGTCCCAGACCCGCCTCGCAAAAAGGCAGACTCCACTGGAGACACTAAAGGACCCTTGGGGACCAGTAGTCTACAGCCATTGAAAGTCCGGTTACGTCGTGTCGGATTGGTAAAACCCAACACTTCGTAAGATAGAGGTCTTCGGGCCTTAAGATCAGGTCATTGGGCTAGCTAGGCTCAACGAACAAGATTTTACACTTTTGGGGCCCAAAGATGGTGCGTAGACGTCTGTGCACACTCGTATGTATAGTGAATTCCAAATCGTTAGTTGTATGAATCGTAGTGTCGTAGTGTCATAGCGTCGTAGTGTTAGTAGTTTTCGGATTTTATTGGTTCGAGACCGAACCAATTCGTTTAACAACGACTTTTGGTATTGTAGTGTATTGAATTTCGTCGATAGCCGCGATGCCATTATTTAATCAAATTGTGTATATTGAATTAGCCTTGAAATATTCCTGTTTTCAGCCCCTCATTATTTGCAAAATTTACATTTTCAACCCTTTTTATTAAATACTTCCCGGTTTGGTCCTTAAACTATTTTTCTTGACATTTTAACACCAAAAATTATTGAAATTAATATTTTTCAGCATATTTTTCATAGAAAACAGTTTAAGACCCTGAAAATGCAGTTTTTCTCGGTTTTAGCCCTTCTTTTCGCAATTTTGACAATTTTGGCCCAAATTGGAAAATTTTTGCAACTTTGGTCCTTTTTAAATTTAAAAAGCATTTTAAACCTTTGAAAAGGATTTGGGACACTTATAGTCCACTGTTTTACAGAAATTCACAGTTTTGGCCCTCCAAAACAGAAAAATTCGCATAATGGGCCTCCTTGGGCCGAAATTTTCATTTTTAGCCCAATAAGCTTGAAATTTATGTTTTTAATCCTCTAATTGAATATAATTCCAGAAATAGTTTTATGGAAACTGTTTTGGCACATTTCATCCATCAGAATCTGTGAAATGTCAATTTGGGCCCTTAATTTTGTATTTTTCACATTTTTGGCCCAAAATGTGTGTTTTTAGCTTAAAGAAAATTGTTGCTAACCACTTAGCTATTTTTCTTGTATCACTTATTATGTAGGAACATATTTGAAGCTAAAATCATAAAACATAAGTTATATCTCGGTTTTGAGGGGTTTAATGGCTAGATCCAACATTAAAACACATATAAGCATACATATAAGCATGGAAATCATACAAGGCATACAAACACATATAGATCTACACTTTCACTTGTATTCCCCCCCCCCCCCCCACAAAACTCATAAAAACAGAAAATAGGGGTATGAATCTCACCTTGGGTGTAGTTTCGGTTTTTGGAAGAAAAGATGGAAGAAAAATGAAGTGTTTTTGGCCTTGACTCCCTTTGATGAAGATCTTGAGTTTTGAGATGATTCTTAGATGAAGAATATTGTGGAGATTTCCTCTTGAAAGCTTCCTAGAACTCGAGATTTTGGAGAGGGAAGAAGAGAGTGTTCTTGAGTGAATCTAGAGAGAATTTGAGATATTTTTGGTGTGTGTAAGTGTGTATGGCCGAGAGTGAGAGAGAGAAGGGAAGAAGAGGTGATATTTGAGGTGATGTGCATGGAGAAATGAGATTAGTGCATGGATATCCCATGGGTAAAGATGAGGTGGCAACCAATGTCAACTTCTTTCCTTATCCTCTTGGGTTTGGGCCTTTGGGCCGAGAATGGTGGGGAAAAAAAAAGATTTTTGGGCTTTTTGCTCCTAAGCCCAATATTAGTGTTAATTAGGGTGTGTTTTAAGTCTAAAGGAGTGTAGTAGGATTTTTATGTTTTTCTTGAACTAGTTTTAGGTTATTCATGTATCAAGGCTCTTAATCCATTTCATTCATGACCTAAAATGTTGGAATAAGTAAATATGGGTCCACTTAGAGTCCAATTAGGGTTCTAAGCCCATAATAGTCTAATTGGAAGCCTATTGGTCCACTTGGATCCAATAAGGAAGTTCTAGTCCAAAATAGACTTAATAAGAACTTCTAGGGTCTCCAATTGTTTGATGACTATTTGTAGTTCTAGCATGTTGTATTTGATTGAAGTTTTTGATTCACATTAACTTGAATGTATAGATTACATAGCTTAAAATTTACAGTTATGACAGGTTTTCATACTTACATCATCATTTTCATTTAAAGGTTTACATGACTTTTAAAACAGCTTTCAGTAAGCAAGACAATGACACTTAAATACTTATGAATTCACCAGCTTTATAGCTGATACTCTCTTTCAAAATAACGTGTATTCTCAGGTCAACAGTAGACAGGTACGATGGCCAGGTTTTGAGAAGACGGAGCAGACAAGTCTCGTCTTTTATTTTGATTGTATATTTTTGCTGTCTTACTAAAATGAAAGAACACACATGTATTAAAACTTTACTTATAATGCAATGGATGATGTTGTTGCTTGTTTATTATATTACACTGTTGTGATACTGTACATGACGTCCTCCACCCTTGAACGTTTCCGCCATTCGTGGTTTTGGGGGATTTGACACATCCCGTTGCGGGGGAACAAGGTGATTATAGGCATGGATTGGTTGAGCCCTAATGGAGAGGTGATAGATTGCGCACAGCAGCTAGTGCGGATCAGGACCCCGAGTGGGGGAGAGTTAGTGATCCACGGTGAAAGGCCACAGCATGGACCCATAGTATGTTCAGCAGCGAGAGCTAGGTGCTACCTCCAGCAGGGTTGCGCGACATATGTCGCGTACGTTATGGATACCTAGGAGGCGGGTAAGGCGACGGTGAGCGAGGTTCCAGTGGTGCGAGACTACACTGATGTGTTCCCGGAGGAGCTTCCTGGAATACCTCCGGAGCGTCAGGTAGAGTTCAGGATCGACCTAGTTCCTGGTGCGGCTCCGTTAGCCAAGGCACCATATCGGTTGGCTCCTCCTGAGATGCAAGAGTTGTCTACACAGCTACAGGAGCTGTTAGACAAGGGATTCATTCGACCGAGTAGTTCACCCTGGGGACCCCGATCCTGTTTGTGAAGAAGAAGGACGGGTCGCATCGGATGTGTATAGATTACCGGGAGCTGAATAAGGTAACGGTGAAGAACCGTTACCCACTCCTGAGGATTGATGACCTCTTTGATCAGTTGCAGGGAGCATCTTGGTTCTCCAAGATCGATTTGTGTTCAGGTTATCATCAGATGAGGGTCAGAGAGGAGGATGTGCAGAAGACCGCGTATGTAGACCGATCAGGGATGTGTGTATGAGGATGATGGTGGTGACTCCACTGCTAGAGCAGATTCGGGAAGCTCAGCCGGAAGCCATGAAGGAGGAACATCAAAAGAGCGAGCGAATAGTGGGTCAAGTCACCTCCTTCGATTATGATAGCCGAGGATTATTGACACTACACCGTAGGGTGTGGGTGCCGTATCACGGACGCGTGCGCCAGATCTTGATGGAGGAGGCGCACAAATCCCGATTCTCTATTCACCCAGGGGCGACAAAGATGTATAGGGATCTTCTTCTAGACTATTGGTGTCCGTGCATGAAGCGGGATGTGGCTTGGTACGTCGAGCGATGTTTGACCTGCAGGAAGGTCAAGGTCGAGCATCAGAGACCGCACGACAAGATGCAGCAGTTGGACATCCCGTTGTGGAAATGGGAAGATATTACTATGGATTTTATCACAAAGCTTCCCCAGACTGCGCGAGGAGTAGATTCGATTTAGGTCATCGAGGATCGATTGACCAAGAGCTCCCATTTTATTTCGATCCAGGAGAGTATCTCGGCCGAAAAGTTAGCCGATATCTATATCAGGGAGATAGTGGCGCGGCACGGGGTGCCAGTGTCAGTGATATCAGACCGAGATTGTAACGTCCCAAAAATACGAGCCAAAATTTTCATTTTTAAAACATATACTTAGTAAAACATTAGAAATAAAAACGTTCACCGATCATAACATTTCATAAAAGATATCACATGTCTCGAAAACATTTTCATAAACATAATAATGTCAGAGCACAAATCCCCAGGAAGATCTCATAGTGCGGAATACGAGGCATGTGTGTGATGGGTCGCTACCGCGCCAGCTCCTTCCCCTTCGAAGAAGAGGTACCTGAAACCAAAACTGAAAACTATAAGCACGAAGCTTAGTGAGTTCCCCCATAATACCTCATACCATACAAACATACAATGATCAGCTAGGAGATACGGGCCTCGCCCACACTCCGCTAGCTGGGAGATACGGGCCTCGCCGACACTCCGCTATCTGGGAGATACGGGCCTCGCCCACACTCCACTATCAGAGAGATACGGGCCTCGCCCACACTCAGCTGCTAAACCATAGCATACAAGTATCACACAGACAACGAGTGTAGACAATTCTATCATACTGGAATATATCATACTCAAACTCAACCATGAGATACGGGCTCTGCCCACACTCCGACACTAGCATATCGTCTATACGGGCCGGCCTTGGTGCCTTAGACCCGTTACTACTGGAAGGAAACTCACCTCGAAGAGTAGCTACCGAAAGTCCGACTACTAGACGTCTGGCTGCTGCACCGGTAATCCTCCGGCTGCAAACCCATAAACATAGATTAGCCACTCATAAATACCCTTAGGTCAATTGACTGACCCATCCCTGGTCCAAGGTCAACTCCTTGGTTAAGGTCAACTCCCAGTTGACTGGACT